>NC_057827.1:603214-1206428 GCF_910594005.1 Cervus elaphus
CAGGATCCCTCTCACATACCTAGAGCTGAGAGAAGCCTCCTCTTGAGGTGGTTGTGGTAAGGTGGTATTCCTCAGGAGTCGAAGCCAGGGACTAACCTCTCATCTCGTGTTGATTCTTGGTCCACGGAGCTCTTTCGTGTTGCTACAGTGACCTCAGGATCCCTCTAGCCTTGAAACAGTGTTCTTGGGGTTTCTCTGGAGTGCCATCAAGGAAATCAAGGCTCCTTTCATGTGTGATGTGCAACACGGAATTGCTCTGCACGCAGTGCAGGGGAATCGGGCCTCATCTCGCGGCGAGGGGGAAGTCTCATGGTTTTTCTCGAGTTGCGGCGGGAACCTGGGGTATATTCTCGAGTTACGACGGGGATGGCCCTTCCACCCACGTGTTTCTTCAGCGACGTCAGGACTCCTGCCTAGTTGCGAGGGACAACTCGGGATTCTCCTCGAGGCTTTGCAGGGCAATTGGGACGCCTCTCCAGCTGAGACGGGAGACCAAGGGTCCCTTTCCACGTGCCACAGTAATCCTGGGTCTCCTATCAAGTTTCACGAGGAGTCAGGCATCGTCTCCTTTGGAGGCACTGATCTCCGCATACCTCTGGAGTTTTTAAAGATTTTGAGGCCTCCTGTCGCGATGAGGTGGGGAACTAGGTCTTTCTCTGTGGTCTCCACAGGGGATTCAGACACCCTTTCGTCTTGGGAGATGCAAGACGAGCCTGCATTCCAGTCACTGCAGGGATATCCGGCCTTATTTCGAGTCAGGGCATCGCGGTGTCCATTCCACTTGAGGCCGCAAACTCAGGGTCCCTCTCACATACCTAGAGCTGAGAGAAGCCTCCTCTTGAGGTGCTTGTGGTAAGGTGGTATTCCTCTGGAGTCGAAGCCAGGGACTAACCTCTCATCTCGAGTTGATTTTTGGTCCACGGAGCTCTTTCGTGTTGCTACAGTGACCTCAGGATCCCTCTAGCCTTGAAACAGTGTTCTTGGGGTTTCTCTGGAGTGCCATGAAGGAAATCAAGGCTCCTTTCATGTGTGATGTGCAACACAGAATTGCTCTACACGCAGTGCAGGGGAATCGGGCCTCATCTCGCGGCGAGGGGGAAGTCTCATGGTTTTTCTCGAGTTGCGGCGGGAACCTGGGGTATATTCTCCAGTTACGACGGGGATGGCCCTTCCACACACGTGTTTGTTCAGCCACGTCAGGACTCTTGCCTAGTTGCGAGACACAACTCTGGATTCTCCTCGAGGCTTGGCAAGGCAATTGGGACGCCTCTCCAGCTGAGGCGGGAGACCAAGGGTCCCTTTCCACGTGCCACAGGAATCCTGGGACTCCTATCAAGTTTCACGAGGAGTCAGGCATCGTCTCCTTTGGAGGCACTGATCTCCGCGTACCTCTGGAGTTTTCAAAGGATGTGAGGCCTCCGGTCGCGATGAGGTGGGGAACTAGGTCTTTCTCTGTGGTCTCCACAGGGGATTCAGACATCAATTCATCTTGGGAGATGCAAGACGAGCCTGCATTCAAGTCACTGCAGGGATATCCGGCCTTATTTCGCGTCAGGGCATCGCGGTGTCCATTCCACTTGAGGCCGCAAACTCAGGGTCCCTCTCACATACCTAGAGCTGAGAGAAGCCTCCTCTTGAGGTGCTTGTGGTAAGGTGGTATTCCTCAGGAGTCGAAGCCAGGGACTAACCTCTCATCTCCAGTTGATTTTTGGCCCACGGAGCTCTTTCGTGTTGCTACAGTGACCTCAGGATCCCTCTAGCCTTGAAACAGTGTTCTTGGGGTTTCTCTGGAGTGCCATCAAGGAAATCAAGGCTCCTTTCATGTGTGATGTGCAACACAGAATTGCTCTGCACGCAGTGCAGGGGAATCGGGCCTCATCTCGCGGCGAGGGGGAAGTCTCATGGTTTTTCTCGAGTTGCGGCGGGAACCTGGGGTATATTCTCGAGTTACGACGGGGATGGCCCTTCCACACACGTGTTTGTTCAGCCACGTCAGGACTCCTGCCTAGTTGCGAGGGACAACTCGGGATTCTCCTCGAGGCTTGGCAGGGCAATTGGGACGCCTCTCCAGCTGAGGCGGGAGACCAAGTGTCCCTTTCCAAGTGCCACAGGAATCCTGGGACTCCTATCAAGTTTCACGAGGAGTCAGGCATCGTCTCGTTTGGAGGCACTGATCTCCGCGTACCTCTGGAGTTTTCAAAGGATGTGAGGCTATCGGTCGCGATGAGGTGGGGAACTAAGTCTTTCTCTGTGCTTTCCACAGGGGACTCAGACATCCTTTCGTCCTGGGAGATGCAAGACGAGCCTGCATTGAAGTCACTGCAGGGATATCCGGCCTTATTTCGAGTCAGGGCATCGCGGTGTCCATTCCACTTGAGGCCGCAAATTCAGGGTCCCTCTCACATACCTAGAGCTGAGAGAAGCCTCCTCTTGAGGTGCTTGTGGTAAGGTGGTATTGCTCTGGAGACGAATCCAGGGACTAACCTCTGTTTTCGAGTTGATTTTTGGTCCACAGAGTTCTTTCGTGTTGCTACAGTGACCTCAGGATCCCTCTAGCCTTGAAACAGTGTTCTTGGGGTTTCTCTGGAGTGCCATCAAGAAAATCAAGGCTCCTTTCATGTGTGATGTGCAAGACGGAATTGCTCTGCACGCAGTACAGGGGTATCGGGCCTCATCTCGCATCGAGGGGGAAGTCTCATGGTTTTTCTCCAGTTGCGGCGGGAACCTGGGGTATATTCTCGAGTTACGACGGGGATGGCCCTTCCACCCACGTGTTTCTTCAGTGACGTCAGGACTCCTGCCTAGTTGCGAGGGACAACTCTGGATTCTCCTCGAGGCTTGGCAGGGCAATTGGAACGCCTCTCCAGCTGAGGCGGGAGACCAAGGGTCCCTTTCCACGTGCCACAAGAATCCTGGGACTCCTATCAAGTTTCACGAGGAGTCAGGCATCGTCTCCTTTGGAGGCACTGATCTCCGCGTACCTCTGGAGTTTTCAAAGGATGTGAGGCCTCCGGTCACGATGAGGTGGGGAACTAGGTGTTTCTCTGTGGTCTCCACAGGGGATTCAGACATCCTTTCTTCTTGGGAGATGCAAGACGAGCCTGCATTCAAGTCACTGCATTGATATCCGGCCTTATTTCGAGTCAGGGCATAGCGGTGTCCATTCCACTTGACGCCGCAAACTCAGGGTCCCTCTCACATACCTAGAGCTGAGAGAAGCCTCCTCTTGAGGTGCTTGTGGTAAGGTAGTATTCCTCTGGAGTCGAAGCCAGGGACTAACCTCTCATCTCAAGTTGATTTTTGGCCCACGGAGCTCTTTCGTGTTGCTACAGTGACCTCAGGCTCCCTCTAGCCTTGAAACAGTGTTCTTGGGGTTTCTCTGGAGTGCCATGAAGGAAATCAAGGCTCCTTTCATGTGTGATGTGCAACACAGAATTGCTCTCCACGCAGTGCAGGGGAATCGGGCCTCATCTCGCGGCGAGGGGGAAGTCTCATGGTTTTTCTCGAGTTGCGGCGGGAACCTGAGGTATATTCTCGAGTTACGACGGGGATGGCCCTTCCACACACGTGTGTGTTCAGCCACGTCAGGACTCCTGCCTAGTTGCGAGGGACAACTCTGGATTCTCCTCGAGGCTTGGCAGGGCAATTGGGACGCCTCTCCAGCTGAGGCGGGAGACCAAGTGTCCCTTTCCAAGTGCCACAGGAATCCTGGGTCTCCTATCAAGTTTCACGAGGAGTCAGGCATCGTCTCCTTTGGAGGCACTAATCTCCGCATACCTCTGGAGTTTTCAAAGGATTTGAGGCCTCCTGTCGCGATGAGGTGGGGAACTAGGTCTTTCTCTGTGGTCTCCACAGGGGATTCAGACATCCTTTCATCTTGGGAGATGCAAGACGAGCCTGCATTCAAGTCACTGCAGGGATATCCAGCCTTATTTCGCGTCAGGGCATCGCGGTGTCCATTCCACTTGAGGCCGCAAACTCAGGGTCCCTCTCACATACCTAGAGCTGAGAGAAGCCTCCTCTTGAGGTGCTTGTGGTAAGGTGGTATTCCTCTGGAGTCGAAGCCAGGGACTAACCTCTCATCTCGAGTTGATTTTTGGCCCACGGAGCTCTTTCGTGTTGCTACAGTGACCTCAGGATCCCTCTAGCCTTGAAACAGTGTTCTTGGGGTTTCTCTGGAGTGCCATCAAGGAAATCAAGGCTCCTTTCATGTGTGATGTGCAACACGGAATTGCTCTGCACGCAGTGCAGGGGAATCGGGCCTCATCTCGCGGCGAGGGGGAAGTCTCATGGTTTTTCTCGAGTTGCGGCGGGAACCTGGGGTATATTCTCGAGTTACGACGGGGATGGCCCTTCCACCCACGTGTTTCTTCAGCGACGTCAGGACTCCTGCCTACTTGCGAGGGACAACTCTGGATTCTCCTCGAGGCTTGGCAGGGCAATTGGGACGCCTCTCCAGCTGAGGCGGGAGACCAAGTGTCCCTTTCCAAGTGCCACAGGAATCCTGGGACTCCTATCAAGTTTCACGAGGAGTCAGGCATCGTCTCCTTTGGAGGCACTGATCTCCGCGTACCTCTGGAGTTTTCATAGGATGTGAGGCTATCGGTCGCGATGAGGTGGGGAACTAAGTCTTTCTCTGTGCTTTCCACAGGGGATTCAGACAACCTTTCGTCCTGGGAGATGCAAGACGAGCCTGCATTGAAGTCACTGCAGGGATATCCGGCCTTATTTCGAGTCAGGGCATCGCGGTGTCCATTCCACTTGAGGCCGCAAACTCAGGGTCCCTCTCACATACCTAGAGCTGAGAGAAGCCTCCTCTTGAGGTGCTTGTGGTAAGGTGGTATTCCTCTGGAGACGAATCCAGGGACTAACCTCTCTTTTCGAGTTGATTTTTGGTCCACAGAGTTCTTTCGTGTTGCTACAGTGACCTCAGGATCCCTCTATCCTTGAAACAGTGTTCTTGGGGTTTCTCTGGAGTGCCATCAAGGAAATCAAGGCTCCTTTCATGTGTGATGTGCAAGACGGAATTGCTCTGCACGCAGTACAGGGGAATCAGGCCTCATCTCGCATCGAGGGGGAAGTCTCATGGTTTTTCTCGAGTTGCGGCGGGAACCTGGGGTATATTCTCGAGTTACGACGGGGATGGCCCTTCCACCCACGTGTTTGTTCAGCCACGTCAGGACTCCTGCCTAGTTGCGAGGGACAACTCGGGATTCTCCTATAGGCTTTGCAGGGCAATTGGGACGCCTCTCCAGCTGAGGCGGGAGACCAAGTTTCCCTTTCCATGTGCCACAGGAATCCTGGGTCTCCTATCAAGTTTCTCGAGGAGTCAGGCATCGTCTCCTTGGAGGCACTGATCTCCGCATACCTCTGGAGTTTTCAAAGGATTTGAGGCCTCCTGTCGCGATGAGGTGGGGAACTAGGTCTTTCTCTGAGGTCTCCACAGGGGATTCAGACACCCTTTCGTCTTGAGAGATGCAAGACGAGCCTGCATTCCAGTCACTGCAGGGATATCCGGCCTTATTTCGAGTCAGGGCATCGCGGTGTCCATTCCACTTGAGGCCGCAAACTCAGGGTCCCTCTCACATACCTAGAGCTGAGAGAAGCCTCCTCTTGACGTGCTTGTGGTAAGGTGGTATTCCTCTGGAGTCGAAGCCAGGGACTAACCTCTCATCTCGAGTTGATTTTTGGCCCACGGAGCTGTTTCGTGTTGCTACAGTGACCTCAGGATCCCTCTAGCCTTGAAACAGTGTTCTTGGGGTTTCTCTGGAGTGCCATCAAGGAAATCAAGGCTCCTTTCATGTGTGATGTGCAACACAGAATTGCTCTGCACGCAGTGCAGGGGAATCGGGCCTCATCTCGCGGCGAGGGGGAAGTCTCATGGTTTTTCTCGAGTTGCGGCGGGAACCTGGGGTATATTCTCGAGTTACGACGGGGATGGCCCTTAGACACACGTATTTGTTCAGCCATGTCAGGACTCTTGCCTAGTTGCGAGACACAACTCGGGATTCTCCTCGAGGCTTGGCAAGGCAATTGGGACGCCTCTCCAGCTGAGGCGGGAGACCAAGGGTCCCTTTCCACGTGCCACAGGAATCCTGGAACTCCTATCAAGTTTCACGATGTGTCAGGCATCGTCTCCTTTGGAGGCACTGATCTCCGCGTACCTCTGGAGTTTTCAAAGGATGTGAGGCCTCCGGTCGCGATGAGGTGGGGAACTAGGTCTTTCTCTGTGGACTCCACAGGGGATTCAGACATCCTTTCATCTTGGGAGATGCAAGACGAGCCTGCATTCAAGTCACTGCAGGGATATCCAGCCTTATTTCGCGTCAGGGCATCGCGGTGTCCATTCCACTTGAGGCCGCAAACTCAGGGTCCCTCTCACATACCTAGAGCTGAGAGAAGCCTCCTCTTGAGGTGCTGGTGGTAAGGTGGTATTCCTCTGGAGTCGAAGCCAGGGACTAACCTCTCATCTCGAGTTGATTTTTGGCCCACGGAGCTCTTTCGTGTTGCTACAGTGACCTCAGGATCCCTCTAGCCTTGAAACAGTGTTCTTGGGGTTTCTCTGGAGTGCCATCAAGGAAATCAAGGCTCCTTTCATGTGTGATGTGCAATACGGAATTGCTCTGCACGCAGTGCAGGGGAATCGGGCCTCATCTCGCGGCGAGGGGGAAGTCTCATGGTTTTTCTCGAGTTGCGGCGGGAACCTGGGGTATATTCTCGAGTTACGACGGGGATGGCCCTTCCACCCACGTGTTTCTTCAGCGACGTCAGGACTCATGCCTAGTTGCGAGGGACAACTCGGGATTCTCCTCGAGGCTTGGCAGGGCAATTTGGACGCCTCTCCAGCTGAGGCGGGAGACCAAGTGTCCCTTTCCAAGTGCCACAGGAATCCTGGGACTCCTATCAAGTTTCACGAGGAGTCAGGCATCGTCTCCTTTGGAGGCACTGATCTCCGCGTACCTCTGGAGTTTTCAAAGGATGTGAGGCTATCGGTCGCGATGAGGTGGGGAACTAAGTCTTTCTCTGTGCTTTCCACAGGGGATTCAGACATCCTTTCGTCCTGGGAGATGCAAGACGAGTCTGCATTGAAGTCACTGCAGGGATATCCGGCCTTATTTCGAGTCAGGGCATCGCGGTGTCCATTCCACTTGAGGCCGCAAACTCAGGGTCCCTCTCACATACCTAGAGCTGAGAGAAGCCTCCTCTTGAGGTGCTTGTGGTAAGGTGGTATTCCTCTGGAGACGAATCCAGGGACTAACCTCTCTTTTCGAGTTGATTTTTGGTCCACAGAGTTCTTTCGTGTTGCTACAGTGACCTCAGGATCCCTCTATCCTTGAAACAGTGTTCTTGGGGTTTCTCTGGAGTGCCATCAAGGAAATCAAGGCTCCTTTCATGTGTGATGTGCAAGACGGAATTGCTCTGCACGCAGTACAGGGGAATCGGGCCTCATCTCGCATCGAGGGGGAAGTCTCATGGTTTTTCTCGAGTTGCGGCGGGAACCTGGGGTATATTCTCGAGTTACGACGGGGATGGCCCTTCCACCCACGTGTTTCTTCAGCCACGTCAGGACTCCTGCCTAGTTGCGAGGGACAACTCTGGATTCTCCTCGAGGCTTGGCAGGGCAATTGGAACGCCTCTCCAGCTGAGGCGGGAGACCAAGTGTCCCTTTCCACGTGCCACAAGAATCCTGGGACTCCTATCAGTTTTTCACGGGGAGTCAGGCATCGTCTCCTTTGGAGGCACAGATCTCCGCGTACCTCTGGAGTTTTCAAAGGATGTGAGGCCTCCGGTCGCGATGAGGTGGGGAACTAGGTCTTTCTCTGTGGTCTCCACAGGGGATTCAGACATCCTTTCGTCCTGGGAGATGCAAGACGAGCCTGCATTCAAGTCACTGCAGGGATATCCGGCCTTATTTCGAGTCAGAGCATCGCGGTGTCCATTCCAATTGAGGCCGCAAACTCAGGATCCCTCTCACATACCTAGAGCTGAGAGAAGCCTCCTCTTGAGGTGCTTGTGGTAAGGTGGTATTCCTCAGGAGTCGAAGCCAGGGACTAACCTCTCTTTTCGTGTTGATTCTTGGTCCACGGAGCTCTTTCGTGTTGCTACAGTGACCTCAGGATCCCTCTAGCCTGGAAACAGTGTTCTTGGGGTTTCTCTGGAGTGCCATCAAGGAAATCAAGGCTCCTTTCATGTGTGATGTGCAACACGGAATTGCTCTGCACGCAGTGCAGGGGAATCGGGCCTCATCTCGCGGCGAGGGGGAAGTCTCATGCTTTTTCTCGAGTTGCGGCGGGAACCTGGGGTATATTCTCGAGTTACGACGGGGATGGCCCTTCCACACACGTGTGTGTTCAGCCATGTCAGGACTCCTGCCTAGTTGCGAGGGACAACTCGGGATTCTCCTCGAGGCTTTGCAGGGCAATTGGGACGCCTCTCCAGCTGAGACGGGAGACCAAGGGTCCCTTTCCACGTGCCACAGGAATCCTGGGTCTCCTATCAAGTTTCACGAGGAGTCAGGCATCGTCTCCTTTGGAGGCACTGATCTCCGCATACCTCTGGAGTTTTCAAAGGATTTGAGGCCTCCTGTCGCGATGAGGTGGGGAACTAGGTCTTTCTCTGTGGTCTCCACAGGGGATTCAGACACCCTTTCGTCTTGGGAGATGCAAGACGAGCCTGCATTCCAGTCACTGCAGGGATATCCGGCCTTATTTCGAGTCAGGGCATCGCGGTGTCCATTCCACTTGAGGCCGCAAACTCAGGGTCCCTCTCACATACCTAGAGCTGAGAGAAGCCTCCTCTTGAGGTGCTTGTGGTAAGGTGGTATTCCTCTGGAGTCGAAGCCAGGGACTAACCTCTCATCTCAAGTTGATTTTTGGCCCACGGAGCTGTTTCGTGTTGCTACAGTGACCTCAGGATCCCTCTAGCCTTGAAACAGTGTTCTTGGGGATTCTCTGGAGTGCCATGAAGGAAATCAAGGCTCCTTTCATGTGTGATGTGCAACACAGAATTGCTCTGCACGCAGTGCAGGGGAATCGGGCCTCATCTCGCGGCGAGGGGGAAGTCTCATGGTTTTTCTGGAGTTGCGGCGGGAACCTGGGGTATATTCTCGAGTTACGACGGGGATGGCCCTTAGACACACGTATTTGTTCAGCCATGTCAGGACTCTTGCCTAGTTGCGAGACACAACTCGGGATTCTCCTCGAGGCTTGGCAAGGCAATTGGGATGCCTCTCCAGCTGAGGCGGGAGACCAAGGGTCCCTTTCCACGTGCCACAGGAATCCTGGGACTCCTATCAAGTTTCACGAGGTGTCAGGCATCGTCTCCTTTGGAGGCACTGATCTCCGCGTACCTCTGGAGTTTTCAAAGGATGTGAGGCCTCCGGTCGCGATGAGGTGGGGAACTAGGTCTTTCTCTGTGGACTCCACAGGGGATTCAGACATCCTTTCATCTTGGGAGATGCAAGACGAGCCTGCATTCAAGTCACTGCAGGGATATCCAGCCTTATTTCGCGTCAGGGCATCGCGGTGTCCATTCCACTTGAGGCCGCAAACTCAGGGTCCCTCTCACATACCTAGAGCTGAGAGAAGCCTCCTCTTGAGGTGCTTGTGGTAAGGTGGTATTCCTCTGGAGTCGAAGCCAGGGACTAACCTCTCATCTCGAGTTGATTTTTGGCCCACGGAGCCCTTTCGTGTTGCTACAGTGACCTCAGGATCCCTCTAGCCTTGAAACAGTGTTCTTGGGGTTTCTCTGGAGTGCCATCAAGGAAATCAAGGCTCCTTTCATGTGTGATGTGCAACACGGAATTGCTCTGCACGCAGTGCAGGGGAATCGGGCCTCATCTCGCGGCGAGGGGGAAGTCTCATGGTTTTTCTCGAGTTGCGGCGGGAACCTGGGGTATATTCTCCAGTTACGACGGGGATGGCCCTTCCACCCACGTGTTTCTTCAGCGACGTCAGGACTCCTGCCTAGTTGCGAGGGACAACTCTGGATTCTCCTCGAGGCTTGGCAGGGCAATTGGGACGCCTCTCCAGCTGAGGCGGGAGACCAAGTGTCCCTTTCCAAGTGCCACAGGAATCCTGGGACTCCTATCAAGTTTCACGAGGAGTCAGGCATCGTCTCCTTTGGAGGCACTGATCTCCGCGTACCTCTGGAGTTTTCAAAGGATGTGAGGCTATCGGTCGCGATGAGGTGGGGAACTAAGTCTTTCTCTGTGCTTTCCACAGGGGATTCAGACATCCTTTCGTCCTGGGAGATGCAAGACGAGCCTGCATTGAAGTCACTGCAGGGATATCCGGCCTTATTTCGAGTCAGGGCATCGCGGTGTCCATTCCACTTGAGGCCGCAAACTCAGGGTCCCTCTCACATACCTAGAGCTGAGAGAAGCCTCCTCTTGAGGTGCTTGTGGTAAGGTGGTATTCCTCTGGAGACGAATCCAGGGACTAACCTCTCTTTTCGAGTTGATTTTTGGTCCACAGAGTTCTTTCGTGTTGCTACAGTGACCTCAGGATCCCTCTATCCTTGAAACAGTGTTCTTGGGGTTTCTCTGGAGTGCCATCAAGGAAATCAAGGCTCCTTTCATGTGTGATGTGCAAGACGGAATTGCTCTGCACGCAGTACAGGGGAATCGGGCCTCATCTCGCATCGAGGGGGAAGTCTCATGGTTTTTCTCGAGTTGCCGCGGGAACCTGGGGTATATTCTCGAGTTACGACGGGGATGGCCCTTCCACCCACGTGTTTCTTCAGCCACGTCAGGACTCCTGCCTAGTTGCGAGGGACAACTCGGGATTCTCCTCGAGGCTTGGCAGGGCAATTGGAACGCCTCTCCAGCTGAGGCGGGAGACCAAGTGTCCCTTACCACGTGCCACAAGAATCCTGGGACTCCTATCAGTTTTTCACGAGGAGTCAGGCATCGTCTCCTTTGGAGGCACAGATCTCCGCGTACCTCTGGAGTTTTCAAAGGATGTGAGGCCTCCGGTCGCGATGAGGTGGGGAACTAGGTCTTTCTCTGTGGTCTCCACAGGGGATTCAGACATCCTTTCGTCCTGGGAGATGCAAGACGAGCCTGCATTGAAGTCACTGCAGGGATATCCGGCCTTAGTTCGAGTCAGGGCATCGCGGTGTCCATTCCACTTGAGGCCGCAAACTCAGGATCCCTCTCACATACCTAGAGCTGAGAGAAGCCTCCTCTTGAGGTGCTTGTGGTAAGGTGGTATTCCTCAGGAGTCGACGCCAGATACTAACCTCTCATCTCGTGTTGATTCTTGGTCCACGGAGCTCTTTCGTGTTACTACAGTGACCTCAGAATCCCTCTAGCCTTGAAACAGTGTTCTTGGGGTTTCTCTGGAGTGCCATGAAGGAAATCAAGGCTCCTTTCATGTGTGATGTGCAACACGGAATTGCTCTGCACGCAGTGCAGGGGAATCGGGCCTCATCTCGCGGCGAGGGGGAAGTCTCATGGTTTTTCTCGAGTTGCGGCGGGAACCTGGGGTATATTCTCGAGTTACGACGGGGATGGCACTTCCACCCACGTGTTTCTTCAGCGACGTCAGGACTCTTGCCTAGATGCGAGGGACAACTCGGGATTCTCCTCGAGGCTTTGCAGGGCAATTGGGACGCCTCTCCAGCTGAGACGGAAGACCAAGGGTCCCTTTCCACGTGCCACAGGAATCCTGGGTCTCCTATCAAGTTTCACGAGGAGTCAGGCATCGTCTCCTTTGGAGGCACTGATCTCCGCGTACCTCTGGAGTTTTCAAAGGATTTGATGCCTCCTGTCGCGATGAGGTGGGGAACTAGGTCTTTCTCTGTGGTCTCCACAGGGGATTCAGACACCCTTTCATCTTGGGAGATGCAAGACGAGCCTGCATTCCAGTCACTGCAGGGGTATCCGGCCTTATTTCGAGTCAGGGCATCGCGGTGTCCATTCCACTTGAGGCCGCAAACTCAGGGTCCCTCTCACATACCTAGAGCTGAGAGAAGCCTCCTCTTGAGGTGCTTGTGGTAAGGTGGTATTCCTCTGGAGTCGAAGCCAGGGACTAACCTCTCATCTCGAGTTGATTTTTGGCCCACGGAGCTCTTTCATGTTGCTACAGTGACCTCAGGATCCCTCTAGCCTTGAAACAGTGTTCTTGGGGTTTCTCTGGAGTGCCATCAAGGAAATCAAGGCTCCTTTCATGTGTGATGTGCAACACGGAATTGCTCTGCACGCAGTGCAGGGGAATCGGGCCTCATCTCGCGGCGAGGGGGAAGTCTCATGGTTTTTCTCGAGTTGCGGCGGGAACCTGGGGTATATTCTCGAGTTACGACGGGGATGGCCCTTCCACCCACGTGTTTGTTCAGCCATGTCAGGGCTCCTGCCTAGTTGCGAGGGACAACTCTGGATTCTCCTCGAGGCTTGGCACGGCAATTGGGACGCCTCTCCAGCTGAGGCGGGAGACCAAGTGTCCCTTTCCAAGTGCCACAGGAATCCTGGGACTCCTATCAACTTTCACGAGGAGTCAGGCATCGTCTCCTTTGGAGGCACTGATCTCCGCGTACCTCTGGAGTTTTCAAAGGATGTGAGGCTATCGGTCGCGATGAGGTGGGGAACTAAGTCTTTCTCTGTGCTTTCCACAGGGGATTCAGACATCCTTTCGTCCTGGGAGATGCAAGACGAGCCTGCATTGAAGTCACTGCAGGGATATCCGGCCTTATTTCGAGTCAGGGCATCGCGGTGTCCATTCCACTTGAGGCCGCAAACTCAGGGTCCCTCTCACATACCTAGAGCTGAGAGAAGCCTCCTCTTGAGGTGCTTGTGGTAAGGTGGTATTCCTCTGGAGACGAATCCAGGGACTAACCTCTCTTTTCGAGTTGATTTTCGGTCCACAGAGTTCTTTCGTGTTGCTACAGTGACCTCAGGATCCCTCTATCCTTGAAACAGTGTTCTTGGGGTTTCTCTGGAGTGCCATCAAGGAAATCAAGGCTCCTTTCATGTGTGATGTGCAACACGGAATTGCTCTGCACGCAGTACAGGGGAATCGGGCCTCATCTCGCATCGAGGGGGAAGTCTCATGGTTTTTCTCGAGTTGCGGCGGGAACCTGGGGTATATTCTCGAGTTACGACGGGGATGGCCCTTCCACCCACGTGTTTGTTCAGCCATGTCAGGGCTCCTGCCTAGTTGCGAGGGACAACTCGGGATTCTCCTCGAGGCTTGGCAGGGCAATTGGAACGCCTGTCCAGCTGAGGCGGGAGACCAAGGGTCCCTTTCCACGTGCCACAAGAATCCTGGGACTCCTATCAAGTTTCACGAGGAGTCAGGCATCGTCTCCTTTTGAGGCACTGATCTCCGCGTACCTCTGGAGTTTTCAAAGGATGTGAGGCCTGCGGTCGCGATGAGGTGGGGAACTAGGTGTTTCTCTGTGGTCTCCACAGGGGATTCAGACATCCTTTCTTCTTGGGAGATGCAAGACGAGCCTGCATTCAAGTCACTGCAGGGATATCCGGCCTTATTTCGAGTCAGGGCATCGCGGTGTCCATTCCACTTGAGGCCGCAAACTCAGGATCCCTCTCACATACCTAGAGCTGAGAGAAGCCTCCTCTTGAGGTGCTTGTGGTAAGGTGGTATTCCTCTGGAGTCGAAGCCAGGGACTAACCTCTCATCTCGTGTTGATTCTTGGTCCACGGAGCTTTTTCGGGTTGCTACAGTGACCTCAGGATCCCTCTAGCCTTGAAACAGTGTTCTTGGGGTTTCTCTGGAGTGCCATCAAGGAAATCAAGGCTCCTTTCATGTGTGATGTGCAACACGGAATTGCTCTGCACGCAGTGCAGGGGAATCGGGCCTCATCTCGCGGCGAGGGGGAAGTCTCATGGTTTTTCTCGAGTTGCGGCGGGAACCTGGGGTATATTCTCGAGTTACGACGGGGATGGCCCTTCCACACACGTGTGTGTTCAGCCATGTCAGGACTCCTGCCTAGTTGCGAGGGACAACTCGGGATTCTCCTCGAGGCTTGGCAGGGCAATTGGGACGCCTCTCCAGCAGAGGCGGGAGACCAAGGGTCCCTTTCCACGTGCCACAGGAATCCTGGGACTCCTATCAACTTTCACGAGGAGTCAGGCATCGTCTCCTTTGGAGGCACTGATCTCCGCATACCTCTGGAGTTTTCAAAGGATTTGAGGCCTCCTGTCGCGATGAGGTGGGGAACTAAGTCTTTCTCTGTGCTTTCCACAGGGGATTCAGACATCCTTTCTTCTTGGGAGATGCAAGACGAGCCTGCATTCAAGTCACTGCAGGGATATCCGGCCTTATTTCGAGTCAGGGCATCGCGGTGTCCATTCCACTTGAGGCCGCAAACTCAGGGTCCCTCTCACATACCTAGAGCTGAGAGAAGCCTCCTCTTGAGGTGCTTGTGGTAAGGTGGTATTCCTCTGGAGTCGAAGCCAGGGACTAACCTCTCATCTCGAGTTGATTTTTGGCCCACGGAGCTCTTTCGTGTTGCTACAGTGACCTCAGGATCCCTCTAGCCTTGAAACAGTGTTCTTGGGGTTTCTCTGGAGTGCCATCAAGGAAATCAAGGCTCCTTTCATGTGTGATGTGCAACACGGAATTGCTCTGCACGCAGTGCAGGGGAATCGGGCCTCATCTCGCGGCGAGGGGGAAGTCTCATGGTTTTTCTCGAGTTGCGGCGGGAACCTGGGGTATATTCTCGAGTTACGACGGGGATGGCCCTTCCACCCACGTGTTTCTTCAGTGACGTCAGGACTCCTGCCTAGTTGCGAGGGACAACTCTGGATTCTCCTCGAGGCTTGGCAGGGCAATTGGGACGCCTCTCCAGCTGAGGCGGGAGACCAAGTGTCCCTTTCCAAGTGCCACAGGAATCCTGGGACTCCTATCAAGTTTCACGAGGAGTCAGGCATCGTCTCCTTTGGAGGCACTGATCTTCGCGTACCTCTGGAGTTTTCAAAGGATGTGAGGCTATCGGTCGCGATGAGGTGGGGAACTAAGTCTTTCTCTGTGCTTTCCACAGGGGATTCAGACATCCTTTCGTCCTGGGAGATGCAAGACGAGCCTGCATTGAAGTCACTGCAGGGATATCCGGCCTTATTTCGAGTCAGGGCATCGCGGTGTCCATTCCACTTGAGGCCGCAAACTCAGGGTCCCTCTCACATACCTAGAGCTGAGAGAAGCCTCCTCTTGAGGTGCTTGTGGTAAGGTGGTATTCCTCTGGAGACGAATCCAGGGACTAACCTCTCTTTTCGAGTTGATTTTTGGTCCACAGAGTTCTTTCGTGTTGCTACAGTGACCTCAGGATCCCTCTAGCCTTGAAACAGTGTTCTTGGGGTTTCTCTGGAGTGCCATCAAGGAAATCAAGGCTCCTTTCATGTGTGATGTGCAAGACGGAATTGCTCTGCACGCAGTACAGGGGAATCGGGCCTCATCTCGCATCGAGGGGGAAGTCTCATGGTTTTTCTCGAGTTGCGGCGGGAACCTGGGGTATATTCTCGAGTTACGACGGGGATGGCCCTTCCACCCACGTGTTTGTTCAGCCATGTCAGGACTCCTGCCTAGTTGCGAGGGACAACTCGGGATTCTCCTCGAGGCTTGGCAGGGCAATTGGAACGCCTCTCCAGCTGAGGCGGGAGACCAAGGGTCCCTTTCCACGTGCCACAAGAATCCTGGGACTCCTATCAAGTTTCACGAGGAGTCAGGCATCGTCTCCTTTGGAGGCACTGATCTCCGCGTACCTCTGGAGTTTTCAAAGGATGTGAGGCCTGCGGTCGCGATGAGGTGGGGAACTAGGTATTTCTCTGTGGTCTCCACAGGGGATTCAGACATCCTTTCTTCTTGGGAGATGCAAGACGAGCCTGCATTCAAGTCACTGCAGGGATATCCGGCCTTATTTCGAGTCAGGGCATCGCGGTGTCCATTCCACTTGAGGCCGCAAACTCAGGATCCCTCTCACATACGTAGAGCTGAGAGAAGCCTCCTCTTGAGGTGCTTGTGGTAAGGTGGTATTCCTCAGGAGTCGAAGCCAGGGACTAACCTCTCATCTCGTGTTGATTTTTGGTCCACGGAGCTCTTTCGTGTTGCTACAGTGACCTCAGGATCCCTCTAGCCTTGAAACAGTGTTCTTGGGGTTTCTCTGGAGTGCCATCAAGGAAATCAAGGCTCCTTTCATGTGTGATGTGCAACACGGAATTGCTCTGCACGCAGTGCAGGGGAATCGGGCCTCATCTCGCGGCGAGGGGGAAGTCTCATGGTTTTTCTCGAGTTGCGGCGGGAACCTGGGGTATATTCTCGAGTTACGACGGGGATGGCCCTTCCACCCACGTGTGTGTTCAGCCATGTCAGGACTCCTGCCTAGTTGCGAGGGACAACTCGGGATTCTGCTCGAGGCTTGGCAGGGCAATTGGGACGCCTCTCCAGCTGAGACGGGAGACCAAGGGTCCCTTTCCACGTGCCACAGGAATCCTGGGTCTCCTATCAAGTTTCACGAGGAGTCAGGCATCGTTTCCTTTGGAGGCACTGATCTCCGCATACCTCTGGAGTTTTCAAAGGATTTGAGGCCTCCTGTCGCGATGAGGTGGAGAACTAGGTCTTTCTCTGTGGTCTCCACATGGGATTCAGACACCCTTTCGTCTTGGGAGATGCAAGACGAGCCTGCATTGAAGTCACTGCAGGGATATCCGGCCTTATTTCGAGTCAGGGCATCGCGGTGTCCATTCCACTTGAGGCCGCAAACTCAGGGTCCCTCTCACATACCTAGAGCTGAGAGAAGCCTCCTCTTGAGGTGCTTGTGGTAAGGTGGTATTCCTCTGGAGACGAATCCAGGGACTAACCTCTCTTTTCGAGTTGATATTTGGTCCACAGAGTTCTTTCGTGTTGCTACAGTGACCTCAGGTTCCCTCTATCCTTGACACAGTGTTCTTGGGGTTTCTCTGGAGTGCCATCAAGGAAATCAAGGCTCCTTTCATGTGTGATGTGCAAGACGGAATTGCTCTGCACGCAGTACAGGGGAATCGGGCCTCATCTCGCATCGAGGGGGAAGTCTCATGGTGTTTCTCGAGTTGCGGCGGGAACCTGGGGTATATTCTCGAGTTACGACGGGGATGGCCCTTCCACCCACGTGTTTGTTCAGCCACGTCAGGACTCCTGCCTAGTTGCGAGGGACAACTCGGGATTCTCCTCGAGGCTTGGCAGGGCAATTGGAACGCCTCTCCAGCTGAGGCGGGAGACCAAGAGTCCGTTTCCACGTGCCAGAAAATCCTGGGACTCCTATCAAGTTTCACGAGGAGTCAGGCATCGTCTCCTTTGGAGGCACTGATCTCCGCGTACCTCTGGAGTTTTCAAAGGATGTGAGGCCTCCGGTCGTGATCAGATGGAGAACTAGGTCTTTCTCTGTGGTCTCCACAGGGGATTCAGACATCCTTTCTTCTTGGGAGATGCAAGACGAGCCTGCATTCAAGTCACTGCAGGGATATCCAGCCTTATTTCGAGTCAGGGCATCGCGGTGTCCATTCCACTTGAGGCCGCAAACTCAGGATCCCTCTCACATACCTAGAGCTGAGAGAAGCCTCCTCTTGAGGTGCTTGTGGTAAGGTGGTATTCCTCAGGAGTCGAAGCCAGGGACTAACCTCTCATCTCGTGTTGATTCTTGGTCCATGGAGCTCTTTTGTGTTGCTACAGTGACCTCAGGATCCCTCTAGCCTTGAAACAGTGTTCTTGGGGTTTCTCTGGAGTGCCATCAAGGAAATCAAGGCTCCTTTCATGTGTGATGTGCAACACGGAATTGCTCTGCACGCAGTGCAGGGGAATCGGGCCTCATCTCGCGGCGAGGGGGACGTCTCATGGTTTTTCTCGAGTTGCGGCGGGAACCTGGGGTATATTCTCGAGTTACGACGGGGATGGCCCTTCCACCCACGTGTGTGTTCAGCCATGTCAGGACTCCTGCCTAGTTGCGAGGGACAACTCGGGATTCTCCTCGAGGCTTTGCAGGGCAATTGGGACGCCTCTCCAGCTGAGACGGGAGACCAAGGGTCCCTTTCCACGTGCCACAGGAATCCTGGGTCTCCTATCAAGTTTCACGAGGAGTCAGGCATCGTCTCCTTTGGAGGCACTGATCTCCGCATACCTCTGGAGTTTTCAAAGGATTTGAGGCCTCCTGTCGCGATGAGGTGGGGAACTAGGTGTTTCTCTGTGGTCTCCACAGGGGATTCAGACAACCTTTCGTCTTGGGAGATGCAAGACGAGCCTGCATTCCAGTCACTGCAGGGATATCCGGCCTTATTTCGAGTCAGGGCATCGCGGTGTCCATTCCACTTGAGGCCGCAAACTCAGGGTCCCTCTCACATACCTAGAGCTGAGAGAAGCCTCCTCTTGAGGTGCTTGTGGTAAGGTGGTATTCCTCTGGAGTCGAAGCCAGGGACTAACCTCTCATCTCGAGTTGATTTTTGGTCCACGGAGCTCTTTCGTGTTGCTACAGTGACCTCAGGATCCCTCTAGCCTTGAAACAGTGTTCTTGGGGTGTCTCTGGAGTGCCATCAAGGAAATCAAGGCTCCTTTCATGTGTGATGTGCAACACGGAATTGCTCTGCACGCAGTGCAGGGGAATCGGGCCTCATCTCGCGGCGAGGGGGAAGTCTCATGGCTTTTCTCGAGTTGCGGCGGGAACCTGGGGTATATTCTCGAGTTACGACGGGGATGGCCCTTCCACCCACGTGTTTCTTCAGCGACGTCAGGACTCCTGCCTACTTGCGAGGGACAACTCTGGATTCTCCTCGAGGCTTGGCAGGGCAATTGGGACGCCTCTCCAGCTGAGGCGGGAGACCAAGTGTCCCTTTCCAAGTGCCACAGGAATCCTGGGACTCCTATCAAGTTTCACGAGGAGTCAGGCGTCGTCTCCTTTGGAGGCACTGATCTCCGCGTATCTCTGGAGTTTTCAAAGGATGTGAAGCTATCGGTCGCGATGACGTGGGGAACTAAGTCTTTCTCTGTGCTTTCCACAGGGGATTCAGACATCCTTTCGTCCTGGGAGATGCAAGACGAGCCTGCATTGAAGTCACTGCAGGGATATCCGGCCTTATTTCGAGTCAGGGCATCACGGTGTCCATTCCACTTGAGGCCGCAAACTCAGGGTCCCTCTCACATACCTAGAGCTGAGAGAAGCCTCCTCTTGAGGTGCTTGTGGTAAGGTGGTATTCCTCTGGAGACGAATTCAGGGACTAACCTCTCTTTTCGAGTTGATTTTTGGTCCACAGAGTTCTTTTGTGTTGCTACAGTGACCTCAGGATCCCTCTATCCTTGAAACAGTGTTCTTGGGGTTTCTCTGGAGTGCCACCTAGGAAATCAAGGCTCCTTTCATGTGTGATGTGCAACACGGAATTGCTCTGCACGCAGTGCAGGGGAATCGGGCCTCATCTCGCGGCGAGGGGGAAGTCTCATGGTTTTTCTCGAGTTGCGGCGGGAACCTTGGGTATATTCTCGAGTTACGACGGGGATGGCCCTTCCACACACGTGTTTGTTCAGCCACGTCAGGACTCCTGCCTAGTTGCGAGACACAACTCGGGATTCTCCTCGAGGCTTGGCAAGGCAATTGGGACGCCTCTCCAGCTGAGGCGGGAGACCAAGGGTCCCTTTCCACGTGCCACAGGAATCCTGGGACTCCTATCAAGTTTCACGAGGAGTCAGGCATCGTCTCCTTTGGAGGCAGTGATCTCCGCGTACCTCTGGAGTTTTCAAAGGATGTGAGGCCTCCGGTCGCGATGAGGTGGGGAACTAGGTCTTTCTCTGTGGTCTCCACAGGGGATTCAGACATCCTTTCATCTTGGGAGATGCAAGACGAGCCTGCATTCAAGTCACTGCAGGGATATCCAGCCTTATTTCGCATCAGGCCATCCTGGTGCCCATTCCACTTGAGGCCGCAAACTCAGGGTCCCTCTCACATACCTAGAGCTGAGAGAAGCCTCCTCTTGAGGTGCTTGTGGTAAGGTGGTATTCCTCTGAAGACGAATTCAGGGACTAACCTCTCTTTTCGAGTTGATTTTTGGTCCACAGAGTTCTTTCGTGTTGCTACAGTGACCTCAGGATCCCTCTAGCCTTGAAACAGTGTTCTTGGGGTTTCTCTGGAGTGCCATCAAGGAAATCAAGGCTCCTTTCATGTGTGATGTGCAAGACGGAATTGCTCTGCACGCAGTACAGGGGAATTGGGCCTCATCTCGCGGCGAGGGGGAAGTCTCATGGTTTTTTTCGAGTTGCGGCGGGAACCTGGGGTATATTCTCGAGTTACGACGGGGAGGGCCCTTCCACCCACCTGTTTGTTCAGCCACGTCAGGACACCTGCCTAGTTGCGAGGGACAACTCGGGATTCTCCTCGAGGCTTGGCAGGGCAATTGGAACGCCTCTCCAGCTGAGGCGGGAGACCAAGGGTCCCTTTCCACGTGCCACAAGAATCCTGGGACTCCTATCAAGTTTCACGAGGAGTCAGGTATCGTCTCCTTTGGAGGCACTGATCTACGCGTACCTCTGGAGTTTTCAAAGGATGTGAGGCCTGCGGTCGCGATGAGGTGGGGAACTAGGTGTTTCTCTGTGGTCTCCACAGGGGATTCAGACATCCTTTCTTCTTGGGAGATGCAAGACGAGCCTGCATTCAAGTCACTGCAGGGATATCCGGCCTTATTTCGAGTCAGGGCATCGCGGTGTCCATTCCACTTGAGGCCGCAAACTCAGGGTCCCTCTCACATACCTAGAGCTGAGAGAAGCCTCCTCTTGAGGTGCTTGTGGTAAGGTGGTATTCCTCTGGAGACGAATTCAGGGACTAACCTCTCTTTTCGAGTTGATTTTTGGTCCACAGAGTTCTTTTGTGTTGCTACAGTGACCTCAGGATCCCTCTATCCTTGAAACAGTGTTCTTGGGGTTTCTCTGGAGTGCCACCTAGGAAATCAAGGCTCCTTTCATGTGTGATGTGCAACACGGAATTGCTCTGCACGCAGTGCAGGGGAATCGGGCCTCATCTCGCGGCGAGGGGGAAGTCTCATGGTTTTTCTCGAGTTGCGGCGGGAACCTGGGGTATATTCTCGAGTTACGACGGGGATGGCCCTTACACACACGTGTTTGTTCAGCCACGTCAGGACTCCTGCCTAGTTGCGAGACACAACTCGGGATTCTCCTCGAGGCTTGGCAAGGCAATTGGGACGCCTCTCCAGCTGAGGCGGGAGACCAAGGGTCCCTTTCCACGTGCCACAGGAATCCTGGGACTCCTATCAAGTTTCACGAGGAGTCAGGCATCGTCTCCTTTGGAGGCAGTGATCTCCGCGTACCTCTGGAGTTTTCAAAGGATGTGAGGCCTCCGGTCGCGATGAGGTGGGGAACTAGGTCTTTCTCTGTGGTCTCCACAGGGGATTCAGACATCCTTTCATCTTGGGAGATGCAAGACGAGCCTGCATTCAAGTCACTGCAGGGATATCCAGCCTTATTTCGCATCAGGCCATCCTGGTGCCCATTCCACTTGAGGCCGCAAACTCAGGGTCCCTCTCACATACCTAGAGCTGAGAGAAGCCTCCTCTTGAGGTGCTTGTGGTAAGGTGGTATTCCTCTGAAGACGAATTCAGGGACTAACCTCTCTTTTCGAGTTGATTTTTGGTCCACAGAGTTCTTTCGTGTTGCTACAGTGACCTCAGGATCCCTCTAGCCTTGAAACAGTGTTCTTGGGGTTTCTCTGGAGTGCCATCAAGGAAATCAAGGCTCCTTTCATGTGTGATGTGCAAGACGGAATTGCTCTGCACGCAGTACAGGGGAATTGGGCCTCATCTCGCGGCGAGGGGGAAGTCTCATGGTTTTTTTCGAGTTGCGGCGGGAACCTGGGGTATATTCTCGAGTTACGACGGGGAGGGCCCTTCCACCCACCTGTTTGTTCAGCCACGTCAGGACACCTGCCTAGTTGCGAGGGACAACTCGGGATTCTCCTCGAGGCTTGGCAGGGCAATTGGAACGCCTCTCCAGCTGAGGCGGGAGACCAAGGGTCCCTTTCCACGTGCCACAAGAATCCTGGGACTCCTATCAAGTTTCACGAGGAGTCAGGTATCGTCTCCTTTGGAGGCACTGATCTACGCGTACCTCTGGAGTTTTCAAAGGATGTGAGGCCTGCGGTCGCGATGAGGTGGGGAACTAGGTGTTTCTCTGTGGTCTCCACAGGGGATTCAGACATCCTTTCTTCTTGGGAGATGCAAGACGAGCCTGCATTCAAGTCACTGCAGGGATATCCGGCCTTATTTCGAGTCAGGGCATCGCGGTGTCCATTCCACTTGAGGCCGCAAACTCAGGATCCCTCTCACATACCTAGAGCTGAGAGAAGCCTCCTCTTGAGGTGCTTGTGGTAAGGTGGTATTCCTCAGGAGTCGAAGCCAGGGACTAACCTCTCATCTCGTGTTGATTCTTGGTCCACGGAGCTCTATCGTGTTGCTACAGTGACCTCAGGATCCCTCTAGCCTTGAAACAGTGTTCTTGGGGTTTCTCTGGAGTGCCATCAAGGAAATCAAGGCTCCTTTCATGTGTGATGTGCAACACGGAATTGCTCTGCACGCAGTGCAGGGGAATCGGGCCTCATCTCGCGGCGAGGGGGAAGTCTCATGGTTTTTCTCGATTTGCGGCGGGAACCTGGGGTATATTCTCGAGTTACGACGGGGATGGCCCTTCCACACACGTGTGTGTTCAGCGACGTCAGGACTCCTGCCTAGTTGCGAGACACAACTCGGGATTCTCCTCGAGGTTTTGCAGGGCAATTGGGACGCCTCTCCAGCTGAGACGGGAGACCAAGTGTCCCTTTCCACGTGCCACAGGAATCCTGGGTCTCCTATCAAGTTTCACGAGGAGTCAGGCATCGTCTCCTTTGGAGGAACTGATCTCCGCATACCTCTGGAGTTTTCAAAGGATTTGAGGCCGCCTGTCGCGATGAGGTGGGGAACTAGGTCTTTCTCTGTGGTCTCCACAGGGGATTCAGACACCCTTTCGTCTTGGGAGATGCAAGACGAGCCTGCATTCCAGTCACTGCAGGGATATACGGCCTTATTTCGAGTCAGGGCATCGCGGTGTCCATTCCACTTGAGGCCGCAAACTCAGGGTCACTCTCACATACCTAGAGCTGAGAGAAACCTCCGCTTGAGGTGCTTGTGGTAAGGTGGTATTCCTCTGGAGTCGAAGCCAGGGACTAACCTCTCATCTCGAGTTGATTTTTGGTCCACGGAGCTCTTTCGTGTTGCTACAGTGACCTCAGGATCCCTCTAGCCTTGAAACAGTGTTCTTGGGGTTTCTCTGGAGTGCCATGAAGGAAATCAAGGCTCCTTTCATGTGTGATGTGCAACACAGAATTGCTCTGCACGCAGTGCAGGGGAATCGGGCCTCATCTCGCGGCGAGGGGGAAGTCTCATGGTTTTTCTCGAGTTGCGGCGGGAACCTGGGGTATATTCTCGAGTTACGACGGGGATGGCCCTTCCACACACGTGTTTGTTCAGCCACGTCAGGACTCTTGCCTAGTTGCGAGACACAACTCGGGATTCTCCTCGAGGCTTGGCAAGGCAATTGGGACGCCTCTCCAGCTGAGGCGGGAGACCAAGGGTCCCTTTCCACGTGCCACAGGAATCCTGGGACTCCTATCAAGTTTCACGAGGAGTCAGGCATCGTCTCCTTTGGAGGCAGTGATCTCCGCGTACCTCTGGAGTTTTCAAAGGATGTGAGGCCTCCGGTCGCGATGAGGTGGGGAACTAGGTCTTTCTCTGTGGTCTCCACAGGGGATTCAGACATCCTTTCATCTTGGGAGATGCAAGACGAGCCTGCATTCAAGTCACTGCAGGGATATCCGGCCTTATTTCGAGTCAGTGCATCGCGGTGTCCATTCCACTTGAGGCCGCAAACTCAGGGTCCCTCTCACATACCTAGAGCTGAGAGAAGCCTCCTCTTGAGGTGCTTGTGGTAAGGTGGTATTCCTCTGGGGACGAATTCAGGGACTAACCTCTCTTTTCGAGTTAATTTTTGGTCCACAGAGTTCTTTCGTGTTGCTACAGTGACCTCAGGATCCCTCTAGCCTTGAAACAGTGTTCTTGGGGTTTCTCTGGAGTGCCATCTAGGAAATCAAGGCTCCTTTCATGTGTGATGTGCAAGACGGAATTGCTCTGCACGCAGTACAGGGGAATCGGGCCTCATCTCGCATCGAGGGGGAAGTCTCATGGTTTTTCTCGAGTTGCGGCGGGAACCTGGGGTATATTCTCGAGTTACGACGGGGATGGCCCTTCCACACACGTGTTTGTTCAGCCACGTCAGGACTCCTGCCTAGTTGCGAGACACAACTCGGGATTCTCCTCGAGGCTTGGCAAGGCAATTGGGACGCCTCTCCAGCTGAGGAGGGAGACCAAGGGTCCCTTTTCACGTGCCACAGGAATCCTGGGACTCCTATCAAGTTTCACGAGGAGTCAGGCATCGTCTCCTTTGGAGGCACTGATCTCCGCGTACCTCTGGAGTTTTCAAAGGATGTGAGGCCTCCGGTCGCGATGAGGTGGGGAACTACGTCTTTCTCTGTGGTCTCCACAGGGGATTCAGACATCCTTTCATCTTGGGAGATGCAAGACGAGCCTGCATTCAAGTCACTGCAGGGATATCCAGCCTTATTTCGCATCAGGGCATCGCGGTGTCCATTCCACTTGAGGCCGCAAACTCAGGGTCCCTCTCACATACCTAAAGCAGAGAGAAACCTCCTCTTGAGGTGCTTGTGGTAAGGTGGTATTCCTCTGGAGTCGAAGCCAGGGACTAACCTCTCATCTCGAGTTGATTTTTGGCCCACGGAGCTCTTTCGTGTTGCTACAGTGACCTCAGGATCCCTCTAGCCTTGAAACAGTGTTCTTGGGGTTTCTCTGGAGTGCCATCAAGGAAATCAAGGCTGCTTTCATGTGTGATGTGCAACACGGAATTGCTCTGCACGCAGTGCAGGGGAATCGGGCCTCATCTCGCGGCGAGGGGGAAGTCTCATGGTTTTTCTCGAGTTGCGGCGGGAACCTGGGGTATATTCTCGAGTTACGACGGGGATGGCCCTTCCACCCACGTGTTTGTTCAGCCACGTCAGGACTCCTGCCTAGTTGCGAGACACAACTCGGGATTCTCCTCGAGGCTTTGCAGGGCAATTGGAACGCCTCTCCAGCTGAGGCGGGAGACCAAGGGTCCCTTTCCACGTGCCACAGGAATCCTGGGACTCCTATCAAGTTTCATGAGGAGTCAGGCATCGTCTCCTTTGGAGGCACTGATCTCCGCGTACCTCTGGAGTTTTCAAAGGATGTGAGGCCTCCGGTCGCGATGAGGTGGGGAACTAGGTCTTTCTCTGTGGTCTCCACAGGGGATTCAGACATCCTTTCATCTTGGGAGATGCAAGACGAGCCTGCATTCAAGTCACTGCAGGGATATACGGCCTTATTTCGAGTCAGGGCATCGCGGTGTCCATTCCACTTGAGGCCGCAAACTCAGGGTCCCTCTCACATACCTAGAGCTGAGAGAAGCCTCCTCTTGAGGTGCTTGTGGTAAGGTGGTATTCCTCTGGAGACGAATCCAGGGACTAACCTCTCTTTTCGAGTTGATTTTTGGTCCACAGAGTTCTTTCGTGTTGCTACAGTGACCTCAGGATCCCTCTATCCTTGAAACAGTGTTCTTGGGGATTCTCTGGAGTGCCATCAAGGAAATCAAGGCTCCTTTCATGTGTGATGTGCAAGACGGAATTGCTCTGCACGCAGTACAGGGGAATTGGGCCTCATCCTGCGGCGAGGGGGAAGTCTCATGGTTTTTTTCGAGTTGCGGCGGGAACCTGGGGTATATTCTCGAGTTACGACGGGGATGGCCCTTCCACCCACGTGTTTCTTCAGCCACGTCAGGACTCCTGCCTAGTTGCGAGGGACAACTCGTTATTCTCCTCGAGGCTTGGCAGGGCAATTGGAACGCCTCTCCAGCTGAGGCGGGAGACCAAGGGTCCCTTTCCACGTGCCACAAGAATCCTGGGACTCCTATCAAGTTTCACGAGGAGTCAGGCATCGTCTCCGTTGGAGGCACTGATCTCCGCGTACCTCTGGAGTTTTCAAAGGATGTGAGGCCTCCGGTCGCGATGAGGTGGGGAACTAGGTGTTTCTCTGTGGTCTCCACAGGGGATTCAGACATACTTTCTTCTTGGCAGATGCAAGACGAGCCTGCATTCAAGTCACTGCAGGGATATCCGGCCTTATTTCGCGTCAGGGCATCGCGGTGTCCATTCCACTTGAGGCCGCAAACTCAGGATCCCTCTCACATACCTAGAGCTGAGAGAAGCCTCCTCTTGAGGTGCTTGTGGTAAGGTGGTATTCCTCAGGAGTCGAAGCCAGGGACTAACCTCTCATCTCGTGTTGATTCTTGGTCCACGGAGCTCTTTCGTGTTGCTACAGTGACCTCAGGATCCCTCTAGCCTTGAAACAGTGTTCTTGGGGTTTCTCTGGACTGCCATCAAGGAAATCAAGGCTCCTTTCATGTGTGATGTGCAACACGGAATTGCTCTGCACGCAGTGCAGGGGAATCGGGCCTCATCTCGCGGCGAGGGGGAAGTCTCATGGTTTTTCTCGAGTTGCGGCGGGAACCTGGGGTATATTCTCGAGTTACGACGGGGATGGACCTTCCACACACGTGTGTGTTCAGCGACGTCAGGACTCCTGCCTAGTTGCGAGGGACAACTCGGGATTCTCCTCGAGGTTTTGCAGGGCAATTGGGACACCTCTCCAGCTGAGACGGGAGACCAAGTGTCCCTTTCCACGTGCCACAGGAATCCTGGGTCTCCTATCAAGTTTCACGAGGAGTCAGGCATCGTCTCCTTTGGAGGCACTGATCTCCGCATACCTCTGGAGTTTTCAAAGGATTTGAGGCCGCCTGTCGCGATGAGGTGGGGAACTAGGTCTTTCTCTGTGGTCTCCACAGGGGATTCAGACACCCTTTCGTCTTGGGAGATGCAAGACGAGCCTGCATTCCAGTCACTGCAGGGATATCCGGCCTTATTTCGAGTCAGGGCATCGCGGTGTCCATTCCACTTGAGGCCGCAAACTCAGGGTCCCTCTCACATACCTAGAGCTGAGAGAAGCCTCCTCTTGAGGTGCTTGTGGTAAGGTGGTATTCCTCAGGAGTCGAAGCCAGGGACTAACCTCTCATCTCGAGTTGATTTTTGGCCCACGGAGCTCTTTCGTGTTGCTACAGTGACCTCAGGATCCCTCTAGCCTTGAAACAGTGTTCTTGGGGTTTCTCTGGAGTGCCATCAAGGAAATCAAGGCTCCTTTCATGTGTGATGTGCAACACGGAATTGCTCTGCACGCAGTGCAGGGGAATCGGGCCTCATCTCGCGGCGAGGGGGAAGTCTCATGGTTTTTCTCGAGTTGCGGCGGGAACCTGGGGTATATTCTCGAGTTACGACGGGGATGGCCCTTCCACACACGTGTTTGTTCAGCCACGTCAGGACTCCTGCCTAGTTGCGAGACACAACTCGGGATTCTCCTCGAGGCTTGGCAAGGCAATTGGGACGCCTCTCCAGCTGAGGCGGGAGACCAAGGGTCCCTTTCCACGTGCCACAGGAATCCTGGGACTCCTATCAAGTTTCATGAGGAGTCAGGCATCGTCTCCTTTGGAGGCACTGATCTCCGCGTACCTCTGGAGTTTTCAAAGGATGTGAGGCCTCCGGTCGAGATGAGGTGGGGAACTAGGTCTTTCTCTGTGGTCTCCACAGGGGATTCAGACATCCTTTCATCTTGGGAGATGCAAGACGAGCCTGCATTCCAGTCACTGCAGGGATATACGGCCTTATTTCGAGTCAGGGCATCGCGGTGTCCATTCCACTTGAGGCCGCAAACTCAGGGTCCCTCTCACATACCTAGAGCTGAGAGAAGCCTCCTCTTGAGGTGCTTGTGGTAAGGTGGTATTCCTCTGGAGACGAATCCAGGGACTAACCTCTCTTTTCGAGTTGATTTTTGGTCCACAGAGTTCTTTCGTGTTGCTACAGTGACCTCAGGATCCCTCTATCCTTGAAACAGTGTTCTTGGGGTTTCTCTGGAGTGCCATCAAGGAAATCAAGGCTCCTTTCATGTGTGATGTGCAAGACGGAATTGCTCTGCACGCAGTACAGGGGAATTGGGCCTCATCTCGCGGCGAGGGGGAAGTCTCATGGTTTTTTTCGAGTTGCGGCGGGAACCTGGGGTATATTCTCGAGTTACGATGGGGATGGCCCTTCCACCCACGTGTTTCTTCAGCCACGTCAGGACTCCTGCCTAGTTGCGAGGGACAACTCGTTATTCTCCTCGAGGCTTGGCAGTGCAATTGGAACGCCTCTCCAGCTGAGGCGGGAGACCCAGGGTCCCTTTCCACGTGCCACAAGAATCCTGGGACTCCTATCAAGTTTCACGAGGAGTCAGGCATCGTCTCCGTTGGAGGCACTGATCTCCGCGTACCTCTGGAGTTTTCAAAGGATGTGAGGCCTCCGGTCGCGATGAGGTGGGGAACTAGGTGTTTCTCTGTGGTCTCCACAGGGGATTCAGACATCCTTTCTTCTTGGCAGATGCAAGACGAGCCTGCATTCAAGTCACTGCAGGGATATCCGGCCTTATTTCGCGTCAGGGCATTGCGGTGTCCATTCCACTTGAGGCCGCAAACTCAGGATCCCTCTCACATACCTAGAGCTGAGAGAAGCCTCCTCTTGAGGTGCTTGTGGTAAGGTGGTATTCCTCAGGAGTCGAAGCCAGGGACTACCCTCTCATCTCGTGTTGATTCTTGGTCCACGGAGCTCTTTCGTGTTGCTACAGTGACCTCAGGATCCCTCTAGCCTTGAAACAGTGTTCTTGGGGTTTCTCTGGACTGCCATCAAGGAAATCAAGGCTCCTTTCATGTGTGATGTGCAACACGGAATTGCTCTGCATGCAGTGCAGGGGAATCGGGCCTCATCTCGCGGCGAGGGGGAAGTCTCATGGTTTTTCTCGAGTTGCGGCTCGAACCTGGGGTATATTCTCGAGTTACGACGGGGATGGCCCTTCCACACACGTGTGTGTTCAGCGACGTCAGGACTCCTGCCTAGTTGCGAGGGACAACTCGGGATTCTCCTCTAGGTTTTGCAGGGCAATTGGGACACCTCTCTAGCTGAGACGGGAGACCAAGTGTCCCTTTCCACGTGCCACAGGAATCCTGGGTCTCCTATCAAGTTTCACGAGGAGTCAGGCATCGTCTCCTTTGGAGGCACTGATCTCCGCATACCTCTGGAGTTTTCAAAGGATTTGAGGCCGCCTGTCGCGATGAGGTGGGGAACTAGGTCTTTCTCTGTGGTCTCCACAGGGGATTCAGACACCCTTTCGTCTTGAGAGATGCAAGACGAGCCTGCATTCCAGTCACTGCAGGGATATACGGCCTTATTTCGAGTCAGGGCATCGCGGTGTCCATTCCACTTGAGGCCGCAAACTCAGGGTCCCTCTCACATACCTAGAGCTGAGAGAAGCCTCCTCTTGAGGTGCTTGTGGTAAGGTGGTATTCCTCAGGAGTCGAAGCCAGGGACTAACCTCTCATCTCGAGTTGATTTTTGGTCCACGGAGCTCTTTCGTGTTGCTACAGTGACCTCAGGATCCCTCTAGCCTTGAAACAGTGTTCTTGGGGTTTCTCTGGAGTGCCATGAAGGAAATCAAGGCTCCTTTCATGTGTGATGTGCAACACAGAATTGCTCTGCACGCAGTGCAGGGGAATCGGGCCTCATCTCGCGGCGAGGGGGAAGTCTCATGGTTTTTCTCGAGTTGCGGCGGGAACCTGGGGTATATTCTCGAGTTACGACGGGGATGGCCCTTCCACACACGTGTGTGTTCAGCCATGTCAGGACTCCTGCCTAGTTGTGAGGGACAACTCGGGATTCTCCTCGAGGCTTTGCAGGGCAATTGGAACGCCTCTCCAGCTGAGGCGGGAGACCAAGGGTCCCTTTCCACGAACCACAGGAATCCTGGGACTCCTATCAAGTTTCACGAGGAGTCAGGCATCGTCTCCTTTGGAGGCACTGATCTCCGCGTACCTCTGGAGTTTTCAAAGGATGTGAGGCCTCCGGTCGCGATGAGGTGGGGAACTAGGTCTTTCTCTGTGGTCTCCACAGGGGATTCAGACATCCTTTCATCTTGGGAGATGCAAGACGAGCCTTCATTCAAGTCACTGCAGGGATATCCAGCCTTATTTCGAGTCAGGGCATCGCGGTGTCCATTCCACTTGAGGCCGCAAACTCAGGGTCCCTCTCACATACCTAGAGCTGAGAGAAGCCTCCTCTTGAGGTGCTTGTGGGAAGGTGGTATTCCTCTGGAGTCGAAGCCAGGGACTAACCTCTCATCTCGAGTTGATTTTTGGCCCACGGAGCTCTTTCGTGTCGCTACAGAGACCTCAGGATCCCTCTAGCCTTGAAACAGTGTTCTTGGGGTTTCTCTGGAGTGCCATGAAGGAAATCAAGGCTCCTTTCATGTGTGATGTGCAACACGGAATTGCTCTGCACGCAGTGCAGGGGAATCGGGCCTCATCTCGCGGCGAGGGGGAAGTCTCATGGTTTTTCTCGAGTTGCGGCGGGAACCTGGGGTATATTCTCGAGTTACGACGGGGATGGCCCTTCCACCCACGTGTTTCTTCAGCGACGTCAGGACACCTGCCTAGTTGCGAGGGACAACTCGGGATTCTCCTCGAGGCTTGGCAGGGCAATTGGGACGCCTCTCCAGCTGAGGCGGGAGACCAAGTGTCCCTTTCCAAGTGCCACAGGAATCCTGGGACTCCTATCAAGTTTCACGAGAAGTTAGGCATCGTCTCCTTTGGAGGCACTGATCTCCGCGTACCTCTGGAGTTTTCAAAGGATGTGAGGCTATCGGTCGCGATGAGGTGGGGAACTAAGTCTTTCTCTGTGCTTTCCACAGGGGATTCAGACATCCTTTCGTCTTGGGAGATGCAAGACGAGCCTGCATTGAAGTCACTGCAGGGATATCCGGCCTTATTTCGAGTCAGGGCATCGCGGTGTCCATTCCACTTGAGGCCGCAAACTCAGGGTCCCTCTCACATACCTAGAGCTGAGAGAAGCCTCCTCTTGAGGTGCTTTTGGTAAGGTGGTATTCCTCTGGAGACGAATCCAGGGACTAACCTCTCTTTTCGAGTTGACTTTTGGTCCACAGAGTTCTTTCGTGTTGCTACAGTGACCTCAGGATCCCTCTATCCTTGAAACAGTGTTCTTGGGGTTTCTCTGGAGTGCCATCAAGGAAATCAAGGCTCCTTTCATGTGTGAAGTGCAAGACGGAATTGCTCTGCACGCAGTACAGGGGAATCGGGCCTCATTTTGCGGAGATGGGGAAGTCTCATGGTTTTTCTCGAGTTGCGGCGGGAACCTGGGGTATATTCTCGAGTTACGACGGGGATGGCCCTTCCACACACGTGTGTGTTCAGCCATGTCAGGACTCCTGCCTAGTTGCGGGGGACAACTCGGGATTCTCCTCGAGGCTTGGCAGGGCAATTGGGACGCCTCTCCAGCTGAGACGGGAGACCAAGGGTCCCTTTCCACGTGCCACAGGAATCCTGGGTCTCCTATCAAGTTTCACGAGGAGTCAGGCATCGTCTCCTTTGGAGGCACTGATCTCCGCATACCTCTGGAGTTTTCAAAGGATTTGAGGCCTCCTGTCGCGATGAGGTGGGGAACTAGGTCTTTCTCTGTGGTCTCCACAGGGGATTCAGACACCCTTTCGTCTTGGGAGATGCAAGACGAGCCTGCATTCCAGTCACTGCAGGGATATCCGGCCTTATTTCGAGTCAGGGCATCGCGGTGTCCATTCTACTTGAGGCCGCAAACTCAGGGTCCCTCTCACATAACTAGAGCTGAGAGAAGCCTCCTCTTGAGGTGCTTGTGGTAAGGTGGTGTTCCTCTGGAGTCGAAGCCAGGGACTAACCTCTCATCTCGAGTTGATTTTTGGTCCACGGAGCTCTTTCGTGTTGCTACAGTGACCTCAGGATCCCTCTAGCCTTGAAACAGTGTTCTTGGGGTTTCTCTGGAGTGCCACCAAGGAAATCAAGGATCCTTTCATGTGTGATGTGCAACACAGAATTGCTCTGCACGCAGTGCAGGGGAATCGGGCCTCATCTCGCGGCGAGGGGGAAGTCTCATGGTTTTTCTCGAATTGCGGCGGGAACCTGGGGTATATTCTCGAGTTACGACGGGGATGGCCCGTCCACACACGTGTTTGTTCAGCCACGTCAGGACTCTTGCCTAGTTGCGAGACACAACTCGGGATTCTCCTCGAGGCTTGGCAAGGCAATTGGGACGCCTCTCCAGCTGAGGCGGGAGACCAAGGGTCCCTTTCCACGTGCCACAGGAATCCTGGGACTCCTATCAAGTTTCACGAGGAGTCAGGCATCGTCTCCTTTGGAGGCACTGATCTCCGCGTACCTCTGGAGTTTTCAAAGGATGTGAGGCCTCCGGTCGCGATGAGGTGGGGAACTAGGTCTTTCTCTGTGGTCTCCACAGGGGATTCAGACATCCTTTCATCTTGGGAGATGCAAGACGAGCCTGCATTCAAGTCACTGCAGGGATATCCAGCCTTATTTCGCGTCAGGGCATCGCGGTGTCCATTCCACTTGAGGCCGCAAACTCAGGGTCCCTCTCACACACCTAGAGCTGAGAGAAGCCTCCTCTTGAGGTGCTTGTGGTTAGGTGGTATTCCTCTGGAGTCGAAGCCAGGGACTAACCTCTCATCTCGAGTTGATTTTTGGCCCACGGAGCTCTTTCGTGTTGCTACAGTGACCTCAGGATCCCTCTAGCCTTGAAACAGTGTTCTTGGGGTTTCTCTGGAGTGCCATCAAGGAAATCAAGGCTCCTTTCATGTGTGATGTGCAACACGGAATTGCTCTGCACGCAGTGCAGGGGAATCGGGCCTCATCTCGCAGCGAGGGGGAAGTCTCATGGTTTTTCTCGAGCTGCGGCGGGAACCTGGGGTATATTCTCGAGTTACGACGGGGATGGCCCTTCCACCCACGTGTTTCTTCAGCGACGTCAGGACTCCTGCCTAGTTGCGAGGGACAACTCGGGATTCTCCTCGAGGCTTGGCAGGGCAATTGGGACGCCTCTCCAGCTGAGGCGGGAGACCAAGTGTCCCTTTCCAAGTGCCACAGGAATCCTGGGACTCCTATCAAGTTTCACGAGAAGTTAGGCATCGTCTCCTTTGGAGGCACTGATCTCCGTGTACCTCTGGAGTTTTCAAAGGATGTGAGGCCTCCGGTCGCGATGAGGTGGGGAACTAGGTGTTTCTCTGTGGTCTCCACAGGGGATTCAGACATCCTTTCTTCTTGGGAGATGCAAGACGAGCCTGCATTCCAGTCACTGCAGGGATATCCGGCCTTATTTCGAGTCAGGGCATCGCGGTGTCCATTCCACTTGAGGCCGCAAACTCAGGGTCCCTCTCACATACCTAGAGCTGAGAGAAGCCTTCTCTTGAGGTGCTTGTGGTAAGGTGGTATTCCTCTGGAGTCGAAGCCAGGGACTAACCTCTCATCTCGAGTTGATTTTTGGTCCACGGAGCTCTTTCGTGTTGCTACAGTGACCTAAGGATCCCTCTAGCCTTGAAGCAGTGTTCTTGGGGTTTCTCTGGAGTGCCATGAAGGAAATCAAGGCTCCTTTCATGTGTGATGTGCAACACAGAATTGCTCTGCACGCAGTGCAGGGGAATCGGGCCTCATCTCGCGGCGAGGGGGAAGTCTCATGGTTTTTCTCGAGTTGTGGCGGGAACCTGGGGTATATTCTCGAGTTACGACGGGGATGGCCCTTCCACACACGTGTTTGTTCAGCCACGTCAGGACTCTTGCCTAGTTCCGAGGGACAACTCGGGATTCTCCTCGAGGCTTGGCAAGGCAATTGGGACGCCTCTCCAGCTGAGGCAGGAGACCAAGGGTCCCTTTCCACGTGCCACAGGAATCCTGGGACTCCTATCAAGTTTCACGAGGAGTCAGGCATCGTCTCCTTTGGAGGCACTGATCTCCGCGTACCTCTGGATTTTTCAAAGGATGTGAGGCCTCCGGTCGCGATGAGGTGGGGAACTAGGTGTTTCTCTGTGGTCTCCACAGGGGATTCAGACATCCTTTCATCTTGGGAGATGCAAGACTAGCCTGCATTCAAGTCACTGCAGGGATATCCAGCCTTATTTCGCGTCAGGGCATCGCGGTGTCCATTCCACTTGAGGCCGCAAACTCAGGGTCCCTCTCACATACCTAGAGCTGAGAGAAGCCTCCTCTTGAGGTGCTTGTGGTAAGGTGGTATTCCTCTGGAGTCGAAGCCAGGGACTAACCTCTCATCTTGAGTTGATTTTTGGTCCACGGAGCTCTTTCGTGTTGCTACAGTGACCTCAGGATCCCTCTATCCTTGAAACAGTGTTCTTGGGGTTTCTCTGGAGTGCCATCAAGGAAATCAAGGCTCCTTTCATGTGTGATGTGCAACACGGAATTGCTCTGCACACAGTGCAGGGGAATCGGGCCTCATCTCGCGGTGAGGGGGAATTCTCATGGTTTTTCTCGAGTTGCGGCGGGAACCTGGGGTATATTCTCGAGTTACGACGGGGATGGCCCTTCCACACACGTGTTTGTTCAGCCACGTCAGGACTCTTGCCTAGTTGCGAGACACAACTCTGGATTCTCCTCGATGCTTGGCAAGGCAATTGGGACGCCTCTCCATCTGAGACGGGAGACCAAGGGTCCCTTTCCAAGTGCCACAGGAATCCTGGGACTCCTATCAAGTTTCACGAGGAGTCAGGCATCGACTCCTTTGGAGGCACTGATCTCCGCGTACCTCTGGAATTTTCAAAGGATGTGAGGCTATCGGTCGCGATGAGGTGGGGAACTAAGTCTTTCTCTGTGCTTTCCACAGGGGATTCAGACATCCTTTCGTCCTGGGAGATGCAAGACGAGCCTGCATTGAAGTCACTGCAGGGATATCCGGCCTTATTTCGAGTCAGGGCATCGCGGTGTCCATTCCACTTGAGGCCGCAAACTCAGGGTCCCTCTCACATACCTAGAGCTGAGAGAAGCCTCCTCTTGAGGTGCTTGTGGTAAGGTGGTATTCCTCTGGAGACGAATCCAGGGACTAACCTCTCTTTTCGAGTTGATTTTTGGTCCACAGATTTCTTTCGTGTTGCTACAGTGACCTCAGGATCCCTCTAGCCTTGAAACAGTGTTCTTGGGGTTTCTCTGGAGTGCCATCAAGGAAATCAAGGCTCCTTTCATGTGTGATGTGCAAGACGGAATTGCTCTGCACGCAGTACAGGGGAATCGGGCCTCATCTCGCATCGAGGGGCAAGTCTCATGGTTTTTCTCGAGTTGCGGCGGGAACCTGGGGTATATTCTCGAGTTACGACGGGGATGGCATTTCCACCCACGTGTTTGTTCAGCCACCTCAGGACTCCTGCCTAGTTGCGAGGGACAACTCGGGATTCTCCTCGAGGCTTGGCAGGGCAATTGGGACGCCTCTCCAGCTGAGGCGGGAGACCAAGGGTCCCTTTCCACGTGCCACAGGAATCCTGGGACTCCTATCAAGTTTCACGAGGAGTCAGGCATCGTCTCCTTTGGAGGCACTGATCTCCGCGTACCTCTGGAGTTTTCAAAGGATGTGAGGCTATCGGTCGCGATGAGGTGGGGAACTAAGTCTTTCTCTGTGCTTTCCACAGGGGATTCAGACATCCTTTCGTCCTGGGAGATGCAAGACGAGCCTGCATTGAAGTCACTGCAGGGATATCCGGCCTTATTTCGAGTCAGGGCATCGCGGTGTCCATTCCACTTGAGGCCGCAAACTCAGGGTCCCTCTCACATACCTAGAGCTGAGAGAAGCCTCCTCTTGAGGTGCTTGTGGTAAGGTGGTATTCCTCTGGAGACGAATCCAGGGACAAACCTCTCTTTTCGAGTTGATTTTTGGTCCACAGAGTTCTTTCGTGTTGCTACAGTGACCTCAGGATCCCTCTATCCTTGAAACAGTGTTCTTGGGGTTTCTCTGGAGTGCCATCAAGGAAATCAAGGCTCCTTTCATGTGTGATGTGCAAGACGGAATTGCTCTGCACGCAGTACAGGGGAATCGGGCCTCATCTCGCATCGAGGGGGTAGTCTCATGGTTTTTCTCGAGTTGCGGCGGGAACCTGGGGTATATTCTCGAGTTACGACGGGGATGGCCCTTCCACCCACGTGTTTGTTCAGCCACGTCAGGACTCCTGCCTAGTTGCGAGGGACAACTCGGGATTCTCCTCGAGGCTTGGCAGGGCAATTGGAACGCCTCTCCAGCTGAGGCGGGAGACCAAGGGTCCCTTTCCACGTGCCACAGGAATCCTGGGTCTCCTATCAAGTTGCACGAGGAGTCAGGCATCGTCTCCTTTGGAGGCACTGATCTCCGCATACCTCTGGAGTTTTCAAAGCATTTGAGGCCTCCTGTCGCGATGAGGTGGGGAACTAGGTCTTTCTCTGTGGTCTCCACAGGGGATTCAGACACCCTTTCGTCTTGGGAGATGCAAGACGAGCCTGCATTCCAGTCACTGCAGGGATATCCGGCCTTATTTCGAGTCAGGGCATCGCGGTGTCCATTCCACTTGAGGCCGCAAACTCAGGGTCCCTCTCACATACCTAGAGCTGAGAGAAGCCTTCTCTTGAGGTGCTTGTGGTAAGGTGGTATTCCTCTGGAGTCGAAGCCAGGGACTAACCTCTCATCTCGAGTGATTTTTGGTCCACGGAGCTCTTTCGTGTTGCTACAGTTACCTCAGGATCCCTCTAGCCTTGAAGCAGTGTTTTTGGGGTTTCTCTGGAGTGCCATGAAGGAAATCAAGGCTCCTTTCATGTGTGATGTGCAACACGGAATTGCTCTGCACGCAGTGCAGGGGAATCGGGCCTCATCTCGCGGCGAGGGGGAAGTCTCATGGTTTTTCTCGAGTTGCGGCGGGAACCTGGGGTATATTCTCGAGTTACGACGGGGATGGCCCTTTCACACACGTGTTTGTTCAGCCACGTCAGGACTCTTGCCTAGTTCCGAGGGACAACTCGGGATTCTCCTCGAGGCTTGGCAAGGCAATTGGGACGCCTCTCCAGCTGAGGCGGGAGACCAAGGGTCCATTTCCACGTGCCACAGGAATCCTGGGACTCCTATCAAGTTTCACGAGGAGTCAGGCATCGTCTCCTTTGGAGGCACTGATCTCCGCGTACCTCTGGAGTTTTCAAAGGATGTGAGGCCTCCGGTCGCGATGAGGTGGGGAACTAGGTCTTTCTCTGTGGTCTCCACAGGGGATTCAGACATCCTTTCATCTTGGGAGATGCAAGACTAGCCTGCATTCAAGTCACTGCAGGGATATCCAGCCTTATTTCGCGTCAGGGCATCGCGGTGTCCATTCCACTTGAGGCCGCAAACTCAGGGTCCCTCTCACATACCTAGAGCTGAGAGAAGCCTCCTCTTGAGGTGCTTGTGGTAAGGTGGTATTCCTCTGGAGTCGAAGCCAGGGACTAACCTCTCATCTCGAGTTGAATTTTGGTCCACGGAGCTCTTTCGTGTTGCTGCAGTGACCTCAGGATCCCTCTAGCCTTGAAACAGTGTTCTTGGGGTTTCTCTGGAGTGCCATGAAGGAAATCAAGGCTCCTTTCATGTGTGATGTGCAACACGGAATTGCTCTGCACACAGTGCAGGGGAATCGGGCCTCATCTCGCGGTGAGGGGGAAGTCTCATGGTTTTTCTCGAGTTGCGGCGGGAACCTGGGGTATATTCTCGAGTTACGACGGGGATGGCCCTTCCACACACGTGTTTGTTCAGCCACGTCAGGACTCTTGCCTAGTTTCGAGACACAACTCTGGATTCTCCTCGAGGCTTGGCAAGGCAATTGGGACGCCTCTCCAGCTGAGGCGGGAGACCAAGGGTCCCTTTCCAAGTGCCACAGGAATCCTGGGACTCCTATCAAGTTTCACGAGGAGTCAGGCATCGTCTCCTTTGGAGGCACTGATCTCCGCGTACCTCTGGAGTTTTCAAAGGATGTGAGGCTATCGGTCGCGATGAGGTGGGGAACTAAGTCTTTCTCTGTGCTTTCCACAGGGGATTCAGACATCCTTTCGTCCTGGGAGATGCAAGACGAGCCTGCATTGAAGTCACTGCAGGGATATCCGGCCTTATTTCGAGTCAGGGCATCGCGGTGTCCATTCCACTTGAGGCCGCAAACTCAGGGTCCCTCTCACATACCTAGAGCTGAGAGAAGCCTCCTCTTGAGGTGCTTGTGGTAAGGTGGTATTCCTCTGGAGACGAATCCAGGGACTAACCTCTCTTTTCGAGTTGATTTTTGGTCCACAGAGTTCTTTCATGTTGCTACAGTGACCTCAGGATCCCTCTATCCTTGAAACAGTGTTCTTGGGGTTTCTCTGGAGTGCCATCAAGGAAATCAAGGCTCCTTTCATGTGTGATGTGCAAGACGGAATTGCTCTGCACGCAGTACAGGGGAATCGGGCCTCATCTCGCATCGAGGGGCAAGTCTCATGGTTTTTCTCGAGTTGCGGCGGGAACCTGGGGTATATTCTCGAGTTACGACGGGGATGGCCCTTCCACCCACGTGTTTGTTCAGCCACGTCAGGACTCCTGCCTAGTTGCGAGGGACAACTCGGGATTCTCCTCGAGGCTTGGCAGGGCAATTGGGACGTCTCTCCAGCTGACGCGGGAGACCAAGGGTCCCTATCCACGTGCCACAGGAATCCTGGGACTCCTATCAAGTTTCACGAGGAGTCAGGCATCGTCTCCTTTGGAGGCACTGATCTCCGCGTACATCTGGAGTTTTCAAAGGATGTGAGGCCTCCGGTCGCGATGAGGTGGGGAACTAGGTGTTTCTCTGTGGTCTCCACAGGGGATTCAGACATCCTTTCTTCTTGGGAGATGCAAGACGAGCCTGCATTCAAGTCACTGCAGGGATATCCGGCCTTATTTCGAGTCAGGGCATCGCGGTGTCCATTCCACTTGAGGCCGCAAACTCAGGATCCCTCTCACATACCTAGAGCTGAGAGAAGCCTCCTCTTGAGGTGCTTGTGGTAAGGTGGTATTCCTCAGGAGTCGAAGCCAGGGACTAACCTCTCATCTCGTGTTGATTCTTGGTCCACGGAGCTCTTTCGTGTTGCTACAGTGACCTCAGGATCCCTCTAGCCTTGAAACAGTGTTCTTGGGGTTTCTCTGGAGTGCCATCAAGGAAATCAAGGCTCCTTTCATGTGTGATGTGCAACACGGAATTGCTCTGCACGCAGTGCAGGGGAATCGGGCCTCATCTCGCAGCGAGGGGGAAGTCTCATGGTTTTTCTCGAGTTGCGGCGGGAACCTGGGGTATATTCTCGAGTTACGACGGGGATGGCCCTTCCACCCACGTGTTTGTTCAGCCACGTCAGGACTCCTGCCTAGTTGCGAGACACAACTCGGGATTCTCCTCGAGGCTTTGCAGGGCAATTGGGACGCCTCTCCAGCTGAGGCGGGAGACCAAGGGTCCCTTTCCACGTGCCACAGGAATCCTGGGACTCCTATCAAGTTTCACGAGGAGTCAGGCATCGTCTCCTTTGGAGGCACTGATCTCCGCGTACCTCTGGAGTTTTCAAAGGATGTGAGGCTATCGGTCGCGATGAGGTGGGGAACTAAGTCTTTCTCTGTGCTTTCCACAGGGGATTCAGACATCCTTTCGTCCTGGGAGATGCAAGACGAGCCTGCATTGAAGTCACTGCAGGGATATCCGGCCTTATTTCGAGTCAGGGCATCGCGGTGTCCATTCCACTTGAGGCCGCAAACTCAGGGTCCCTCTCACATACCTAGAGCTGAGAGAAGCCTCCTCTTGAGGTGCTTGTGGTAAGGTGGTATTCCTCTGGAGACGAATCCAGGGACTAACCTCTCTTTTTGAGTTGATTTTTGGTCCACAGAGTTCTTTCGTGTTGCTACAGTGACCTCAGGATCCCTCTAGCCTTGAAACAGTGTTCTTGGGGTTTCTCTGGAGTGCCATCAAGGAAATCAAGGCTCCTTTCATGTGTGATGTGCAAGACGGAATTGCTCTGCACGCAGTACAGGGGAATCGGGCCTCATCTCGCATCGAGGGGGTAGTCTCATGGTTTTTCTCGAGTTGCGGCGGGAACCTGGGGTATATTCTCGAGTTACGACGGTGATGGCCCTTCCACCCACGTGTTTGTTCAGCCACGTCAGGACTCCTGCCTAGTTGCGAGGGACAACTCATTATTCTCCTCGAGGCTTGGCAGTGCAATTGGAACGCCTCTCCAGCTGAGGCGGGAGACCAAGGGTCCCTTTCCACGTGCCACAAGAATCCTGGGACTCCTATCAAGTTTCACGAGGAGTCAGGCATCGTCTCCTTTGGAGGCACTGATCTCCACATACCTCTGGAGTTTTCAAAGATTTTGAGGCCTCCTGTCGCGATCAGTTGGGGAACTAGGTCTTTCTCTGTGGTATCCACAGGGGATTCAGACACGCTTTCTTCTTGGGAGATGCAAGACGAGCCTGCATTCCAGTCACTGCAGAGATATCCGGCCTTATTTCGAGTCAGGGCATCGCGGTGTCAATTCCACTTGAGGCCGCAAACTCAGGGTCCCTCTCACATACCTAGAGCTGAGAGAAGCCACCTCTTGAGGTGCTTGTGGTAAGGTGGTATTCCTCTGGAGTCGAAGCCAGGGACTAACCTCTCATCTCGAGTTGATTTTTGGCTCACGGAGCTCTTTCGTGTTGCTACAGTGACCTCAGCATCCCTCTAGCCTTGAAACAGTGTTCTTGGGGTTTCTCTGGAGTGCCATCAAGGAAATCAAGGCTCCTTTCATGTGTGATGTGCAACACGGAATTGCTCTGCACGCAGTGCAGGGGAATCGGGCCTCATCTCGCGGCGTGGGGGAAGTCTCATGGTTTTTCTCGAGTTGCGGCGGGAACCTGGGGTATATTCTCGAGTTACGACGGGGATGGCCCTTCCACCCACGTGTTTCTTCAGCGACGTCAGGACTCCTGCCTAGGTGCGAGGGACAACTCTGGATTCTCCTCGAGGCTTGGCAGGGCAATTGGGACACCTCTCCAGCTGAGGCGGGAGACCAAGTGTCCCTTTCCAAGTGCCACAGGAATCCTGGGACTCCTATCAAGTTTCACGAGGAGTCAGGCATCGTCTCCTTTGGAGGCACTGATCTCCGCGTACCTCTGGAGTTTTCAAAGGATGTGAGGCCTCCGGTCGCGATGAGGTGGGGAACTAGGTGTTTCTCTGTGGTCTCCACAGGGGATTCAGACATCCTTTCTTCTTGGGAGATGCAAGACGAGCCTGCATTCAAGTCACTGCAGGGATATCCGGCCTTATTTCGAGTCAGGGCATCGCGGTGTCCATTCCACTTGAGGCCGCAAACTCAGGATCCCTCTCACATACCTAGAGCTGAGAGAAGCCTCCTCTTGAGGTGCTTGTGGTAAGGTGGTATTCCTCAGGAGTCGAAGCCAGGGACTAACCTCTCATCTCGTGTTGATTCTTGGTCCACGGAGCTCTTTCGTGTTGCTACAGTGACCTCAGGATCCCTCTAGCCTTGAAACAGTGTTCTTGGGGTTTCTCTGGAGTGCCATCAAGGAAATCAAGGCTCGTTCATGTGTGATGTGCAACACGGAATTGCTCTGCACGCAGTGCAGGGGAATCGGGCCTCATCTCGCGGCGAGGGGGAAGTCTCATGGTTTTTCTCGAGTTGCGGCGGGAACCTGGGGTATATTCTCGAGTTACGACGGGGATGGCCCTTCCACCCACGTGTTTGTTCAGCCACGTCAGGACTCCTGCCTAGTTGCGAGGGACAACTCGGGATTCTCCTCGAGGCTTGGCAGGGCAATTGGAACGCCTCTCCAGCTGAGGCGGGAGACCAAGGGTCCCTTTCCAAGTGCCACAGGAATCCTGGGACTCCTATCAAGGTTCACGAGGAGTCAGGCATCGTCTCCTTTGGAGGCACTGATCTCCGCGTACCTCTGCAGTTTTCAAGGATGTGAGGCATGCGGTCGCGATGAGGTGGGGAACTAGGTCTTTCTCTGTGGTCTCCACAGGGGATTCAGACATCCTTTCTTCTTGGGAGATGCAAGACGAGCCTGCATTCAAGTCACTGCAGGGATATCCAGCCTTATTTCGAGTCAGGGCATCGCGGTGTCCATTCCACTTGAGGCCGCAAACTCAGGATCCCTCTCACATACCTAGAGCTGAGAGAAGCCTCCTCTTGAGGTGCTTGTGGTAAGGTGGTATTCCTCTGGAGTCGAAGCCAGGGACTAACCTCTCATCTCGAGTTGATTTTTGGTCCACGGAGCTCTTTCCTGTTGCTACAGTGACCTCAGGATCCCTCTAGCCTTGAAACAGTGTTCTTGGGGATTCTCTGGAGTGCCATGAAGGAAATCAAGGCTCCTTTCATGTGTGATGTGCAACACAGAATTGCTCTGCACGCAGTGCAGGGGAATCGGGCCTCATCTCGCGGCGAGGGGGAAGTCTCATGGTTTTTCTCGAGTTGCGGCGGGAACCTGGGGTATATTCTCGAGTTACGACGGGGATGGCCCTTCCACACACGTGTTTCTTCAGCGACGTCAGGACTCTTGCCTAGTTGCGAGACACAACTCGGGATTCTCCTCGAGGCTTGGCAAGGCAATTGGGACGCCTCTCCAGCTGAGGCGGGAGACCAAGGGTCCCTTTCCACGTGCCACAGGAATCCTGGGACTCCTATCAAGTTTCACGAGGAGTCAGGCATCGTCTCCTTTGGAGGCACTGATCTCTGCGTACCTCTGGAGTTTTCAAAGGATGTGAGGCCTCCGGTCGCGATGAGGTGGGGAACTAGGTCTTTCTCTGTGGTCGCCACAGGGGATTCAGACATCCTTTCATCTTGGGAGATGCAAGACGAGCCTGCATTCAAGTCACTGCAGGGATATCCGGCCTTATTTCGCGTCAGGGCATCGCGGTGTCCATTCCACCTGAGACCGCAAACTCAGGGTCCCTCTCACATACCTAGAGCTGAGAGAAGCCTCCTCTTGAGGTGCTTGTGGTAAGGTGGTATTCCTCTGGAGTCGAAGCCAGGGACTAACCTCTCATCTCGAGTTGATTTTTGGTCCACGGAGCTCTTTCGTGTTGCTACAGTGACCTCAGGATCCCTCTAGCCTTGAAACAGTGTTCTTGGGGTTTCTCTGGAGTGCCATCAAGGAAATCAAGGCTCCTTTCATGTGTGATGTGCAACAAGGAATTGCTCTGCACGCAGTGCAGGGGAATCGGGCCTCATCTCGCGGCGAGGGGGAAGTCTCATGGTTTTTCTCGAGTTGCGGCGGGAACCTGAGGTATATTCTCGAGTTACGACGGGGATGGCCCTTCCACCCACGTGTTTCTTCAGCAACGTCAGGACTCCTGCCTAGTTGCGAGGGACAACTCTGGATTCTCCTCGAGGCTTGGCAGGGCAATTGGGACGCCTCTCCAGCTGAAGCGGGAGACCAAGTGTCCCTTTCCAAGTGCCACAGGAATCCTGGGACTCCTATCAAGTTTCACGAGGAGTCAGGCGTCGTCTCCTTTGGAGGCACTGATCTGCGCATACCTCGGGAGTTTTCAAAGGATGTGAGGCTATCGGTCGCGATGAGGTGGGGAACTAAGTCTTTCTCTGTGCTTTCCACAGGGGATTCAGACATCCTTTCGTCTTGGGAGATGCAAGACGAGCCTGCATTCCAGTCACTGCAGGGATATCCGGCCTTATTTCGAGTCAGGGCATCGCGGTGTCCATTCCACTTGAGGCCGCAAACTCAGGGTCCCTCTCACATACCTAGAGCTGAGAGAAGCCTTCTCTTGAGGTGCTTGTGGTAAGGTGGTATTCCTCTGGAGTCGAAGCCAGGGACTAACCTCTCATCTCGAGTTGAATTTTGGTCCACGGAGCTCTTTCGTGTTGCTACAGTGACCTCAGGATCCCTCTAGCCTTGAAGCAGTGTTCTTGGGGTTTCTCTGGAGTGCCATGAAGGAAATCAAGGCTCCTTTCATGTGTGATGTGCAACACAGAATTGCTCTGCACGCAGTGCAGGGGAATCGGGCCTCATCTCGCGGCGAGGGGGAAGTCTCATGGTTTTTCTCGAGTTGCGGCGGGAACCTGGGGTATATTCTCGAGTTACGACGGGGATGGCCCTTCCACACACGTGTGTGTTCAGCCACGTCAGGACTCTTGCCTAGTTCCGAGGGACAACTCGGGATTCTCCTCGAGGCTTGGCAAGGCAATTGGGACGCCTCTCCAGCTGAGGCGGGAGACCAAGGGTCCCTTTCCACGTGCCACAGGAATCCTGGGACTCCTATCAAGTTTCACGAGGAGTCAGGCATCGTCTCCTTTGGAGGCACTGATCTCCGCGTACCTCTGGAGTTTTCAAAGGATGTGAGGCCTCCGGTCGCGATGAGGTGGGGAACTAGGTCTTTCTCTGTGGTCTCCACAGGGGATTCAGACATCCTTTCATCTTGGGAGATGCAAGACTAGCCTGCATTCAAGTCACTGCAGGGATATCCAGCCTTATTTCGCGTCAGGGCATCGCGGTGTCCATTCCACTTGAGGCCGAAAAGTCAGGGTCCCTCTCACATACCTAGAGCTGAGAGAAGCCTCCTCTTGAGGTGCTTGTGGTAAGGTGGTATTCCTCTGGAGTCGAAGCCAGGGACTAACCTCTCATCTCGAGTTGATTGTTGGTCCACGGAGCTCTTTCGTGTTGCTACAGTGACCTCAGGATCCCTCTAGCCTTGAAACAGTGTTCTTGGGGTTTCTCTGGAGTGCCATCAAGGAAATCAAGGCTCCTTTCATGTGTGATGTGCAACACGGAATTGCTCTGCACACAGTGCAGGGGAATCGGGCCTCATCTCGCGGTGAGGGGGAAGTCTCATGGTTTTTCTCGAGTTGCGGCGGGAACCTGGGGTATATTCTCGAGTTACGACGGGGATGGCCCTTCCACACACGTGTTTGTTCAGCCACGTCAGGACTCTTGCCTAGTTGCGAGACACAACTCTGGATTCTCCTCGAGGCTTGGCAAGGCAATTGGGACGCCTCTCCAGCTGAGACGGGAGACCAAGGGTTCCTTTCCAAGTGCCACAGGAATCCTGGGACTCCTATCAAGTTTCACGAGGAGTCAGGCATCGTCTCCTTTGGAGGCACTGATCTCCTCGTACCTCTGGAGTTTTCAAAGGATGTGAGGCTATCGGTCGCGATGAGGTGGGGAACTAAGTCTTTCTCTGTGCTTTCCACAGGGGATTCAGACATCCTTTCGTCCTGGGAGATGCAAGACGAGCCTGCATTGAAGTCACTGCAGGGATATCCGGCCTTATTTCGAGTCAGGGCATCGCGGTGTCCATTCCACTTGAGGCCGCAAACTCAGGGTCCCTCTCACATACCTAGAGCTGAGAGAAGCCTCCTCTTGAGGTGCTTGTGGTAAGGTGGTATTCCTCTGGAGACGAATCCAGGGACTAACCTCTCTTTTCGAGTTGATTTTTGGTCCACAGATTTCTTTCGTGTTGCTACAGTGACCTCAGGATCCCTCTAGCCTTGAAACAGTGTTCTTGGGGTTTCTCTGGAGTGCCATCAAGGAAATCAAGGCTCCTTTCATGTGTGATGTGCAAGACGGAATTGCTCTGCACGCAGTACAGGGGAATCGGGCCTCATCTCGCATCGAGGGGCAAGTCTCATGGTTTTTCTCGAGTTGCGGCGGGAACCTGGGGTATATTCTCGAATTACGACGGGGATGGCCCTTCCACCCACGTGTTTGTTCAGCCACGTCAGGACTCCTGCCTAGTTGCGAGGGACAACTCGGGATTCTCCTCGAGGCTTGGCAGGGCAATTGGGACGCCTCTCCAGCTGAGGCGGGAGACCAAGGGTCCCTTTCCACGTGCCACAAGAATCCTGGGACTCCTATCAAGTTTCACGAGGAGTCAGGCATCGTCTCCTTTGGAGGCACTGATCTCCGCGTACCTCTGGAGTTTTCAAAGGATGTGAGGCCTCCGGTCGCGATGAGGTGGGGAACTAGGTCTTTCTCTGTGGTCTCCACAGGGGATTCAGACATCCTTTCTTCTTGGGAGATGCAAGACGAGCCTGCATTCAACTCACTGCAGGGATATCCGGCCTTATTTCGAGTCAGGGCATCGCGGTGTCCATTCCACTTGAGGCCGCAAACTCAGGATCCCTCTCACATACCTAGAGCTGAGAGAAGCCTCCTCTTGAGGTGCTTGTGGTAAGGTGGTATTCCTCAAGAGTCGAAGCCAGGGACTAACCTCTCATCTCGTGTTGATTCTTGGTCCACGGAGCTCTTTCGTGTTGCTACAGTGACCTCAGGATCCCTCTAGCCTTGAAACAGTGTTCTTGGGGTTTCTCTGGAGTGCCATCAAGGAAATCAAGGCTCCTTTCATGTGTGATGTGCAACACGGAATTGCTCTGCACGCAGTGCAGGGGAATCGGGCCTCATCTCGCGGCGAGGGGGAAGCCTCATGGTTTTTCTCGAGTTGCGGCGGGAACCTGGGGTATATTCTCGAGTTACGACGGGGATGGCCCTTCCACCCACGTGTTTGTTCAGCCACGTCAGGACTCCTGCCTAGTTGCGAGGGACAACTCGGGATTCTCCTCGAGGCTTGGCAGGGCAATTGGAACGCCTCTCCAGCTGAGGCGGGAGACCAAGTGTCCCTTTCCACTTGCCACAGGAATCCTGGGTCTCCTATCAAGTTTCACGAGGAGTCAGGCATCGTCTCCTTTGGAGGCACTGATCTCCGCATACCTCTGGAGTTTTCAAAGGATTTGAGGCCTCCTGTCGCGATGAGGTGGGGAACTAGGTCTTTCTCTGTGGTCTCCACAGGGGATTCAGACACTCTTTCGTCTTGGGAGATGCAAGACGAGCCTGCATTCCAGTCACTGCAGGGATATCCGGCCTTATTTCGAGTCAGGGCATCGCGGTGTCCATTCCACTTGAGGCCGCAAACTCAGGGTCCCTCTCACATACCTAGAGCTGAGAGAAGCCTTCTCTTGAGGTGCTTGTGGTAAGGTGGTATTCCTCTGGAGTCGAAGCCAGGGACTAACCTCTCATCTCGAGTTGAATTTTGGTCCACGGAGCTCTTTCGTGTTGCTACAGTGACCTCAGGATCCCTCTAGCCTTGAAGCAGTGTTCTTGGGGTTTCTCTGGAGTGCCATGAAGGAAATCAAGGCTCCTTTCATGTGTGATGTGCAACACAGAATTGCTCTGCACGCAGTGCAGGGGAATCGGGCCTCATCTCGCGGCGAGGGGGAAGTCTCATGGTTTTTCTCGAGTTGCGGCGGGAACCTGGGGTATATTCTCGAGTTACGACGGGGATGGCCCTTCCACACACGTGTGTGTTCAGCCACGTCAGGACTCTTGCCTAGTTCCGAGGGACAACTCGGGATTCTCCTCGAGGCTTGGCAAGGCAATTGGGACGCCTCTCCAGCTGAGGCGGGAGACCAAGGGTCCCTTTCCACGTGCCACAGGAATCCTGGGACTTCTATCAAGTTTCACGAGGAGTCAGGCATCGTCTCCTTTGGAGGCACTGATCTCCGCGTACCTCTGGAGTTTTCAAAGGATGTGAGGCCTCCGGTCGCGATGAGTTGGGGAACTAGGTCTTTCTCTGTGGTCTCCACAGGGGATTCAGACATCCTTTCATCTTGGGAGATGCAAGACTAGCCTGCATTCAAGTCACTGCAGGGATATCCAGCCTTATTTCGCGTCAGGGCATCGCGGTGTCCATTCCACTTGAGGCCGAAAAGTCAGGGTCCCTCTCACATACCTAGAGCTGAGAGAAGCCTCCTCTTGAGGTGCTTGTGGTAAGGTGGTATTCCTCTGGAGTCGAAGCCAGGGACTAACCTCTCATCTCGAGTTGATTGTTGGTCCACGGAGCTCTTTCGTGTTGGTACAGTGACCTCAGGATCCCTCTAGCCTTGAAACAGTGTTCTTGGGGTTTCTCTGGAGTGCCATCAAGGAAATCAAGGCTCCTTTCATGTGTGATGTGCAACACGGAATTGCTCTGCACACAGTGCAGGGGAATCGGGCCTCATCTCGCGGTGAGGGGGAAGTCTCATGGTTTTTCTCGAGTTGCGGCGGGAACCTGGGGTATATTCTCGAGTTTCGACGGGGATGGCCCTTCCACACACGTGTTTGTTCAGCCACGTCAGGACTCTTGCCTAGTTGCGAGACACAACTCGGGATTCTCCTCGAGGCTTGGCAAGGCAATTGGGACGCCTCTCCAGCTGAGACGGGAGACCAAGGGTCCCTTTCCAAGTGCCACAGGAATCCTGGGACTCCTATCAAGTTTCACGAGGAGTCAGGCATCGTCTCCTTTGGAGGCACTGATCTCCTCGTACCTCTGGAGTTTTCAAAGGATGTGAGGCTATCGGTCGCGATGAGGTGGGGAACTAAGTCTTTCTCTGTGCTTTCCACAGGGGATTCAGACAACCTTTCGTCCTGGGAGATGCAAGACGAGCCTGCATTGAAGTCACTGCAGGGATATCCGGCCTTATTTCGATTCAGGGCATCGCGGTGTCCATTCCACTTGAGGCCGCAAACTCAGGGTCCCTCTCACATACCTAGAGCTGAGAGAAGCCTCCTCTTGAGATGCTTGTGGTAAGGTGGTATTCCTCTGGAGACGAATCCAGGGACTAACCTCTCTTTTCGAGTTGATTTTTGGTCCACAGATTTCTTTCGTGTTGCTTCAGTGACCTCAGGATCCCTCTAGCCTTGAAACAGTGTTCTTGGGGTTTCTCTGGAGTGCCATCAAGGAAATCAAGGCTCCTTTCATGTGTGATGTGCAAGACGGAATTGCTCTGCACGCAGTACAGGGGAATCGGGCCTCATCTCGCATCAAGGGGCAAGTCTCATGGTTTTTCTCGAGTTGCGGCGGGAACCTGGGGTATATTCTCGAGTTACGACGGGGATGGCCCTTCCACCCACGTGTTTGTTCAGCCACGTCAGGACTCCTGCCTAGTTGCGAGGGACAACTCGGGATTCTCCTCGAGGCTTGGCAGGGCAATTGGGACGCCTCTCCAGCTGAGGCGGGAGACCAAGGGTCCCTTTCCACGTGCCACAAGAATCCTGGGACTCCTATCAAGTTTCACGAGGAGTCAGGCATCGTCTCCTTTGGAGGCACTGATCTCCGCGTACCTCTGGAGTTTTCAAAGGATGTCAGGCCTCCGGTCGCGATGAGGTGGGGAACTAGGTGTTTCTCTGTGGTCTCCACAGGGGATTCAGACATCCTTTCTTCTTGGGAGATGCAAGACGAGCCTGCATTCAAGTCACTGCAGGGATATCCGGCCTTATTTCGAGTCAGGGCATCGCGGTGTCCATTCCACTTGAGGCCGCAAACTCAGGATCCCTCTCACATACCTAGAGCTGAGAGAAGCCTCCTCTTGAGGTGCTTGTGGTAAGGTGGTATTCCTCTGGAGACGAATCCAGGGACTAACCACTCTTTTCGAGTTGATTTTTGGTCCACAGAGTTCTTTCGTGTTGCTACAGTGACCTCAGGATCCCTCTATCCTTGAAACAGTGTTCTTGGGGTTTCTCTGGAGTGCCATCAAGGAAATCAAGGCTCCTTTCATGTGTGATGTGCAAGACGGAATTGCTCTGCACGCAGTGCAGGGGAATCGGGCCTCATCTCGCATCGAGGGGGTAGTCTCATGGTTTTTCTCGAGTTGCGGCGGGAACCTGGGGTATATTCTCGAGTTACGACGGGGATGGCCCTTCCACCCACGTGTTTGTTCAGCCACGTCAGGACTCCTGCCTAGTTGCGAGGGACAACTCGGGATTCTCCTCGAGGCTTGGCAGGGCAATTGGAACGCCTCTCCAGCTGAGGCGGGAGACCAAGGGTCCCTTTCCACGTGCCACAGGAATCCTGGGTCTCCTATCAAGTTTCACGAGGAGTCAGGCATCGTCTCCTTTGGAGGCACTGATCTCCGCGTACCTCTGGAGTTTTCAAAGGATGTGAGGCTATCGGTCGCGATGAGGTGGGGAACTAGGTCTTTCTCTGTGGTCTCCACAGGGGATTCAGACATCCTTTCATCTTGGGAGATGCAAGACGAGCCTGCATTCAAGTCACTGCAGGGATATCCAGCCTTATTTCGCGTCAGGGCATCGCGGTGTCCATTCCACTTGAGGCCGCAAACTCAGGGTCCCTCTCACATACCTAGAGCTGAGAGAAGCCTCCTCTTGAGGTGCTTGTGGTAAGGTGGTATTCCTCTGGAGTCGAAGCCAGGGACTAACCTCTCATCTCGAGTTGATTTTGGGTCCACGGAGCTCTTTCGTGTTGCTACAGTGACCTCAGGATCCCTCTTGCCTTGAAACAGTGTTCTTGGGGTTTCTCTGGAGTGCCATCAAGGAAATCAAGGCTCCTTTCATGTGTGATGTGCAACACGGAATTGCTCTGCACGCAGTGCAGGGGAATCGGGCCTCATCTCGCGGCGAGGGGGAAGTCTCATGGTTTTTCTCGAGTTGCGGCGGGAACCTGGGGTATATTCTCGAGTTACGATGGGGATGGCCCTTCCACCCACGTGTTTCTTCAGCGACGTCAGGACTCCTGCCTAGTTGCGAGGACAACTCTGGATTCTCCTCGAGGCTTGGCAGGGCAATTGGGACGCCTCTCCAGCTGAGGCGGGAGACCAAGTGTCCGTTTCCAAGTGCCACAGGAATCCTGGGACTCCTATCAAGTTTCACGAGGAGTCAGGCATCGTCTCCTTTGGAGGCACTGATCTCCGCGTACCTCTGGAGTTTTCAAAGGATGTGAGGCTATCGGTCGCGATGAGGTGGGGAACTAAGTCTTTCTCTGTGCTTTCCACAGGGGATTCAGACATCCTTTCGTCCTGGGAGATGCAAGACGAGCCTGCATTGAAGTCACTGCAGGGATATCCGGCCTTATTTCGAGTCAGGGCATCGCGGTGTCCATTCCACTTGAGGCCGCAAACTCAGGGTCCCTCTCACATACCTAGAGCTGAGAGAAGCCTCCTCTTGAGGTGCTTGTGGTAAGGTGGTATTCCTCTGGAGACGAATCCAGGGACTAACCTCCCTTTTCGAGTTGATTTTTGGTCCACAGAGTTCTTTCGTGTTGCTACAGTGACCTCAGGATCCCTCTAGCCTTGAAACAGTGTTCTTGGGGTTTCTCTGGAGTGCCATGAAGGAAATCAAGGCTCCTTTCATGTGTGATGTGCAAGACGGAATTGCTCTGCACGCAGTGCAGGGGAATTGGGCCTCATCTCGCATCGAGGGGGAAGTCTCATGGTTTTTCTCGAGTTGCGGCGGGAACCTGGGGTATATTCTCGAGTTACGACGGGGATGGCCCTTCCACCCACGTGTTTGTTTAGCCACGTCAGGACTCCTGCCTAGTTGCGAGGGACAACTCGGGATTCTCCTCGAGGCTTGGCAGGGCAATTGGAACGCCTCTCCAGCTGAGGCGGGAGACCAAGGGTCCCTTTCCACGTGCCACAAGAATCCTGGGACTCCTATCAAGTTTCACGAGGAGTCAGGCATCGTCTCCTTTGGAGGCACTGATCTCCGCGTACCTCTGGAGTTTTCAAAGGATGTGAGGCCTCCTGTCGCGATGAGGTGGGGAACTAGGTCTTTCTCTGTGGTCTCCACAGGGGATTCAGACATCCTTTCTTCTTGGGAGATGCAAGACGAGCCTGCATTCAAGTCACTGCAGGGATATCCGGCCTTATTTCGAGTCAGGGCATCACGGTGTACATTCCACTTGAGGCCGCAAACTCAGGATCCCTCTCACATACCTAGAGCTGAGAGAAGCCTCCTCTTGAGGTGCTTGTGGTAAGGTGGTATTCCTCAGGAGTCGAAGCCAGGGACTAACCTCTCATCTCGTGTTGATTCTTGGTCCACGGAGCTCTTTCGTGTTGCTACAGTGACCTCAGGATCCCTCTATCCTTGAAACAGTGTTCTTGGGTTTTCTCTGGAGTGCCATCAAGGAAATCAAGGCTCCTTTCATGTGTGATGTGCAACACGGAATTGCTCTGCACGCAGTGCAGGGGAATCGGGCCTCATCTCGCGGCGAGGGGGAAGTCTCATGGTTTTTCTCGAGTTGCGGCGGGAACCTGGGGCATATTCTCGAGTTAAGACGGGGATGGCCCTTCCACACACGTGTGTGTTCAGCCATGTCAGGACTCCTGCCTAGTTGCGAGGGACAACTCGGGATTCTCCTTGAGGCTTTGCAGGGCAATTGGGACGCCTCTCCAGCTGAGGCGGGAGACCAAGTGTCCCTTTCCACGTGCCACAGGAATCCTGGGTCTCCTATCAAGTTTCACGAGGAGTCAGGCATCGTCTCCTTTGGAGGCACTGATCTCCGCATACCTCTGGAGTTTTCAAAGATTTTGAGGCCTCCTGTCGCAATGAGGTGGGGAACGAGGTCTTTCTCTGTGGTCTCCACAGGGGATTCAGACACCCTTTCGTCTTGGGAGATGCAAGACGAGCCTGCATTCCAGTCACTGCAGGGATATCCGGCCTTATTTCAAGTCAGGGCATCGCGGTGTCAATTCCACTTGAGGCCGCAAACTCAGGATCCCTCTCACATACCTAGAGCTGAGAGAAGCCTCCTCTTGAGGTGCTTCTGGTAAGGTGGTATTCCTCTGGAGTCGAAGCCAGGGACTAACCTCTCATCTCGAGTTGATTTTTGGTCCACAGAGTTCTTTCGTGTTGCTACAGTGACCTCAGGATCCCTCTAGCCTTGAAACAGTGTTCTTGGGGTTTCTCTGGAGTGCCATGAAAGAAATCAAGGCTCCTTTCATGTGTGATGTGCAACACAGAATTGCTCTGCACGCAGTGCAGGGGAATCGGGCCTCATCTCGCGGCGAGGGGGAAGGCTCATGGTTTTTCTCGAGTTGCGGCGGGAACCTGGGGTATATTCTCGAGTTACGACGGGGATGGCCCTTCCACACACGTGTTTGTTCAGCCACGTCAGGACTCTTGCCTAGTTGCGAGACACAACTCGGGATTCTCCTCGAGGCTTGGCAAGGCAATTGGGACGCCTCTCCAGCTGAGGCGGGAGACCAAGGGTCCCTTTCCACGTGCCACAGGAATCCTGGGACTCCTATCAAGTTTCACGAGGAGTCAGGCATGGTCTCCTTTGGAGGCACTGATCTCCGCGTACCTCTGGAGTTTTCAAAGGATGTGAGGCCTCCGGTCGCGATGAGGTGGGGAACTAGGTCTTTCTCTGTGGTCTCCACAGGGGATTCAGACATCCTTTCATCTTCGGAGATGGAAAACGAGCCTGCATTCAAGTCACTGCAGGGATATCCAGCCTTATTTCGCGTCAGGGCATCGCGGTGTCCATTCCACTTGAGGCCGCAAACTCAGGGTCCCTCTCACATACCTAGAGCTGAGAGAAGCCTCCTCTTGAGGTGCTTGTGGAAAGGTGGTATTCCTCTGGAGTCGAAGCCAGGGACTAACCTCTCATCTCGAGTTGATTTTTGGCCCACGGAGCTCTTCCGTGTTGCTACAGTGACCTCAGGATCCCTCTAACCTTGAAACAGTGTTCTTGGGGTTTCTCTGGAGTGCCATCAAGGAAATCAAGGCTCCTTTCATGTGTGATGTGCAACACGGAATTGCTCTGCACGCAGTGCAGGGGAATCGGGCCTCATCTCGCGGCGAGGGGAAAGTCTCATGGTTTTTCTCGAGTTGCGGCGGGAACCTGGGGTATATTCTCGAGTGACGATGGGGATGGCCCTTCCATCCACTTGTTTCTTCAGCGACGTCAGGACTCCTGCCTAGTTGCGAGGGACAACTCTGGATTCTCCTCGAGGCTTTGCAGGGCAATTGGGACGCCTCTCCAGCTGAGGCGGGAGACCAAGTGTCCCTTTCCAAGTGCCACAGGAATCCTGGGACTCCTATCAAGTTTCACGAGGAGTCAGGCATCGTCTCCTTTGGAGGCACTGATCTCCGCGTACCTCTGGAGTTTTCAAAGGATGTGAGGCTATCGGTCGCGATGAGGTGGGGAACTAAGTCTTTCTCTGTGCTTTCCACAGGGGATTCAGACATCCTTTCGTCCTGGGAGATGCAAGACGAGCCTGCATTGAAGTCACTGCAGGGATATCCGGCCTTATTTCGAGTCAGGGCATCGCGGTGTCCATTCCACTTGAGGCCTCAAACTCAGGGTCCCTCTCACATACCTAGAGCTGAGAGAAGCCTCCTCTTGAGGTGCTTGTGGTAAGGTGGAATTCCTCAGGAGTCGAAGCCAGGGACTAACCTCTCATCTCGTGTTGATTCTTGGTCCACGGAGCTTTTTCGTGTTGCTACAGTGACCTCAGGATCCCTCTATCCTTGAAACAGTGTTCTTGGGGTTTCTCTGGAGTGCCATCAAGGAAATCAAGGCTCCTTTCATGTGTGATGTGCAGCACGGAATTGCTCTGCACGCAGTGCAGGGGAATCGGGCCTCATCTCGCAGCGAGGGGGAAGTCTCATGGTTTTTCTCGAGTTGCGGCGGGAACCTGGGGTATATTCTCGAGTTACGACGGGGATGGCCCTTCCACACACGTGTGTGTTCAGCCATGTCAGGACTCCTGCCTAGTTGCGAGGGACAACTCGGTATTCTCCTCGAGGCTCTGCAGGGCAATTGGGACGCCTCTCCAGCTGAGACGGGAGACCAAGGGTCCCTTTCCACGTGCCACAGGAATCCTGGGTCTCCTATCAAGTTTCACGAGGAGTCAGGCATCGTCTCCTTTGGAGGCACTGATCTACGCATACCTCTGGAGTTTTCAAAGCATTTGAGGCCTCCTGTCGCGATGAGGTGGGGAACTAGGTCTTTCTCTGTGGTCTCCACAGGGGATTCAGACACCCTTTCGTCTTGGGAGATGCAAGACGAGCCTGCATTCCAGTCACTGCAGGGATATCCGGCCTTATTTCGAGTCAGGGCATCGTGGTGTCCATTCCACTTGAGGCCCCAAACTCAGGGTCCCTCTCACAAACCTAGAGCTGAGAGAAGCCTCCTCTTGAGATGCTTGTGGTAAGGTGGTATTCCTCTGGAGTCGAAGCCAGGGACTAACCTCTCATCTCGAGTTGATTTTTGGTCCACGGAGCTCTTTCGTGTTGCTACAGTGACCTCAGGATCCCTCTAGCCTTGAAACAGTGTTCTTGGGGTTTCTCTGGAGTGCCATGAAGGAAATCAAGGCTCCTTTCATGTGTGATGTGCAACACAGAATTGCTCTGCACGCAGTGCAGGGGAATCGGGCCTCATCTCGCGGCGAGGGGGACGTCTCATGGTTTTTCTCGAGTTGCGGCGGGAACCTGGGGTATATTCTCGAGTTACGATGGGGATGGCCCTTCCACACACGTGTTTGTTCAGCCACGTCAGGACTCTTGCCTAGTTGCGAGACACAACTCGGGATTCTCCTCGAGGCTTGGCAAGGCAATTGGGACGCCTCTCCAGCTGAGGCGGGAGACCAAGGGTCCCTTTCCACGTGCCACAGGAATCCTGGGTCTCCTATCAAGTTTCACGAGGAGTCAGGCATCGTCTCCTTTGGAGGCACTGATCTCCGCGTACCTCTGGAGTTTTCAAAGGATGTGAGGCTATCGGTCGCGATGAGGTGGGGAACTAGGTCTTTCTCTGTGGTCTCCACAGGGGATTCAGACATCCTTTCATCTTCGGAGATGCAAGACGAGCCTGCATTCAAGTCACTGCAGGGATATCCAGCCTTATTTCGCGTCAGGGCATCGCGGTGTCCATTCCACTTGAGGCCGCAAACTCAGGGTCCCTCTCACATACCTAGAGCTGAGAGAAGCCTCCTCTTGAGGTGCTTGTGGTAAGGTGGTATTCCTCTGGAGTCGAAGCCAGGGACTAACCTCTCATCTCGAGTTGATTTTGGGTCCACGGAGCTCTTTCGTGTTGCTACAGTGACCTCAGGATCCCTCTAGCCTTGAAACAGTGTTCTTGGGGTTTCTCTGGAGTGCCATCAAGGAAATCAAGGCTCCTTTCATGTGTGATGTGCAACACGGAATTGCTCTGCACGCAGTGCAGGGGAATCGGGCCTCATCTCGCGGCGAGGGGGAAGTCTCATGGTTTTTCTCGAGTTGTGGCGGGAACCTGGGGTATATTCTCGAGTTACGATGGGGATGGCCCTTCCACCCACGTGTTTCTTCAGCGACGTCAGGACTCCTGCCTAGTTGCGAGGGACAACTCTGGATTCTCCTCGAGGCTTGGCAGGGCAAATGGGACGCCTCTCCAGCTGAGGCGGGAGACCAAGTGTCCCTTTCCAAGTGCCACAGGAATCCTGGGACTCCTATCAAGTTTCACGAGGAGTCAGGCATCGTCTCCTTTGGAGGCACTGATCTCCGCGTACCTCTGGAGTTTTCAAAGGATGTGAGGCTATCGGTCGCGATGAGGTGGGGAACTAAGTCTTTCTCTGTGCTTTCCACAGGGGATTCAGACATCCTTTCGTCCTGGGAGATGCAAGACGAGCCTGCATTGAAGTCACTGCAGGGATATCCGGCCTTATTTCGAGTCAGGGCATCGCGGTGTCCATTCCACTTGAGGCCGCAAACTCAGGGTCCCTCTCACATACCTAGAGCTGAGAGAAGCCTCCTCTTGAGGTGCTTGTGGTAAGGTGGTATTCCTCTGGAGACGAATCCAGGGACTAACCTCCCTTTTCGAGTTGATTTTTGGTCCACAGAGTTCTTTCGTGTTGCTACAGTGACCTCAGGATCCCTCTAGCCTTGAAACAGTGTTCTTGGGGTTTCTCTGGAGTGCCATCAAGGAAATCAAGGCTCCTTTCATGTGTGATGTGCAAGACGGAATTGCTCTGCACGCAGTGCAGGGGAATCGGGCCTCATCTCGCATCGAGGGGGAAGTCTCATGGTTTTTCTCGAGTTGCGGCGGGAACCTGGGGTATATTCTCGAGTTACGACGGGGATGGCCCTTCCACCCACGTGTTTGTTCAGCCACGTCAGGACTCCTGCCTAGTTGCGAGGGACAACTCGGGATTCTCCTCGAGGCTTGGCAGGGCAATTGGAACGCCTCTCCAGCTGAGGCGGGAGACCAAGGGTCCCTTTCCACGTGCCACAAGAATCCTGGGACTCCTATCAAGTTTCACGAGGAGTCAGGCATCGTCTCCTTTGGAGGCACTGATCTCCGCGTACCTCTGGAGTTTTCAAAGGATGTGAGGCCTCCTGTCGCGATGAGGTGGGGAACTAGGTCTTTCTCTGTGGTCTCCACAGGGCATTCAGACATCCTTTCTTCTTGGGAGATGCAAGACGAGCCTGCATTCAAGTCACTGCAGGGATATCCGGCCTTATTTCGAGTCAGGGCATCGCGGTGTCCATTCCACTTGAGGCCGCAAACTCAGGATCCCTATCACATACCTAGAGCTGAGAGAAGCCTCCTCTTGAGGTGCTTCTGGTAAGGTGGTATTCCTCTGGAGTCGAAGCCAGGGACTAACCTCTCATCTCGAGTTGATTTTTGGTCCACAGATTTCTTTCGTGTTGCTACAGTGACCTCAGGATCCCTCTAGCCTTGAAACAGTGTTCTTGGGGTTTCTCTGGAGTGCCATGAAAGAAATCAAGGCTCCTTTCATGTGTGATGTGCAACACAGAATTGCTCTGCACGCAGTGCAAGGGAATCGGGCCTCATCTCGCGGCGAGGGGGAAGGCTCATGGTTTTTCTCGAGTTGCGGCGGGAACCTGGGGTATATTCTCGAGTTACGATGGGGATGGCCCTTCCACACACGTGTTTGTTCAGCCACGTCAGGACTCTTGCCTAGTTGCGAGACACAACTCGGGATTCTCCTCGAGGCTTGGCAAGGCAATTGGGACGCCTCTCCAGCTGAGGCGGGAGACCAAGGGTCCCTTTCCACGTGCCACAGGAATCCTGGGTCTCCTATCAAGTTTCACGAGGAGTCAGGCATCGTCTCCTTTGGAGGCACTGATCTCCGCGTACCTCTGGAGTTTTCAAAGGATGTGAGGCTATCGGTCGCGATGAGGTGGGGAACTAGGTCTTTCTCTGTGGTCTCCACAGGGGATTCAGACATCCTTTCATCTTCGGAGATGCAAGACGAGCCTGCATTCAAGTCACTGCAGGGATATCCAGCCTTATTTCGCGTCAGGGCATCGTGGTGTCCATTCCACTTGAGGCCGCAAACTCAGGGTCCCTCTCACATACCTAGAGCTGAGAGAAGCCTCCTCTTGAGGTGCTTGTGGTAAGGTGGTATTCCTCTGGAGTCGAAGCCAGGGACTAACCTCTCATCTCGAGTTGATTTTGGGTCCACGGAGCTCTTTCGTGTTGCTACAGTGACCTCAGGATCCCTCTAGCCTTGAAACAGTGTTCTTGGGGTTTCTCTGGAGTGCCATCAAGGAAATCAAGGCTCCTTTCATGTGTGATGTGCAACACGGAATTGCTCTGCACGCAGTGCAGGGGAATCGGGCCTCATCTCGCGGCGAGGGGGAAGTCTCATGGTTTTTCTCGAGTTGTGGCGGGAACCTGGGGTATATTCTCGAGTTACGATGGGGATGGCCCTTCCACCCACGTGTTTCTTCAGCGACGTCAGGACTCCTGCCTAGTTGCGAGGGACAACTCTGGATTCTCCTCGAGGCTTGGCAGGGCACATGGGACGCCTCTCCAGCTGAGGCGGGAGACCAAGTGTCCCTTTCCAAGTGCCACAGGAATCCTGGGACTCCTATCAAGTTTCACGAGGAGTCAGGCATCGTCTCCTTTGGAGGCACTGATCTCCGCGTACCTCTGGAGTTTTCAAAGGATGTGAGGCTATCGGTCGCGATGAGGTGGGGAACTAAGTCTTTCTCTGTGCTTTCCACAGGGGATTCAGACATCCTTTCGTCCTGGGAGATGCAAGACGAGCCTGCATTGAAGTCACTGCAGGGATATCCGGCCTTATTTCGAGTCAGGGCATCGCGGTGTCCATTCCACTTGAGGCCGCAAACTCAGGGTCCCTCTCACATACCTAGAGCTGAGAGAAGCCTCCTCTTGAGGTGCTTGTGGTAAGGTGGTATTCCTCTGGAGACGAATCCAGGGACTAACCTCACTTTTCGAGTTGATTTTTGGTCCACAGAGTTCTTTCGTGTTGCTACAGTGACCTCAGGATCCCTCTAGCCTTGAAACAGTGTTCTTGGGGTTTCTCTGGAGTGCCATCAAGGAAATCAAGGCTCCTTTCATGTGTGATGTGCAAGACGGAATTGCTCTGCACGCAGTGCAGGGGAATCGGGCCTCATCTCGCATCGAGGGGGAAGTCTCATGGTTTTTCTCGAGTTGCGGCGGGAACCTGGGGTATATTCTCGAGTTACGACGGGGATGGCCCTTCCACCCACGTGTTTGTTCAGCCACGACAGGACTCCTGCCTAGTTGCGAGGGACAACTCGGGATTCTCCTCGAGGCTTGGCAGGGCAATTGGAACGCCTCTCCAGCTGAGGCGGGAGACCAAGGGTCCCTTTCCACGTGCCACAAGAATCCTGGGACTCCTATCAAGTTTCACGAGGAGTCAGGCATCGTCTCCTTTGGAGGCACTGATCTCCGCGTACCTCTGGAGTTTTCAAAGGATGTGAGGCCTCCTGTCGCGATGAGGTGGGGAACTAGGTCTTTCTCTGTGGTCTCCACAGGGCATTCAGACATCCTTTCTTCTTGGGAGATGCAAGACGAGCCTGCATTCAAGTCACTGCAGGGATATCCGGCCTTATTTCGAGTCAGGGCATCGCGGTGTCCATTCCACTTGAGGCCGCAAACTCAGGATCCCTATCACATACCTAGAGCTGAGAGAAGCCTCCTCTTGAGGTGCTTCTGGTAAGGTGGTATTCCTCTGGAGTCGAAGCCAGGGACTAACCTCTCATCTCGAGTTGATTTTTGGTCCACAGATTTCTTTCGTGTTGCTACAGTGACCTCAGGATCCCTCTAGCCTTGAAACAGTGTTCTTGGGGTTTCTCTGGAGTGCCATGAAAGAAATCAAGGCTCCTTTCATGTGTGATGTGCAACACAGAATTGCTCTGCACGCAGTGCAAGGGAATCGGGCCTCATCTCGCGGCGAGGGGGAAGGCTCATGGTTTTTCTCGAGTTGCGGCGGGAACCTGGGGTATATTCTCGAGTTACGACGGGGATGGCCCTTCCACACACGTGTTTGTTCAGCCACGTCAGGACTCTTGCCTAGTTGCGAGACACAACTCGGGATTCTCCTCGAGGCTTGGCAAGGCAATTGGGACGCCTCTCCAGCTGAGGCGGGAGACCAAGGGTCCCTTTCCAAGTGCCACAGGAATCCTGGGACTCCTATCAAGTTTCACGAGGAGTCAGGCATCGTCTCCTTTGGAGGCACTGATCTCCGCGTACCTCTGGAGTTTTCAAAGGATGTGAGGCCTCCTGTCGCGATGAGGTGGGGAACTAGGTCTTTCTCTGTGGTCTCCACAGGGGATTCAGACATCCTTTCTTCTTGGGAGATGCAAGACGAGCCTGCATTCAAGTCACTGCAGGGATATCCGGCCTTATTTCGAGTCAGGGCATCGCGGTGTCCATTCCACTTGAGGCCGCAAACTCAGGATCCCTCTCACATACCTAGAGCTGAGAGAAGCCTCCTCTTGAGGTGCTTGTGGTAAGGTGGTATTTCTCAGGAGTCGAAGCCAGGGACTAACCTCTCATCTCGTGTTGATTCTTGGTCCACGGAGCTCTTTCGTGTTGCTACAGTGACCTCAGGATCCCTCTATCCTTGAAACAGTGTTCTTGGGGTTTCTCTGGAGTGCCATCAAGGAAATCAAGGCTCCTTTCATGTGTGATGTGCAACACGGAATTGCTCTGCACGCAGTGCAGGGGAATCGGGCCTCATCTCGCGGCGAGGGGGAAGTCTCATGGTTTTTCTCGAGTTGCGGCGGGAACCTGGGGTATATTCTCGAGTTACGACGGGGATGGCCCTTCCACACACGTGTGTGTTCAGCCATGTCAGGACTCCTGCCTAGTTGCGAGGGACAACTCGGGATTCTCCTTGAGGCTTTGCTGGGCAATTGGGACGCCTCTCCAGCTGAGGCGGGAGACCAAGTGTCCCTTTCCACGTGCCACAGGAATCCTGGGTCTCCTATCAAGTTTCACGAGGAGTCAGGCATCGTCTCCTTTGGAGGCACTGATCTCCGCATACCTCTGGAGTTTTCAAAGATTTTGAGGCCTCCTGTCGCAATGAGGTGGGGAACGAGGTCTTTCTCTGTGGTCTCCACAGGGGATTCAGACACCCTTTCGTCTTGGGAGATGCAAGACGAGCCTGCATTCCAGTCACTGCAGGGATATCCGGCCTTATTTCAAGTCAGGGCATCGCGGTGTCCATTCCACTTGAGGCCGCAAACTCAGGATCCCTCTCACATACCTAGAGCTGAGAGAAGCCTCCTCTTGAGGTGCTTCTGGTAAGGTGGTATTCCTCTGGAGTCGAAGCCAGGGACTAACCTCTCATCTCGAGTTGATTTTTGGTCCACAGAGTTCTTTCGTGTTGCTACAGTGACCTCAGGATCCCTCTAGCCTTGAAACAGTGTTCTTGGGGTTTCTCTGGAGTGCCATGAAAGAAATCAAGGCTCCTTTCATGTGTGATGTGCAACACAGAATTGCTCTGCACGCAGTGCAGGGGAATCGGGCCTCATCTCGCGGCGAGGGGGAAGGCTCCTGGTTTTTCTCGAGTTGCGGCGGGAACCTGGGGTATATTCTCGAGTTACGACGGGGATGGCCCTTCCACACACGTGTTTGTTCAGCCACGTCAGGACTCTTGCCTAGTTGCGAGACACAACTCGGGATTCTCCTCGAGGCTTGGCAAGGCAATTGGGACGCCTCTCCAGCTGAGGCGGGAGACCAAGGGTCCCTTTCCACGTGCCACAGGAATCCTGGGACTCCTATCAAGTTTCACGAGGAGTCAGGCATCGTCTCCTTTGGAGGCACTGATCTCCGCGTACCTCTGGAGTTTTCAAAGGATGTGAGGCCTCGGGTCGCGATGAGGTGGGGAACTAGGTCTTTCTCTGTGGTCTCCACAGGGGATTCAGACATCCTTTCATCTTCGGAGATGCAAGACGAGCCTGCATTCAAGTCACTGCAGGGATATCCAGCCTTATTTCGCGTCAGGGCATCGCGGTGTCCATTCCACTTGAGGCCGCAAACTCAGGGTCCCTCTCACATACCTAGAGCTGAGAGAAGCCTCCTCTTGAGGTGCTTGTGGTAAGGTGGTATTCCTCTGGAGTCGAAGCCAGGGACTAACCTCTCATCTCGAGTTGATTTTTGGCCCACGGAGCTCTTCCGTGTTGCTACAGTGACCTCAGGATCCCTCTAACCTTGAAACAGTGTTCTTGGGGTTTCTCTGGAGTGCCATCAAGGAAATCAAGGCTCCTTTCATGTGTGATGTGCAAGACGGAATTGCTCTGCACGCAGTGCAGGGGAATCGGGCCTCATCTCGCGGCGAGGGGGAAGTCTCATGGTTTTTCTCGAGTTGCGGCGGGAACCTGGGGTATATTCTCGAGTGACGATGGGGATGGCCCTTCCACCCACGTGTTTCTTCAGCGACGTCAGGACTCCTGCCTAGTTGCGAGGGACAACTCTGGATTCTCCTCGAGGCTTGGCAGGGCAATTGGGACGCCTCTCCAGCTGAGGCGGGAGACCAAGTGTCCCTTTCCAAGTGCCACAGGAATCCTGGGACTCCTATCAAGTTTCACGAGGAGTCAGGCATCGTCTCCTTTGGAGGCACTGATCTCCGCGTACCTCTGGAGTTTTCAAAGGATGTGAGGCTATCGGTCGCGATGAGGTGGGGAACTAAGTCTTTCTCTGTGCTTTCCACAGGGGATTCAGACATCCTTTCGTCCTGGGAGATGCAAGACGAGCCTGCATTGAAGTCACTGCAGGGATATCCGGCCTTATTTCGAGTCAGGGCATCGCGGTGTCCATTCCACTTGAGGCCGCAAACTCAGGGTCCCTCTCACATACCTAGAGCTGAGAGAAGCCTCCTCTTGAGGTGCTTGTGGTAAGGTGGCATTCCTCTGGAGACGAATCCAGGGACTAACCTCTCTTTTCAAGTTGATTTTTGGTCCACAGAGTTCTTTCGTGTTGCTACAGTGACCTCAGGATCCCTCTAGCCTTGAAACAGTGTTCTTGGGGTTTCTCTGGAGTGCCATCAAGGAAATCAAGGCTCCTTTCATGTGTGATGTGCAAGACGGAATTGCTCTGCACGCAGTACAGGGGAATCGGGCCTCATCTCGCATCGAGGGGGAAGTCTCATGGTTTTTCTCGAGTTGCGGCGGGAACCTGGGGTATATTCTCGAGTTACGACGGGGATGGCCCTTCCACCCACGTGTTTGTTCAGCCACATCAGGACTCCTGCCTAGTTGCGAGGGACAACTCTGGATTCTCCTCGAGGCTTGGCAGGGCAATTGGGACGCCTCTCCAGCTGAGGCGGGAGACCAAGTGTCCCTTTCCAAGTGCCACAGGAATCCTGGGACTCCTATCAAGTTTCACGAGGAGTCAGGCATCGTCTCCTTTGGAGGCACTGATCTCCGCGTACCTCTGGAGTTTTCAAAGGATGTGAGGCTATCGGTCGCGATGAGGTGGGGAACTAAGTCTTTCTCTGTGCTTTCCACAGGGGATTCAGACATCCTTTCGTCCTGGGAGATGCAAGACGAGCCTGCATTGAAGTCACTGCAGGGATATCCGGCCTTATTTCGAGTCAGGGCATCGCGGTGTCCATTCCACTAGAGGCCGCAAACTCAGGGTCCCTCTCACAAACCTAGAGCTGAGAGAAGCCTCCTCTTGAGGTGCTTGTGGTAAGGTGGTATTCCTCTGGAGTCGAAGCCAGGGACTAACCTCTCATCTCGAGTTGATTTTTGGTCCACGGAGCTCTTTCGTGTTGCTACAGTGACCTCAGGATCCCTCTAGCCTTGAAAGAGTGTTCTTGGGGTTTCTCTGGAGTGCCATGAAGGAAATCAAGGCTCCTTTCATGTGTGATGTGCAACACGGAATTGCTCTGCACGCAGTGCAGGGGAATCGGGCCTCATCTCGCGGCGAGGGGGACGTCTCATGGTTTTTCTCGAGTTGCGGCGGGAACCTGGGGTATATTCTCGAGTTACGACGGGGATGGCCCTTCCACACACGTGTTTGTTCAGCCACGTCAGGACTCTTGCCTAGTTGCGAGACACAACTCGGGATTCTCCTCGAGGCTTGGCAAGGCAATTGGGACGCCTTTCCAGCTGAGGCGGGAGACCAAGGGTCCCTTTCCACGTTTCACAGGAATCCTGGGTCTCCTATCAAGTTTCACGAGGAGTCAGGCATCGTCTCCTTTGGAGGCACTGATCTCCGCGTACCTCTGGAGTTTTCAAAGGATGTGAGGCTATCGGTCGCGATGAGGTGGGGAACTAGGTCTTTCTCTGTGGTCTCCACAGGGGATTCAGACATCCTTTCATCTTGGGAGATGCAAGACGAGCCTGCATTCAAGTCACTGCAGGGATATCCAGCCTTATTTCGCGTCAGGGCATCGCGGTGTCCATTCCACTTGAGGCCGCAAACTCAGGGTCCCTCTCACATACCTAGAGCTGAGAGAAGCCTCCTCTTGAGGTGCTTGTGGTAAGGTGGTATTCCTCTGGAGTCGAAGCCAGGGACTAACCTCTCATCTCGAGTTGATTTTGGGTCCACGGAGCTCTTTCATGTTGCTACAGTGACCTCAGGATCCCTCTAGCCTTGAAACAGTGTTCTTGGGGTTTCTCTGGAGTGCCATCAAGGAAATCAAGGCTCCTTTCATGTGTGATGTGCAACACGGAATTGCTCTGCACGCAGTGCAGGGGAATCGGGCCTCATCTCGCGGCGAGGGGGAAGTCTCATGGTTTTTCTCGAGTTGTGGCGGGAACCTGGGGTATATTCTCGAGTTACGATGGGGATGGCCCTTCCACCCACGTGTTTCTTCAGCGACGTCAGGACTCCTGCCTAGTTGCGAGGGACAACTCTGGATTCTCCTCGAGGCTTGGCAGGGCAATTGGGACGCCTCTCCAGCTGAGGCGGGAGACCAAGTGTCCCTTTCCAAGTGCCACAGGAATCCTGGGACTCCTATCAAGTTTCACGAGGAGTCAGGCATCGTCTCCTTTGGAGGCACTGATCTCCGCGTACCTCTGGAGTTTTCAAAGGATGTGAGGCTATCGGTCGCGATGAGGTGGGGAACTAAGTCTTTCTCTGTGCTTTCCACAGGGGATTCAGACATCCTTTCGTCCTGGGAGATGCAAGACGAGCCTGCATTGAAGTCACTGCAGGGATATCCGGCCTTATTTCGAGTCAGGGCATCGCGGTGTCCATTCCACTTGAGGCCGCAAACTCAGGGTCCCTCTCACATACCTAGAGCTGAGAGAAGCCTCCTCTTGAGGTGCTTGTGGTAAGGTGGTATTCCTCTGGAGACGAATCCAGGGACTATCCTCCCTTTTCGAGTTGATTTTTGGTCCACAGAGTTCTTTCGTGTTGCTACAGTGACCTCAGGATCCCTCTAGCCTTGAAACAGTGTTCTTGGGGTTTCTCTGGAGTGCCATCAAGGAAATCAAGGCTCCGTTCATGTGTGATGTGCAAGACGGAATTGCTCTGCACGCAGTGCAGGGGAATCGGGCCTCATCTCGCGGCGAGGGGGAAGTCTCATGGTTTTTCTCGAGTTGCGGCGGGAACCTGGGGTATATTCTCGAGTTACGACGGGGATGGCCCTTCCACACACGTGTGTGTTCAGCCATGTCAGGACTCCTGCCTAATTGCGAGGGACAACTCGGGATTCTCCTTGAGGCTTTGCAGGGCAATTGGGACGCCTCTCCAGCTGAGGCGGGAGACCAAGTGTCCCTTTCCACGTGCCACAGGAATCCTGGGTCTCCTATCAAGTTTCACGAGGAGTCAGGCATCGTCTCCTTTGGAGGCACTGATCTCCGCATACCTCTGGAGTTTTCAAAGATTTTGAGGCCTCCTGTCGCAATGAGGTGGGGAACTAGGTCTTTCTCTGTGGTCTCCACAGGGGATTCAGACACCCTTTCGTCTTGGGAGATGCAAGACGAGCATGCATTCCAGTCACTGCAGGGATATCCGGCCTTATTTCGAGTCAGGGCATCGCGGTGTCCATTCCACTTGAGGCCCCAAACTCAGGGTCCCTCTCACAAACCTAGAGCTGAGAGAAGCCTCCTCTTGAGGTGCTTGTGGTAAGGTGGTATTCCTCTGGAGTCGAAGCCAGGGACTAACCTCTCATCTCGAGTTGATTTTTGGTCCACGGAGCTCTTTCGTGTTGCTACAGTGACCTCAGGATCCCTCTAGCCTTGAAACAGTGTTCTTGGGGTTTCTCTGGAGTGCCATGAAGGAAATCAAGGCTCCTTTCATGTGTGATGTGCAACACGGAATTGCTCTGCACGCAGTGCAGGGGAATCGGGCCTCATCTCGCGGCGAGGGGGACGTCTCATGGTTTTTCTCGAGTTGCGGCGGGAACCTGGGGTATATTCTCGAGTTACGACGGGGATGGCCCTTCCACACACGTGTTTGTTCAGCCACGTCAGGACTCTTGCCTAGTTGCGAGACACAACTCGGGATTCTCCTCGAGGCTTGGCAAGGCAATTGGGACGCCTTTCCAGCTGAGGCGGGAGACCAAGGGTCCCTTTCCACGTGCCACAGGAATCCTGGGTCTCCTATCAAGTTTCACAAGGAGTCAGGCATCGTCTCCTTTGGAGGCACTGATCTCCGCGTACCTCTGGAGTTTTCAAAGGATGTGAGGCTATCGGTCGCGATGAGGTGGGGAACTAGGTCTTTCTCTGTGGTCTCCACAGGGGATTCAGACATCCTTTCATCTTGGGAGATGCAAGACGAGCCTGCATTCAAGTCACTGCAGGGATATCCAGCCTTATTTCGCGTCAGGGCATCGCGGTGTCCATTCCACTTGAGGCCGCAAACTCAGGGTCCCTCTCACATACCTAGAGCTGAGAGAAGCCTCCTCTTGAGGTGCTTGTGGTAAGGTGGTATTCCTCTGGAGTCGAAGCCAGGGACTAACCTCTCATCTCGAGTTGATTTTGGGTCCACGGAGCTCTTTCATGTTGCTACAGTGACCTCAGGATCCCTCTAGCCTTGAAACAGTGTTCTTGGGGTTTCTCTGGAGTGCCATCAAGGAAATCAAGGCTCCTTTCATGTGTGATGTGCAACACGGAATTGCTCTGCACGCAGTGCAGGGGAATCGGGCCTCATCTCGCGGCGAGGGGGAAGTCTCATGGTTTTTCTCGAGTTGTGGCGGGAACCTGGGGTATATTCTCGAGTTACGATGGGGATGGCCCTTCCACCCACGTGTTTCTTCAGCGACGTCAGGACTCCTGCCTAGTTGCGAGGGACAACTCTGGATTCTCCTCGAGGCTTGGCAGGGCAATTGGGACGCCTCTCCAGCTGAGGCGGGAGACCAAGTGTCCCTTTCCAAGTGCCACAGGAATCCTGGGACTCCTATCAAGTTTCACGAGGAGTCAGGCATCGTCTCCTTTGGAGGCACTGATCTCCGCGTACCTCTGGAGTTTTCAAAGGATGTGAGGCTATCGGTCGCGATGAGGTGGGGAACTAAGTCTTTCTCTGTGCTTTCCACAGGGGATTCAGACATCCTTTCGTCCTGGGAGATGCAAGACGAGCCTGCATTGAAGTCACTGCAGGGATATCCGGCCTTATTTCGAGTCAGGGCATCGCGGTGTCCATTCCACTTGAGGCCGCAAACTCAGGGTCCCTCTCACATACCTAGAGCTGAGAGAAGCCTCCTCTTGAGGTGCTTGTGGTAAGGTGGTATTCCTCTGGAGACGAATCCAGGGACTATCCTCCCTTTTCGAGTTGATTTTTGGTCCACAGAGTTCTTTCGTGTTGCTACAGTGACCTCAGGATCCCTCTAGCCTTGAAAAAGTGTTCTTGGGGTTTCTCTGGAGTGCCATCAAGGAAATCAAGGCTCCGTTCATGTGTGATGTGCAAGACGGAATTGCTCTGCACGCAGTGCAGGGGAATCGGGCCTCATTTCGCGGCGAGGGGGAAGTCTCATGGTTTTTCTCGAGTTGCGGCGGGAACCTGGGGTATATTCTCGAGTTACGACGGGGATGGCCCTTCCACACACGTGTGTGTTCAGCCATGTCAGGACTCCTGCCTAATTGCGAGGGACAACTCGGGATTCTCCTTGAGGCTTTGCAGGGCAATTGGGACGCCTCTCCAGCTGAGGCGGGAGACCAAGTGTCCCTTTCCACGTGCCACAGGAATCCTGGGTCTCCTATCAAGTTTCACGAGGAGTCAGGCATCGTCTCCTTTGGAGGCACTGATCTCCGCATACCTCTGGAGTTTTCAAAGATTTTGAGGCCTCCTGTCGCAATGAGGTGGGGAACTAGGTCTTTCTCTGTGGTCTCCACAGGGGATTCAGACACCCTTTCGTCTTGGGAGATGCAAGACGAGCATGCATTCCAGTCACTGCAGGGATATCCGGCCTTATTTCGAGTCAGGGCATCGCGGTGTCCATTCCACTTGAGGCCCCAAACTCAGGGTCCCTCTCACAAACCTAGAGCTGAGAGAAGCCTCCTCTTGAGGTGCTTGTGGTAAGGTGGTATTCCTCTGGAGTCGAAGCCAGGGACTAACCTCTCATCTCGAGTTGATTTTTGGTCCACGGAGCTCTTTCGTGTTGCTACAGTGACCTCAGGATCCCTCTAGCCTTGAAACAGTGTTCTTGGGGTTTCTCTGGAGTGCCATGAAGAAAATCAAGGCTCCTTTCATGTGTGATGTGCAACACGGAATTGCTCTGCACGCAGTGCAGGGGAATCGGGCCTCATCTCGCGGCGAGGGGGACGTCTCATGGTTTTTCTCGAGTTGCGGCGGGAACCTGGGGTATATTCTCGAGTTACGACGGGGATGGCCCTTCCACACACGTGTTTGTTCAGCCACGTCAGGACTCTTGCCTAGTTGCGAGACACAACTCGGGATTCTCCTCGAGGCTTGGCAAGGCAATTGGGACGCCTTTCCAGCTGAGGCGGGAGACCAAGGGTCCCTTTCCACGTGCCACAGGAATCCTGGGTCTCCTATCAAGTTTCACGAGGAGTCAGGCATCGTCTCCTTTGGAGGCACTGATCTCCGCGTACCTCTGGAGTTTTCAAAGGATGTGAGGCTATCGGTCGCGATGAGGTGGGGAACTAGGTCTTTCTCTGTGGTCTCCACAGGGGATTCAGACATCCTTTCATCTTGGGAGATGCAAGACGAGCCTGCATTCAAGTCACTGCAGGGATATCCAGCCTTATTTCGCGTCAGGGCATCGCGGTGTCCATTCCACTTGAGGCCGCAAACTCAGGGTCCCTCTCACATACCTAGAGCTGAGAGAAGCCTCCTCTTGAGGTGCTTGTGGTAAGGTGGTATTCCTCTGGAGTCGAAGCCAGGGACTAACCTCTCATCTCGAGTTGATTTTGGGTCCACGGAGCTCTTTCATGTTGCTACAGTGACCTCAGGATCCCTCTAGCCTTGAAACAGTGTTCTTGGGGTTTCTCTGGAGTGCCATCAAGGAAATCAAGGCTCCTTTCATGTGTGATGTGCAACACGGAATTGCTCTGCACGCAGTGCAGGGGAATCGGGCCTCATCTCGCGGCGAGGGGGAAGTCTCATGGTTTTTCTCGAGTTGTGGCGGGAACCTGGGGTATATTCTCGAGTTACGATGGGGATGGCCCTTCCACCCACGTGTTTCTTCAGCGACGTCAGGACTCCTGCCTAGTTGCGAGGGACAACTCTGGATTCTCCTCGAGGCTTGGCAGGGCAATTGGGACGCCTCTCCAGCTGAGGCGGGAGACCAAGTGTCCCTTTCCAAGTGCCACAGGAATCCTGGGACTCCTATCAAGTTTCACGAGGAGTCAGGCATCGTCTCCTTTGGAGGCACTGATCTCCGCGTACCTCTGGAGTTTTCAAAGGATGTGAGGCTATCGGTCGCGATGAGGTGGGGAACTAAGTCTTTCTCTGTGCTTTCCACAGGGGATTCAGACATCCTTTCGTCCTGGGAGATGCAAGACGAGCCTGCATTGAAGTCACTGCAGGGATATCCGGCCTTATTTCGAGTCAGGGCATCGCGGTGTCCATTCCACTTGAGGCCGCAAACTCAGGGTCCCTCTCACATACCTAGAGCTGAGAGAAGCCTCCTCTTGAGGTGCTTGTGGTAAGGTGGTATTCCTCTGGAGACGAATCCAGGGACTATCCTCCCTTTTCGAGTTGATTTTTGGTCCACAGAGTTCTTTCGTGTTGCTACAGTGACCTCAGGATCCCTCTAGCCTTGAAACAGTGTTCTTGGGGTTTCTCTGGAGTGCCATCAAGGAAATCAAGGCTCCTTTCATGTGTGATGTGCAAGACGGAATTGCTCTGCACGCAGTGCAGGGGAATCGGGCCTCATCTCGCGGCGAGGGGGAAGTCTCATGGTTTTTCTCGAGTTGCGGCGGGAACCTGCGGTATATTCTCGAGTTACGACGGGGATGGCCCTTCCACCCACGTGTTTGTTCAGCCACGTCAGGACTCCTGCCTAGTTGCGAGGGACAACTCTGGATTCTCCTCGAGGCTTGGCAGGGCAATTGGAACGCCTCTCCAGCTGAGGCGGGAGACCAAGGGTCCCTTTCCACGTGCCACAGGAATCCTGGGACTCCTATCAAGTTTCACGAGGAGTCAGGCATCGTCTCCTTTGGAGGCACTGATCTCCGCGTACCTCTGGAGTTTTCAAAGGATGTGAGGCCTCCTGTCGCAATGAGGTGGGGAACGAGGTCTTTCTCTCTGGTCTCCACAGGGGATTCAGACACCCTTTCGTCTTGGGAGATGCAAGACGAGCCTGCATTCCAGTCACTGCAGGGATATCCGGCCTTATTTCAAGTCAGGGCATCGCGGTGTCAATTCCACGTGAGGCCGCAAACTCAGGATCCCTCTCACATACCTAGAGCTGAGAGAAGCCTCCTCTTGAGGTGCTTCTGGTAAGGTGGTATTCCTCTGGAGTCGAAGCCAGGGACTAACCTCTCATATCGAGTTGATTTTTGGTCCACAAAGTTCTTTCGTGTTGCTACAGTGACCTCAGGATCCCTCTAGCCTTGAAACAGTGTTCTTGGGGTTTCTCTGGAGTGCCATGAAAGAAATCAAGGCTCCTTTCATGTGTGATGTGCAACACAGAATTGCTCTGCACGCATTGCAGGGGAATCGGGCCTCATCTCGCGGCGAGGGGGAAGGCTCATGGTTTTTCTCGAGTTGCGGCGGGAACCTGGGGTATATTCTCGAGTTACGACGGGGATGGCCCTTCCACACACATGTTTGTTCAGCCACGTCAGGACTCTTGCCTAGTTGCGAGACACAACTCGGGATTCTCCTCGAGGCTTGGCAAGGCAATTGGGACGCCTCTCCAGCTGAGGCGGGAGACCAAGGGTCCCTTTCCACGTGCCACAGGAATCCTGGGACTCCTATCAAGTTTCACGAGGAGTCAGGCATCGTCTCCTTTGGAGGCACTGATCTCCGCGTACCTCTGGAGTTTTCAAAGGATGTGAGGCCTCGGGTCGCGATGAGGTGGGGAACTAGGTCTTTCTCTGTGGTCTCCACAGGGGATTCAGACATCCTTTCATCTTCGGAGATGCAAGACGAGCCTGCATTCAAGTCACTGCAGGGATATCCAGCCTTATTTCGCGTCAGGGCATCGCGGTGTCCATTCCACTTGAGGCCGCAAACTCAGGGTCCCTCTCACATACCTAGAGCTGAGAGAAGCCTCCTCTTGAGGTGCTTGTGGTAAGGTGGTATTCCTCTGGAGTCGAAGCCAGGGACTAACCTCTCATCTCGAGTTGATTTTTGGCCCACGGAGCTCTTTCGTGTTGCTACAGTGACCTCAGGATCCCTCTAGCCTTGAAACAGTGTTCTTGGGGTTTCTCTGGAGTGCCATCAAGGAAATCAAGGCTCCTTTCATGTGTGATGTGCAACACGGAATTGCTCTGCACGCAGTGCAGGGGAATCGGGCCTCATCTCGCGGCGAGGGGGAAGTCTCATGGTTTTTCTCGAGTTGCGGCGGGAACCTGGGGTATATTCTCGAGTGACGATGGGGATGGCCCTTCCACCCACGTGTTTCTTCAGCGACGTCAGGACTCCTGCCTAGTTGCGAGGGACAACTCTGGATTCTCCTCGAGGCTTTGCAGGGCAATTGGGACGCCTCTCCAGCTGAGGCGGGAGACCAAGTGTCCCTTTCCAAGTGCCACAGGAATCCTGGGACTCCTATCAAGTTTCACGAGGAGTCAGGCATCGTCTCCTTTGGAGGCACTGATCTCCGCGTACCTCTGGAGTTTTCAAAGGATGTGAGGCTATCGGTCGCGATGAGGTGGGGAACTAAGTCTTTCTCTGTGCTTTCCACAGGGGATTCAGACATCCTTTCGTCCTGGGAGATGCAAGACGAGCCTGCATTGAAGTCACTGCAGGGATATCCGGCCTTATTTCGAGTCAGGGCATCGCGGTGTCCATTCCACTTGAGGCCGCAAACTCAGGGTCCCTCTCACATACCTAGAGCTGAGAGAAGCCTCCTCTTGAGGTGCTTGTGGTAAGGTGGCATTCCTCTGGAGACGAATCCAGGGCCTAACCTCTCTTTTCAAGTTGATTTTTGGTCCACAGAGTTCTTTCGTGTTGCTACAGTGACCTCAGGATCCCTCTAGCCTTGAAACAGTGTTCTTGGGGTTTCTCTGGAGTGCCATCAAGGAAATTAAGGCTCCTTTCATGTGTGATGTGCATCACGGAATTGCTCTGCACGCAGTGCAGGGGAATCGGGCCTCATCTCGCGGCGAGGGGGAAGTCTCATGGTTTTTCTCGAGTTGCGGCGGGAACCTGGGGTATATTCTCGAGTTACGACGGGGATGGCCCTTCCACCCACGTGTTTGTTCAGCCACATCAGGACTCCTGCCTAGTTGCGAGGGACAACTCTGGATTCTCCTCGAGGCTTGGCAGGGCAATTGGGACGCCTCTCCAGCTGAGGCGGGAGACCAAGTGTCCCTTTCCAAGTGCCACAGGAATCCTGGGACTCCTATCAAGTTTCACGAGGAGTCAGGCATCGTCTCCTTTGGAGGCACTGATCTCCGCGTACCTCTGGAGTTTTCAAAGGATGTGAGGCTATCGGTCGCGATGAGGTGGGGAACTAAGTCTTTCTCTGTGCTTTCCACAGGGGATTCAGACATCCTTTCGTCCTGGGAGATGCAAGACGAGCCTGCATTGAAGTCACTGCAGGGATATCCGGCCTTATTTCGAGTCAGGGCATCGCGGTGTCCATTCCACTAGAGGCCGCAAACTCAGGGTGCCTCTCACATACCTAGAGCTGAGAGAAGCCTCCTCTTGAGGTGCTTGTGGTCAGGTGGTATTCCTCAGGAGTCGAAGCCAGGGACTAACCTCTCATCTCGTGTTGATTCTTGGTCCACGGAGCTCTTTCGTGTTGCTACAGTGACCTCAGGATCCCTCTAGCCTTGAAACAGTGTTCTTGGGGTTTCTCTGGAGTGCCATCAAGGAAATCAAGGCTCCTTTCATGTGTGATGTGCAGCACGGAATTGCTCTGCACGCAGTGCAGGGGAATCGGGCCTCATCTCGCGGCGAGGGGGAAGTCTCATGGTTTTTCTCGAGTTGCGGCGGGAACCTGGGGTATATTCTCGAGTTACGACGGGGATGGCCCTTCCACACACGTGTGTGTTCAGCCATGTCAGGACTCCTGCCTAGTTGCGAGGGACAACTCGGGATTCTCCTCGAGGCTTGGCAAGGCAATTGGGACGCCTTTCCAGCTGAGGCGGGAGACCAAGGGTCCCTTTCCAAGTGCCACAGGAATCCTGGGTCTCCTATCAAGTTTCACGAGGAGTCAGGCATCGTCTCCTTTGGAGGCACTGATCTCCGCGTACCTCTGGAGTTTTCAAAGGATGTGAGGCTATCGGTCGCGATGAGATGGGGAACTAGGTCTTTCTCTGTGGTCTCCACAGGGGATTCAGACATCCTTTCATCTTGGGAGATGCAAGACGAGCCTGCATTCAAGTCACTGCAGGGATATCCAGCCTTATTTCGCGTCAGGGCATCGCGGTGTCCATTCCACTTGAGGCCGCAAACTCAGGGTCCCTCTCACATACCTAGAGCTGAGAGAAGCCTCCTCTTGAGGTGCTTGTGGTAAGGTGGTATTCCTCTGGAGTCGAAGCCAGGGACTAACCTCTCATCTCGAGTTGATTTTTGGCCCACGGAGCTCTTCCGTGCTGCTACAGTGACCTCAGGATCCCTCTAACCTTGAAACAGTGTTCTTGGGGTTTCTCTGGAGTGCCATCAAGGAAATCAAGGCTCCTTTCATGTGTGATGTGCAACACGGAATTGCTCTGCACGCAGTGGAGGGGAATCGGGCCTCATCTCGCGGCGAGGGGGAAGTCTCATGGTTTTTCTCGAGTTGCGGCGGGAACCTGGGGTATATTCTCGAGTGACGATGGGGATGGCCCTTCCACACACGTGTTTCTTCAGTGACGTCAGGACTCCTGCCTAGTTGTGAGGGACAACTCTGGATTCTCCTCGAGGCTTGGCAGGGCAATTGGGACGCCTCTCCAGCTGAGGCGGGAGACCAAGTGTCCCTTTCCAAGTGCCACAGGAATCCTGGGACTCCTATCAAGTTTCACGAGGAGTCAGGCATCGTCTCCTTTGGAGGCACTGATCTCCGCGTACCTCTGGAGTTTTCAAAGGATGTGAGGCTATCGGTCGCGATGAGGTGGGGAACTAAGTCTTTCTCTGTGCTTTCCACAGGGGATTCAGACATCCTTTCGTCCTGGGAGATGCAAGACGAGCCTGCATTGAAGTCACTGCAGGGATATCCGGCCTTATTTCGAGTCAGGGCATCGCGGTGTCCATTCCACTTGAGGCCGCAAACTCAGGGTCCCTCTCACATACCTAGAGCTGAGAGAAGCCTCCTCTTCAGGTGCTTGTGGTAAGGTGGCATTCCTCTGGAGACGAATCCAGGGACTAACCTCTCTTTTCAAGTTGATTTTTGGTCCACAGAGTTCTTTCGTGTTGCTACAGTGACCTCAGGATCCCTCTAGCCTTGAAACAGTGTTCTTGGGGTTTCTCTGGAGTGCCATCAAGGAAATTAAGGCTCCTTTCATGTGTGATGTGCAACACGGAATTGCTCTGCACGCAGTACAGGGGAATCGGGCCTCATCTCGCATCGAGGGGGAAGTCTCATGGTTTTTCTCGAGTTGCGGCGGGAACCTGGGGTATATTCTCGAGTTACGACGGGGATGGCCCTTCCACCCACGTGTTTGTTCAGCCACATCAGGACTCCTGCCTAGTTGCGAGGGACAACTCTGGATTCTCCTCGAGGCTTGGCAGGGCAATTGGGACGCCTCTCCAGCTGAGGCGGGAGACCAAGTGTCCCTTTCCAAGTGCCACATGAATCCTGGGACTCCTATCAAGTTTCACGAGGAGTCAGGCATCGTCTCCTTTGGAGGCACTGATCTCCGCGTACCTCTGGAGTTTTCAAAGGATGTGAGGCTATCGGTCGCGATGAGGTGGGGAACTAAGTCTTTCTCTGTGCTTTCCACAGGGGATTCAGACATCCTTTCGTCCTGGGAGATGCAAGACGAGCCTGCATTGAAGTCACTGCAGGGATATCCGGCCTTATTTCGAGTCAGGGCATCGCGGTGTCCATTGCACTAGAGGCCGCAAACTCAGGGTCCCTCTCACATACCTAGAGCTGAGAGAAGCCTCCTCTTGAGGTGCTTGTGGTAAGGTGGTATTCCTCAGGAGTCGAAGCCAGGGACTAACCTCTCATCTCGTGTTGATTCTTGGTCCACGGAGCTCTTTCGTGTTGCTACAGTGACCTCAGGATCCCTCTAGCCTTGAAACAGTGTTCTTGGGGTTTCTCTGGAGTGCCATCAAGGAAATCAAGGCTCCTTTCATGTGTGATGTGCAACACGGAATTGCTCTGCACGCAGTGCAGGGGAATCGGGCCTCATCTCGCGGCGAGGGGGAAGTCTCATGGTTTTTCTCGAGTTGCGGCGGGAACCTGGGGTATATTCTCGAGTTACGACGGGGATGGCCCTTCCACACACGTGTGTGTTCAGCCATGTCAGGACTCCTGCCTAGTTGCGAGGGACAACTCGGGATTCTCCTCGAGGCTTGGCAAGGCAATTGGGACGCCTTTCCAGCTGAGATGGGAGACCAAGTGTCCCTTTCCAAGTGCCACAGGAATCCTGGGTCTCCTATCAAGTTTCACGAGGAGTCAGGCATCGTCTCCTTTGGAGGCACTGATCTCCGCGTACCTCTGGAGTTTTCAAAGGATGTGAGGCTATCGGTCGCGATGAGGTGGGGAACTAGGTCTTTCTCTGTGGTCTCCACAGGGGATTCAGACATCCTTTCATCTTGGGAGATGCAAGACGAGCCTGCATTCAAGTCACTGCAGGGATATCCAGCCTTATTTCGCGTCAGGGCATCGCGGTGTCCATTCCACTTGAGGCCACAAACTCAGGGTCCCTCTCACATACCTAGAGCTGAGAGAAGCCTCCTCTTGAGGTGCTTGTGGTAAGGTGGTATTCCTCTGGAGTCGAAGCCAGGGACTAACCTCTCATCTCGAGTTGATTTTGGGTCCACGGAGCTCTTTCGTGTTGCTACAGTGACCTCAGGATCCCTCTAGCCTTGAAACAGTGTTCTTGGGGTTTCTCTGGAGTGCCATCAAGGAAATCAAGGCTCCTTTCATGTGTGATGTGCAACACGGAATTGCTCTGCACGCAGTGCAGGGGAATCGGGCCTCATCTCGCGGCGAGGGGGAAGTCTCATGGTTTTTCTCGAGTTGTGGCGGGAACCTGGGGTATATTCTCGAGTTACGATGGGGATGGCCCTTCCACCCACGTGTTTCTTCAGCGACGTCAGGACTCCTGCCTAGTTGCGAGGGACAACTCTGGATTCTCCTCGAGGCTTGGCAGGGCAATTGGGACGCCTCTCCAGCTGAGGCGGGAGACCAAGTGTCCCTTTCCAAGTGCCACAGGAATCCTGGGACTCCTATCAAGTTTCACGAGGAGTCAGGCATCGTCTCCTTTGGAGGCACTGATCTCCGCGTACCTCTGGAGTTTTCAAAGGATGTGAGGCTATCGGTCGCGATGAGGTGGGGAACTAAGTCTTTCTCTGTGCTTTCCACAGGGGATTCAGACATCCTTTCGTCCTGGGAGATGCAAGACGAGCCTGCATTGAAGTCACTGCAGGGATATCCGGCCTTATTTCGAGTCAGGGCATCGCGGTGTCCATTCCACTTGAGGCCGCAAACTCAGGGTCCCTCTCACATACCTAGAGCTGAGAGAAGCCTCCTCTTGAGGTGCTTGTGGTAAGGTGGTATTCCTCTGGAGACGAATCCAGGGACTATCCTCCCTTTTCGAGTTGATTTTTGGTCCACAGAGTTCTTTCGTGTTGCTACAGTGACCTCAGGATCCCTCTAGCCTTGAAACAGTGTTCTTGGGGTTTCTCTGGAGTGCCATCAAGGAAATCAAGGCTCCTTTCATGTGTGATGTGCAAGACGGAATTGCTCTGCACGCAGTGCAGGGGAATCGGGCCTCATCTCGCGGCGAGGGGGAAGTCTCATGGTTTTTCTCGAGTTGCGGCGGGAACCTGGGGTATATTCTCGAGTTACGACGGGGATGGCCCTTCCACCCACGTGTTTGTTCAGCCACGTCAGGACTCCTGCCTAGTTGCGAGGGACAACTCTGGATTCTCCTCGAGGCTTTGCAGGGCAATTGGAACGCCTCTCCAGCTGAGGCGGGAGACCAAGGGTCCCTTTCCACGTGCCACAGGAATCCTGGGACTCCTATCAAGTTTCACGAGGAGTCAGGCATCGTCTCCTTTGGAGGCACTAATCTCCGCGTACCTCTGGAGTTTTCAAAGGATGTGAGGCCTCCTGTCGCAATGAGGTGGGGAACGAGGTCTTTCTCTGTGGTCTCCACAGGGGATTCAGACACCCTTTCGTCTTGGGAGATGCAAGACGAGCCTGCATTCCAGTCACTGCAGGGATATCCGGCTTTATTTCAAGTCAGGGCATCGCGGTGTCAATTCCACGTGAGGCCGCAAACTCAGGATCCCTCTCACATACCTAGAGCTGAGAGAAGCCTCCTCTTGAGGTGCTTCTGGTAAGGTGGTATTCCTCTGGAGTCGAAGCCAGGGACTAACCTCTCATATCGAGTTGATTTTTGGTCCACAGAGTTCTTTCGTGTTGCTACAGTGACCTCAGGATCCCTCTAGCCTTGAAACAGTGTTCTTGGGGTTTCTCTGGAGTGCCATGAAAGAAATCAAGGCTCCTTTCATGTGTGATGTGCAACACAGAATTGCTCTGCACGCATTGCAGGGGAATCGGGCCTCATCTCGCGGCGAGGGGGAAGGGTCATGGTTTTTCTCGAGTTGCGGCGGGAACCTGGGGTATATTCTCGAGTTACGACGGGGATGGCCCTTCCACACACGTGTTTGTTCAGCCACGTCAGGACTCTTGCCTAGTTGCGAGACACAACTCGGGATTCTCCTCGAGGCTTGGCAAGGCAATTGGGACGCCTCTCCAGCTGAGGCGGGAGACCAAGGGTCCCTTTCCACGTGCCACAGGAATCCTGGGACTCCTATCAAGTTTCACGAGGAGTCAGGCATCGTCTCCTTTGGAGGCACTGATCTCCGCGTACCTCTGGAGTTTTCAAAGGATGTGAGGCCTCGGGTCGCGATGAGGTGGGGAACTAGGTCTTTCTCTGTGGTCTCCACAGGGGATTCAGACATCCTTTCATCTTCGGAGATGCAAGACGAGCCTGCATTCAAGTCACTGCAGGGATATCCAGCCTTATTTCGCGTCAGGGCATCGCGGTGTCCATTCCACTTGAGGCCGCAAACTCAGGGTCCCTCTCACATACCTAGAGCTGAGAGAAGCCTCCTCTTGAGGTGCTTGTGGTAAGGTGGTATTCCTCTGGAGTCGAAGCCAGGGACTAACCTCTCATCTCGAGTTGATTTTTGGCCCACGGAGCTCTTTCGTGTTGCTACAGTGACCTCAGGATCCCTCTAGCCTTGAAACAGTGTTCTTGGGGTTTCTCTGGAGTGCCATCAAGGAAATCAAGGCTCCTTTCATGTGTGATGTGCAACAAGGAATTGCTCTGCACGCAGTGCAGGGGAATCGGGCCTCATCTCGCGGCGAGGGGGAAGTCTCATGGTTTTTCTCGAGTTGCGGCGGGAACCTGGGGTATATTCTCGAGTGACGATGGGGATGGCCCTTCCACCCACGTGTTTCTTCAGCGACGTCAGGACTCCTGCCTAGTTGCGAGGGACAACTCTGGATTCTCCTCGAGGCTTTGCAGGGCAATTGGGACGCCTCTCCAGCTGAGGCGGGAGACCAAGTGTCCCTTTCCAAGTGCCACAGGAATCCTGGGACTCCTATCAAGTTTCACGAGGAGTCAGGCATCGTCTCCTTTGGAGGCACTGATCTCCGCGTACCTCTGGAGTTTTCAAAGGATGTGAGGCTATCGGTCGCGATGAGGTGGGGAACTAAGTCTTTCTCTGTGCTTTCCACAGGGGATTCAGACATCCTTTCGTCCTGGGAGATGCAAGACGAGCCTGCATTGAAGTCACTGCAGGGATATCCGGCCTTATTTCGAGTCAGGGCATCGCGGTGTCCATTCCACTTGAGGCCGCAAACTCAGGGTCCCTCTCACATACCTAGAGCTGAGAGAAGCCTCCTCTTGAGGTGCTTGTGGTAAGGTGGCATTCCTCTGGAGACGAATCCAGGGACTAACCTCTCTTTTCAAGTTGATTTTTGGTCCACAGAGTTCTTTCGTGTTGCTACAGTGACCTCAGGATCCCTCTAGCCTTGAAACAGTGTTCTTGGGGTTTCTCTGGAGTGCCATCAAGGAAATTAAGGCTCCTTTCATGTGTGATGTGCATCACGGAATTGCTCTGCACGCAGTACAGGGGAATCGGGCCTCATCTCGCATCGAGGGGGAAGTCTCATGGTTTTTCTCGAGTTGCGGCGGGAACCTGGGGTATATTCTCGAGTTACGACGGGGATGGCCCTTCCACCCACGTGTTTGTTCAGCCACATCAGGACTCCTGCCTAGTTGCGAGGGACAACTCTGGATTCTCCTCGAGGCTTGGCAGGGCAATTGGGACGCCTCTCCAGCTGAGGCGGGAGACCAAGTGTCCCTTTCCAAGTGCCACAGGAATCCTGGGACTCCTATCAAGTTTCACGAGGAGTCAGGCATCGTCTCCTTTGGAGGCACTGATCTCCGCGTACCTCTGGAGTTTTCAAAGGATGTGAGGCTATCGGTCGCGATGAGGTGGGGAACTAAGTCTTTCTCTGTGCTTTCCACAGGGGATTCAGACATCCTTTCGTCCTGGGAGATGCAAGACGAGCCTGCATTGAAGTCACTGCAGGGATATCCGGCCTTATTTCGAGTCAGGGCATCGCGGTGTCCATTCGACTAGAGGCCGCAAACTCAGGGTCCCTCTCACATACCTAGAGCTGAGAGAAGCCTCCTCTTGAGGTGCTTGTGGTAAGGTGGTATTCCTCAGGAGTCGAAGCCAGGGACTAACCTCTCATCTCGTGTTGATTCTTGGTCCACGGAGCTCTTTCGTGTTGCTACAGTGACCTCAGGATCCCTCTAGCCTTGAAACAGTGTTCTTGGAGTTTCTCTGGAGTGCCATCAAGGAAATCAAGGCTCCTTTCATGTGTGATGTGCAACACGGAATTGCTCTGCACGCAGTGCAGGGGAATCGGGCCTCATCTCGCGGCGAGGGGGAAGTCTCATGGTTTTTCTCGAGTTGCGGCGGGAACCTGGGGTATATTCTCGAGTTACGACGGGGATGGCCCTTCCACACACGTGTTTCTTCAGCGAGGTCAGGACTCCTGCCTAGTTGCGAGGGACAACTCGGGATTCTCCTCGAGGCTTTGCAGGGCAATTGGGACGCCTCTCCAGCTGAGACGGGAGACCAAGGGTCCCTTTCCACGTGCCACAGGAATCCTGGGTCTCCTATCAAGTTTCACGAGGAGTCAGGCATCGTTTCCTTTGGAGGCACTGATCTCCGCATACCTCTGGAGTTTTCAAAGGATTTGAGGCCTCCTGTCGAGATGAGGTGGGGAACTAGGTCTTTCTCTGTGGTCTCCACAGGGGATTCAGACACCCTTTCGTCTTGGGAGATGCAAGACGAGACTGCATTCCAGTCACTGCAGGGATATCCGGCCTTATTTCGAGTCAGGGCATCGCGGTGTCCATTCCACTTGAGGCCGCAAACTCAGGGTCCCTCTCACATACCTAGAGCTGAGAGAAGCCTCCTCTTGAGGTGCTTGTGGTAAGATGGCATTCCTCTGGAGACGAATCCAGGGACTAACCTCTCTTTTCAAGTTGATTTTTGGTCCACAGAGTTCTTTCGTGTTGCTACAGTGACCTCAGGATCCCTCTATCCTTGAAACAGTGTTCTTGGGGTTTCTCTGAAGTGCCATCAAGGAAATCAAGGCTCCTTTCATGTGTGATGTGCAACACGGAATTGCTCTGCACGCAGTGCAGGGGAATCGGGCCTCATCTCGCGGCGAGGGGGAAGTCTCATGGTTTTTCTCGAGTTGCGGCGGGAACCTGGGGTATATTCTCGAGTGACGATGAGGATGGCCCTTCCACCCACGTGTTTCTTCAGCGACGTCAGGACTCCTGCCTAGTTGCGAGGGACAACTCTGGATTCTCCTCGAGGCTTTGCAGGGCATTTGGGACGCCTCTCCAGCTGAGGCGGGAGACCAAGTGTCCCTTTCCAAGTACCACAGGAATCCTGGGACTCCTATCAAGTTTCACGAGGAGTCAGGCATCGTCTCCTTTGGAGGCACTGATCTCCGCGTACCTCTGGAGTTTTCAAAGGATGTGAGGCCTCCGGTCGCGATGAGGTGGGGAACTAAGTCTTTCTCTGTGCTTTCCACAGGTGATTCAGACATCCTTTCGTCCTGGGAGATGCAAGACGAGCCTGCATTGAAGTCACTGCAGGGATATCCGGCCTTATTTCGAGTCAGGGCATCGCGGTGTCCATTCCACTTGAGGCCGCAAACTCAGGGTCCCTCTCACATACCTAGAGCTGAGAGAAGCCTCCTCTTGAGGTGCTTGTGGTAAGGTGGTATTCCTCAGGAGTCGAAGCCAGGGACTAACCTCTCATCTCGTGTTGATTCTTGGTCCACGGAGCTCTTTCGTGTTGCTACAGTGACCTCAGGATCCCTCTATCCTTGAAACAGTGTTCTTGGGGTTTCTCTGGAGTGCCATCAAGGAAATCAAGGCTCCTTTCATGTGTGATGTGCAGCACGGAATTGCTCTGCACGCAGTGCAGGGGAATCGGGCCTCATCTCGCGGCGAGGGGGAAGTCTCATGGTTTTTCTCGAGTTGCGGCGGGAACCTGGGGTATATTCTCGAGTTACGACGGGGATGGCCCTTCCACACACGTGTGTGTTCAGCCATGTCAGGACTCCTGCCTAGTTGCGAGGGACAACTCGGTATTCTCCTCGAGGCTTTGCAGGGCAATTGGGACGCCTCTCCAGCTGAGACGGGAGACCAAGGGTCCCTTTCCACGTGCCACAGGAATCCTGGGTCTCCTATCAAGTTTCACGAGGAGTCAGGCATCGTCTCCTTTGGAGGCACTGATCTACGCATACCTCTGGAGTTTTCAAAGGATTTGAGGCCTCCTGTCGCGATGAGGTGGGGGACTAGGTCTTTCTCTGTGGTCTCCACAGGGGATTCAGACACCCTTTCATCTTGGGAGATGCAAGACGAGCCTGCATTCCAGTCACTGCAGGGATATCCGGCCTTATTTCGAGTCAGGGCATCGCGGTGTCCATTCCACTTGAGGCCCCAAACTCAGGGTCCCTCTCACAAACCTAGAGCTGAGAGAAGCCTCCTCTTGAGGTGCTTGTGGTAAGGTGGTATTCATCTGGAGACGAATCCAGGGACTAACCTCTCTTTTCGAGGTGATTTTTGGTCCACAGAGTTCTTTCGTGTTGCTACAGTGACCTCAGGATCCCTCTAGCCTTGAAACAGTGTTCTTGGGGTTTCTCTGGAGTGCCATCAAGGAAATCAAGGCTCCTTTCATGTGTGATGTGCAAGACGGAATTGCTCTGCACGCAGTACAGGGGAATCGGGCCTCATCTCGCATCGAGGGGGAAGTCTCATGGTTTTTCTCGAGTTGCGGCGGGAACCTGGGGTATATTCTCGAGTTACGACGGGGATGGCCCTTCCACCCACGTGTTTGTTCAGCCACGTCAGGACTCCTGCCTAGTTGCGAGGGACAACTCGGGATTCTCCTCGAGGCTTTGCAGGGCAATTGGGACGCCTCTCCAGCTGAGGCGGGAGACCAAGGGTCCCTTTCCACGTGCCACAAGAATCCTGGGACTCCTATCAAGTTTCACGAGGAGTCAGGCATCGTCCCCTTTGGAGGCACTGATCTCCGCGTACCTCTGGAGTTTTCAAAGGATGTGAGGCGTCCGGTCGCGATGAGGTGGGGAACTAGATCTTTCTCTGTGGTCTCCACAGGGGATTCAGACATCCTTTCTTCTTGGGAGATGCAAGACGAGCCTGCATTCAAGTCACTGCAGGGAAATCCGGCCTTATTTCGAGTCAGGGCATCGCAGTGTCCATTCCACTTGAGGCCGCAAACTCAGGATCCCTCTCACATACCTAGAGCTGAGAGAAGCCTCCTCTTGAGGTGCTTGTGGTAAGGTGGTATTTCTCAGGAGTCGAAGCCAGGGACTAACCTCTCATCTCGTGTTGATTCTTGGTCCACGGAGCTCTTTCGTGTTGCTACAGTGACCTCAGGATCCCTCTAGCCTTGAAACAGTGTTCTTGGGGTTTCTCTGGAGTGCCATCAAGGAAATCAAGGCTCCTTTCATGTGTGATGTGCAACACGGAATTGCTCTGCACGCAGTGCAGGGGAATCGGGCCTCATCTCGCGGCGAGGGGGAAGTCTCTTGGTTTTTCTCGAGTTGCGGCGGGAACCTGGGGTATATTCTCGAGTTACGACGGGGATAGCCCTTCCACCCACGTGTTTCTTCAGCGACGTCAGGACTCCTGCCTAGTTGCGAGGGACAACTCGGGATTCTCCTCGAGGCTTTGCAGGGCAATTGGGACGCCTCTCCAGCTGAGACGGGAGACCAAGGGTCCCTTTCCACGTGCCACAGGAATCCTGGGTCTCCTATCAAGTTTCACGAGGAGTCAGGCATCGTCTCCTTTGGAGGCACTGATCTCCGCATACCTCTGGAGTTTTTAAAGATTTTGAGGCCTCCTGTCGCGATGAGGTGGGGAACTAGGTCTTTCTCTGTGGTCTCCACAGGGGATTCAGACACCCTTTCGTCTTGGGAGATGCAAGACGAACCTGCATTCCAGTCACTGCAGGGATATACGGCCTTATTTCGAGTCAGGGCATCGCGGTGTCCATTCCACTTGAGGCCGCAAACTCAGGGTCCCTCTCACATACCTAGAGCTGAGAGAAGCCTCCTCTTGAGGTGCTTGTGGTAAGGTGGTATTCCTCTGAAGTCGAAGCCAGGGACTAACCTCTCATCTCGAGTTGATTTTTGGTCCACGGAGCTCTTTCGTGTTGCTACAGTGACCTCAGGATCCCTCTAGCCTTGAAACAGTGTTCTTGGGGTTTCTCTGGAGTGCCATCAAGGAAATCAAGGCTCCTTTCATGTGTGATGTGCAACACAGAATTGCTCTACTCCCAGTGCAGGGGAATCGGGCCTCATCTCGCGGCGAGGGGGAAGTCTCATGGTTTTTCTCGAGTTGCGGCGGGAACCTGGGGTATATTCTCCAGTTACGACGGGGATGGCCCTTCCACACACGTGTTTGTTCAGCCACGTCAGGACTCTTGCCTAGTTGCGAGACACAACTCGGGATTCTCCTCGAGGCTTGGCAAGGCAATTGGGACGCCTCTCCAGCTGAGGCGGGAGACCAAGGGTCCCTTTCCACGTGCCACAGGAATCCTGGGACTCCTATCAAGTTTCACGAGGAGTCAGGCATCGTCTCCTTTGGAGGCACTGATCTCCGCGTACCTCTGGAGTTTTCAAAGGATGTGAGGCCTCCGGTCGCGATGAGGTGGGGAACTAGGTCTTTCTCTGTGGTCTCCACAGGGGATTCAGACATCCTTTCATCTTGGGAGATGCATGACGAGCCTGCATTCAAGTCACTGCAGGGATATCCAGCCTTATTTCGCGTCAGGGCATCGCGGTGTCCATTCCACTTGAGGCCGCAAACTCAGGGTCCCTCTCACATACCTAGAGCTGAGAGAAGCCTCCTCTTGAGGTGCTTGTGGTAAGGTGGTATTCCTCTGGAGTCGAAGCCAGGGACTAACCTCTCATCTCGAGTTGATTTTTGGCCCACGGAGCTCTTTCGTGTTGCTACAGTGACCTCAGGATCCCTCTAGCCTTGAAACAGTGTTCTTGGGGTTTCTCTGGAGTGCCATGAAGGAAATCAAGTCTCCTTTCATGTGTGATGTGCAACACGGAATTGCTCTGCACGCAGTGCAGGGGAATCGGGCCTCATCTCATGGCGAGGGGGAAGTCTCATGGTTTTTCTCGAGTTGCGGCGGGAACCTGGGGTATATTCTCGAGCTACGACGGGGATGGCCCTTCCACCCACGTGTTTCTTCAGCGACGTCAGGACTCCTGCCTAGTTGCGAGGGACAACTCTGGATTCTCCTCGAGGCTTGGCAGGGCAATTGGGACGCCTCTCCAGCTGAGGCGGGAGACCAAGTGTCCCTTTCCAAGTGCCACAGGAATCCTGGGACTCCTATCAAGTTTCACGAGGAGTCAGGCATCGTCTCCTTTGGAGGCACTGATCTCCGCATACCTCTGGAGTTTTCAAAGGATGTGAGGCTATCGGTCGCGATGAGGTGGGGAACTAAGTCTTTCTCTGTGCTTTCCACAGGGGATTCAGACAACCTTTCGTCCTGGGAGATGCAAGACGAGCCTGCATTGAAGTCACTGCAGGGATATCCGGCCTTATTTCGAGTCAGGGCACTGCGGTGTCCATTCCACTTGAGGCCGCAAACTCAGGGTCCCTCTCACATACCTAGAGCTGAGAGAAGCCTCCTCTTGAGGTGCTTGTGGTAAGGTGGTATTCCTCTGGAGACGAATCCAGGGACTAACCTCTCTTTTCGAGTTGATTTTTGGTCCACAGAGTTCTTTCGTGTTGCTACAGTGACCTCAGGATCCCTCTAGCCTTGAAACAGTGTTCTTGGGGTTTCTCTGGAGTGCCATCAAGGAAATCAAGGCTCCTTTCATGTGTGATGTGCAAGACGGAATTGCTCTGCACGCAGTACAGGGGAATCGGGCCTCATCTCGCATCGAGGGGGAGGTCTCATGGTTTTTCTCGAGTTGCGGCGGGAACCTGGGGTATATTCTCGAGTTACGACGGGGATGGCCCTTCCACCCACGTGTTTGTTCAGCCACGTCAGGACTCCTGCCTAGTTGCGAGGGACAACTCGGGATTCTCCTCGAGGCTTGGCAGGGCAATTGGGACGCCTCTCCAGCTGAGGCGGGAGACCAAGGGTCCCTTTCCACGTGCCACAGGAATCCTGGGACTCCTATCAAGTTTCACGAGGAGTCAGGCATCGTCTCCTTTGGAGGCACTGATCTCCGCGTACCTCTGGAGTTTTCAAAGGATGTGAGGCCTCCGGTCGCGATGAGGTGGGGAACTAGGTCTTTCTCTGTGGTCTCCACAGGGGATTCAGACATCCTTTCATCTTGGGAGATGCAAGACGAGCCTGCATTCAAGTCACTGCAGGGATATCCAGCCTTATTTCGCGTCAGGGCATCGCGGTGTCCATTCCACTTGAGGCCGCAAACTCAGGGTCCCTCTCACATACCTAGAGCTGAGAGAAGCCTCCTCTTGAGGTGCTTGTGGTAAGGTGGTATTCCTCTGGAGTCGAAGCCAGGGACTAACCTCTCATCTCGAGTTGATTTTTGGCCCACGGAGCTCTTTCGTGTTGCTACAGTGACCTCAGGCTCCCTCTAGCCTTGAAACAGTGTTCTTGGGGTTTCTCTGGAGTGCCATCAAGGAAATCAAGGCTCCTTTCATGTGTGATGTGCAACACGGAATTGCTCTGCACGCAGTGCAGGGGAATCGGGCCTCATCTCGTGGCGAGGGGGAAGTCTCATGGTTTTTCTCGAGTTGCGGCGGGAACCTGGGGTATATTCTCGAGTTACGACGGGGATGGCCCTTCCACCCACGTGTTTCTTCAGCGACGTCAGGACTCCTGCCTAGTTGCAAGGGACAACTCTGGATTCTCCTCGAGGCTTGGCAGGGCAATTGGGACGCCTCTCCAGCTGAGGCGGGAGACCAAGTGTCCCTTTCCAAGTGCCACAGGAATCCTGGGACTCCTATCAAGTTTCACGAGGAGTCAGGCATCGTCTCCTTTGGAGGCACTGATCTCCGCGTACCTCTGGAGTTTTCATAGGATGTGAGGCTATCGGTCGCGATGAGGTGGGGAACTAAGTCTTTCTCTGTGCTTTCCACAGGGGATTCAGACAACCTTTCGTCCTGGGAGATGCAAGACGAGCCTGCATTGAAGTCACTGCAGGGATATCCGGCCTTATTTCGAGTCAGGGCATCGCGGTGTCCATTCCACTTGAGGCCGCAAACTCAGGGTCCCTCTCACATACCTAGAGCTGAGAGAAGCCTCCTCTTGAGGTGCTTGTGGTAAGGTGGTATTCCTCTGGAGAAGAATCCAGGGACTAACCTCTCTTTTCGAGTTGATTTTTGGTCCACAGAGTTCTTTCGTGTTGCTACAGTGACCTCAGGATCCCTCTATCCTTGAAACAGTGTTCTTGGGGTTTCTCTGGAGTGCCATCAAGGAAATCAAGGCTCCTTTCATGTGTGATGTGCAAGACGGAATTGCTCTGCACGCAGTACAGGGGAATCAGGCCTCATCTCGCATCGAGGGGGAAGTCTCATGGTTTTTCTCGAGTTGCGGCGGGAACCTGGGGTATATTCTCGAGTTACGACGGGGATGGCCCTTCCACCCACGTGTTTGTTCAGCCACGTCAGGACTCCTGCCTAGTTGCGAGGGACAACTCGGGATTCTCCTAGAGGCTTTGCAGGGCAATTGGGACGCCTCTCCAGCTGAGGCGGGAGACCAAGTTTCCCTTTCCATGTGCCACAGGAATCCTGGGTCTCCTATCAAGTTTCTCGAGGAGTCAGGCATCGTCTCCTTGGAGGCACTGATCTCCGCATACCTCTGGAGTTTTCAAAGGATTTGAGGCCTCCTGTCGCGATGAGGTGGGGAACTAGGTCTTTCTCTGAGGTCTCCACAGGGGATTCAGACACCCTTTCGTCTTGAGAGATGCAAGACGAGCCTGCATTCCAGTCACTGCAGGGATATCCGGCCTTATTTCGAGTCAGGGCATCGCGGTGTCCATTCCACTTGAGGCCGCAAACTCAGGGTCCCTCTCACATACCTAGAGCTGAGAGAAGCCTCCTCTTGACGTGCTTGTGGTAAGGTGGTATTCCTCTGGAGTCGAAGCCAGGGACTAACCTCTCATCTCGAGTTGATTTTTGGCCCACGGAGCTGTTTCGTGTTGCTACAGTGACCTCAGGATCCCTCTAGCCTTGAAACAGTGTTCTTGGGGTTTCTCTGGAGTGCCATCAAGGAAATCAAGGCTCCTTTCATGTGTGATGTGCAACACAGAATTGCTCTGCACGCAGTGCAGGGGAATCGGGCCTCATCTCGCGGCGAGGGGGAAGTCTCATGGTTTTTCTCGAGTTGCGGCGGGAACCTGGGGTATATTCTCGAGTTACGACGGGGATGGCCCTTAGACACACGTATTTGTTCAGCCATGTCAGGACTCTTGCCTAGTTGCGAGACACAACTCGGGATTCTCCTCGAGGCTTGGCAAGGCAATTGGGACGCCTCTCCAGCTGAGGCGGGAGACCAAGGGTCCCTTTCCACGTGCCACAGGAATCCTGGGACTCCTATCAAGTTTCACGATGTGTCAGGCATCGTCTCCTTTGGAGGCACTGATCTCCGCGTACCTCTGGAGTTTTCAAAGGATGTGAGGCCTCCGGTCGCGATGAGGTGGGGAACTAGGTCTTTCTCTGTGGACTCCACAGGGGATTCAGACATCCTTTCATCTTGGGAGATGCAAGACGAGCCTGCATTCAAGTCACTGCAGGGATATCCAGCCTTATTTCGCGTCAGGGCATCGCGGTGTCCATTCCACTTGAGGCCGCAAACTCAGGGTCCCTCTCACATACCTAGAGCTGAGAGAAGCCTCCTCTTGAGGTGCTTGTGGTAAGGTGGTATTCCTCTGGAGTCGAAGCCAGGGACTAACCTTTCATCTCGAGTTGATTTTTGGCCCACGGAGCTCTTTCGTGTTGCTACAGTGACCTCAGGATCCCTCTAGCCTTGAAACAGTGTTCTTGGGGTTTCTCTGGAGTGCCATCAAGGAAATCAAGGCTCCTTTCATGTGTGATGTGCAATACGGAATTGCTCTGCACGCAGTGCAGGGGAATCGGGCCTCATCTCGCGGCGAGGGGGAAGTCTCATGGTTTTTCTCGAGTTGCGGCGGGAACCTGGGGTATATTCTCGAGTTATGACGGGGATAGCCCTTCCACCCACGTGTTTCTTCAGCGACGTCAGGACTCCTGCCTAGTTGCGAGGGACAACTCAGGATTCTCCTCGAGGCTTGGCAGGGCAATTTGGACGCCTCTCCAGCTGAGGCGGGAGACCAAGTGTCCCTTTCCAAGTGCCACAGGAATCCTGGGACTCCTATCAAGTTTCACGAGGAGTCAGGCATCGTCTCCTTTGGAGGCACTGATCTCCGCGTACCTCTGGAGTTTTCAAATGATGTGAGGCTATCGGTCGCGATGAGGTGGGGAACTAAGTCTTTCTCTGTGCTTTCCACAGGGGATTCAGACATCCTTTCGTCCTGGGAGATGCAAGACGAGTCTGCATTGAAGTCACTGCAGGGATATCCGGCCTTATTTCGAGTCAGGGCATCGCGGTGTCCATTCCACTTGAGGCCGCAAACTCAGGGTCCCTCTCACATACCTAGAGCTGAGAGAAGCCTCCTCTTGAGGTGCTTGTGGCAAGGTGGTATTCCTCTGGAGACGAATCCAGGGACTAACCTCTCTTTTCGAGTTGATTTTTGGTCCACAGAGTTCTTTCGTGTTGCTACAGTGACCTCAGGATCCCTCTATCCTTGAAACAGTGTTCTTGGGGTTTCTCTGGAGTGCCATCAAGGAAATCAAGGCTCCTTTCATGTGTGATGTGCAAGACGGAATTGCTCTGCACGCAGTACAGGGGAATCGGGCCTCATCTCGCATCGAGGGGGAAGTCTCATGGTTTTTCTCGAGTTGCGGCGGGAACCTGGGGTATATTCTCGAGTTACGACGGGGATGGCCCTTCCACCCACGTGTTTCTTCAGCCACGTCAGGACTCCTGCCTAGTTGCGAGGGACAACTCTGGATTCTCCTCGAGGCTTGGCAGGGCAATTGGAACGCCTCTCCAGCTGAGGCGGGAAACCAAGTGTCCCTTTCCACGTGCCACAAGAATCCTGGGACTCCTATCAGTTTTTCACGGGGAGTCAGGCATCGTCTCCTTTGGAGGCACAGATCTCCGCGTACCTCTGGAGTTTTCAAAGGATGTGAGGCCTCTGGTCGCGATGAGGTGGGGAACTAGGTCTTTCTCTGTGGTCTCCACAGGGGATTCAGACATCCTTTCGTCCTGGGAGATGCAAGACGAGCCTGCATTCAAGTCACTGCAGGGATATCCGGCCTTATTTCGAGTCAGGGCATCGCGGTGTCCATTCCACTTGAGGCCGCAAACTCAGGATCCCTCTCACATACCTAGAGCTGAGAGAAGCCTCCTCTTGAGGTGCTTGTGGTAAGGTGGTATTCCTCAGGAGTCGAAGCCAGGGACTGACCTCTCATCTCGAGTTGATTTTTGGCCCACGGAGCTCTTTCGTGTTGCTACAGTGACCTCAGGATCCCTCTAGCCTTGAAACAGTGTTCTTGGGGTTTCTCTGGAGTGCCATCAAGGAAATCAAGGCTCCTTTCATGTGTGATGTGCAACACGGAATTGCTCTGCACGCAGTGCAGGGGAATCGGGCCTCATCTCGTGGCGAGGGGGAAGTCTCATGGTTTTTCTCGAGTTGCGGCGGGAACCTGGGGTATATTCTCGAGCTACGACGGGGATGGCCCTTCCACCCACGTGTTTCTTCAGCGACGTCAGGACTCCTGCCTAGTTGCGAGGGACAACTCTGGATTCTCCTCGAGGCTTGGCAGGGCAATTGGGACGCCTCTCCAGCTGAGGCGGGAGACCAAGTGTCCCTTTCCAAGTGCCACAGGAATCCTGGGACTCCTATCAAGTTTCACGAGGAGTCAGGCATCGTCTCCTTTGGAGGCACTGATCTCCGCGTACCTCTGGAGTTTTCAAAGGATGTGAGGCTATCGGTCGCGATGAGGTGGGGAACTAAGTCTTTCTCTGTGCTTTCCACAGGGGATTCAGACAACCTTTCGTCCTGGGAGATGCAAGACGAGCCTGCATTGAAGTCACTGCAGGGATATCCGGCCTTATTTCGAGTCAGGGCATCGCGGTGTCCATTCCACTTGAGGCCGCAAACTCAGGGTCCCTCTCACATACCTAGAGCTGAGAGAAGCCTCCTCTTGAGGTGCTTGTGGTAAGGTGGTATTCCTCTGGAGAAGAATCCAGGGACTAACCTCTCTTTTCGAGTTGATTTTTGGTCCACAGAGTTCTTTCGTGTTGCTACAGTGACCTCAGGATCCCTCTAGCCTTGAAACAGTGTTCTTGGGGTTTCTCTGGAGTGCCATCAAGGAAATCAAGGCTCCTTTCATGTGTGATGTGCAAGACGGAATTGCTCTGCACGCAGTACAGGGGAATCGGGCCTCATCTCGCATCGAGGGGGAAGTCTCATGGTTTTTCTCGAGTTGCGGCGGGAACCTGGGGTATATTCTCGAGTTACGACGGGGATGGCCCTTCCACCCACGTGTTTGTTCAGCCACGTCAGGACTCCTGCCTAGTTGCGAGGGACAACTAGGGATTCTCCTCGAGGCTTGGCAGGGCAATTGGAACGCCTCTCCAGCTGAGGCGGGAGACCAAGGGTCCCTTTCCACGTGCCACAAGAATCCTGGGACTCCTATCAAGTTTCACGAGGCGTCAGGCATCGTCTCCTTTGGAGGCACTGATCTCCGCGTACCTCTGGAGTTTTCAAAGGATGTGAGGCCTCCGGTCGCGATGAGGTGGGGAACTAGGTCTTTCTCTGTGGTCTCCAGAGGGGATTCAGACATCCTTTCTTCTTGGGAGATGCAAGACGAGCCTGCATTCAAGTCACTGCAGGGATATCCGGCCTTATTTCGAGTCAGAGCATCGCGGTGTCCATTCCAATTGAGGCCGCAAACTCAGGATCCCTCTCACATACCTAGAGCTGAGAGAAGCCTCCTCTTGAGGTGCTTGTGGTAAGGTGGTATTCCTCAGGAGTCGAAGCCAGGGACTAACCACTCATTTCGTGTTGATTCTTGGTCCACGGAGCTCTTTCGTGTTGCTACAGTGACCTCAGGATCCCTCTAGCCTTGAAACAGTGTTCTTGGGGTTTCTCTGGAGTGCCATCAAGGAAATCAAGGCTCCTTTCATGTGTGATGTGCAACACGGAATTGCTCTGCACGCAGTGCAGGGGAATCGGGCCTCATCTCGCGGCGAGGGGGAAGTCTCATGGTTTTTCTGGAGTTGCGGCGGGAACCTGGGGTATATTCTCGAGTTACGACGGGGATGGCCCTTAGACACACGTATTTGTTCAGCCATGTAAGGACTCTTGCCTAGTTGCGAGACACAACTCGGGATTCTCCTCGAGGCTTGGCAAGGCAATTGGGATGCCTCTCCAGCTGAGGCGGGAGACCAAGGGTCCCTTTCCACGTGCCACAGGAATCCTGGGACTCCTATCAAGTTTCACGAGGTGTCAGGCATCGTCTCCTTTGGAGGCACTGATCTCCGCGTACCTCTGGAGTTTTCAAAGGATGTGAGGCCTCCGGTCGCGATGAGGTGGGGAACTAGGTCTTTCTCTGTGGACTCCACAGGGGATTCAGACATACTTTCATCTTGGGAGATGCAAGACGAGCCTGCATTCCAGTCACTGCAGGGATATCCGGCCTTATTTCGAGTCAGGGCATCGCGGTGTCCATTCCACTTGAGGCCGCAAACTCAGGGTCCCTCTCACATACCTAGAGCTGAGAGAAGCCTCCTCTTGAGGTGCTTGTGGTAAGGTGGTATTCCTCTGGAGTCGAAGCCAGGGACTAACCTCTCATCTCGAGTTGATTTTTGGCCCACGGAGCTCTTTCGTGTTGCTACAGTGACCTCAGGATCCCTCTAGCCTTGAAACAGTGTTCTTGGGGTTTCTCTGGAGTGCCATGAAGGAAATCAAGGCTCCTTTCATGTGTGATGTGCAACACGGAATTGCTCTGCACGCAGTGCAGGGGAATCGGGCCTCATCTCGCGGCGAGGGGGAAGTCTCATGGTTTTTCTCGAGTTGCGGCGGGAACCTGGGGTATATTCTCGAGTTACGACGGGGATGGCCCTTCCACCCACGTGTTTCTTCAGCGACGTCAGGACTCCTGCCTAGTTGCGAGGGACAACTCTGGATTCTCCTCGAGGCTTGGCAGGGCAATTGGGACGCCTCTCCAGCTGAGGCGGGAGACCAAGTGTCCCTTTCCAAGTGCCACAGGAATCCTGGGACTCCTATCAAGTTTCACGAGGAGTCAGGCATCGTCTCCTTTGGAGGCACTGATCTCCGCGTACCTCTGGAGTTTTCAAAGGATGTGAGGCTATCGGTCGCGATGAGGTGGGGAACTAAGTCTTTCTCTGTGCTTTCCACAGGGGATTCAGACATCCTTTCGTCCTGGGAGATGCAAGACGAGCCTGCATTGAAGTCACTGCAGGGATATCCGGCCTTATTTCGAGTCAGGGCATCGCGGTGTCCATTCCACTTGAGGCCGCAAACTCAGGGTCCCTCTCACATACCTAGAGCTGAGAGAAGCCTCCTCTTGAGGTGCTTGTGGTAAGGTGGTATTCCTCTGGAGACGAATCCAGGGACTAACCTCTCTTTTCGAGTTGATTTTTGGTCCACAGAGTTCTTTCGTGTTGCTACAGTGACCTCAGGATCCCTCTAGCCTTGAAACAGTGTTCTTGGGGTTTCTCTGGAGTGCCATCAAGGAAATCAAGGCTCCTTTCATGTGTGATGTGCAAGACGGAATTGCTCTGCACGCAGTACAGGGGAATCGGGCCTCATCTCGCATCGAGGGGGAAGTCTCATGGTTTTTCTCGAGTTGCGGCGGGAACCTGGGGTATATTCTCGAGTTACGACGGGGATGGCCCTTCCACCCACGTGTTTGTTCAGCCATGTCAGGACTCCTGCCTAGTTGCGAGGGACAACTCGGGATTCTCCTCGAGGCTTGGCAGGGCAATTGGAACGCCTCTCCAGCTGAGGCGGGAGACCAAGGGTCCCTTTCCACGTGCCACAAGAATCCTGGGACTCCTATCAAGTTTCACGAGGAGTCAGGCATCGTCTCCTTTGGAGGCACTGATCTCCGCGTACCTCTGGAGTTTTCAAAGGATGTGAGGCCTGCGGTCGCGATGAGGTGGGGAACTAGGTATTTCTCTGTGGTCTCCACAGGGGATTCAGACATCCTTTCTTCTTGGGAGATGCAAGACGAGCCTGCATTCAAGTCACTGCAGGGATATCCGGCCTTATTTCGAGTCAGGGCATCGCGGTGTCCATTCCACTTGAGGCCGCAAACTCAGGATCCCTCTCACATACGTAGAGCTGAGAGAAGCCTCCTCTTGAGGTGCTTGTGGTAAGGTGGTATTCCTCAGGAGTCGAAGCCAGGGACTAACCTCTCATCTCGTGTTGATTTTTGGTCCACGGAGCTCTTTCGTGTTGCTACAGTGACCTCAGGATCCCTCTAGCCTTGAAACAGTGTTCTTGGGGTTTCTCTGGAGTGCCATCAAGGAAATCAAGGCTCCTTTCATGTGTGATGTGCAACACGGAATTGCTCTGCACGCAGTGCAGGGGAATCGGGCCTCATCTCGCGGCGAGGGGGAAGTCTCATGGTTTTTCTCGAGTTGCGGCGGGAACCTGGGGTATATTCTCGAGTTACGACGGGGATGGCCCTTCCACCCACGTGTGTGTTCAGCCATGTCAGGACTCCTGCCTAGTTGCGAGGGACAACTCGGGATTCTGCTCGAGGCTTGGCAGGGCAATTGGGACGCCTCTCCAGCTGAGACGGGAGACCAAGGGTCCCTTTCCACGTGCCACAGGAATCCTGGGTCTCCTATCAAGTTTCACGAGGAGTCAGGCATCGTTTCCTTTGGAGGCACTGATCTCCGCATACCTCTGGTGTTTTCAAAGGATTTGAGGCCTCCTGTCGCGATGAGGTGGAGAACTAGGTGTTTCTCTGTGGTCTCCACAGGGGACTCAGACACCCTTTCGTCTTGGGAGATGCAAGACGAGCCTGCATTGAAGTCACTGCAGGGATATCCGGCCTTATTTCGAGTCAGGGCATCGCGGTGTCCATTCCACTTGAGGCCGCAAACTCAGGGTCCCTCTCACATACCTAGAGCTGAGAGAAGCCTCCTCTTGAGGTGCTTGTGGTAAGGTGGTATTCCTCTGGAGACGAATCCAGTGACTAACCTCTCTTTTCGAGTTGATATTTGGTCCACAGAGTTCTTTCGTGTTGCTACAGTGACCTCAGGTTCCCTCTATCCTTGACACAGTGTTCTTGGGGTTTCTCTGGAGTGCCATCAAGGAAATCAAGGCTCCTTTCATGTGTGATGTGCAAGACGGAATTGCTCTGCACGCAGTACAGGGGAATCGGGCCTCATCTCGCATCGAGGGGGAAGTCTCATGGTTTTTCTCGAGTTGCGGCGGGAACCTGGGGTATATTCTCGAGTTACGACGGGGATGGCCCTTCCACCCACGTGTTTGTTCAGCCACGTCAGGACTCCTGCCTAGTTGCGAGGGACAACTCGGGATGCTCCTCGAGGCTTGGCAGGGCAATTGGAACGCCTCTCCAGCTGAGGCGGGAGACCAAGAGTCCGTTTCCACTTGCCAGAAAATCCTGGGACTCCTATCAAGTTTCACGAGGAGTCAGGCTTCGTCTCCTTTGGAGGAACTGATCTCCGCATACCTCTGGAGTTTTCAAAGGATTTGAGGCCGCCTGTCGCGATGAGGTGGGGAACTAGGTCTTTCTCTGTGGTCTCCACAGGGGATTCAGACACCCTTTCGTCTTGGGAGATGCAAGACGAGCCTGCATTCCAGTCACTGCAGGGATATACGGCCTTATTTCGAGTCAGGGCATCGCGGTGTCCATTCCACTTGAGGCCGCAAACTCAGGGTCCCTCTCACATACCTAGAGCTGAGAGAAGCCTCCGCTTGAGGTGCTTGTGGTAAGGTGGTATTCCTCTGGAGTCGAAGCCAGGGACTAACCTCTCATCTCGAGTTGATTTTTGGTCCACGGAGCTCTTTCGTGTTGCTACAGTGACCTCAGGATCCCTCTAGCCTTGAAACAGTGTTCTTGGGGTTTCTCTGGAGTGCCATGAAGGAAATCAAGGCTCCTTTCATGTGTGATGTGCAACACAGAATTGCTCTGCACGCAGTGCAGGGGAATCGGGCCTCATCTCGCGGCGAGGGGGAAGTCTCATGGTTTTTCTCGAGTTGCGGCGGGAACCTGGGGTATATTCTCGAGTTACGACGGGGATGGCCCTTCCACACACGTGTTTGTTCAGCCACGTCAGGACTCTTGCCTAGTTGCGAGACACAACTCGGGATTCTCTTCGAGGCTTGGCAAGGCAATTGGGACGCCTCTCCAGCTGAGGCGGGAGACCAAGGGTCCCTTTCCACGTGCCACAGGAATCCTGGGACTCCTATCAAGTTTCACGAGGAGTCAGGCATCGTCTCCTTTGGAGGCAGTGATCTCCGCGTACCTCTGGAGTTTTCAAAGGATGTGAGGCCTCCGGTCGCGATGAGGTGGGGAACTAGGTCTTTCTCTGTGGTCTCCACAGGGGATTCAGACATCCTTTCATCTTGGGAGATGCAAGACGAGCCTGCATTCAAGTCACTGCAGGGATATCCGGCCTTATTTCGAGTCAGTGCATCGCGGTGTCCATTCCACTTGAGGCCGCAAACTCAGGGTCCCTCTCACATACCTAGAGCTGAGAGAAGCCTCCTCTTGAGGTGCTTGTGGTAAGGTGGTATTCCTCTGGGGACGAATTCAGGGACTAACCTCTCTTTTCGAGTTGATTTTTGGTCCACAGAGTTCTTTCGTGTTGCTACAGTGACCTCAGGATCCCTCTAGCCTTGAAACAGTGTTCTTGGGGTTTCTCTGGAGTGCCATCTAGGAAATCAAGGCTCCTTTCATGTGTGATGTGCAAGACGGAATTGCTCTGCACGCAGTACAGGGGAATCGGGCCTCATCTCGCATCGAGGGGGAAGTCTCATGGTTTTTCTCGAGTTGCGGCGGGAACCTGGGGTATATTCTCGAGTTACGACGGGGATGGCCCTTCCACCCACGTGTTTGTTCAGCCACGTCAGGACTCCTGCCTAGTTGCGAGGGACAACTCGGGATTCTCCTCGAGGCTTGGCAGGGCAATTGGAACGCCTCTCCAGCTGAGGCGGGAGACCAAGGGTCCCTTTCCACGTGCCACAAGAATCCTGGGACTCCTATCAAGTTTCACGAGGAGTCAGGCATCGTCTCCTTTGGAGGCACTGATCTCCGCGTACCTCTGGAGTTTTCAAAGGATGTGAGGCCTGCGGTCGCGATGAGGTGGGGAACTAGGTGTTTCTCTGTGGTCTCCACAGGGGATTCAGACATCCTTTCTTCTTGGGAGAAGCAAGAAGAGCCTGCATTCAAGTCACTGCAGGGATATCTGGCCTTATTTCGAGTCAGGGCATCGCGGTGTCCATTCCACTTGAGGCCGCAAACTCAGGATCCCTCTCACATACCTAGAGCTGAGAGAAGCCTCCTCTTGAGGTGCTTGTGGTAAGGTGGTATTCCTCAGGAGTCGAAGCCAGGGACTAACCTCTCATCTCGTGTTGATTCTTGGTCCACGGAGCTCTTTCGTGTTGCTACAGTGACCTAAGGATCCCTCTAGCCTTGAAACAGTGTTCTTGGGGTTTCTCTGGAGTGCCATCAAGGAAATCAAGGCTCCTTTCATGTGTGATGTGCAACACGGAATTGCTCTGCACGCAGTGCAGGGGAATCGGGCCTCTTCTCGCGGCGAGGGGGAAGTCTCATGGTTTTTCTCGAGTTGCGGCGGGAACCTGGGGTATATTCTCGAGTTACGACGGGGATGGCCCTTCCACCCACGTGTTTCTTCAGCCACGTCAGGACTCCTGCCTAGTTGCGAGGGACAACTCGTTATTCTCCTCGAGGCTTGGCAGTGCAATTGGAACGCCTCTCCAGCTGAGGCGGGAGACCAAGGGTCCCTTTCCACGTGCCACAAGAATCCTGGGACTCCTATCAAGTTTCACGAGGAGTCAGGCATCGTCTCCGTTGGAGGCACTGATCTCCGCGTACCTCTGGAGTTTTCAAAGGATGTGAGGCCTCCGGTCGCGATGAGGTGGAGAACTAGGTGTTTCTCTGTGGTCTCCACAGGGGATTCAGACATCCTTTCTTCTTGGCAGATGCAAGACGAGCCTGCATTCAAGTCACTGCAGGGATATCCGGCCTTATTTCGCGTCAGGGCATCGCGGTGTCCATTCCACTTGAGGCCGCAAACTCAGGGTCCCTCTCACATACCTAGAGCTGAGAGAAGCCTCCTCTTGAGGTGCTTGTGGTAAGGTGGTATTCCTCTGGAGTCGAAGCCAGGGACTAACCTCTCATCTCGTGTTGATTCTTGGTCCACGGAGCTCTTTCGTGTTGCTACAGTGACCTCAGGATCCCTCTAGCCTTGAAACAGTGTTCTTGGGGTTTCTCTGGACTGCCATCAAGGAAATCAAGGCTCCTTTCATGTGTGATGTGCAACACGGAATTGCTCTGCACGCAGTGCAGGGGAATCGGGCCTCATCTCGCGGCGAGGGGGAAGTCTCATGGTTTTTCTCGAGTTGCGGCGGGAACCTGGGGTATATTCTCGAGTTACGACGGGGATGGCCCTTCCACACACGTGTGTGTTCAGCGACGTCAGGACTCCTGCCTAGTTGCGAGGGACAACTCGGGATTCTCCTCGAGGTTTTGCAGGGCAATTGGGACACCTCTCCAGCTGAGACGGGAGACCAAGTGTCCCTTTCAACGTGCCACAGGAATCCTGGGTCTCCTATCAAGTTTCACGAGGAGTCAGGCATCGTCTCCTTTGGAGGCACTGATCTCCGCATACCTCTGGAGTTTTCAAAGGATTTGAGGCCGCCTGTCGCGATGAGGTGGGGAACTAGGTCTTTCTCTGTGGTCTCCACAGGGGATTCAGACACCCTTTCGTCTTGGGAGATGCAAGACGAGCCTGCATTCCAGTCACTGCAGGGATATACGGCCTTATTTCGAGTCAGGGCATCGCGGTGTCCATTCCACTTGAGGCCGCAAACTCAGGGTCCCTCTCACATACCTAGAGCTGAGAGAAGCCTCCTCTTGAGGTGCTTGTGGTAAGGTGGTATTCCTCAGGAGTCGAAGCCAGGGACTAACCTCTCATCTCGAGTTGATTTTTGGTCAACGGAGCTCTTTCGTGTTGCTACAGTGACCTCAGGATCCCTCTAGCCTTGAAACAGTGTTCTTGGGGTTTCTCTGGAGTGCCATCAAGGAAATCAAGGCTCCTTTCATGTGTGATGTGCAACACAGAATTGCTCTGCACGCAGTGCAGGGGAATCGGGCCTCATCTCGCGGCGAGGGGGAAGTCTCATGGTTTTTCTCGAGTTGCGGCGGGAACCTGGGGTATATTCTCGAGTTACGACGGGGATGGCCCTTCCACACACGTGTTTGTTCAGCCACGTCAGGACTCCTGCCTAGTTGCGAGGCACAACTCGGGATTCTCCTCGAGGCTTGGCAAGGCAATTGGGACGCCTCTCCAGCTGAGGAGGGAGACCAAGGGTCCCTTTCCACGTGCCACAGGAATCCTGGGACTCCTATCAAGTTTCACGAGGAGTCAGGCATCGTCTCCTTTGGAGGCACTGATCTCCGCGTACCTCTGGAGTTTTCAAAGGATGTGAGGCCTCCGGTCGCGATGAGGTGGGGAACTAGGTCTTTCTCTGTGGTCTCCACAGGGGATTCAGACATCCTTTCATCTTGGGAGATGCAAGAGGAGCCTGCATTCAAGTCACTGCAGGGATATCCAGCCTTATTTCGCATCAGGGCATCGCGGTGTCCATTCCACTTGAGGCCGCAAACTCAGGGTCCCTCTCACATACCTAAAGCTGAGAGAAGCCTCCTCTTGAGGTGCTTGTGGTAAGGTGGTATTCCTCTGGAGTCGAAGCCAGGGACTAACCTCTCATCTCGAGTTGATTTTTGGCCCACGGAGCTCTTTCGTGTTGCTACAGTGACCTCAGGATCCCTCTAGCCTTGAAACAGTGTTCTTGGGGTTTCTCTGGAGTGCCATCAAGGAAATCAAGGCTCCTTTCATGTGTGATGTGCAACACGGAATTGCTCTGCACGCAGTGCAGGGGAATCGGGCCTCATCTCGCGGGGAGGGGGAAGTCTCATGGTTTTTCTCGAGCTGCGGCGGGAACCTGGGGTATATTCTCGAGTTACGACGGGGATGGCCCTTCCACCCACGTGTTTCTTCAGCGACGTCAGGACTCCTGCCTAGTTGCGAGGGACAACTCGGGATTCTCCTCGAGGCTTGGCAGGGCAATTGGGACGCCTCTCCAGCTGAGGCGGGAGACCAAGTGTCCCTTTCCAAGTGCCACAGGAATTCTGGGATTCCTATCAAGTTTCACGAGAAGTCAGGCATCGTCTCCTTTGGAGGCACTGATCTCCGTGTACCTCTGGAGTTTTCAAAGGATGTGAGGCTATCGGTCGCGATGAGGTGGGGAACTAAGTCTTTCTCTGTGCTTTTCACAGGGGATTCAGACATCCTTTCGTCTTGGGAGATGCAAGACGAGCCTGCGTTGAAGTCACTGCAGGGATATCCGGACTTATTTCGAGTCAGGGCATCGCGGTGTCCATTCCACTTGAGGCCGCAAACTCAGGGTCCCTCTCACATACCTAGAGCTAAGAGAAGCCTCCTCTTGAGGTGCTTTTGGTAAGGTGGTATTCCTCTGGTGACGAATCCAGGGACTAACCTCTCTTTTCGAGTTGATTTTTGGTCCACAGAGTTCTTTCGTGTTGCTACAGTGACCTCAGGATCCCTCTATCCTTGAAACAGTGTTCTTGGGGTTTCTCTCGAGTGCCATCAAGGAAATCAAGGCTCCTTTCATGTGTGATGTGCAAGACGGAATTGCTCTGCACGCAGTGCAGGGGAATCGGGCCTCATTTTGCGGAGAGGGGGAAGTCTCATGGTTTTTCTCGAGTTGCGGCGGGAACCTGGGGTATATTCTCGAGTTACGACGGGGATGGCCCTTCCACACACGTGTGTGTTCAGCCATGTCAGGACTCCTGCCTAGTTGCGAGGGACAACTCGGGATTCTCCTCGAGGCTTTGCAGGGCAATTGGGACGCCTCTCCAGCTGAGACGGGAGACCAAGGGTCCCTTTCCACGTGCCACAGGAATCCTGGGTCTCCTATCAAGTTTCACGAGGAGTCAGGCATCGTCTCCTTTGGAGGCACTGATCTCCGCATACCTCTGGAGTTTTCAAAGAATTTGAGGCCTCCTGTCGCGATGAGGTGGGGAACTAGGTCTTTCTCTGTGGTCTCCACAGGGGATTCAGACACCCTTTCGTCTTGGGAGATGCAAGACGAGCCTGCATTCCAGTCACTGCAGGGATATCCGGCCTTATTTCGAGGCAGGGCATCGCGGTGTCCATTCCACTTGAGGCCCCAAACTCAGGGTCCCTCTCACATACCTAGAGCTGAGAGAAGCCTCCTCTTGAGGTGCTTGTGGTAAGGTGGTATTCCTCTGGAGTCGAAGCCAGGGACTAACCTCTCATCTCGAGTTGATTTTTGGTCCACGGAGCTCTTTCGTGTTGCTACAGTGACCTCAGGATCCCTCTAGCCTTGAAACAGTGTTCTTGGGGTTTCTCTGGAGTGCCATGAAGGAAATCAAGGCTCCTTTGATGTGTGATGTGCAACACAGAATTGCTCTGCACGCAGTGCAGGGGAATCGGGCCTCATCTCGCGGCGAGGGGGAAGTCTCATGGTTTTTCTCGAGTTGCGGCGGGAACCTGGGGTATATTCTCGAGTTACGACGGGGATGGCCCTTCCACACACGTGTTTGTTCAGCCACGTCAGGACTCTTGCCTAGTTGCGAGACACAACTCGGGATTCTCCTCGAGGCTTGGCAAGGCAATTGGGACGCCTCTCCAGCTGAGGCGGGAGACCAAGGGTCCCTTTCCACGTGCCACAGGAATCCTGGGACTCCTATCAAGTTTCACGAGGAGTCAGGCATCGTCTCCTTTGGAGGCACTGATCTCCGCGTACCTCTGGAGTTTTCAAAGGATGTGAGGCCTCCGGTCGCGATGAGGTGGGGAACTAGGTCTTTCTCTGTGGTCTCCACTGGGGATTCAGACATCCTTTCATCTTGGGAGATGCAAGACGAGCCTGCATTCAAGTCACTGCAGGGATATCCAGCCTTATTTCGCGTCAGGGCATCGCGGTGTCCATTCCACTTGAGGCCGCAAACTCAGGGTCCCTCTCACATACCTACAGCTGAGAGAAGTCTCCTCTTGAGGTGCTTGTGGTAAGGTGGTATTCCTCAGGAGTCGAAGCCAGGGACTAACCTCTCATCTCGAGTTGATTTTTGGCCCGCGGAGCTCTTTCGTGTTGCTACAGTGACCTCAGGATCCCTCTAGCCTTGAAACAGTGTTCTTGGCGTTTCTCTGGAGTGCCATCAAGGAAATCAAGGCTCCTTTCATGTGTGATGTGCAACACGGAATTGCTCTGCACGCAGTGCAGGGGAATCGGGCCTCATCTCGCGGCGAGGGGGAAGTCTCATGGTTTTTCTCGAGTTGCGGCGGGAACCTGGGGTATATTCTCGAGTTACGACGGGGATGGCCCTTCCACCCACGTGTTTCTTCAGCGACGTCAGGACTCCTGCCTAGTTGCGAGGGACAACTCGGGATTCTCCTCGAGGCTTGGCAGGGCAATTGGGACGCCTCTCCAGCTGAAGCGGGAGACCAAGTGTCCCTTTCCAAGTGCCACAGGAATCCTGGGACTCCTATCAAGTTTCACGAGAAGTCAGGCATTGTCTCCTTTGGAGGCACTGATCTCCGCGTACCTCTGGAGTTTTCAAATGATGTGAGGCTATCGGTCGCGATGAGGTGGGGAACTAAGTCTTTCTCTGTGCTTTCCACAGGGGATTCAGACATCCTTTCGTCTTGGGAGATGCAAGACGAGCCTGCGTTGAAGTCACTGCAGGGATATCCGGCCTTATTTCGAGTCAGGGCATCGCGGTGTCCATTCCACTTGAGGCCGCAAACTCAGGGTCCCTCTCACATACCTAGAGCTGAGAGAAGCCTCCTCTTGAGGTGCTTGTGGTAAGGTGGTATTCCTCTGGAGACGAATCCAGGGACTAACCTCTCTTTTCGAGTTGATTTTTGGTCCACAGAGTTCTTTCGTGTTGCTACAGTGACCTCAGGATCCCTCTATCTTTGAAACAGTGTTCTTGGGGTTTCTCTGGAGTGCCATCAAGGAAATCAAAGCTCCTTTCATGTGTGATATGCAAGACGGAATTGCTCTGCACGCAGTACAGGGGAATCGGGCCTCATCTCGCATCGAGGGGGAAGTCTCATGGTTTTTCTCGAGTTGCGGCGGGAACCTGGGGTATATTCTCGAGTTACGACGGGGATGGCCCTTCCACCCACGTGTTTGTTCAGCCACGTCAGGACTCCTGCCTAGTTGCGAGGGACAACTCGGGATTCTCCTCGAGGCTTGGCAGGGCAATTGGGACGCCTCTCCAGCTGAGGCGGGAGACCAAGGGTCCCTTTCCACGTGCCACAAGAATCCTGGGACTCCTATCAAGTTTCACGAGGAGTCAGGCATCGTCTCCTTTGGAGGCACTGATCTCCGCGTACCTCTGGAGTTTTCAAAGGATGTGAGGCCTCCGGTCGCGATGAGGTGGGGAACTAGGTGTTTCTCTGTGGTCTCCAGAGGGGATTCAGACATCCTTTCTTCTTGGGAGATGCAAGACGAGCCTGCATTCAAGTCACTGCAGGGATATCCGGCCTTATTTCGAGTCAGGGCATCGCGGTGTCCATTCCACTTGAGGCTGCAAACTCAGGATCCCTCTCACATACCTAGAGCTGAGAGAAGCCTCCTCTTGAGGTGCTTGTGGTAAGGTGGTATTCCTCAGGAGTCGACGCCAGGGACTAACCTCTCATCTCGTGTTGATTCTTGGTCCACGGAGCACTTTCGTGTTGCTACAGTGACCTCAGGATCCCTCTAGCCTTGAAACAGTGTTCTTGGGGTTTCTCTGGAGTGCCATCAAGGAAATCAAGGCTCCTTTCATCTGTGATGTGCAACACGGAATTGCTCTGCACGCAGTGCAGGGGAATCGGGCCTCATCTCGCGGCGAGGGGGAAGTCTCATGGTTTTTCTCGAGTTGCGGCGGGAACCTGGGGTATATTCTCGAGTTACGACGGGGATGGCCCTTCCACCCACGTGTTTCTTCAGCGACGTCAGGACTCCTGCCTACTTGCGAGGGACAACTCGGGATTCTCCTCGAGGCTTTGCAGGGCAATTGGGACGCCTCTCCAGCTGAGGCGGGAGACCAAGGGTCCCTTTCCACGTGCCACAGGAATCCTGGGACTCCTATCAAGTTTCACGAGGAGTCAGGCATCGTCTCCTTTGGAGGCACTGATCTCCGCGTACCTCTGGAGTTTTCAAAGGATTTGAGGCCTCCTGTCGCGATGAGGTGGGGAACTAGGTCTTTCTCTGTGGTCTCCACAGGGGATTCAGACACCCTTTCGTCTTGGGAGATGCAAGACGAGCCTGCATTCCAGTCACTGCAGGGATATCCGGCCTTATTTCGAGTCAGGGCATCGCGGTGTCCATTCTACTTGAGGCCGCAAACTCAGGGTCCCTCTCACATACCTAGAGCTGAGAGAAGCCTCCTCTTGAGGTGCTTGTGGTAAGGTGGTATTCCTCTGGAGTCGAAGCCAGGGACTAACCTCTCATCTCAAGTTGATTCTTGGTCCACGGAGCTCTTTCGTGTTGCTACAGTGACCTCAGGATCCCTCTAGCCTTGAAACAGTGTTCTTGGGGTTTCTCTGGAGTGCCATCAAGGAAATCAAGGCTCCTTTCATGTGTGATGTGCAACACGGAATTGCTCTGCACGCAGTGCAGGGGAATCGGGCCTCATCTCGCAGCGAGGGGGAAGTCTCATGGTTTTTCTCGAGTTGCGGCGGGAACCTGGGGTATATTCTCGAGTTACGACGGGGATGGCCCTTCCACCCACGTGTTTCTTCAGCGACGTCAGGACTCCTGCCTAGTTGCGAGGGACAACTCGGGATTCTCCTCGAGGCTTGGCAGGGCAATTGGGACGCCTCTCCAGCTGAGGCGGGAGACCAAGTGTCCCTTTCCAAGTGCCACAGGAATCCTGGGACTCCTATCAAGTTTCACGAGAAGTCAGGCATCGTCTCCTTTGGAGGCACTGATCTCCGCGTACCTCTGGAGTTTTCAAAGGATGTGAGGCCTCCGGTCGCGATGAAGTGGGGAACTAAGTCTTTCTCTGTGCTTTCTACAGGGGATTCAGACATCCTTTCGTCTTGGGAGATGCAAGACGAGCCTGCGTTGAAGTCACTGAAGGGATATCCGGACTTATTTCGAGTCAGGGCATCGCGGTGTCCATTCCACTTGAGGCCGCAAACTCAGGGTCCCTCTCACATACCTAGAGCTAAGAGAAGCCTCCTCTTGAGGTGCTTTTGGTAAGGTGGTATTCCTCTGGTGACGAATCCAGGGACTAACCTCTCTTTTCGAGTTGATTTTTGGTCCACAGAGTTCTTTCGTGTTGCTACAGTGACCTCAGGATCCCTCTATCCTTGAAACAGTGTTCTTGGGGTTTCTCTGGAGTGCCATCAAGGAAATCAAGGCTCCTTTCATGTGTGATGTGCAAGACGGAATTGCTCTGCACGCAGTGCAGGGGAATCGGGCCTCATTTTGCGGAGAGGGGGAAGTCTCATGGTTTTTCTCGAGTTGCGGCGGGAACCTGGGGTATATTCTCGAGTTACGACGGGGATGGCCCTTCCACACACGTGTGTGTTCAGCCATGTCAGGACTCCTGCCTAGTTGCGAGGGACAACTCGGGATTCTCCTCGAGGCTTTGCAGGGCAATTGGGACGCCTCTCCAGCTGAGACGGGAGACCAAGGGTCCCTTTCCACGTGCCACAGGAATCCTGGGTCTCCTATCAAGTTTCACGAGGAGTCAGGCATCGTCTCCTTTGGAGGCACTGATCTCCGCATACCTCTGGAGTTTTCAAAGGATTTGAGGCCTCCTGTCGCGATGAGGTGGGGAACTAGGTCTTTCTCTGTGGTCTCCACAGGGGATTCAGACACCCTTTCGTCTTGGGAGATGCAAGACGAGCCTGCATTCCAGTCACTGCAGGGATATCCGGCCTTATTTCGAGTCAGGGCATCGCGGTGTCCATTCCACTTGAGGCCGCAAACTCAGGGTCCCTCTCACATACCTAGAGCTGAGAGAAGCCTCCTCTTGAGGTGCTTGTGGTAAGGTGGTATTCCTCTGGGGACGAATTCAGGGACTAACCTCTCTTTTCGAGTTGATTTTTGGTCCACAGAGTTCTTTCGTGTTGCTACAGTGACCTCAGGATCCCTCTAGCCTTGAAACAGTGTTCTTGGGGTTTCTCTGGAGTGCCATCTAGGAAATCAAGGCTCCTTTCATGTGTGATGTGCAAGACGGAATTGCTCTGCACGCAGTACAGGGGAATCGGGCCTCATCTCGCATCGAGGGGGAAGTCTCATGGTTTTTCTCGAGTTGCGGCGGGAACCTGGGGTATATTCTCGAGTTACGACGGGGATGGCCCTTCCACCCACGTGTTTGTTCAGCCACGTCAGGACTCCTGCCTAGTTGCGAGGGACAACTCGGGATTCTCCTCGAGGCTTGGCAGGGCAATTGGAACGCCTCTCCAGCTGAGGCGGGAGACCAAGGGTCCCTTTCCACGTGCCACAAGAATCCTGGGACTCCTATCAAGTTTCACGAGGAGTCAGGCATCGTCTCCTTTTGAGGCACTGATCTCCGCGTACCTCTGGAGTTTTCAAAGGATGTGAGGCCTGCGGTCGCGATGAGGTGGGGAACTAGGTGTTTCTCTGTGGTCTCCACAGGGGATTCAGACATCCTTTCTTCTTGGGAGATGCAAGAAGAGCCTGCATTCAAGTCACTGCAGGGATATCTGGCCTTATTTCGAGTCAGGGCATCGCGGTGTCCATTCCACTTGAGGCCGCAAACTCAGGATCCCTCTCACATACCTAGAGCTGAGAGAAGCCTCCTCTTGAGGTGCTTGTGGTAAGGTGGTATTCCTCAGGAGTCGAAGCCAGGGACTAACCTCTCATCTCGTGTTGATTCTTGGTCCACGGAGCTCTTTCGTGTTGCTACAGTGACCTAAGGATCCCTCTAGCCTTGAAACAGTGTTCTTGGGGTTTCTCTGGAGTGCCATCAAGGAAATCAAGGCTCCTTTCATGTGTGATGTGCAACACGGAATTGCTCTGCACGCAGTGCAGGGGAATCGGGCCTCTTCTCGCGGCGAGGGGGAAGTCTCATGGTTTTTCTCGAGTTGCGGCGGGAACCTGGGGTATATTCTCGAGTTACGACGGGGATGGCCCTTCCACACACGTGTTTGTTCAGCCACGTCAGGACTCCTGCCTAGTTGCGAGACACAACTCGGGATTCTCCTCGAGGCTTGGCAAGGCAATTGCGACGCCTCTCCAGCTGAGGCGGGAGACCAAGGGTCCCTTTCCACGTGCCACAGGAATCCTGGGACTCCTATCAAGTTTCACGAGGAGTCAGGCATCGTCTCCTTTGGAGGCACTGATCTCCGCGTACCTCTGGAGTTTTCAAAGGATGTGAGGCCTCCGGTCGCGATGAGGTGGGGAACTACGTCTTTCTCTGTGGTCTCCACAGGGGATTCAGACATCCTTTCATCTTGGGAGATGCAAGACGAGCCTGCATTCAAGTCACTGCAGGGATATCCAGCCTTATTTCGCATCAGGGCATCGCGGTGTCCATTCCACTTGAGGCCGCAAACTCAGGGTCCCTCTCACATACCTAAAGCTGAGAGAAGCCTCCTCTTGAGGTGCTTTTGGTAAGGTGGTATTCCTCTGGAGTCGAAGCCAGGGACTAACGTCTCATCTCGAGTTGATTTTTGGCCCACGGAGCTCTTTCGTGTTGCTACAGTGACCTCAGGATCCCTCTAGCCTTGAAACAGTGTTCTTGGGGTTTCTCTGGAGTGCCATCAAGGAAATCAAGGCTCCTTTCATGTGTGATGTGCAACACGGAATTGCTCTGCACGCAGTGCAGGGGAATCGGGCCTCATCTCGCGGCGAGGGGGAAGTCTCATGGTTTTTCTCGAGTTGCGGCGGGAACCTGGGGTATATTATCGAGTTACGACGGGGATGGCCCTTCCACCCACGTGTTTGTTCAGCCACGTCAGGACTCCTGCCTAGTTGCGAGACACAACTCGGGATTCTCCTCGAGGCTTGGCAAGGCAATTGGGACGCCTCTCCAGCTGAGGCGGGAGACCAAGGGTCCCTTTCCACGTGCCACAGGAATCCTGGGACTCCTATCAAGTTTCATGAGGAGTCAGGCATCGTCTCCTTTGGAGGCACTGATCTCCGCGTACCTCTGGAGTTTTCAAAGGATGTGAGGCCTCCGGTCGCGATGAGGTGGGGAACTAGGTCTTTCTCTGTGGTCTCCACAGGGGATTCAGACATCCTTTCATCTTGGGAGATGCAAGACGAGCCTGCATTCAAGTCACTGCAGGGATATACGGCCTTATTTCGAGTCAGGGCATCGCGGTGTCCATTCCACTTGAGGCCGCAAACTCAGGGTCCCTCTCACATACCTAGAGCTGAGAGAAGCCTCCTCTTGAGGTGCTTGTGGTAAGGTGGTATTCCTCTGGAGACGAATCCAGGGACTAACCTCTCTTTTCGAGTTGATTTTTGGTCCACAGAGTTCTTTCGTGTTGCTACAGTGACCTCAGGATCCCTCTAGCCTTGAAACAGTGTTCTTGGGGATTCTCTGGAGTGCCATCAAGGAAATCAAGGCTCCTTTCATGTGTGATGTGCAAGACGGAATTGCTCTGCACGCAGTACAGGGGAATTGGGCCTCATCTCGCGGCGAGGGGGAAGTCTCATGGTTTTATTCGAGTTGCGGCGGGAACCTGGGGTATATTCTCGAGTTACGACGGGGATGGCCCTTCCACCCACGTGTTTCTTCAGCCACGTCAGGACTCCTGCCTAGTTGCGAGGGACAACTCGTTATTCTCCTCGAGGCTTGGCAGTGCAATTGGAACGCCTCTCCAGCTGAGGCGGGAGACCAAGGGTCCCTTTCCACGTGCCACAAGAATCCTGGGACTCCTATCAAGTTTCACGAGGAGTCAGGCATCGTCTCCGTTGGAGGCACTGATCTCCGCGTACCTCTGGAGTTTTCAAAGGATGTGAGGCCTCCGGTCGCGATGAGGTGGAGAACTAGGTGTTTCTCTGTGGTCTCCACAGGGGATTCAGACATCCTTTCTTCTTGGCAGATGCAAGACGAGCCTGCATTCAAGTCACTGCAGGGATATCCGGCCTTATTTCGCGTCAGGGCATCGCGGTGTCCATTCCACTTGAGGCCGCAAACTCAGGGTCCCTCTCACATACCTAGAGCTGAGAGAAGCCTCCTCTTGAGGTGCTTGTGGTAAGGTGGTATTCCTCAGGAGTCGAAGCCAGGGACTAACCTCTCATCTCGTGTTGATTCTTGGTCCACGGAGCTCTTTCGTGTTGCTACAGTGACCTCAGGATCCCTCTAGCCTTGAAACAGTGTTCTTGGGGTTTCTCTGGACTGCCATCAAGGAAATCAAGGCTCCTTTCATGTGTGATGTGCAACACGGAATTGCTCTGCACGCAGTGCAGGGGAATCGGGCCTCATCTCGCGGCGAGGGGGAAGTCTCATGGTTTTTCTCGAGTTGCGGCGGGAACCTGGGGTATATTCTCGAGTTACGACGGGGAGGGCCCTTCCACACACGTGTGTGTTCAGCGACGTCAGGACTCCTGCCTAGTTGCGAGGGACAACTCTGGATTCTCCTCGAGGTTTTGCAGGGCAATTGGGACACCTCTCCAGCTGAGACGGGAGACCAAGTGTCCCTTTCAACGTGCCACAGGAATCCTGGGTCTCCTATCAAGTTTCACGAGGAGTCAGGCATCGTCTCCTTTGGAGGCACTGATCTCCGCATACCTCTGGAGTTTTCAAAGGATTTGAGGCCGCCTGTCGCGATGAGGTGGGGAACTAGGTCTTTCTCTGTGGTCTCCACAGGGGATTCAGACACCCTTTCGTCTTGGGAGATGCAAGACGAGCCTGCATTCCAGTCACTGCAGGGATATACGGCCTTATTTCGAGTCAGGGCATCGCGGTGTCCATTCCACTTGAGGCCGCAAACTCAGGGTCCCTCTCACATACCTAGAGCTGAGAGAAGCCTCCTCTTGAGGTGCTTGTGGTAAGGTGGTATTCCTCAGGAGTCGAAGCCAGGGACTAACCTCTCATCTCGAGTTGATTTTTGGTCAACGGAGCTCTTTCGTGTTGCTACAGTGACCTCAGGATCCCTCTAGCCTTGAAACAGTGTTCTTGGGGTTTCTCTGGAGTGCCATGAAGGAAATCAAGGCTCCTTTCATGTGTGATGTGCAACACAGAATTGCTCTGCACGCAGTGCAGGGGAATCGGGCCTCATCTCGCGGCGAGGGGGAAGTCTCATGGTTTTTCTCGAGTTGCGGCGGGAACCTGGGGTATATTCTCGAGTTACGACGGGGATGGCCCTTCCACACACGTGTTTGTTCAGCCACGTCAGGACTCCTGCCTAGTTGCGAGGCACAACTCGGGATTCTCCTCGAGGCTTGGCAAGGCAATTGGGACGCCTCTCCAGCTGAGGCGGGAGACCAAGGGTCCCTTTCCACGTGCCACAGGAATCCTGGGACTCCTATCAAGTTTCACGAGGAGTCAGGCATCGTCTCCTTTGGAGGCACTGATCTCAGCGTACCTCTGGAGTTTTCAAAGGATGTGAGGCCTCCGGTCGCGATGAGGTGGGGAACTAGGTCTTTCTCTGTGGTCTCCACAGGGGATTCAGACATCCTTTCATCTTGGGAGATGCAAGAGGAGCCTGCATTCAAGTCACTGCAGGGATATCCAGCCTTATTTCGCATCAGGGCATCGCGGTGTCCATTCCACTTGAGGCCGCAAACTCAGGGTCCCTCTCACATACCTAAAGCTGAGAGAAGCCTCCTCTTGAGGTGCTTGTGGTAAGGTGGTATTCCTCTGGAGTCGAAGCCAGGGACTAACCTCTCATCTCGAGTTGATTTTTGGCCCACGGAGCTCTTTCGTGTTGCTACAGTGACCTCAGGATCCCTCTAGCCTTGAAACAGTGTTCTTGGGGTTTCTCTGGAGTGCCATCAAGGAAATCAAGGCTCCTTTCATGTGTGATGTGCAACACGGAATTGCTCTGCACGCAGTGCAGGGGAATCGGGCCTCATCTCGCGGCGAGGGGGAAGTCTCATGGTTTTTCTCGAGTTGCGGCGGGAACCTGGGGTATATTCTCGAGTTACGACGGGGATGGCCCTTCCACCCACGTGTTTGTTCAGCCACGTCAGGACTCCTGCCTAGTTGCGAGACACAACTCGGGATTCTCCTCGAGGCTTGGCAAGGCAATTGGGACGCCTCTCCAGCTGAGGCGGGAGACCAAGGGTCCCTTTCCACGTGCCACAGGAATCCTGGGACTCCTATCAAGTTTCATGAGGAGTCAGGCATCGTCTCCTTTGGAGGCACTGATCTCCGCGTACCTCTGGAGTTTTCAAAGGATGTGAGGCCTCCGGTCGCGATGAGGTGGGGAACTAGGTCTTTCTCTGTGGTCTCCACAGGGGATTCAGACATCCTTTCATCTTGGGAGATGCAAGACGAGCCTGCATTCCAGTCACTGCAGGGATATACGGCCTTATTTCGAGTCAGGGCATCGCGGTGTCCATTCCACTTGAGGCCGCAAACTCAGGGTCCCTCTCACATACCTAGAGCTGAGAGAAGCCTCCTCTTGAGGTGCTTGTGGTAAGGTGGTATTCCTCTGGAGACGAATCCAGGGACTAACCTCTCTTTTCGAGTTGATTTTTGGTCCACAGAGTTCTTTCGTGTTGCTACAGTGACCTCAGGATCCCTCTATCCTTGAAACAGTGTTCTTGGGGATTCTCTGGAGTGCCATCAAGGAAATCAAGGCTCCTTTCATGTGTGATGTGCAAGACGGAATTGCTCTGCACGCAGTGCAGGGGAATCGGGCCTCATCTCGCAGCGAGGGGGAAGTCTCATGGTTTTTCTCGAGCTGCGGCGGGAACCTGGGGTATATTCTCGAGTTACGACGGGGATGGCCCTTCCACCCACGTGTTTCTTCAGCGACCTCAGGACTCCTGCCTAGTTGCGAGGGACAACTCGGGATTCTCCTCGAGGCTTGGCAGGGCAATTGGGACGCCTCTCCAGCTGAGGCGGGAGACCAAGTGTCCCTTTCCAAGTGCCACAGGAATTCTGGGATTCCTATCAAGTTTCACGAGAAGTCAGGCATCGTCTCCTTTGGAGGCACTGATCTCCGTGTACCTCTGGAGTTTTCAAAGGATGTGAGGCTATCGGTCGCGATGAGGTGGGGAACTAAGTCTTTCTCTGTGCTTTTCACAGGGGATTCAGACATCCTTTCGTCTTGGGAGATGCAAGACGAGCCTGCGTTGAAGTCACTGCAGGGATATCCGGACTTATTTCGAGTCAGGGCATCGCGGTGTCCATTCCACTTGAGGCCGCAAACTCAGGGTCCCTCTCACATACCTAGAGCTAAGAGAAGCCTCCTCTTGAGGTGCTTTTGGTAAGGTGGTATTCCTCTGGTGACGAATCCAGGGACTAACCTCTCTTTTTGAGTTGATTTTTGGTCCACAGAGTTCTTTCGTGTTACTACAGTGACCTCAGGATCCCTCTATCCTTGAAACAGTGTTCTTGGGGTTTCTCTCGAGTGCCATCAAGGAAATCAAGGCTCCTTTCATGTGTGATGTGCAAGACGGAATTGCTCTGCACGCAGTGCAGGGGAATCGGGCCTCATTTTGCGGAGAGGGGGAAGTCTCATGGTTTTTCTCGAGTTGCGGCGGGAACCTGGGGTATATTCTCGAGTTACGACGGGGATGGCCCTTCCACACACGTGTGTGTTCAGCCATGTCAGGACTCCTGCCTAGTTGCGAGGGACAACTCGGGATTCTCCTCGAGGCTTTGCAGGGCAATTGGGACGCCTCTCCAGCTGAGACGGGAGACCAAGGGTCCCTTTCCACGTGCCACAGGAATCCTGGGTCTCCTATCAAGTTTCACGAGGAGTCAGGCATCGTCTCCTTTGGAGGCACTGATCTCCGCATACCTCTGGAGTTTTCAAAGAATTTGAGGCCTCCTGTCGCGATGAGGTGGGGAACTAGGTCTTTCTCTGTGGTCTCCACAGGGGATTCAGACACCCTTTCGTCTTGGGAGATGCAAGACGAGCCTGCATTCCAGTCACTGCAGGGATATCCGGCCTTATTTCGAGGCAGGGCATCGCGGTGTCCATTCCACTTGAGGCCCCAAACTCAGGGTCCCTCTCACATACCTAGAGCTGAGAGAAGCCTCCTCTTGAGGTGCTTGTGGTAAGGTGGTATTCCTCTGGAGTCGAAGCCAGGGACTAACCTCTCATCTCGAGTTGATTTTTGGTCCACGGAGCTCTTTCGTGTTGCTACAGTGACCTCAGGATCCCTCTAGCCTTGAAACAGTGTTCTTGGGGTTTCTCTGGAGTGCCATGAAGGAAATCAAGGCTCCTTTGATGTGTGATGTGCAACACAGAATTGCTCTGCACGCAGTGCAGGGGAATCGGGCCTCATCTCGCGGCGAGGGGGAAGTCTCATGGTTTTTCTCGAGTTGCGGCGGGAACTTGGGGTATATTCTCGAGTTACGACGGGGATGGCCCTTCCACACACGTGTTTGTTCAGCCACGTCAGGACTCTTGCCTAGTTGCGAGACACAACTCGGGATTCTCCTCGAGGCTTGGCAAGGCAATTGGGACGCCTCTCCAGCTGAGGCGGGAGACCAAGGGTCCCTTTCCACGTGCCACAGGAATCCTGGGACTCCTATCAAGTTTCACGAGGAGTCAGGCATCGTCTCCTTTGGAGGCACTGATCTCCGCGTACCTCTGGAGTTTTCAAAGGATGTGAGGCCTCCGGTCGCGATGAGGTGGGGAACTAGGTCTTTCTCTGTGGTCTCCACTGGGGATTCAGACATCCTTTCATCTTGGGAGATGCAAGACGAGCCTGCATTCAAGTCACTGCAGGGATATCCAGCCTTATTTCGCGTCAGGGCATCGCGGTGTCCATTCCACTTGAGGCCGCAAACTCAGGGTCCCTCTCACATACCTACAGCTGAGAGAAGTCTCCTCTTGAGGTGCTTGTGGTAAGGTGGTATTCCTCAGGAGTCGAAGCCAGGGACTAACCTCTCATCTCGAGTTGATTTTTGGCCCGCGGAGCTCTTTCGTGTTGCTACAGTGACCTCAGGATCCCTCTAGCCTTGAAACAGTGTTCTTGGCGTTTCTCTGGAGTGCCATCAAGGAAATCAAGGCTCCTTTCATGTGTGATGTGCAACACGGAATTGCTCTGCACGCAGTGCAGGGGAATCGGGCCTCATCTCGCGGCGAGGGGGAAGTCTCATGGTTTTTCTCGAGTTGCGGCGGGAACCTGGGGTATATTCTCGAGTTACGACGGGGATGGCCCTTCCACCCACGTGTTTCTTCAGCGACGTCAGGACTCCTGCCTAGTTGCGAGGGACAACTCGGGATTCTCCTCGAGGCTTGGCAGGGCAATTGGGACGCCTCTCCAGCTGAAGCGGGAGACCAAGTGTCCCTTTCCAAGTGCCACAGGAATCCTGGGACTCCTATCAAGTTTCACGAGAAGTCAGGCATTGTCTCCTTTGGAGGCACTGATCTCCGCGTACCTTTGGAGTTTTCAAATGATGTGAGGCTATCGGTCGCGATGAGGTGGGGAACTAAGTCTTTCTCTGTGCTTTCCACAGGGGATTCAGACATCCTTTCGTCTTGGGAGATGCAAGACGAGCCTGCGTTGAAGTCACTGCAGGGATATCCGGCCTTATTTCGAGTCAGGGCATCGCGGTGTCCATTCCACTTGAGGCCGCAAACTCAGGGTCCCTCTCACATACCTAGAGCTGAGAGAAGCCTCCTCTTGAGGTGCTTGTGGTAAGGTGGTATTCCTCTGGAGACGAATCCAGGGACTAACCTCTCTTTTCGAGTTGATTTTTGGTCCACAGAGTTCTTTTGTGTTGCTACAGTGACCTCAGGATCCCTCTATCTTTGAAACAGTGTTCTTGGGGTTTCTCTGGAGTGCCATCAAGGAAATCAAAGCTCCTTTCATGTGTGATATGCAAGACGGAATTGCTCTGCACGCAGTACAGGGGAATCGGGCCTCATCTCGCATCGAGGGGGAAGTCTCATGGTTTTTCTCGAGTTGCGGCGGGAACCTGGGGTATATTCTCGAGTTACGACGGGGATGGCCCTTCCACCCACGTGTTTGTTCAGCCACGTCAGGACTCCTGCCTAGTTGCGAGGGACAACTCGGGATTCTCCTCGAGGCTTGGCAGGGCAATTGGGACGCCTCTCCAGCTGAGGCGGGAGACCAAGGGTCCCTTTCCACGTGCCACAAGAATCCTGGGACTCCTATCAAGTTTCACGAGGAGTCAGGCATCGTCTCCTTTGGAGGCACTGATCTCCGCGTACCTCTGGAGTTTTCAAAGGATGTGAGGCCTCCGGTCGCGATGAGGTGGGGAACTAGGTGTTTCTCTGTGGTCTCCAGAGGGGATTCAGACATCCTTTCTTCTTGGGAGATGCAAGACGAGCCTGCATTCAAGTCACTGCAGGGATATCCGGCCTTATTTCGAGTCAGGGCATCGCGGTGTCCATTCCACGTGAGGCTGCAAACTCAGGATCCCTCTCACATACCTAGAGCTGAGAGAAGCCTCCTCTTGAGGTGCTTGTGGTAAGGTGGTATTCCTCAGGAGTCGACGCCAGGGACTAACCTCTCATCTCGTGTTGATTCTTGGTCCACGGAGCACTTTCGTGTTGCTACAGTGACCTCAGGATCCCTCTAGCCTTGAAACAGTGTTCTTGGGGTTTCTCTGGAGTGCCATCAAGGAAATCAAGGCTCCTTTCATGTGTGATGTGCAACACGGAATTGCTCTGCACGCAGTGCAGGGGAATCGGGCCTCATCTCGCGGCGAGGGGGAAGTCTCATGGTTTTTCTCGAGTTGCGGCGGGAACCTGGGGTATATTCTCGAGTTACGACGGGGATGGCCCTTCCACCCACGTGTTTCTTCAGCGACGTCAGGACTCCTGCCTACTTGCGAGGGACAACTCGGGATTCTCCTCGAGGCTTTGCAGGGCAATTGGGACGCCTCTCCAGCTGAGGCGGGAGACCAAGGGTCCCTTTCCACGTGCCACAGGAATCCTGGGACTCCTATCAAGTTTCACGAGGAGTCAGGCATCGTCTCCTTTGGAGGCACTGATCTCCGCGTACCTCTGGAGTTTTCAAAGGATTTGAGGCCTCCTGTCGCGATGAGGTGGGGAACTAGGTCTTTCTCTGTGGTCTCCACAGGGGATTCAGACACCCTTTCGTCTTGGGAGATGCAAGACGAGCCTGCATTCCAGTCACTGCAGGGATATCCGGCCTTATTTCGAGTCAGGGCATCGCGGTGTCCATTCTACTTGAGGCCGCAAACTCAGGGTCCCTCTCACATACCTAGAGCTGAGAGAAGCCTCCTCTTGAGGTGCTTGTGGTAAGGTGGTATTCCTCTGGAGTCGAAGCCAGGGACTAACCTCTCATCTCAAGTTGATTCTTGGTCCACGGAGCTCTTTCGTGTTGCTACAGTGACCTCAGGATCCCTCTAGCCTTGAAACAGTGTTCTTGGGGTTTCTCTGGAGTGCCATCAAGGAAATCAAGGCTCCTTTCATGTGTGATGTGCAACACAGAATTGCTCTGCACGCAGTGCAGGGGAATCGGGCCTCATCTCGCGGCGAGGGGGAAGTCTCATGGTTTTTCTCGAATTGCGGCGGGAACCTGGGGTATATTCTCGAGTTACGACGGGGATGGCCCTTCCACACACGTGTTTGTTCAGCCACGTCAGGACTCTTGCCTAGTTGCGAGACACAACTCGGGATTCTCCTCGAGGCTTGGCAAGGCAATTGGGACGCCTCTCCAGCTGAGGCGGGAGACCAAGGGTCCCTTTCCACGTGCCACAGGAATCCTGGGACTCCTATCAAGTTTCACGAGGAGTCAGGCATCGTCTCCTTTGGAGGCACTGATCTCCGCGTACCTCTGGAGTTTTCAAAGGATGTGAGGCCTCCGGTCGGGATGAGGTGGGGAAGTAGGTCTTTCTCTGTGGTCTCCACAGGGGATTCAGACATCCTTTCTTCTTGGGAGATGCAAGACGAGCCTGCATTCAAGTCACTGCAGGGATATCCAGCCTTATTTCGCGTCAGGGCATCGCGGTGTCCATTCCACTTGAGGCCACAAACTCAGGGTCCCTCTCACATACCTAGAGCTGAGAGAAGCCTCCTCTTGAGGTGCTTGTGGTTAGGTGGTATTCCTCTGGAGTCGAAGCCAGGGACTAACCTCTCATCTCGAGTTGATTTTTGGCCCACGGAGCCCTTTCGTGTTGCTACAGTGACCTCAGGATCCCTCTAGCCTTGAAACAGTGTTCTTGGGGTTTCTCTGGAGTGCCATCAAGGAAATCAAGGCTCCTTTCATGTGTGATGTGCAACACGGAATTGCTCTGCACGCAGTGCAGGGGAATCGGGCCTCATCTCGCAGCGAGGGGGAAGTCTCATGGTTTTTCTCGAGTTGCGGCGGGAACCTGGGGTATATTCTCGAGTTACGACGGGGATGGCCCTTCCACCCACGTGTTTCTTCAGCGACGTCAGGACTCCTGCCTAGTTGCGAGGGACAACTCGGGATTCTCCTCGAGGCTTGGCAGGGCAATTGGGACGCCTCTCCAGCTGAGGCGGGAGACCAAGTGTCCCTTTCCAAGTGCCACAGGAATCCTGGGACTCCTATCAAGTTTCACGAGAAGTCAGGCATCGTCTCCTTTGGAGGCACTGATCTCCGCGTACCTCTGGAGTTTTCAAAGGATGTGAGGCCTCCGGTCGCGATGAGGTGGGGAACTAAGTCTTTCTCTGTGCTTTCTACAGGGGATTCAGACATCCTTTCGTCTTGGGAGATGCAAGACGAGCCTGCGTTGAAGTCACTGAAGGGATATCCGGACTTATTTCGAGTCAGGGCATCGCGGTGTCCATTCCACTTGAGGCCGCAAACTCAGGGTCCCTCTCACATACCTAGAGCTAAGAGAAGCCTCCTCTTGAGGTGCTTTTGGTAAGGTGGTATTCCTCTGGTGACGAATCCAGGGACTAACCTCTCTTTTCGAGTTGATTTTTGGTCCACAGAGTTCTTTCGTGTTGCTACAGTGACCTCAGGATCCCTCTATCCTTGAAACAGTGTTCTTGGGGTTTCTCTGGAGTGCCATCAAGGAAATCAAGGCTCCTTTCATGTGTGATGTGCAAGACGGAATTGCTCTGCACGCAGTGCAGGGGAATCGGGCCTCATTTTGCGGAGAGGGGGAAGTCTCATGGTTTTTCTCGAGTTGCGGCGGGAACCTGGGGTATATTCTCGAGTTACGACGGGGATGGCCCTTCCACACACGTGTGTGTTCAGCCATGTCAGGACTCCTGCCTAGTTGCGAGGGACAACTCGGGATTCTCCTCGAGGCTTTGCAGGGCAATTGGGACGCCTCTCCAGCTGAGACGGGAGACCAAGGGTCCCTTTCCACGTGCCACAGGAATCCTGGGTCTCCTATCAAGTTTCACGAGGAGTCAGGCATCGTCTCCTTTGGAGGCACTGATCTCCGCATACCTCTGGAGTTTTCAAAGGATTTGAGGCCTCCTGTCGCGATGAGGTGGGGAACTAGGTCTTTCTCTGTGGTCTCCACAGGGGATTCAGACACCCTTTCGTCTTGGGAGATGCAAGACGAGCCTGCATTCCAGTCACTGCAGGGATATCCGGCCTTATTTCGAGTCAGGGCATCGCGGTGTCCATTCCACTTGAGGCCGCAAACTCAGGGTCCCTCTCACATACCTAGAGCTGAGAGAAGCCTCCTCTTGAGGTGCTTGTGGTAAGGTGGTATTCCTCTGGAGTCGAAGCCAGGGACTAACCTCTCATCTCGAGTTGATTTTTGGTCCACGGAGCTCTTTCGTGTTGCTACAGTGACCTCAGGATCCCTCTAGCCTTGAAACAGTGTTCTTGGGGTTTCTCTGGAGTGCCATGAAGGAAATCAAGGCTCCTTTCATGTGTGATGTGCAACACAGAATTGCTCTGCACGCAGTGCAGGGGAATCGGGCCTCATCTCGCGGCGAGGGGGAAGTCTCATGGTTTTTCTCGAGTTGCGGCGGGAACCTGGGGTATATTCTCGAGTTACGACGGGGATGGCCCTTCCACACCCGTGTTTGTTCAGCCACGTCAGGACTCCTGCCTAGTTGCGAGACACAACTCGGGATTCTCCTCGAGGCTTGGCAAGGCAATTGGGACGCCTCTCCAGCTGAGGCGGGAGACCAAGGGTCCCTTTCCACGTGCCACAGGAATCCTGGGACTCCTATCAAGTTTCACGAGGAGTCAGGCATCGTCTCCTTTGGAGGCACTGATCTCCGCGTACCTCTGGAGTTTTCAAAGGATGTGAGGCCTCCGGTCGCGATGAGGTGGGGAACTAGGTCTTTCTCTGTGGTCTCCACTGGGGATTCAGACATCCTTTCATCTTGGGAGATGCAACACGAGCCTGCATTCAAGTCACTGCAGCGATATCCAGCCTTATTTGGCGTCAGGGCATCGCGGTGTCCATTCCACTTGAGGCCGCAAACTCTGGGTCCTTCTCACATACCTAGAGCTGAGAGAAGCCTCCTCTTGAGGTGCTTGTGGTAAGGTGCTATTCCTCTGGAGTCGAAGCCAGGGACTAACCTCTCATCTCGAGTTGATTTTTGGCCCGCGGAGCTCTTTCGTGTTGCTACAGTGACCTCAGGATCCCTCTAGCCTTGAAACAGTGTTCTTGGGGTTTCTCTGGAGTGCCATCAAGGAAATCAAGGCTCCTTTCATGTGTGATGTGCAACACGGAATTGCTCTGCACGCAGTGCAGGGGAATCGGGCCTCATCTCGCAGCGAGGGGGAAGTCTCATGGTTTTTCTCGAGTTGCGGCGGGAACCTGGGGTATATTCTCGAGTTACGACGGGGATGGCCCTTCCACCCACGTGTTTCTTCAGCGACGTCAGGACTCCTGCCTAGTTGCGAGGGACAACTCGGGATTCTCCTCGAGGCTTGGCAGGGCAATTGGGACGCCTCTCCAGCTGAGGCGGGAGACCAAGTTTCCCTTTCCAAGTGCCACAGGAATCCTGGGACTCCTATCAAGTTTCACGAGAAGTCAGGCATTGTCTCCTTTGGAGGCACTGATCTCCGCGTACCTCTGGAGTTTTCAAAGGATGTGAGGCTATCGGTCGCGATGAGGTGGGGAACTAAGTCTTTCTCTGTGCTTTCCACAGGGGATTCAGACATCCTTTCGTCTTGGGAGATGCAAGACGAGCCTGCGTTGAAGTCACTGCAGGGATATCCGGCCTTATTTCGAGTCAGGGCATCGCGGTGTCCATTCCACTTGAGGCCGCAAACTCAGGGTCCCTCTCACATACCTAGAGCTGAGAGAAGCCTCCTCTTGAGGTGCTTGTGGTAAGGTGGTATTCCTCTGGAGACGAATCGAGGGACTAACCTCTCTTTTCGAGTTGATTTTTGGTCCACAGAGTTCTTTCGTGTGGCTACAGTGACCTCAGGATCCCTCTATCCTTGAAACAGTGTTCTTGGGGTTTCTCTGGAGTGCCATCAAGGAAATCAAGGCTCCTTTCATGTGTGATGTGCAAGACGGAATTGCTCTGCACGCAGTGCAGGGGAATCGGGCCTCATTTTGCGGAGAGGGGGAAGTCTCATGGTTTTTCTCGAGTAGCGGCGGGAACCTGGGGTATATTCTCGAGTTACGACGGGGATGGCCCTTCCACACACGTGTGTGTTCAGCCATGTCAGGACTCCTGCCTAGTTGCGAGGGACAACTCGGGATTCTCCTCGAGGCTTTGCAGGGCAATTGGGACGCCTCTCCAGCTGAGACGGGAGACCAAGGGTCCCTTTCCACGTGCCACAGGAATCCTGGGTCTCCTATCAAGTTTCACGAGGAGTCAGGCATCGTCTCCTTTGGAGGCACTGATCTCCGCATACCTCTGGAGTTTTCAAAGGATTTGAGGCCTCCTGTCGCGATGAGGTGGGGAACTAGGTCTTTCTCTGTGGTCTCCACAGGGGATTCAGACACCCTTTCGTCTTGGGAGATGCAAGACGAGCCTGCATTCCAGTCACTGCAGGGATATCCGGCCTTATTTCGAGTCAGGGCATCGCGGTGTCCATTCCACTTGAGGCCGCAAACTCAGGGTCCCTCTCACATACCTAGAGCTGAGAGAAGCCTCCTCTTGAGGTGCTTGTGGTAAGGTGGTATTCCTCTGGAGTCGAAGCCAGGGACTAACCTCTCATCTCGAGTTGATTTTTGGTCCACGGAGCTCTTTCGTGTTGCTACAGTGACCTCAGGATCCCTCTAGCCTTGAAACAGTGTTCTTGGGGTTTCTCTGGAGTGCCATGAAGGAAATCAAGGCTCCTTTCATGTGTGATGTGCAACACAGAATTGCTCTGCACGCAGTGCAGGGGAATCGGGCCTCATCTCGCGGCGAGGGGGAAGTCTCATGGTTTTTCTCGAGTTGCGGCGGGAACCTGGGGTATATTCTCGAGTTACGACGGGGATGGCCCTTCCACACCCGTGTTTGTTCAGCCACGTCAGGACTCCTGCCTAGTTGCGAGACACAACTCGGGATTCTCCTCGAGGCTTGGCAAGGCAATTGGGACGCCTCTCCAGCTGAGGCGGGAGACCAAGGGTCCCTTTCCACGTGCCACAGGAATCCTGGGACTCCTATCAAGTTTCACGAGGAGTCAGGCATCGTCTCCTTTGGAGGCACTGATCTCCGCGTACCTCTGGAGTTTTCAAAGGATGTGAGGCCTCCGGTCGCGATGAGGTGGGGAACTAGGTCTTTCTCTGTGGTCTCCACTGGGGATTCAGACATCCTTTCATCTTGGGAGATGCAACACGAGCCTGCATTCAAGTCACTGCAGCGATATCCAGCCTTATTTGGCGTCAGGGCATCGCGGTGTCCATTCCACTTGAGGCCGCAAACTCTGGGTCCTTCTCACATACCTAGAGCTGAGAGAAGCCTCCTCTTGAGGTGCTTGTGGTAAGGTGCTATTCCTCTGGAGTCGAAGCCAGGGACTAACCTCTCATCTCGAGTTGATTTTTGGCCCGCGGAGCTCTTTCGTGTTGCTACAGTGACCTCAGGATCCCTCTAGCCTTGAAACAGTGTTCTTGGGGTTTCTCTGGAGTGCCATCAAGGAAATCAAGGCTCCTTTCATGTGTGATGTGCAACACGGAATTGCTCTGCACGCAGTGCAGGGGAATCGGGCCTCATCTCGCAGCGAGGGGGAAGTCTCATGGTTTTTCTCGAGTTGCGGCGGGAACCTGGGGTATATTCTCGAGTTACGACGGGGATGGCCCTTCCACCCACGTGTTTGTTCAGCCACGTCAGGACTCTTGCCTAGTTGCGAGGGACAACTCGGGATTCTCCTCGAGGCTTGGCAGGGCAATTGGGACGCCTCTCCAGCTGAGGCGGGAGACCAAGTGTCCCTTTCCAAGTGCCACAGGAATCCTGGGACTCCTATCAAGTTTCACGAGAAGTCAGGCATTGTCTCCTTTGGAGGCACTGATCTCCGCGTACCTCTGGAGTTTTCAAAGGATGTGAGGCTATCGGTCGCGATGAGGTGGGGAACTAAGTCTTTCTCTGTGCTTTCCACAGGGGATTCAGACATCCTTTCGTCTTGGGAGATGCAAGACGAGCCTGCGTTGAAGTCACTGCAGGGATATCCGGCCTTATTTCGAGTCAGGGCATCGCGGTGTCCATTCCACTTGAGGCCGCAAACTCAGGGTCCCTCTCACATACCTAGAGCTGAGAGAAGCCTCCTCTTGAGGTGCTTGTGGTAAGGTGGTATTCCTCTGGAGACGAATCGAGGGACTAACCTCTCTTTTCGAGTTGATTTTTGGTCCACAGAGTTCTTTCGTGTTGCTACAGTGACCTCAGGATCCCTCTATCTTTGAAACAGTGTTCTTGGGGTTTCTCTGGAGTGCCATCAAGGAAATCAAGCGCCTTTCATGTGTGATATGCAAGACGGAATTGCTCTGCACGCAGTACAGGGGAATCGGGCCTCATCTCGCATCGAGGGGGAAGTCTCATGGTTTTTCTCGAGTTGCGGCGGGAACCTGGGGTATATTCTCGAGTTACGACGGGGATGGCCCTTCCACCCACGTGTTTGTTCAGCCACGTCAGGACTCCTGCCTAGTTGCGAGGGACAACTCGGGATTCTCCTCGAGGCTTGGCAGGGCAATTGGGACGCCTCTCCAGCTGAGGCGGGAGACCAAGGGTCCCTTTCCACGTGCCACAAGAATCCTGGGACTCCTATCAAGTTTCACGAGGAGTCAGGCATCGTCTCCTTTGGAGGCACTGATCTCCGCGTACCTCTGGAGTTTTCAAAGGATGTGAGGCCTCCGGTCGTGATGAGGTGGGGAACTAGGTGTTTCTCTGTGGTCTCCAGAGGGGATTCAGACATCCTTTCGTCTTGGGAGATGCAAGACGAGCCTGCATTCAAGACACTGCAGGGATATCCGGCCTTATTTCGAGTCAGGGCATCGCGGTGTCCATTCCACTTGAGGCCGCAAACTCAGGGTCCCTCTCACATACCTAGAGCTGAGAGAAGCCTCCTCTTGAGGTGCTTGTGGTAAGGTGGTATTCCTCAGGAGTCGACGCCAGGGACTAACCTCTCATCTCGTGTTGATTCTTGGTCCACGGAGCTCTTTCGTGTTGCTACAGTGACCTCAGGATCCCTCTAGCCTTGAAACAGTGTTCTTGGGGTTTCTCTGGAGTGCCATCAAGGAAATCAAGGCTCCTTTCATGTGTGATGTGCAAGACGGAATTGCTCTGCACGCAGTGCAGGGGAATCGGGCCTCATTTTGCGGAGAGGGGGAAGTCTCATGGTTTTTCTCGAGTTGCGGCGGGAACCTGGGGTATATTCTCGAGTTCCGACGGGGATGGCCCTTCCACTCACGTGTTTGTTCAGCCACGTCAGGACTCTTGCCTAGTTGCGAGACACAACTCGGGATTCTCCTCGAGGCTTGGCAAGGCAATTGGGACGCCTCTCCAGCTGAGGCGGGAGACCAAGGGTCCCTTTCCACGTGCCACAGGTATCCTGGGACTCCTATCAAGTTTCACGAGGAGTCAGGCATCGTCTCCTTTGGAGGCACTGATCTCCGCGTACCTCTGGAGTTTTCAAAGGATGTGAGGCCTCCGGTCGCGATGAGGTGGGGAACTAGGTGTTTCTCTGTGGTCTCCTCAGGGGATTCAGACATCCTTTCATCTTGGGAGATGCAAGACGAGCCTGCATTGAAGTCACTGCAGGGATATCCAGCCTTATTTCACGTCAGGGCATCGCGGTGTCCATTCCACTTGAGGCCGCAAACTCAGGGTCCCTCTCACATACCTAGAGCTGAGAGAAGCCTCCTCTTGAGGTGCTTGTGGTAAGGTGGTATTCCTCTGGAGTTGAAGCCAGGGACTAACCTCTCATCTCGAGTTGATTTTTGGCCAACGGAGCTCTTTCGTGTTGCTACAGTGACCTCAGGATCCCTCTAGCCTTGAAACAGTGTTCTTGGGGTTTCTCTGGAGTGCCATCAAGGAAATCAAGGCTCCTTTCATGTGTGATGTGCAACACGGAATTGCTCTGCACGCAGTGGAGGGGAATCGGGCCTCATCTCGCGGCGAGGGGGAAGCCTCATGGTTTTTCTCGAGTTGCGGCGGGAACCTGGGGTATATTCTCGAGTTACGACGGGGATGGCCCTTCCACCCACGTGTTTCTTCAGCGACGTCAGGACTCCTGCCTAGTTGCGAGGGACAACTCTGGATTCTCCTCGAGGCTTGGCAGGGCAATTGTGACGCCTCTCCAGCTGAGGCGGGAGACCAAGTGTCCCTTTCCAAGTGCCACAGGAATCCTGGGACTCCTATCAAGTTTCACGAGGAGTCAGGCATCGTCTCCTTTGGAGGCACTGATCTCCGCGTACCTCTGGAGTTTTCAAAGGACGTGAGGCTATCGGTCGCGATGAGGTGGGGAACTAAGTCTTTCTCTGTGCTTTCCACAGGGGATTCAGACATCCTTTCGTCCTGGGAGATGCAAGACGAGCCTGCATTGAAGTCACTGCAGGGATATCCGGCCTTATTTCGAGTCAGGGCATCGCGGTGTCCATTCCACTTGAGGCCGCAAACTCAGGGTCCCTCTCACATACCTAGAGCTGAGAGAAGCCTCCTCTTGAGGTGCTTGTGGTAAGGTGGTATTCCTCTGGAGACGAATCCAGGGACTAACCTCTCTTTTCGAGTTGATTTTTGGTCCACAGAGTTCTTTCTTGTTGCTACAGTGACCTCAGGATCCCTCTATCCTTGAAACAGTGTTCTTGGGGTTTCTCTGGAGTGCCATCAAGGAAATCAAGGCTCCTTTCATGTGTGATGTGCAAGACGGAATTGCTCTGCATGCAGTGCAGGGGAATCGGGCCTCATCTCGCGGGGAGGGGGAAGTCTCATGGTTTTTCTCGAGTTGCGGCGGGAACCTGGGGTATATTCTCCAGTTACGACGGGGATGGCCCTTCCACCCACGTGTTTGTTCAGCCACGTCAGGAGTCCTGCCTAGTTGCGAGGGACAACTCGGGATTCGCCTCGAGGCTTGGCAGGGCAATTGGGACGCCTCTCCAGCTGAGGCGGAGACCAAGGGTCCCTTTCCACGTGCCACAAGAATCCTGGGACTCCTATCAAGTTTCACGAGGAGTCAGGCATCGTCTCCTTTGGAGGCACTGATCTCCGCGTACCTCTGGAGTTTTCAAAGGATGTGAGGCCTCCGGTCGCGATGAGGTGGGGAACTAGGTGTTTCTCTGTGGTCTCCACAGGGGATTCAGACATCCTTTCTTCTTGGGAGATGCAAGACGAGCCTGCATTCAAGTCACTGGAGGGATATCCGGCCTTATTTCGAGTCAGGGCATCGCGGTGTCCATTCCACTTGAGGCCGCAAACTCAGGATCCCTCTCACATACCTAGAGCTGAGAGAAGCCTCCTCTTGAGGTGCTTGTGGTAAGGTGGTATTCCTCTGGAGTCGAAACCAGGGACTAACCTATCATCTCGTGTTGATTCTTGGTCCACGGAGCTCTTTCGTGTTGCTACAGTGACCTCAGGATCCCTCTAGCCTTGAAACAGTGTTCTTGGGGTTTCTCTGGAGTGCCATCAAGGAAATCAAGGCTCCTTTCATGTGTGATGTGCAACACGGAATTGCTCTGCACGCAGTGCAGGGGAATCGGGCCTCATCTCGCGGCGAGGGGGAAGTCTCATGGTTTTTCTCGAGTTGCGGCGGGAACCTGGGGTATATTCTCGAGTTACGACGGGGATGGCCCTTCCACACACGTGTGTGTTCAGCCATGTCAGGACTCCTGCCTAGTTGTGAGGGACAACTCGGGATTCTCCTCGAGGCTTTGCAGGGCAATTGGGACGCCTCTCCAGCTGAGACGGGAGACCAAGGGTCCCTTTCCACGTGCCACAGGAATCCTGGGTCTCCTATCAAGTTTCACGAGGAGTCAGGCATCGTCTCCTTTGGAGGCACTGATCTCCGCATACCTCTGGAGTTTTCAAAGGATTTGAGGACTCCGGTCGCGATGAGGTGGGGAACTAGGTCTTTCTCTGTGGTCTCCACAGGGGATTCAGACACCCTTTCGTCTTGGGAGATGCAAGACGAGCCTGCATTCCAGTCACTGCAGGGATATCCGGCCTTATTTCAAGTCAGGGCATCGCGGTGTCCATTGCACTTGAGGCCGCAAACTCAGGGTCCCTCTCACATACCTAGAGCTGAGAGAAGCCTCCTCTTGAGGTGTTTGTGGTAAGGTTGTATTCCTCTGGAGTCGAAGCCAGGGACTAACCTCTCATCTCGAGTTGATTTTTGGTCCACGGAGCTCTTTCGTGTTGCTACAGTGACCTCAGGATCCCCCTAGCCTTGAAACAGTGTTCTTGGGGTTTCTCTGGAGTGCCATCAAGGAAATCAAGGCTCCTTTCATGTGTGATGTGCAACACGGAATTGCTCTGCACGCAGTGCAGGGGAATCGGGCCTCATCTCGCGGCGAGGGGGAAGTCTCATGGTTTTTCTCGAGTTGCGGTGGGAACCTGGGGTATAATCTCCAGTTACGACGGGGATGGCCCTTCCATCCACGTGTTTATTCAGCCACGTCAGGACTCCTGCCTAGTTGTGAGGGACAACTCTGGATTCTCCTCGAGGCTTGGCAGGGCAATTGGGACGCCTCTCCAGCTGAGACGGGAGACCAAGGGTCCCTTTCCACGTGCCACAGGAATCCTGGGTCTCCTATCAAGTTTCAGGAGGAGTCAGGCATCGTCTCCTTTGGAGGCACTGATCTCCGCATACCTCTGGAGTTTTCAAAGGATTTGAGGCCTCTTGTCGCGATGAGGTGGGGAACTAGGTCTTTCTCTGTGGTCTCCACAGGGGATTCAGACACCCTTTCGTCTTGGGAGATGCAAGACGAGCCTGCATTCCAGTCACTGCAGGGATATCCGGCCTTATTTCGAGTCAGGGCATCGCGGTGTCCATTCCACTTGAGGCCGCAAACTCAGGGTCCCTCTCACATACCTAGAGCTGAGAGAAGCCTCCTCTTGAGGTGCTTGTGGTAAGGTGGTATTCCTCTGGAGTCGAAGCCAGGGACTAACCTCTCATCTCGAGTTGATTTTTGGTCCACGGAGCTCTTTCGTGTTGCTACAGTGACCTCAGGATCCCTCTAGCCTTGAAACAGTGTTCTTGGGGTTTCTCTGGAGAGCCATGAAGGAAATCAAGGCTCCTTTCATGTGTGATGTGCAACACGGAATTGCTCTGCACGCAGTGCAGGGGAATCGGGCCTCATCTCGCGGCGAGGGGGAAGTCTCATGGTTTTTCTCGAGTTGCGGCGGGAACCTGGGGTATATTCTCGAGTTACGACGGGGATGGCCCTTCCACCCACGTGTTTGTTCAGCCACGTCAGGACTCTTGCCTAGTTGCGAGGGACAACTCGGGATTCTCCTCGAGGCTTGGCAGGGCAATTGGGACGCCTCTCCAGCTGAGGCGGGAGACCAAGTGTCCCTTTCCAAGTGCCACAGGAATCCTGGGACTCCTATCAAGTTTCACGAGAAGTCAGGCATTGTCTCCTTTGGAGGCACTGATCTCCGCGTACCTCTGGAGTTTTCAAAGGATGTGAGGCTATCGGTCGCGATGAGGTGGGGAACTAAGTCTTTCTCTGTGCTTTCCACAGGGGATTCAGACATCCTTTCGTCTTGGGAGATGCAAGACGAGCCTGCGTTGAAGTCACTGCAGGGATATCCGGCCTTATTTCGAGTCAGGGCATCGCGGTGTCCATTCCACTTGAGGCCGCAAACTCAGGGTCCCTCTCACATACCTAGAGCTGAGAGAAGCCTCCTCTTGAGGTGCTTGTGGTAAGGTGGTATTCCTCTGGAGACGAATCGAGGGACTAACCTCTCTTTTCGAGTTGATTTTTGGTCCACAGAGTTCTTTCGTGTTGCTACAGTGACCTCAGGATCCCTCTATCTTTGAAACAGTGTTCTTGGGGTTTCTCTGGAGTGCCATCAAGGAAATCAAGCTCCTTTCATGTGTGATATGCAAGACGGAATTGCTCTGCACGCAGTACAGGGGAATCGGGCCTCATCTCGCATCGAGGGGGAAGTCTCATGGTTTTTCTCGAGTTGCGGCGGGAACCTGGGGTATATCCTCGAGTTACGACGGGGATGGCCCTTCCACCCACGTGTTTGTTCAGCCACGTCAGGACTCCTGCCTAGTTGCGAGGGACAACTCGGGATTCTCCTCGAGGCTTGGCAGGGCAATTGGGACGCCTCTCCAGCTGAGGCGGGAGACCAAGGGTCCCTTTCCACGTGCCACAAGAATCCTGGGACTCCTATCAAGTTTCACGAGGAGTCAGGCATCGTCTCCTTTGGAGGCACTGATCTCCGCGTACCTCTGGAGTTTTCAAAGGATGTGAGGCCTCCGGTCGTGATGAGGTGGGGAACTAGGTGTTTCTCTGTGGTCTCCAGAGGGGATTCAGACATCCTTTCTTCTTGGGAGATGCAAGACGAGCCTGCATTCAAGACACTGCAGGGATATCCGGCCTTATTTCGAGTCAGGGCATCGCGGTGTCCATTCCACTTGAGGCCGCAAACTCAGGGTCCCTCTCACATACCTAGAGCTGAGAGAAGCCTCCTCTTGAGGTGCTTGTGGTAAGGTGGTATTCCTCAGGAGTCGACGCCAGGGACTAACCTCTCATCTCGTGTTGATTCTTGGTCCACGGAGCTCTTTCGTGTTGCTACAGTGACCTCAGGATCCCTCTAGCCTTGAAACAGTGTTCTTGGGGTTTCTCTGGAGTGCCATCAAGGAAATCAAGGCTCCTTTCATGTGTGATGTGCAACACGGAATTGCTCTGCACGCAGTGCAGGGGAATCGGGCCTCATCTCGCGGCGAGGGGGAAGTCTCATGGTTTTTCTCGAGTTGCGGCGGGAACCTGGGGTATATTCTCGAGTTCCGACGGGGATGGCCCTTCCACCCACGTGTTTCTTCAGCGACGTCAGGACTCCTGTCTACTTGCGAGGGACAACTCGGGATTCTCCTCGAGGCTTTGCAGGGCAATTGGGACGCCTCTCCAGCTGAGGCGGGAGACCAAGGGTCCCTTTCCACGTGCCACAGGAATCCTGGGACTCCTATCAAGTTTCACGAGGAGTCAGGCATCGTCTCCTTTGGAGGCACTGATCTCCGCCTACCTCTGGAGTTTTCAAAGGATGTGAGGCCTCCTGTCGCGATGAGGTGGGGAACTAGGTCTTTCTCTGTGGTCTCCACAGGGGAATCAGACATCCTTTCATCTTGGGAGATGCAAGACGAGCCTGCATTCAAGTCACTGCAGGGATATCCAGCCTTATTTCGCGTCAGGGCATCGCGGTGTCCATTCCACTTGAGGCCGCAAACTCAGGGTCCCTCTCACATACCTAGAGCTGAGAGAAGCCTCCTCTTGAGGTGCTTGTGGTAAGGTGGTATTCCTCTGGAGTCGAACCCAGGGACTAACCTCTCATCTCGAGTTGATTTTTGGTCCACGGAGCTCTTTCGTGTTGCTACAGTGACCTCAGGATCCCTCTAGCCTTGAAACAGTGTTCTTGGGGTTTCTCTTGAGTGCCATCAAGGAAATCAAGGCTCCTTTCATGTGTGATGTGCAACACAGAATTGCTCTGCACGCAGTGCAGGGGAATCGGGCCTCATCTCGCGGCGAGGGGGAAGTCTCATGGTTTTTCTCGAGTTGCGGCGGGAACCTGGGGTATATTCTCGAGTTACGACGGGGATGGCCCTTCCACTCACGTGTTTGTTCAGCCACGTCAGGACTCTTGCCTAGTTGCGAGACACAACTCGGGATTCTCCTCGAGGCTTGGCAAGGCAATTGGGACGCCTCTCCAGCTGAGGCGGGAGACCAAGGGTCCCTTTCCACGTGCCACAGGTATCCTGGGACTCCTATCAAGTTTCACGAGGAGTCAGGCATCGTCTCCTTTGGAGGCACTGATCTCCGCGTACCTCTGGAGTTTTCAAAGGATGTGAGGCCTCCGGTCGCGATGAGGTGGGGAACTAGGTGTTTCTCTGTGGTCTCCTCAGGGGATTCAGACATCCTTTCATCTTGGGAGATGCAAGACGAGCCTGCATTGAAGTCACTGCAGGGATATCCAGCCTTATTTCACGTCAGGGCATCGCGGTGTCCATTCCACTTGAGGCCGCAAACTCAGGGTCCCTCTCACATACCTAGAGCTGAGAGAAGCCTCCTCTTGAGGTGCTTGTGGTAAGGTGGTATTCCTCTGGAGTTGAAGCCAGGGACTAACCTCTCATCTCGAGTTGATTTTTGGCCAACGGAGCTCTTTCGTGTTGCTACAGTGACCTCAGGATCCCTCTAGCCTTGAAACAGTGTTCTTGGGGTTTCTCTGGAGTGCCATCAAGGAAATCAAGGCTCCTTTCATGTGTGATGTGCAACACGGAATTGCTCTGCACGCAGTGGAGGGGAATCGGGCCTCATCTCGCGGCGAGGGGGAAGCCTCATGGTTTTTCTCGAGTTGCGGCGGGAACCTGGGGTATATTCTCGAGTTACGACGGGGATGGCCCTTCCACCCACGTGTTTCTTCAGCGACGTCAGGACTCCTGCCTAGTTGCGAGGGACAACTCTGGATTCTCCTCGAGGCTTGGCAGGGCAATTGTGACGCCTCTCCAGCTGAGGCGGGAGACCAAGTGTCCCTTTCCAAGTGCCACAGGAATCCTGGGACTCCTATCAAGTTTCACGAGGAGTCAGGCATCGTCTCCTTTGGAGGCACTGATCTCCGCATACCTCTGGAGTTTTCAAAGGACGTGAGGCTATCGGTCGCGATGAGGTGGGGAACTAAGTCTTTCTCTGTGCTTTCCACAGGGGATTCAGACATCCTTTCGTCTTGGGAGATGCAAGACGAGCCTGCGTTGAAGTCACTGCAGGGATATCCGGCCTTATTTCGAGTCAGGGCATCGCGGTGTCCATTCCACTTGAGGCCGCAAACTCAGGGTCCCTCTCACATACCTAGAGCTGAGAGAAGCCTCCTCTTGAGGTGCTTGTGGTAAGGTGGTATTCCTCTGGAGACGAATCGAGGGACTAACCTCTCTTTTCGAGTTGATTTTTGGTCCACAGAGTTCTTTCGTGTTGCTACAGTGACCTCAGGATCCCTCTATCTTTGAAACAGTGTTCTTGGGGTTTCTCTGGAGTGCCATCAAGGAAATCAAGCTCCTTTCATGTGTGATATGCAAGACGGAATTGCTCTGCACGCAGTACAGGGGAATCGGGCCTCATCTCGCATCGAGGGGGAAGTCTCATGGTTTTTCTCGAGTTGCGGCGGGAACCTGGGGTATATCCTCGAGTTACGACGGGGATGGCCCTTCCACCCACGTGTTTGTTCAGCCACGTCAGGACTCCTGCCTAGTTGCGAGGGACAACTCGGGATTCTCCTCGAGGCTTGGCAGGGCAATTGGGACGCCTCTCCAGCTGAGGCGGGAGACCAAGGGTCCCTTTCCACGTGCCACAAGAATCCTGGGACTCCTATCAAGTTTCACGAGGAGTCAGGCATCGTCTCCTTTGGAGGCACTGATCTCCGCGTACCTCTGGAGTTTTCAAAGGATGTGAGGCCTCCGGTCGTGATGAGGTGGGGAACTAGGTGTTTCTCTGTGGTCTCCAGAGGGGATTCAGACATCCTTTCTTCTTGGGAGATGCAAGACGAGCCTGCATTCAAGACACTGCAGGGATATCCAGCCTTATTTCGAGTCAGGGCATCGCGGTGTCCATTCCACTTGAGGCCGCAAACTCAGGGTCCCTCTCACATACCTAGAGCTGAGAGAAGCCTCCTCTTGAGGTGCTTGTGGTAAGGTGGTATTCCTCAGGAGTCGACGCCAGGGACTAACCTCTCATCTCGTGTTGATTCTTGGTCCACGGAGCTCTTTCGTGTTGCTACAGTGACCTCAGGATCCCTCTAGCCTTGAAACAGTGTTCTTGGGGTTTCTCTGGAGTGCCATCAAGGAAATCAAGGCTCCTTTCATGTGTGATGTGCAACACGGAATTGCTCTGCACGCAGTGCAGGGGAATCGGGCCTCATCTCGCGGCGAGGGGGAAGTCTCATGGTTTTTCTCGAGTTGCGGCGGGAACCTGGGGTATATTCTCGAGTTCCGACGGGGATGGCCCTTCCACCCACGTGTTTCTTCAGCGACGTCAGGACTCCTGTCTACTTGCGAGGGACAACTCGGGATTCTCCTCGAGGCTTTGCAGGGCAATTGGGACGCCTCTCCAGCTGAGGCGGGAGACCAAGGGTCCCTTTCCACGTGCCACAGGAATCCTGGGACTCCTATCAAGTTTCACGAGGAGTCAGGCATCGTCTCCTTTGGAGGCACTGATCTCCGCCTACCTCTGGAGTTTTCAAAGGATGTGAGGCCTCCTGTCGCGATGAGGTGGGGAACTAGGTCTTTCTCTGTGGTCTCCACAGGGGAATCAGACATCCTTTCATCTTGGGAGATGCAAGACGAGCCTGCATTCAAGTCACTGCAGGGATATCCAGCCTTATTTCGCGTCAGGGCATCGCGGTGTCCATTCCACTTGAGGCCGCAAACTCAGGGTCCCTCTCACATACCTAGAGCTGAGAGAAGCCTCCTCTTGAGGTGCTTGTGGTAAGGTGGTATTCCTCTGGAGTCGAACCCAGGGACTAACCTCTCATCTCGAGTTGATTTTTGGTCCACGGAGCTCTTTCGTGTTGCTACAGTGACCTCAGGATCCCTCTAGCCTTGAAACAGTGTTCTTGGGGTTTCTCTTGAGTGCCATCAAGGAAATCAAGGCTCCTTTCATGTGTGATGTGCAACACAGAATTGCTCTGCACGCAGTGCAGGGGAATCGGGCCTCATCTCGCGGCGAGGGGGAAGTCTCATGGTTTTTCTCGAGTTGCGGCGGGAACCTGGGGTATATTCTCGAGTTACGACGGGGATGGCCCTTCCACTCACGTGTTTGTTCAGCCACGTCAGGACTCTTGCCTAGTTGCGAGACACAACTCGGGATTCTCCTCGAGGCTTGGCAAGGCAATTGGGACGCCTCTCCAGCTGAGGCGGGAGACCAAGGGTCCCTTTCCACGTGCCACAGGTATCCTGGGACTCCTATCAAGTTTCACGAGGAGTCAGGCATCGTCTCCTTTGGAGGCACTGATCTCCGCGTACCTCTGGAGTTTTCAAAGGATGTGAGGCCTCCGGTCGCGATGAGGTGGGGAACTAGGTGTTTCTCTGTGGTCTCCTCAGGGGATTCAGACATCCTTTCATCTTGGGAGATGCAAGACGAGCCTGCATTGAAGTCACTGCAGGGATATCCAGCCTTATTTCACGTCAGGGCATCGCGGTGTCCATTCCACTTGAGGCCGCAAACTCAGGGTCCCTCTCACATACCTAGAGCTGAGAGAAGCCTCCTCTTGAGGTGCTTGTGGTAAGGTGGTATTCCTCTGGAGTTGAAGCCAGGGACTAACCTCTCATCTCGAGTTGATTTTTGGCCAACGGAGCTCTTTCGTGTTGCTACAGTGACCTCAGGATCCCTCTAGCCTTGAAACAGTGTTCTTGGGGTTTCTCTGGAGTGCCATCAAGGAAATCAAGGCTCCTTTCATGTGTGATGTGCAACACGGAATTGCTCTGCACGCAGTGGAGGGGAATCGGGCCTCATCTCGCGGCGAGGGGGAAGCCTCATGGTTTTTCTCGAGTTGCGGCGGGAACCTGGGGTATATTCTCGAGTTACGACGGGGATGGCCCTTCCACCCACGTGTTTCTTCAGCGACGTCAGGACTCCTGCCTAGTTGCGAGGGACAACTCTGGATTCTCCTCGAGGCTTGGCAGGGCAATTGTGACGCCTCTCCAGCTGAGGCGGGAGACCAAGTGTCCCTTTCCAAGTGCCACAGGAATCCTGGGACTCCTATCAAGTTTCACGAGGAGTCAGGCATCGTCTCCTTTGGAGGCACTGATCTCCGCATACCTCTGGAGTTTTCAAAGGACGTGAGGCTATCGGTCGCGATGAGGTGGGGAACTAAGTCTTTCTCTGTGCTTTCCACAGGGGATTCAGACATCCTTTCGTCCTGGGAGATGCAAGACGAGCCTGCATTCAAGTCACTGCAGGGATATCCGGCCTTATTTCGAGTCAGGGCATCGCGGTGTCCATTCCACTTGAGGCCGCAAACTCAGGGTCCCTCTCACATACCTAGAGCTGAGAGAAGCCTCCTCTTGAGGTGCTTGTGGTAAGGTGGTATTCCTCTGGAGACGAATCCAGGGACTAACCTCTCTTTTTGAGTTGATTTTTGGTCCACAGAGTTCTTTCTTGTTGCTACAGTGACCTCAGGATCCCTCTATCCTTGAAACAGTGTTCTTGGGGTTTCTCTGGAGTGCCATCAAGGAAATCAAGGCTCCTTTCATGTGTGATGTGCAAGACGGAATTGCTCTGCATGCAGTGCAGGGGAATCGGGCCTCATCTCGCGGGGAGGGGGAAGTCTCATGGTTTTTCTCGAGTTGCGGCGGGAACCTGGGGTATATTCTCCAGTTACGACGGGGATGGCCCTTCCACCCACGTGTTTGTTCAGCCATGTCAGGAGTCCTGCCTAGTTGCGAGGGACAACTCGGGATTCGCCTCGAGGCTTGGCAGGGCAATTGGGACGCCTCTCCAGCTGAGGCGGAGACCAAGGGTCCCTTTCCACGTGCCACAAGAATCCTGGGACTCCTATCAAGTTTCACGAGGAGTCAGGCATCGTCTCCTTTGGAGGCACTGATCTCCGCGTACCTCTGGAGTTTTCAAAGGATGTGAGGCCTCCGGTCGCGATGAGGTGGGGAACTAGGTGTTTCTCTGTGGTCTCCACAGGGGATTCAGACATCCTTTCTTCTTGGGAGATGCAAGACGAGCCTGCATTCAAGTCACTGGAGGGATATCCGGCCTTATTTCGAGTCAGGGCATCGCGGTGTCCATTCCACTTGAGGCCGCAAACTCAGGATCCCTCTCACATACCTAGAGCTGAGAGAAGCCTCCTCTTGAGGTGCTTGTGGTAAGGTGGTATTCCTCTGGAGTCGAAACCAGGGACTAACCTATCATCTCGTGTTGATTCTTGGTCCACGGAGCTCTTTTGTGTTGCTACAGTGACCTCAGGATCCCTCTAGCCTTGAAACAGTGTTCTTGGGGTTTCTCTGGAGTGCCATCAAGGAAATCAAGGCTCCTTTCATGTGTGATGTGCAACACGGAATTGCTCTGCACGCAGTGCAGGGGAATCGGGCCTCATCTCGCGGCGAGGGGGAAGTCTCATGGTTTTTCTCGAGTTGCGGCGGGAACCTGGGGTATATTCTCGAGTTACGACGGGGATGGCCCTTCCACACACGTGTGTGTTCAGCCATGTCAGGACTCCTGCCTAGTTGTGAGGGACAACTCGGGATTCTCCTCGAGGCTTTGCAGGGCAATTGGGACGCCTCTCCAGCTGAGACGGGAGACCAAGGGTCCCTTTCCACGTGCCACAGGAATCCTGGGTCTCCTATCAAGTTTCACGAGGAGTCAGGCATCGTCTCCTTTGGAGGCACTGATCTCCGCATACCTCTGGAGTTTTCAAAGGATTTGAGGACTCCGGTCGCGATGAGGTGGGGAACTAGGTCTTTCTCTGTGGTCTCCACAGGGGATTCAGACACCCTTTCGTCTTGGGAGATGCAAGACGAGCCTGCATTCCAGTCACTGCAGGGATATCCGGCCTTATTTCAAGTCAGGGCATCGCGGTGTCCATTGCACTTGAGGCCGCAAACTCAGGGTCCCTCTCACATACCTAGAGCTGAGAGAAGCCTCCTCTTGAGGTGTTTGTGGTAAGGTTGTATTCCTCTGGAGTCGAAGCCAGGGACTAACCTCTCATCTCTAGTTGATTTTTGGTCCACGGAGCTCTTTCCTGTTGCTACAGTGACCTCAGGATCCCCCTAGCCTTGAAACAGTGTTCTTGGGGTTTCTCTGGAGTGCCATCAAGGAAATCAAGGCTCCTTTCATGTGTGATGTGCAACACGGAATTGCTCTGCACGCAGTGCAGGGGAATCGGGCCTCATCTCGCGGCGAGGGGGAAGTCTCATGGTTTTTCTCGAGTTGCGGTGGGAACCTGGGGTATAATCTCCAGTTACGACGGGGATGGCCCTTCCATCCACGTGTTTATTCAGCCACGTCAGGACTCCTGCCTAGTTGTGAGGGACAACTCTGGATTCTCCTCGAGGCTTGGCAGGGCAATTGGGACGCCTCTCCAGCTGAGACGGGAGACCAAGGGTCCCTTTCCACGTGCCACAGGAATCCTGGGTCTCCTATCAAGTTTCAGGAGGAGTCAGGCATCGTCTCCTTTGGAGGCACTGATCTCCGCATACCTCTGGAGTTTTCAAAGGATTTGAGGCCTCTTGTCGCGATGAGGTGGGGAACTAGGTCTTTCTCTGTGGTCTCCACAGGGGATTCAGACACCCTTTCGTCTTGGGAGATGCAAGACGAGCCTGCATTCCAGTCACTGCAGGGATATCCGGCCTTATTTCGAGTCAGGGCATCGCGGTGTCCATTCCACTTGAGGCCGCAAACTCAGGGTCCCTCTCACATACCTAGAGCTGAGAGAAGCCTCCTCTTGAGGTGCTTGTGGTAAGGTGGTATTCCTCTGGAGTCGAAGCCAGGGACTAACCTCTCATCTCGAGTTGATTTTTGGTCCACGGAGCTCTTTCGTGTTGCTACAGTGACCTCAGGATCCCTCTAGCCTTGAAACAGTGTTCTTGGGGTTTCTCTGGAGAGCCATGAAGGAAATCAAGGCTCCTTTCATGTGTGATGTGCAACACGGAATTTCTCTGCACGCAGTGCAGGGGAATCGGGCCTCATCTCGCGGCGAGGGGGAAGTCTCATGGTTTTTCTCGAGTTGCGGCGGGAACCTGGGGTATATTCTCGAGTTACGACGGGGATGGCCCTTCCACACACGTGTTTGTTCAGCCACGTCAGGACTCTTGCCTAGTTGCGAGACACAACTCGGGATTCTCCTCGAGGCTTGGCATGGCAATTGGGACGCCTCTCCAGCTGAGGCGGGAGACCAAGGGTCCCTTTCCACGTGCCACAGGAATCCTGGGACTCCTACCAAGTTTCACGAGGAGTCAGGCATCGTCTCCTTTGGAGGCACTGATCTCCGCGTACCTCTGGAGTTTTCAAAGGATGTGAGGCCTCCGGTCGCGATGAGGTGGGGAACTAGGTCTTTCTCTGTGGTCTCCACAGGGGATTCAGACATCCTTTCATCTTGGGAGATGCAAGACGAGCCTGTATTCAAGTCACTGCAGGGATATCCAGCCTTATTTCGCGTCAGGGCATCGCGGTGTCCATTCCACTTGAGGCCGCAAACTCAGGGTCCCTCTCACATACCTAGAGCTGAGAGAAGCCTCCTCTTGAGGTGCTTGTGGTAAGGTGGTATTCCTCAGGAGTCGAAGCCAGGGACTAACCTCTCATCTCGTGTTGATTCTTGATCCACGGAGCTCTTTCGTGTTGCTACAGTGACCTCAGGATCCCTCTAGCCTTGAAACAGTGTTCTTGGGGTTTCTCTGGAGTGCCATCAAGGAAATCAAGGCTCCTTTCATGTGTGATGTGCAACACGGAATTGCTCTGCACGCAGTGCTGGGGAATCGGGCCTCATCTCACGGCGAGGGGGAAGTCTCATGGTTTTTCTCGAGTTGCGGCGGGAACCTGGGGTATATTCTCGAGTTACGACGGGGATGGCCCTTCCACACACGTGTGTGTTCAGCCATGTCAGGACTCCTGTCTAGTTGTGAAGGACAACTCGGGATTCTCCTCGAGGCTTTGCAGGGCAATTGGGACGCCTCTCCAGCTGAGACGGGAGACCAAGGGTCCCTTTCCACGTGCCACAGGAATCCTGGGTCTCCTATCAAGTTTCACGAGGAGTCAGGCATCGTCTCCTTTGGAGGCACTGATCTCCGCATACCTCTGGAGTTTTCAATGGATTTGAGGCCTCCTGTCGCGATGAGGTGGGGAACTATGTCTTTCTCTGTGGTCTCCACAGGGGATTCAGACACCCTTTCGTCTTGGGAGATGCAAGACGAGCCTGCATTCCAGTCACTGCAGGGATATCCGGCCTTATTTCGAGTCAGGGCATCGCGGTGTCCATTCCACTTGAGGCCGCAAACTCAGGGTCCCTCTCACATACCTAGAGCTGAGAGAAGCCTCCTCTTGAGGTGCTTGTGGTAAGCTGGTATTCCTCTGGAGACGAATCCAGGGACTAACCTCTCTTTTCGAGTTGATTTTTGGTCCACAGAGTTCTTTCTTGTTGCTACAGTGACCTCAGGATCCCTCTAGCCTTGAAAAAGTGTTCTTGGGGTTTCTCTGGAGTGCCATAAAGGAAATCAAGGCTCCTTTCATGTGTGATGTGCAAGACGGAATTGCTCTGCATGCAGTGCAGGGGAATCGGGCCTCATCTCGCGGGGAGGGGGAAGTCTCATGGTTTTTCTCGAGTTGCGGCGGGAACCTGGGGTATATTCTCCAGTTACGACGGGGATGGCCCTTCCACCCACGTGTTTGTTCAGCCACGTCAGGACTCCTGCCTAGTTGCGAGGGACAACTCGGGATTCTCCTCGAGGCTTGGCAGGGCAATTGGGACGCCTCTCCAGCTGAGGCGGGAGACCAAGGGTCCCTTTCCACGTGCCACAAGAATCCTGGGACTCCTATCAAGTTTCACGAGGAGTCAGGCATCGTCTCCTTTGGAGGCACTGATCTCCGCGTACCTCTGGAGTTTTCAAAGGATGTGAGGCCTCCGGTCGCGATGAGGTGGGGAACTAGGTGTTTCTCTGTGGTCTCCACAGGGGATTCAGACATCCTTTCTTCTTGGGAGATGCAAGACGAGCCTGCATTCAAGTCACTGGAGGGATATCCGGCCTTATTTCGAGTCAGGGCATCGCGGTGTCCATTCCACTTGAGGCCGCAAACTCAGGATCCCTCTCACATACCTAGAGCTGAGAGAAGCCTCCTCTTGAGGTGCTTGTGGTAAGGTGGTATTCCTCAGGAGTCGAAGCCAGGGACTAACCTCTCATCTCGTGTTGATTCTTGGTCCACGGAGCTCTTTCGTGTTGCTACAGTGACCTCAGGATCCCTCTATCCTTGAAACAGTGTTCTTGGGGTTTCTCTGGAGTGCCATCAAGGAAATCAAGGCTCCTCTCATGTGTGATGTGCAACACGGAATTGCTCTGCACGCAGTTCAGGGGAATCGGGCCTCATCTCGCGGCGAGGGGGAAGTCTCATGGTTTTTCTCGAGTTGCGGCGGGAACCTGGGGTATATTCTCGAGTTACGACGGGGATGGCCCTTCCACACACGTGTGTGTTCAGCCATGTCAGGACTCCTGCCTAGTTGTGAGGGACAACTCGGGATTCTCCTCGAGGCTTTGCAGGGCAATTGGGACGCCTCTCCAGCTGAGACGGGAGACCAAGGGTCCCTTTCCACGTGCCACAGGAATCCTGGGTCTCCTATCAAGTTTCACGAGGAGTCAGGCATCGTCTCCTTTGGAGGCACTGATCTCCGCATACCTCTGGAGTTTTCAAAGGATTTGAGGCCTCCTGTCGCGATGAGGTGGGGAACTATGTCTTTCTCTGTGGTCTCCACAGGGGATTCAGACACCCTTTCGTCTTGGGAGATGCAAGACGAGCCTGCATTCCAGTCACTGCAGGGATATCCGGCCTTATTTCGAGTCAGGGCATCGCGGTGTCCATTCCACTTGAGGCCGCAAACTCAGGGTCCCTCTCACATACCTAGAGCTGAGAGAAGCCTCCTCTTGAGGTGCTTGTGGTAAGGTGGTATTCCTCTGGAGTCGAAGCCAGGGACTAACCTCTCATCTCGAGTTGATTTTTGGTCCACGGAGCTCTTTCGTGTTGCTACAGTGACCTCAGGATCCCTCTAGCCTTGAAACAGTGTTCTTGGGGTTTCTCTGGAGTGCCATGAAGGAAATCAAGGCTCCTTTCATGTGTGATGTGCAACACGGAATTGCTCTGCACGCAGTGCAGGGGAATCGGGCCTCATCTCGCGGCGAGGGGGAAGTCTCATGGTTTTTCTCGAGTTGCGGTGGGAACCTGGGGTATATTCTCGAGTTACGACGGGGATGGCCCTTCCACACACGTGTTTGTTCAGCCACGTCAGGACTCTTGCCTAGTTGCGAGACACAACTCGGGATTCTCCTCGAGGCTTGGCAAGGCAATTGGGACGCCTCTCCAGCTGAGGCGGGAGACCAAGGGTCCCTTTCCACGTGCCACAGGAATCCTGGGACTCCTATCAAGTTTGACGAGGAGTCAGGCATCGTCTCCTTTGGAGGCACTGATCTCCGCGTACCTCTGGAGTTTTCAAAGGATGTGAGGCCTCCGGTCGCGATGAGGTGGGGAACTAGGTCTTTCTCTGTGGTCTCCACAGGGGATTCAGACAACCTTTCATCTTGGGAGATGCAAGACGAGCCTGCATTCAAGTCACTGCAGGGATATCCAGCCTTATTTCGCGTCAGGGCATCGCGGTGTCCATTCCACTTGAGGCCGCAAACTCAGGGTCCCTCTCACATACCTAGAGCTGAGAGAAGCCTCCTCTTGAGGTGCTTGTGGTAAGGTGGTATTCCTCAGGAGTCGAAGCCAGGGACTAACCTCTCATCTCGTGTTGATTCTTGGTCCACGGAGCTCTTTCGTGTTGCTACAGTGACCTCAGGATCCCTCTAGCCTTGAAACAGTGTTCTTGGGGTTTCTCTGGAGTGCCGTCAAGGAAATCAAGGCTCCTTTCATGTGTGATGTGCAACACGGAACTGCTCTGCACGCAGTTCAGGGAAATCGGGCCTCATCTCGCGGCAAGGGGGAAGTCTCATGGTTTTTCTCGAGTTGCGGCGGGAACCTGGGGTATATTCTCGAGTTACGACGGGGATGGCCCTTCCACACACGTGTGTGTTCAGCCATGTCAGGACTCCTGCCTAGTTGTGAGGGACAACTCGGGATTCTCCTCGAGGCTTTGCAGGGCAATTGGGACGCCTCTCCAGCTGAGACGGGAGACCAAGGGTCCCTTTCCACGTGCCACAGGAATCCTGGGTTTCCTATCAAGTTTCAGGAGGAGTCAGGCATCGTCTCCTTTGGAGGCACTGATCTCCACATACCTCTGGAGTTTTCAAAGGATTTGAGGCCTCCTGTCGCGATGAGGTGGGGAACGATGTCTTTCTCTGTGGTCTCCACAGGGGATTCAGACACCCTTTCGTCTTGTGAGATGCAAGACGAGCCTGCATTCCAGTCACTGCAGGGATATCCGGCCTTATTTCGAGTCAGGGCATCGCGGTGTCCATTCCACTTGAGGCCGCAAACTCAGGGTCCCTCTCACATACCTAGAGCTGAGAGAAGCCTCCTCTTGAGGTGCTTGTGGTAAGGTGGTATTCCTCTGGAGTCGAAGCCAGGGACTAACCTCTCATCTCGAGTTGATTTTTGGTCCACGGAGCTCTTTCGTGTTGCTACAGTGACCTCAGGATCCCTCTAGCATTGAAACAGTGTTCTTGGGGTTTCTCTGGAGTGCCATGAAGGAAATCAAGGCTCCTTTCATGTGTGATGTGCAACACGGAATTGCTCTGCACGCAGTGCAGGGGAATCGGGCCTCATCTCGTGGCGAGGGGGAAGTCTCATGGTTTTTCTCGAGTTGCGGCGGGAACCTGGGGTATATTCTCGAGTTACGACGGGGATGGCCCTTCCACACACGTGTTTGTTCAGCCACGTCAGGACTCTTGCCTAGTTGCGAGACACAACTCGGGATTCTCCTCGAGGCTTGGCAAGGCAATTGGGACGCCTCTCCAGCTGAGGCGGGAGACCAAGGGTCCCTTTCCACGTGCCACAGGAATCCTGGGACTCCAATCAAGTTTCACGAGGAGTCAGGCATCGTCTCCTTTGGAGGCACTGATCTCCGCGTACCTCTGGAGTTTTCAAAGGATGTGAGGCCTCCGGTCGCAATGAGGTGGGGAACTAGGTCTTTCTCTGTGGTCTCCACAGGGGATTCAGACATCCTTTCATCTTGGGAGATGCAAGACGAGCCTGCATTCAAGTCACTGCAGGGATATCCAGCCTTATTTCGCGTCAGGGCATCGCGGTGTCCATTCCACTTGAGGCCGCAAACTCAGGGTCCCTCTCACATACCTAGAGCTGAGAGAAGCCTCCTCTTGAGGTGCTTGTGGTAAGGTGGTATTCCTCAGGAGTCGAAGCCAGGGACTAACCTCTCATCTCGTGTTGATTCTTGGTCCACGGAGCTCTTTCTTGTTGCTACAGTGACCTCAGGATCCCTCTAGCCTTGAAACAGTGTTCTTGGGGTTTCTCTGGAGTGCCATCAAGGAAATCAAGGCTCCTTTCATGTGTGATGTGCAACACGGAATTGCTCTGCACGCAGTTCAGGGGAATCGGGCCTCATCTCGCGGCGAGGGGGAAGTCTCATGGTTTTTCTCGAGTTGCGGCGGGAACCTGGGGTATATTCTCGAGTTACGACGGGGATGGCCCTTCCACTAACGTGTGTGTTCAGCCATGTCAGGACTCCTGCCTAGTTGTGAGGGACAACTCGGGATTCTCCTCGAGGCTTTGCAGGGCAATTGGGACGCCTCTCCAGCTGAGACGGGAGACCAAGGGTCCCTTTCCACGTGCCACAGGAATCCTGGGTCTCCTATCAAGTTTCACGAGGAGTCAGGCATCGTCTCCTTTGGAGGCACTGATCTCCGCATACCTCTGGAGTTTTCAAAGGATTTGAGGCCTCCTGTCGCGATGAGGTGGGGAACTAGGTCTTTCTCTGTGGTCTCCACAGGGGATTCAGACACCCTTTCGTCTTGGGAGATGCAAGACGAGCCTGCATTCCAGTCACTGCAGGGATATCCGGCCTTATTTCAAGTCAGGGCATCGCGGTGTCCATTGCACTTGAGGCCGCAAACTCAGGGTCCCTCTCACATACCTAGAGCTGAGAGAAGCCTCCTCTTGAGGTGTTTGTGGTAAGGTGGTATTCCTCTGGAGTCGAAGCCAGGGACTAACCTCTCATCTCGAGTTGATTTTTGGTCCACGGAGCTCTTTCGTGTTGCTACAGTGACCTCAGGATCCCTCTAGCCTTGAAACAGTGTTCTTGGGGTTTCTCTGGAGTGCCATGAAGGAAATCAAGGCTCCTTTCATGTGTGATGTGCAACACAGAATTGCTCTGCACGCAGTGCAGGGGAATCGGGCCTCATCTCGCGGCGAGGGGGAAGTCTCATGGTTTTTCTCGAGTTGCGGCGGGAACCTGGGGTATATTCTCGAGTTACGACGGGGATGGCCCTTCCACTCACGTGTTTGTTCAGCCACGTCAGGACTCTTGCCTAGTTGCGAGACACAACTCGGGATTCTCCTCGAGGCTTGGCAAGGCAATTGGGACGCCTCTCCAGCTGAGGCGGGAGACCAAGGGTCCCTTTACACGTGCCACAGGTATCCTGGGACTCCTATCAAGTTTCACGAGGAGTCAGGCATCGTCTCCTTTGGAGGCACTGGTCTCCGCGTACCTCTGGAGTTTTCAAAGGATGTGAGGCCTCCGGTCGCGATGAGGTGGGGAACTAGGTGTTTCTCTGCGGTCTCCACAGGGGATTCAGACATCCTTTCATCTTGGGAGATGCAAGACGAGCCTGCATTCAAGTCACTGCAGGGATATCCAGCCTTATTTCGCGTCAGGGCATCGCGGTGTCCATTCCACTTGAGGCCGCAAACTCAGGGTCCCTCTCAAATACCTAGAGCTGAGAGAAGCCTCCTCTTGAGGTGCTTGTGGTAAGGTGGTATTCCTCTGGAGTCGAAGCCAGGGACTAACCTCTCATCTCGAGTTGATTTTTGGCCCACGGAGCTCTTTCGTGTTGCTACAGTGACCTCAGGATCCCTCTAGCCTTGAAACAGTGTTCTTGGGGTTTCTCTGGAGTGCCATGAAGGAAATCAAGGCTCCTTTCATGTGTGATGTGCAACACGGAATTGCTCTGCACGCAGTGCAGGGGAATCGGGCCTCATCTCGCGGCGAGGGGGAAGTCTCATGGTTTTTCTCGAGTTGCGGCGGGAACCTGGGGTATATTCTCGAGTTACGACGGGGATGGCCCTTCCACACACGTGTTTCTTCAGCGACGTCAGGACTCCTGCCTAGTTGCGAGGGACAACTCTGGATTCTCCTCGAGGCTTGGCAGTGCAATTGGGATGCCTCTCCAGCTGAGGCGGGAGACCAAGTGTCCCTTTCCAAGTGCCACAGGAATCCTGGGACTCCTATCAAGTTTCACGAGGAGTCAAGCATCGTCTCCTTTGGAGGCACTGATCTCCGCATACCTCTGGAATTTTCAAAGGATGTGAGGCTATCGGTCGCGATGAGGTGGGGAACTAAGTCTTTCTCTTTGCTTTCCACAGGGGATTCAGACATCCTTTCGTCCTGGGAGATGCAAGACGAGCCTGCATTGAAGACACTGCAGGGATATCCGGCCTTATTTCGAGTCAGGGCATCGCGGTGTCCATTCCACTTGAGGCCGCAAACTCAGGGTCCCTCTCACATACCTAAAGCTGAGAGAAGCCTCCTCTTGAGGTGCTTGTGGTAAGGTGGTATTCCTCTGGAGACGAATCCAGGGACTAACCTCTCTTTTCGAGTTGATTTTTGGTCCACAGAGTTCTTTCGTGTTGCTACAGTGACCTCAGGATCCCTCTATCCTTGAAACAGTGTTCTTGGGGTTTCTCTGGAGTGCCATTAAGGAAATCAAGGCTCCTTTCATGTGTGATGTGCAAGACGGAATTGCTCTGCACGCAGTACAGGGGAATCGGGCCTCATCTCGCATCGAGGGGGAAGTCTCATGGTTTTTCTCGAGTTGCGGCGGGAACCTGGGGTATATTCTCGAGTTACAACGGGGATGGCCCTTCTACCCACGTGTTTGTTCAGCCACTTCAGGACTCCTGCCTAGTTGCGAGGGGCAACTCGGGATTCTCCTCGAGGCTTGGCAGGGCAATTGGAACGCCTCTCCAGCTGAGGCGGGAGACCAAGGGTCCCTTTCCACGTGCCACAAGAATCCTGGGACTCCTATCAAGTTTCACGAGGAGTCAGGCATCGTCTCCTTTGGAGGCACTGATCTCCGCGTACCTCTGGAGTTTTCAAAGGATGTGAGGCCTCCGGTCGCGATGAGGTGGGGAACTAGGTGTTTCTCTGTGGTCTCCACAGGGGATTCAAACATCCTTTCTTCTTGGGAGATGCAAGACGAGCCTGCATTCAAGTCACTGGAGGGATATCCGGCCTTATTTCGAGTCAGGGCATCGCGGTGTCCATTCCACTTGAGGCCGCAAACTCAGGATCCCTCTCACATACCTAGAGCTGAGAGAAGCCTCCTCTTGAGGTGCTTGTGGTAAGGTGGTATTCCTCAGGAGTCGAAGCCAGGGACTAACCTCTCATCTCGTGTTGATTCTTGGTCCACGGAGCTCTTTCGTGTTGCTACAGTGACCTCAGGATCCCTCTAGCCTTGAAACAGTGTTCTTGGGGTTTCTCTGGAGTGCCATCAAGGAAATCAAGGCTCCTTTCATGTGTGATGTGCAACACGGAATTGCTCTGCACGCAGTGCAGGGGAATCGGGCTTCATCTCGCGGCGAGGGGGAAGTCTCATGGTTTTTCTCGAGTTGCGGCGGGAACCTGGGGTATATTCTCGAGTTACGACGGGGATGGCCCTTCCACACACGTGTGTGTTCAGCCATGTCAGGACTCCTGCCTAGTTGCGAGGGACAACTCGGGATTCTCCTCGAGGCTTTGCAGGGCAATTGGGACGCCTCTCCAGCTGAGACGGGAGACCAAGGGTCCCTTTCCACGTGCCACAGGAATCCTGGGTCTCCTATCAAGTTTCAGGAGGAGTCAGGCATCGTCTCCTTTGGAGGCACTGATCTCCGCATACCTCTGGAGTTTTCAAAGGATTTGAGGCCTCTTGTCGCGATGAGGTGGGGAACTAGGTCTTTCTCTGTGGTCTCCACAGGGGATTCAGACACCCTTTCGTCTTGGGAGATGCAAGACGAGCCTGCATTCCAGTCACTGCAGGGATATCCGGCCTTATTTCGAGTCAGGGCATCGCGGTGTCCATTCCACTTGAGGCCGCAAACTCAGGGTCCCTCTCACATACCTAGAGCTGAGAGAAGCCTCCTCTTGAGGTGCTTGTGGTAAGGTGGTATTCCTCTGGAGTCGAACCCAGGGACTAACCTCTCATCTCGAGTTGATTTTTGGTCCACGGAGCTCTTTCGTGTTGCTACAGTGACCTCAGGATCCCTCTAGCCTTGAAACAGTGTTCTTGGGGTTTCTCTGGAGTGCCATGAAGGAAATCAAGGCTCCTTTCATGTGTGATGTGCAACACGGAATTGCTCTGCACGCAGTGCAGGGGAATCGGGCCTCATCTCGCGGCGAGGGGGAAGTCTCATGGTTTTTCTCGAGTTGCGGCGGGAACCTGGGGTATATTCTCGAGTTACGACGGGGATGGCCCTTCCACACACGTGTTTGTTCAGCCACGTCAGGACTCCTGCCTAGTTGCGAGACACAACTCGGTATTCTCCTCGATGCTTGGCAAGGCAATTGGGACGCCTCTCCAGCTGAGGCGGGAGACCAAGGGTCCCTTTCCACGTGCCACAGGAATCCTGGGACTCCTATCAAGTTTCACGAGGAGTCAGGCATCGTCTCCTTTGGAGGCACTGATCTCCGCGTACCTCTGGAGTTTTCAAAGGATGTGAGGCCTCCGGTCGCGATGAGGTGGGGAACTAGGTCTTTCTCTGTGGTCTCCACAAGGGATTCAGACATCCTTTCATCTTGAGAGATGCAAGACGAGCCTGCATTCAAGTCACTGCAGGGATATCCAGCCTTATTTCGCGTCAGGGCATCGCGGTGTCCATTCCACTTGAGGCCGCAAACTCAGGGTCCCTCTCACATACCTAGAGCTGAGAGAAGCCTCCTCTTGAGGTGCTTGTGGTAAGGTGGTATTCCTCAGGAGTCGAAGCCAGGGACTAACCTCTCATCTCGTGTTGATTCTTGGTCCACGGAGCTCTTTCGTGTTGTTACAGTGACCTCAGGATCCCTCTAGCCTTGAAACAGTGTTCTTGGGGTTTCTCTGGAGTGCCATGAAGGAAATCAAGGCTCCTTTCATGTGTGATGTGCAACACGGAATTGCTCTGCACGCAGTTCAGGGGAATCGGGCCTCATCTCGCGGCGAGGGGGAAGTCTCATGGTTTTTCTCGAGTTGCGGCGGGAACCTGGGGTATATTCTCGAGTTACGACGGGGATGGCCCTTCCACACACGTGTGTGTTCAGCCATGTCAGGACTCCTGCCTAGTTGTGAGGGACAACTCGGGATTCTCCTCGAGGCTTTGCAGGGCAATTGGGACGCCTCTCCAGCTGAGATGGGAGACCAAGGGTCCCTTTCCACGTGCCACAGGAATCCTGGGTCTCCTATCAAGTTTCACGAGGAGTCAGGCATCGTCTCCTTTGGAGGCACTGATCTCCGCATACCTCTGGAGTTTTCAAAGGATTTGAGGCCTCCTGTCGCGATGAGGTGGGGAACTAGGTCTTTCTCTGTGGTCTCCACAGGGGATTCAGACACCCTTTCGTCTTGGGAGATGCAAGACGAGCCTGCATTCCAGTCACTGCAGGGATATCCGGCCTTATTTCAAGTCAGGGCATCGCGGTGTCCATTGCACTTGAGGCCGCCAACTCAGGGTCCCTCTCACATACCTAGAGCTGAGAGAAGCCTCCTCTTGAGGTGTTTGTGGTAAGGTGGTATTCCTCTGGAGTCGAAGCCAGGGACTAACCTCTCATTTCGAGTTGATTTTTGGTCCACGGAGCTCTTTCGTGTTGCTACAGTTACCTCAGGATCCCTCTAGCCTTGAAACAGTGTTCTTGGGGTTTCTCTGGAGTGCCATCAAGGAAATCAAGGCTCCTTTCATGTGTGATGTGCAACACAGAATTGCTCTGCACGCAGTGCAGGGGAATCGGGCCTCATCTCGCGGCGAGGGGGAAGTCTCATGGTTTTTCTCGAGTTGCGGCGGGAACCTGGGGTATATTCTCGAGTTACGACGGGGATGGCCCTTCCACACACGTGTGTGTTCAGCCATGTCAGGACTCCTGCCTAGTTGTGAGGGACGACTCGGGATTCTCCTCGAGGCTTTGCAGGGCAATTGGGACGCCTCTCCAGCTGAGACGGGAGACCAAGGGTCCCTTTCCACGTGCCCCAGGAATCCTGGGTCTCCTATCAAGTTTCACGAGGAGTCAGGCATCGTCTCCTTTGGAGGCACTGATCTCCGCATACCTCTGGAGTTTTCAAAGGATTTGAGGCCTCCTGTCGCGATGAGGTGGGGAACTAGGTCATTCTCTGTGGTCTCCACAGGGGATTCAGACACCCTTTCGTCTTGGGAGATGCAAGACGAGCCTGCATTCCAGTCACTGCAGGGATATCCGGCCTTATTTCAAGTCAGGGCATCGCGGTGTCCATTGCACTTGAGGCCGCAAACTCAGGTTCCCTCTCACATACCTAGAGCTGAGAGAAGCCTCCTCTTGAGGTGTTTGTGGTAAGGTGGTATTCCTCTGGAGTCGAAGCCAGGGACTAACCTCTCATCTCGAGTTGATTTTTGGTCCACGGAGCTCTTTCGTGTTGCTACAGTGACCTCAGGATCCCTCTAGCCTTGAAACAGTGTTCTTGGGGTTTCTCTGGAGTGCCATGAAGGAAATCAAGGCTCCTTTCATGTGTGATGTGCAACACGGAATTGCTCTGCACGCAGTTCAGGGGAATCGGGCCTCATCTCGCGGCGAGGGGGAAGTCTCATGGTTTTTCTCGAGTTGCGGCGGGAACCTGGGGTATATTCTCCAGTTACGACGGGGATGGCCCTTCCACCCACGTGTTTGTTCAGCCACGTCAGGACTCTTGCCTAGTTGCGAGGGACAACTCGGGATTCTCCTCGAGGCTTGGCAGGGCAATTGGGACGCCTCTCCAGCTGAGGCGGGAGACCAAGGGTCCCTTTCCACGTGCCACAAGAATCCTGGGACTCCTATCAAGTTTCACGAGGAGTCAGGCATCGTCTCCTTTGGAGGCACTGATCTCCGCGTACCTCTGGAGTTTTCAAAGGATGTGAGGCCTCCGGTCGCGATGAGGTGGAGAACTAGGTGTTTCTCTGTGGTCTCCACAGGGGATTCAGACATCCTTTCTTCTTGGGAGATGCAAGACGAGCCTGCATTCAAGTCACTGGAGGGATATCCGGCCTTATTTCGAGTCAGGGCATCGCGGTGTCCATTCCACTTGAGGCCGCAAACTCAGGATCCCTCTCACATACCTAGAGCTGAGAGAAGCCTCCTCTTGAGGTGCTTGTCTTAAGGTGGTGTTCCTCAGGAGTCGAAGCCAGGGACTAACCTCTCATCTCGTGTTGATTCTTGGTCCACGGAGCTCTTTCGTGTTGCTACAGTGACCTCAGGATCCCTCTAGCCTTGAAACAGTGTTCTTGGGGTTTCTCTGGAGTGCCATCAAGGAAATCAAGGCTCCTTTCATGTGTGATGTGCAACACGGAATTGCTCTGCACGCAGTGCAGGGGAATCGGGCCTCATCTCGCGGCGAGGGGGAAGTCTCATGGTTTTTCTCGAGTTGCAGCGGGAACCTGGGGTATATTCTCGAGTTACGACGGGGATGGCCCTTCCACACACGTGTGTGTTCATCCATGTCAGGACTCCTGCCTAGTTCCGAGGGACCACTCGGGATTCTCCTCGAGGCTTTGCTGGGCAATTGGGACGCCTCTCCAGCTGAGACGGGAGACCAAGGGTCCCTTTCCACGTGCCACAGGAATCCTGGGACTCCTATCAAGTTTCACGAGGAGTCAGGCATCGTCTCCTTTGGAGGCACTGATCTCCGCCTACCTCTGGAGTTTTCAAAGGATGTGAGGCCTCCTGTCGCGATGAGGTGGGGAACTAGGTCTTTCTCTGTGGTCTCCACAGGGGAATCAGACATCCTTTCATCTTGGGAGATGCAAGACGAGCCTGCATTCAAGTCACTGCAGGGATATCCAGCCTTATTTCGCGTCAGGGCATCGCGGTGTCCATTCCACTTGAGGCCGCAAACTCAGGGTCCCTCTCACATACCTAGAGCTGAGAGAAGCCTCCTCTTGAGGTGCTTGTGGTAAGGTGGTATTCCTCTGGAGTTGAAGCCAGGGACTAACCTCTCATCTCGAGTTGATTTTTGGCCAACGGAGCTCTTTCGTGTTGCTACAGTGACCTCAGGATCCCTCTAGCCTTGAAACAGTGTTCTTGGGGTTTCTCTTGAGTGCCATCAAGGAAATCAAGGCTCATTTCATGTGTGATGTGCAACACAGAATTGCTCTGCACGCAGTGCAGGGGAATCGGGCCTCATCTCGCGGCGAGGGGGAAGCCTCATGGTTTTTCTCGAGTTGCGGCGGGAACCTGGGGTATATTCTCGAGTTACGACGGGGATGGCCCTTCCACCCACGTGTTTCTTCAGCCACATCAGGACTCCTGCCTAGTTGCGAGACACAACTCGGGATTCTCCTCGAGGCTTGGCAAGGCAATTGGGACGCATCTCCAGCTGAGGCGGGAGACCAAGGGTCCCTTTCCAAGTGCCACAGGTATCCTGGGACTCCTATCAAGTTTCACGAGGAGTCAGGCATCGTCTCCTTTGGAGGCACTGATCTCCGCGTACCTCTGGAGTTTTGAAAGGACGTGAGGCTATCGGTCGCGATGAGGTGGGGAACTAGGTCTTTCTCTGTGCTTTCCACAGGGGATTCAGACATCCTTTCGTCCTGGGAGATGCAAGACGAGCCTGCATTGAAGACACTGCAGGGATATCCGGCCTTATTTCGAGTCAGGGCATCGCGGTGTCCATTCCACTTGAGGCCGCAAACTCAGGGTCCCTCTCACATACCTAGAGCTGAGAGAAGCCTCCTCTTGAGGTGCTTGTGGTAAGGTGGTATTCCTCTGGAGACGAATCCAGGGACTAACCTCTCTTTTCGAGTTGATTTTTGGTCCACAGAGTTCTTTCTTGTTGCTACAGTGACCTCAGGATCCCTCTATCCTTGAAACAGTGTTCTTGGGGTTTCTCTGGAGTGCCATCAAGGAAATCAAGGCTCCTTTCATGTGTGATGTGCAAGACGGAATTGCTCTGCATGCAGTGCAGGGGAATCGGGCCTCATCTCGCGGGGAGGGGGAAGTCTCATGGTTTTTCTCGAGTTGCGGCGGGAACCTGGGGTATATTCTCCAGTTATGACGGGGATGGCCCTTCCACCCACGTGTTTGTTCAGCCACGTCAGGAGTCCTGCCTAGTTGCGAGGGACAACTCGGGATTCTCCTCGAGGCTTGGCAGGGCAATTGGGACGCCTCTCCAGCTGAGGCGGGAGACCAAGGGTCCCTTTCCACGTGCCACAAGAATCCTGGGACTCCTATCAAGTTTCACGAGGAGTCAGGCATCGTCTCCTTTGGAGGCACTGATCTCCGCGTACCTCTGGAGTTTTCAAAGGATGTGAGGCCTCCGGTCGCGATGAGGTGGGGAACTAGGTGTTTCTCTGTGGTCTCCACAGGGGATTCAGACATCCTTTCTTCTTGGGAGATGCAAGACGAGCCTGCATTCAAGTCACTGGAGGGATATCCGGCCTTATTTCGAGTCAGGGCATCGCGGTGTCCATTCCACTTGAGGCCGCAAACTCAGGATCCCTCTCACATACCTAGAGCTGAGAGAAGCCTCCTCTTGAGGTGCTTGTGGTAAGGTGGTATTCCTCAGGAGTCGAAACCAGGGAGTAACCTCTCATCTCGTGTTGATTCTTGGTCCACGGAGCTCTTTCGTGTTGCTACAGTGACCTCAGGATCCCTCTAGCCTTGAAACAGTGTTCTTGGGGTTTCTCTGGAGTGCCATCAAGGAAATCAAGGCTCCTTTCATGTGTGATGTGCAACACGGAATTGCTCTGCACGCAGTTCAGGGGAATCGGGCCTCATCTCGCGGCGAGGGGGAAGTCTCATGGTTTTTCTCGAGTTGCGGCGGGAACCTGGGGTATATTCTCGAGTTACGACGGGGATGGCCCTTCCACACACGTGTGTGTTCAGCCATGTCAGGACTCCTGCCTAGTTGTGAGGGACAACTCGGGATTCTCCTCGAGGCTTTGCAGGGCAATTGGGACGCCTCTCCAGCTGAGACGGGAGACCAAGGGTCCCTTTCCACGTGCCACAGGAATCCTGGGTCTCCTATCAAGTTTCACGAGGAGTCAGGCATCGTCTCCTTTGGAGGCACTGATCTCCGCATACCTCTGGAGTTTTCAAAGGATTTGAGGACTCCGGTCGCGATGAGGTGGGGAACTAGGTCTTTCTCTGTGGTCTCCACAGGGGATTCAGACACCCTTTCGTCTTGGGAGATGCAAGACGAGCCTGCATTCCAGTCACTGCAGGGATATCCGGCCTTATTTCAAGTCAGGGCATCGCGGTGTCCATTCCACTTGAGGCCGCAAACTCAGGGTCCCTCTCACATACCTAGAGCTGAGAGAAGCCTCCTCTTGAGGTGTTTGTGGTAAGGTGGTATTCCTCTGGAGTCGAAGCCAGGGACTAACCTCTCATCTCGAGTTGATTTTTGGTCCACGGAGCTCTTTCGTGTTGCTACAGTGACCTCAGGATCCCTCTAGCCTTGAAACAGTGTTCTTGGGGTTTCTCTGGAGTGCCATGAAGGAAATCAAGGCTCCTTTCATGTGTGATGTGCAACACGGAATTGCTCTGCACGCAGTGCAGGGGAATCGGGCCTCATCTCGCGGCGAGGGGGAAGTCTCATGGTTTTTCTCGAGTTGCGGCGGGAACCTGGGGTATATTCTCGAGTTACGACGGGGATGGCCCTTCCACACACGTGTTTGTTCAGCCACGTCAGGACTCTTGCCTAGTTGCGAGACACAACTCGGGATTCTCCTCGAGGCTTGGCAAGGCAATTGGGACGCCTCTCCAGCTGAGGCGGGAGACCAAGGGTCCCTTTCCACGTGCCACAGGAATCCTGGGACTCCTACCAAGTTTCACGAGGAGTCAGGCATCGTCTCCTTTGGAGGCACTGATCTCCGCCTACCTCTGGAGTTTTCAAAGGATGTGAGGCCTCCGGTCGCGATGAGGTGGGGAACTAGGTCTTTCTCTGTGGTCTCCACAGGGGATTCAGACATCCTTTCATCTTGGGAGATGCAAGACGAGCCTGCATTCAAGTCACTGCAGGGATATCCAGCCTTATTTCGCGTCAGGGCATCGCGGTGTCCATTCCACTTGAGGCCGCAAACTCAGGGTCCCTCTCACATACCTAGAGCTGAGAGAAGCCTCCTCTTGAGGTGCTTGTGGTAAGGTGGTATTCCTCAGGAGTCGAAGCCAGGGACTAACCTCTCATCTCGTGTTGATTCTTGATCCACGGAGCTCTTTCGTGTTGCTACAGTGACCTCAGGATCCCTCTAGCCTTGAAACAGTGTTCTTGGGGTTTCTCTGGAGTGCCATCAAGGAAATCAAGGCTCCTTTCATGTGTGATGTGCAACACGGAATTGCTCTGCACGCAGTGCAGGGGAATCGGGCCTCATCTCACGGCGAGGGGGAAGTCTCATGGTTTTTCTCGAGTTGCGGCGGGAACCTGGGGTATATTCTCGAGTTACGACGGGGATGGCCCTTCCACACACGTGTGTGTTCAGCCATGTCAGGACTCCTGCCTAGTTGTGAAGGACAACTCGTGATTCTCCTCGAGGTTTTGCAGGGCAATTGGGACGCCTCTCCAGCTGAGACGGGAGACCAAGGGTCCCTTTCCACGTGCCACAGGAATCCTGGGTCTCCTATCAAGTTTCACGAGGAGTCAGGCATCGTCTCCTTTGGAGGCACTGATCTCCGCATACCTCTGGAGTTTTCAAAGGATTTGAGGCCTCCTGTGGCGATGAGGTGGGGAACTATGTCTTTCTCTGTGGTCTCCACAGGGGATTCAGACACCCTTTCGTCTTGGGAGATGCAAGACGAGCCTGCATTCCAGTCACTGCAGGGATATCCGGCCTTATTTCGAGTCAGGGCATCGCGGTGTCCATTCCACTTGAGGCCGCAAACTCAGGGTCCCTCTCACATACCTAGAGCTGAGAGAAGCCTCCTCTTGAGGTGCTTGTGGTAAGGTGGTATTCCTCTGGAGTCGAAGCCAGGAACTAACCTCTCATCTCGAGTTGATTTTTGGTCCACGGAGCTCTTTCGTGTTGCTACAGTGACCTCAGGATCCCTCTAGCCTTGAAACAGTGTTCTTGGGGTTTCTCTGGAGTGCCATGAAGGAAATCAAGGCTCCTTTCATGTGTGATGTGCAACACAGAATTGCTTTGCACGCAGTGCAGGGGAATCGGGCCTCATCTCGCGGCGAGGGGGAAGTCTCATGGTTTTTCTCGAGTTGCGGCGGGAACCTGGGGTATATTCTCGAGTTACGACGGGGATGGCCCTTCCACTCACGTGTTTGTTCAGCCACGTCAGAACTCTTGCCTAGTTGCGAGACACAACTCGGGATTCTCCTCGAGGCTTGGCAAGGCAATTGGGACGCCTCTCCAGCTGAGGCGGGAGACCAAGGGTCCCTTTCCACGTGCCACAGGTATCCTGGGACTCCTATCAAGTTTCACGAGGAGTCAGGCATCGTCTCCTTTGGAGGCACTGATCTCCGCGTACCTCTGGAGTTTTCAAAGGATGTGAGGCTTCCGGTCGCGATGAGGTGGGAAACTAGGTGTTTCTCTGTGGTCTCCACAGGGGATTCAGACATCCTTTCATCTTGGGAGAATCAAGACGAGCCTGCATTCAAGTCACTGCAGGGATATCCAGTCTTATTTCGCGTCAGGACATCGCGGTGTCCATTCCACTTGAGGCCGCAAACTCAGGGTCCCTCTCACATACCTAGAGCTGAGAGAAGCCTCCTCTTGAGGTGCTTGTGGTAAGGTGGTATTCCTCTGGAGTTGAAGCCAGGGACTAACCTCTCATCTCGAGTTGATTTTTGGCCAACGGAGCTCTTTCGTGTTGCTACAGTGACCTCAGGATCCCTCTAGCCTTGAAACAGTGTTCTTGGGGTTTCTCTGGAGTGCCATCAAGGAAATCAAGGCTCCTTTCATGTGTGATGTGCAACACGGAATTGCTCTGCACGCAGTGCAGGGGAATCGGGCCTCATCTCGCGGCGAGGGGGAAGTCTCATGGTTTTTCTCGAGTTGCGGCGGGAACCTGGGGTATATTCTCGAGTTACGACTGGGATGGCCCTCCCACCCACGTGTTTCTTCAACGACGTCAGGACTCCTGCCTAGTTGCGAGGGACAACTCTGGATTCTCCTCGAGGCTTGGCAGGGCAATTGTGACGCCTCTCCAGCTGAGGCGGGAGACCAAGTGTCCCTTTCCAAGTGCCACAGGAATCCTGGGACTCCTATCAAGTTTCACGAGGAGTCAGGCATCGTCTCCTTTGGAGGCACTGATCTCCGCATACCTCTGGAGTTTTCAAAGGACGTGAGGCTATCGGTCGCGATGAGGTGGGGAACTAAGTCTTTCTCTGTGCTTTCCACAGGGGATTCAGACATCCTTTCGTCCTGGGAGATGCAAGACGAGCCTGCATTCAAGTCACTGCAGGGATATCCGGCCTTATTTCGAGTCAGGGCATCGCGGTGTCCATTCCACTTGAGGCCGCAAACTCAGGGTCCCTCTCACATACCTAGAGCTGAGAGAAGCCTCCTCTTGAGGTGCTTGTGGTAAGCTGGTATTCCTCTGGAGACGAATCCAGGGACTAACCTCTCTTTTCGAGTTGATTTTTGGTCCACAGAGTTCTTTCTTGTTGCTACAGTGACCTCAGGATCCCTCTAGCCTTGAAACAGTGTTCTTGGGGTTTCTCTGGAGTGCCATAAAGGAAATCAAGGCTCCTTTCATGTGTGATGTGCAAGACGGAATTGCTCTGCATGCAGTGCTGGGGAATCGGGCCTCATCTCGCGGGGAGGGGGAAGTCTCATGGTTTTTCTCGAGTTGCGGCGGGAACCTGGGGTATATTCTCCAGTTACGACGGGGATGGCCCTTCCACCCACGTGTTTGTTCAGCCACGTCAGGACTCCTGCCTAGTTGCGAGGGACAACTCGGTATTCTCCTCGAGGCTTGGCAGGGCAATTGGGACGCCTCTCCAGCTGAGGCGGGAGACCAAGGGTCCCTTTCCACGTGCCACAAGAATCCTGGGACTCCTATCAAGTTTCACGAGGAGTCAGGCATCGTCTCCTTTGGAGGCACTGATCTCCGCGTACCTCTGGAGTTTTCAAAGGATGTGAGGCATCCGGTCGCGATGAGGTGGGGAACTAGATGTTTCTCTGTGGTCTCCACAGGGGATTCAGACATCCTTTCTTCTTGGGAGATGCAAGACGAGCCTGCATTCAAGTCACTGCAGGGATATCCGGCCTTATTTCGAGTCAGGGCATCGCGGTGTCCATTCCACTTGAGGCCGCAAACTCAGGATCCCTCTCACATACCTAGAGCTGAGAGAAGCCTCCTCTTGAGGTGCTTGTGGTAAGGTGGTATTCCTCAGGAGTCGAAGCCAGGGACTAACCTCTCATCTCGTGTTGATTCTTGGTCCACGGAGCTCTTTCGTGTTGCTACAGTGACCTCAGGATCCCTCTATCCTTGAAACAGTGTTCTTGGGGTTTCTCTGGAGTGCCATCAAGGAAATCAAGGCTCCTTTCATGTGTGATGTGCAACACGGAATTGCTCTGCACGCAGTTCAGGGGAATCGGGCCTCATCTCGCGGCGAGGGGGAAGTCTCATGGTTTTTCTCGAGTTGCGGCGGGAACCTGGGGTATATTCTCGAGTTACGACGGGGATGGCCCTTCCACACACGTGTGTGTTCAGCCATGTCAGGACTCCTGCCTAGTTGTGAGGGACAACTCGGGATTCTCCTCGAGGCTTTGCAGGGCAATTGGGACGCCTCTCCAGCTGAGACGGGAGACGAAGTGTCCCTTTCCACGTGCCACAGGAATCCTGGGTCTCCTATCAAGTTTCACGAGGAGTCAGGCATCGTCTCCTTTGGAGGCACTGATCTCCGCATACCTCTGGAGTTTTCAAAGGATTTGAGGCCTCCTGTCGCGATGAGGTGGGGAACTATGTCTTTCTCTGTGGTCTCCACAGGGGATTCAGACACCCTTTCGTCTTGGGAGATGCAAGACGAGCCTGCATTCCAGTCACTGCAGGGATATCCGGCCTTATTTCGAGTCAGGGCATCGCGGTGTCCATTCCACTTGAGGCCGCAAACTCAGGGTCCCTCTCACATACCTAGAGCTGAGAGAAGCCTCCTCTTGAGGTGCTTGTGGTAAGGTGGTATTCCTTTGGAGTCGAAGCCAGGGACTAACCTCTCATCTCGAGTTGATTTTTGGTCCACGGAGCTCTTTCGTGTTGCTACAGTGACCTCAGGATCCCTCTAGCCTTGAAACAGTGTTCTTGGGGTTTCTCTGGAGTGCCATCAAGGAAATCAAGGCTCCTTTCATGTGTGATGTGCAACACGGAATTGCTCTGCACGCAGTGCAGGGGAATCGGGCCTCATCTCGCGGCGAGGGGGAAGTCTCATGGTTTTTCTCGAGTTGCGGTGGGAACCTGGGGTATATTCTCGAGTTACGACGGGGATGGCCCTTCCACACACGTGTTTGTTCAGCCACGTCAGGACTCTTGCCTAGTTGCGAGACACAACTCGGGATTCTCCGCGAGGCTTGGCAAGGCAATTGGGACGCCTCTCCAGCTGAGGCGGGAGACCAAGGGTCCCTTTCCACGTGCCACAGGAATCCTGGGACTCCTATCAAGTTTCACGAGGAGTCAGGCATCGTCTCCTTTGGAGGCACTGATCTCCGCGTACCTCTGGAGTTTTCAAAGGATGTGAGGCCTCCGGTCGCGATGAGGTGGGGAACTAGGTCTTTCTCTGTGGTCTCCACAGGGGATTCAGACAACCTTTCATCTTGGGAGATGCAAGACGAGCCTGCATTCAAGTCACTGCAGGGATATCCAGCCTTATTTCGCGTCAGGGCATCGCGGTGTCCATTCCACTTGAGGCCGCAAACTCAGGGTCCCTCTCACATACCTAGAGCTGAGAGAAGCCTCCTCTTGAGGTGCTTGTGGTAAGGTGGTATTCCTCAGGAGTCGAAGCCAGGGACTAACCTCTCATCTCGTGTTGATTCTTGGTCCACGGAGCTCTTTCGTGTTGCTACAGTGACCTCAGGATCCCTCTAGCCTTGAAACAGTGTTCTTGGGGTTTCTCTGGAGTGCCGTCAAGGAAATCAAGGCTCCTTTCATGTGTGATGTGCAACACGGAACTGCTCTGCACGCAGTTCAGGGAAATCGGGCCTCATCTCGCGGCAAGGGGGAAGTCTCATGGTTTTTCTCGAGTTGCGGCGGGAACCTGGGGTATATTCTCGAGTTACGACGGGGATGGCCCTTCCACACACGTGTGTGTTCAGCCATGTCAGGACTCCTGCCTAGTTGTGAGGGACAACTCGGGATTCTCCTCGAGGCTTTGCAGGGCAATTGGGACGCCTCTCCAGCTGAGACGGGAGACCAAGGGTCCCTTTCCACGTGCCACAGGAATCCTGGGTCTCCTATCAAGTTTCAGGAGGAGTCAGGCATCGTCTCCTTTGGAGGCACTGATCTCCACATACCTCTGGAGTTTTCAAAGGATTTGAGGCCTCCTGTCGCGATGAGGTGGGGAACTATGTCTTTCTCTGTGGTCTCCACAGGGGATTCAGACACCCTTTCGTCTTGGGAGATGCAAGACGAGCCTGCATTCCAGTCACTGCAGGGATATCCGGCCTTATTTCGAGTCAGGGCATCGCGGTGTCCATTCCACTTGAGGCCGCAAACTCAGGGTCCCTCTCACATACCTAGAGCTGAGAGAAGCCTCGTCTTGAGGTGCTTGTGGTAAGGTGGTATTCCTCTGGAGTCGAAGCCAGGGACTAACCTCTCATCTCGAGTTGATTTTTGGTCCACGGAGCTCTTTCGTGTTGCTACAGTGACCTCAGGATCCCTCTAGCATTGAAACAGTGTTCTTGGGGTTTCTCTGGAGTGCCATGAAGGAAATCAAGGCTCCTTTCATGTGTGATGTGCAACACGGAATTGCTCTGCACGCAGTGCAGGGGAATCGGGCCTCATCTCGTGGCGAGGGGGAAGTCTCATGGTTTTTCTCGAGTTGCGGCGGGAACCTGGGGTATATTCTCGAGTTACGACGGGGATGGCCCTTCCACACACGTGTTTGTTCAGCCACGTCAGGACTCTTGCCTAGTTGCGAGACACAACTCGGGATTCTCCTCGAGGCTTGGCAAGGCAATTGGGACGCCTCTCCAGCTGAGGCGGGAGACCAAGGGTCCCTTTCCACGTGCCACAGGAATCCTGGGACTCCAATCAAGTTTCACGAGGAGTCAGGCATCGTCTCCTTTGGAGGCACTGATCTCCGCGTACCTCTGGAGTTTTCAAAGGATGTGAGGCCTCCGGTCGCAATGAGGTGGGGAACTAGGTCTTTCTCTGTGGTCTCCACAGGGGATTCAGACATCCTTTCATCTTGGGAGATGCAAGACGAGCCTGCATTCAAGTCACTGCAGGGATATCCAGCCTTATTTCGCGTCAGGGCATCGCGGTGTCCATTCCACTTGAGGCCGCAAACTCAGGGTCCCTCTCACATACCTAGAGCTGAGAGAAGCCTCCTCTTGAGGTGCTTGTGGTAAGGTGGTATTCCTCAGGAGTCGAAGCCAGGGACTAACCTCTCATCTCGTGTTGATTCTTGGTCCACGGAGCTCTTTCGTGTTGCTACAGTGACCTCAGGATCCCTCTAGCCTTGAAACAGTGTTCTTGGGGTTTCTCTGGAGTGCCATCAAGGAAATCAAGGCTCCTTTCATGTGTGATGTGCAACACGGAATTGCTCTGCACGCAGTTCAGGGGAATCGGGCCTCATCTCGCGGCGAGGGGGAAGTCTCATGGTTTTTCTCGAGTTGCGGCGGGAACCTGGGGTATATTCTCGAGTTACGACGGGGATGGCCCTTCCACACACGTGTGTGTTCAGCCATGTCAGGACTCCTGCCTAGTTGTGAGGGACAACTCGGGATTCTCCTCGAGGCTTTGCAGGGCAATTGGGACGCCTCTCCAGCTGAGACGGGAGACCAAGGGTCCCTTTCCACGTGCCCCAGGAATCCTGGGTCTCCTATCAAGTTTCACGAGGAGTCAGGCATCGTCTCCTTTGGAGGCACTGATCTCCGCATACCTCTGGAGTTTTCAAAGGATTTGAGGCCTCCTGTCGCGATGAGGTGGGGAACTAGGTCTTTCTCTGTGGTCTCCACAGGGGATTCAGACACCCTTTCGTCTTGGGAGATGCAAGACGAGCCTGCATTCCAGTCACTGCAGGGATATCCGGCCTTATTTCAAGTCAGGGCATCGCGGTGTCCATTGCACTTGAGGCCGCAAACTCAGGGTCCCTCTCACATACCTAGAGCTGAGAGAAGCCTCCTCTTGAGGTGTTTGTGGTAAGGTGGTATTCCTCTGGAGTCGAAGCCAGGGACTAACCTCTCATCTCGAGTTGATTTTTGGTCCACGGAGCTCTTTCGTGTTGCTACAGTGACCTCAGGATCCCTCTAGCCTTGAAACAGTGTTCTTGGGGTTTCTCTGGAGTGCCATGAAGGAAATCAAGGCTCCTTTCATGTGTGATGTGCAACACGGAATTGCTCTGCACGCAGTGCAGGGGAATCGGGCCTCATCTCGCGGCGAGGGGGAAGTCTCATGGTTTTTCTCGAGTTGCGGCGGGAACCTGGGGTATATTCTCGAGTTACGACGGGGATGGCCCTTCCACACACGTGTTTGTTCAGCCACGTCAGGACTCCTGCCTAGTTGCGAGACACAACTCGGTATTCTCCTCGAGGCTTGGCAAGGCAATTGGGACGCCTCTCCAGCTGAGGCGGGAGACCAAGGGTCCCTTTCCACGTGCCACAGGAATCCTGGGACTCCTATCAAGTTTCACGAGGAGTCAGGCATCGTCTCCTTTGGAGGCACTGATCTCCGCGTACCTCTGGAGTTTTCAAAGGATGTGAGGCCTCCGGTCGCGATGAGGTGGGGAACTAGGTCTTTCTCTGTGGTCTCCACAGGGGATTCAGACATCCTTTCATCTTGGGAGATGCAAGACGAGCCTGCATTCAAGTCACTGCAGGGATATCCAGCCTTATTTTGCGTCAGGGCATCGCGGTGTCCATTCCACTTGAGGCCGCAAACTCAGGGTCCCTCTCACATACCTAGAGCTGAGAGAAGCCTCCTCTTGAGGTGCTTGTGGTAAGGTGGTATTCCTCTGGAGTCGAAGCCAGGGACTAACCTCTCATCTCGAGTTGATTTTTGGCCCACGGAGCTCTTTCGTGTTGCTACAGTGACCTCAGGATCCCTCTAGCCTTGAAACAGTGTTCTTGGGGTTTCTCTGGAGTGCCATCAAGGAAATCAAGGCTCCTTTCATGTGTGATGTGCAACACGGAATTGCTCTGCAGGCAGTGCAGGGGAATCGGGCCTCATCTCGCGGCGAGGGGGAAGTCTCATGGTTTTTCTCGAGTTGCGGCGGGAACCTGGGGTATATTCTCGAGTTACGACGGGGATGGCCCTTCCACCCACGTGTTTCTTCAGCGACGTCAGGACTCCTGCCTAGTTGCGAGGGACAACTCTGGATTCTCCTCGAGGCTTGGCAGGGCAATTGGGACGCCTCTCCAGCTGAGGCGGGAGACCAAGTGTCCCTTTCCAAGTGCCACAGGAATCCTGGGACTCCTATCAAGTTTCACGAGGAGTCAAGCATCGTCTCCTTTGGAGGCACTGATCTCCGCATACCTCTGGAATTTTCAAAGGATGTGAGGCTATCGGTCGCGATGAGGTGGGGAACTAAGTCTTTCTCTGTGCTTTCCACAGGGGATTCAGACATCCTTTCGTCCTGGGAGATGCAAGACGAGCCTGCATTCAAGTCACTGCAGGGATATCCGCCCTTATTTCGAGTCAGGGCATCGCGGTGTCCATTCCACTTGAGGCCGCAAACTCAGGGTCCCTCTCACATACCTAGAGCTGAGAGAAGCCTCCTCTTGAGGTGCTTGTGGTAAGGTGGTATTCCTCTGGAGACGAATCCAGGGACTAACCTCTCTTTTCGAGTTGATTTTTGGTCCACAGAGTTCTTTCGTGTTGCTACAGTGACCTCAGGATCCCTCTAGCCTTGAAACAGTGTTCCTGGGGTTTCTCTGGAGTGCCATTAAGGAAATCAAGGCTCCTTTCATGTGTGATGTGCAAGACGGAGTTGCTCTGCACGCAGTACAGGGGAATCGGGCCTCATCTCGCATCGAGGGGGAAGTCTCATGGTTTTTCTCGAGTTGCGGCGGGAACCTGGGGTATATTCTCGAGTTACAACGGGGATGGCCCTTCCACCCACGTGTTTGTTCAGCCACGTCAGGACTCCTGCCTAGTTGCGAGGGGCAACTCGGGATTCTCCTCGAGGCTTGGCAGGGCAATTGGAACGCCTCTCCAGCTGAGGCGGGAGACCAAGGGTCCCTTTCCACGTGCCACAAGAATCCTGGGACTCCTATCAAGTTTCACGAGGAGTCAGGCATCGTCTCCTTTGGAGGCACTGATCTCCGCATACCTCTGGAATTTTCAAAGGATGTGAGGCCTCCGGTCGCAATGAGGTGGGGAACTAGGTGTTTCTCTGTGGTCTCCACAGGGGATTCAAACATCCTTTCTTCTTGGGAGATGAAAGACGAGCCTGCATTCAAGTCACTGCAGGGATATCCGACCTTATTTCGAGTCAGGGCATCGCGGTGTCCATTCCACTTGAGGCCGCAAACTCAGGATCCCTCTCACATACCTAGAGCTGAGAGAAGCCTCCTCTTGAGGTGCTTGTGGTAAGGTGGTATTCCTCAGGAGTCGAAGCCAGGGACTAACCTCTCATCTCGTGTTGATTCTTGGTCCACGGAGCTCTTTCGTGTTGCTACAGTGACCTCAGGATCCCTCTATCCTTGAAACAGTGTTCTTGGGGTTTCTCTGGAGTGCCATCAAGGAAATCAAGGCTCCTTTCATGTGTGATGTGCAACACGGAATTGCTCTGCACGCAGTTCAGGGGAATCGGGCCTCATCTCGCGGCGAGGGGGAAGTCTCATGGTTTTTCTCGAGTTGCGGCGGGAACCTGGGGTATATTCTCGAGTTACGACGGGGATGGCCCTTCCACACACGTGTGTGTTCAGCCATGTCAGGACTCCTGCCTAGTTGTGAGGGACAACTCGGGATTCTCCTCGAGGCTTTGCAGGGCAATTGGGACGCCTCTCCAGCTGAGACGGGAGACGAAGTGTCCCTTTCCACGTGCCACAGGAATCCTGGGTCTCCTATCAAGTTTCACGAGGAGTCAGGCATCGTCTCCTTTGGAGGCACTGATCTCCGCATACCTCTGGAGTTTTCAAAGGATTTGAGGCCTCCTGTCGCGATGAGGTGGGGAACTATGTCTTTCTCTGTGGTCTCCACAGGGGATTCAGACACCCTTTCGTCTTGGGAGATGCAAGACGAGCCTGCATTCCAGTCACTGCAGGGATATCCGGCCTTATTTCGAGTCAGGGCATCGCGGTGTCCATTCCACTTGAGGCCGCAAACTCAGGGTCCCTCTCACATACCTAGAGCTGAGAGAAGCCTCCTCTTGAGGTGCTTGTGGTAAGGTGGTATTCCTTTGGAGTCGAAGCCAGGGACTAACCTCTCATCTCGAGTTGATTTTTGGTCCACGGAGCTCTTTCGTGTTGCTACAGTGACCTCAGGATCCCTCTAGCCTTGAAACAGTGTTCTTGGGGTTTCTCTGGAGTGCCATCAAGGAAATCAAGGCTCCTTTCATGTGTGATGTGCAACACGGAATTGCTCTGCACGCAGTGCAGGGGAATCGGGCCTCATCTCGCGGCGAGGGGGAAGTCTCATGGTTTTTCTCGAGTTGCGGTGGGAACCTGGGGTATATTCTCGAGTTACGACGGGGATGGCCCTTCCACACACGTGTTTGTTCAGCCACGTCAGGACTCTTGCCTAGTTGCGAGACACAACTCGGGATTCTCCGCGAGGCTTGGCAAGGCAATTGGGACGCCTCTCCAGCTGAGGCGGGAGACCAAGGGTCCCTTTCCACGTGCCACAGGAATCCTGGGACTCCTATCAAGTTTCACGAGGAGTCAGGCATCGTCTCCTTTGGAGGCACTGATCTCCGCGTACCTCTGGAGTTTTCAAAGGATGTGAGGCCTCCGGTCGCGATGAGGTGGGGAACTAGGTCTTTCTCTGTGGTCTCCACAGGGGATTCAGACAACCTTTCATCTTGGGAGATGCAAGACGAGCCTGCATTCAAGTCACTGCAGGGATATCCAGCCTTATTTCGCGTCAGGGCATCGCGGTGTCCATTCCACTTGAGGCCGCAAACTCAGGGTCCCTCTCACATACCTAGAGCTGAGAGAAGCCTCCTCTTGAGGTGCTTGTGGTAAGGTGGTATTCCTCAGGAGTCGAAGCCAGGGACTAACCTCTCATCTCGTGTTGATTCTTGGTCCACGGAGCTCTTTCGTGTTGCTACAGTGACCTCAGGATCCCTCTAGCCTTGAAACAGTGTTCTTGGGGTTTCTCTGGAGTGCCGTCAAGGAAATCAAGGCTCCTTTCATGTGTGATGTGCAACACGGAACTGCTCTGCACGCAGTTCAGGGAAATCGGGCCTCATCTCGCGGCAAGGGGGAAGTCTCATGGTTTTTCTCGAGTTGCGGCGGGAACCTGGGGTATATTCTCGAGTTACGACGGGGATGGCCCTTCCACACACGTGTGTGTTCAGCCATGTCAGGACTCCTGCCTAGTTGTGAGGGACAACTCGGGATTCTCCTCGAGGCTTTGCAGGGCAATTGGGACGCCTCTCCAGCTGAGACGGGAGACCAAGGGTCCCTTTCCACGTGCCACAGGAATCCTGGGTCTCCTATCAAGTTTCAGGAGGAGTCAGGCATCGTCTCCTTTGGAGGCACTGATCTCCACATACCTCTGGAGTTTTCAAAGGATTTGAGGCCTCCTGTCGCGATGAGGTGGGGAACTATGTCTTTCTCTGTGGTCTCCACAGGGGATTCAGACACCCTTTCGTCTTGGGAGATGCAAGACGAGCCTGCATTCCAGTCACTGCAGGGATATCCGGCCTTATTTCGAGTCAGGGCATCGCGGTGTCCATTCCACTTGAGGCCGCAAACTCAGGGTCCCTCTCACATACCTAGAGCTGAGAGAAGCCTCGTCTTGAGGTGCTTGTGGTAAGGTGGTATTCCTCTGGAGTCGAAGCCAGGGACTAACCTCTCATCTCGAGTTGATTTTTGGTCCACGGAGCTCTTTCGTGTTGCTACAGTGACCTCAGGATCCCTCTAGCATTGAAACAGTGTTCTTGGGGTTTCTCTGGAGTGCCATGAAGGAAATCAAGGCTCCTTTCATGTGTGATGTGCAACACGGAATTGCTCTGCACGCAGTGCAGGGGAATCGGGCCTCATCTCGTGGCGAGGGGGAAGTCTCATGGTTTTTCTCGAGTTGCGGCGGGAACCTGGGGTATATTCTCGAGTTACGACGGGGATGGCCCTTCCACACACGTGTTTGTTCAGCCACGTCAGGACTCTTGCCTAGTTGCGAGACACAACTCGGGATTCTCCTCGAGGCTTGGCAAGGCAATTGGGACGCCTCTCCAGCTGAGGCGGGAGACCAAGGGTCCCTTTCCACGTGCCACAGGAATCCTGGGACTCCAATCAAGTTTCACGAGGAGTCAGGCATCGTCTCCTTTGGAGGCACTGATCTCCGCGTACCTCTGGAGTTTTCAAAGGATGTGAGGCCTCCGGTCGCAATGAGGTGGGGAACTAGGTCTTTCTCTGTGGTCTCCACAGGGGATTCAGACATCCTTTCATCTTGGGAGATGCAAGACGAGCCTGCATTCAAGTCACTGCAGGGATATCCAGCCTTATTTCGCGTCAGGGCATCGCGGTGTCCATTCCACTTGAGGCCGCAAACTCAGGGTCCCTCTCACATACCTAGAGCTGAGAGAAGCCTCCTCTTGAGGTGCTTGTGGTAAGGTGGTATTCCTCAGGAGTCGAAGCCAGGGACTAACCTCTCATCTCGTGTTGATTCTTGGTCCACGGAGCTCTTTCGTGTTGCTACAGTGACCTCAGGATCCCTCTAGCCTTGAAACAGTGTTCTTGGGGTTTCTCTGGAGTGCCATCAAGGAAATCAAGGCTCCTTTCATGTGTGATGTGCAACACGGAATTGCTCTGCACGCAGTTCAGGGGAATCGGGCCTCATCTCGCGGCGAGGGGGAAGTCTCATGGTTTTTCTCGAGTTGCGGCGGGAACCTGGGGTATATTCTCGAGTTACGACGGGGATGGCCCTTCCACACACGTGTGTGTTCAGCCATGTCAGGACTCCTGCCTAGTTGTGAGGGACAACTCGGGATTCTCCTCGAGGCTTTGCAGGGCAATTGGGACGCCTCTCCAGCTGAGACGGGAGACCAAGGGTCCCTTTCCACGTGCCCCAGGAATCCTGGGTCTCCTATCAAGTTTCACGAGGAGTCAGGCATCGTCTCCTTTGGAGGCACTGATCTCCGCATACCTCTGGAGTTTTCAAAGGATTTGAGGCCTCCTGTCGCGATGAGGTGGGGAACTAGGTCTTTCTCTGTGGTCTCCACAGGGGATTCAGACACCCTTTCGTCTTGGGAGATGCAAGACGAGCCTGCATTCCAGTCACTGCAGGGATATCCGGCCTTATTTCAAGTCAGGGCATCGCGGTGTCCATTGCACTTGAGGCCGCAAACTCAGGGTCCCTCTCACATACCTAGAGCTGAGAGAAGCCTCCTCTTGAGGTGTTTGTGGTAAGGTGGTATTCCTCTGGAGTCGAAGCCAGGGACTAACCTCTCATCTCGAGTTGATTTTTGGTCCACGGAGCTCTTTCGTGTTGCTACAGTGACCTCAGGATCCCTCTAGCCTTGAAACAGTGTTCTTGGGGTTTCTCTGGAGTGCCATGAAGGAAATCAAGGCTCCTTTCATGTGTGATGTGCAACACGGAATTGCTCTGCACGCAGTGCAGGGGAATCGGGCCTCATCTCGCGGCGAGGGGGAAGTCTCATGGTTTTTCTCGAGTTGCGGCGGGAACCTGGGGTATATTCTCGAGTTACGACGGGGATGGCCCTTCCACACACGTGTTTGTTCAGCCACGTCAGGACTCCTGCCTAGTTGCGAGACACAACTCGGTATTCTCCTCGAGGCTTGGCAAGGCAATTGGGACGCCTCTCCAGCTGAGGCGGGAGACCAAGGGTCCCTTTCCACGTGCCACAGGAATCCTGGGACTCCTATCAAGTTTCACGAGGAGTCAGGCATCGTCTCCTTTGGAGGCACTGATCTCCGCGTACCTCTGGAGTTTTCAAAGGATGTGAGGCCTCCGGTCGCGATGAGGTGGGGAACTAGGTCTTTCTCTGTGGTCTCCACAGGGGATTCAGACATCCTTTCATCTTGGGAGATGCAAGACGAGCCTGCATTCAAGTCACTGCAGGGATATCCAGCCTTATTTTGCGTCAGGGCATCGCGGTGTCCATTCCACTTGAGGCCGCAAACTCAGGGTCCCTCTCACATACCTAGAGCTGAGAGAAGCCTCCTCTTGAGGTGCTTGTGGTAAGGTGGTATTCCTCTGGAGTCGAAGCCAGGGACTAACCTCTCATCTCGAGTTGATTTTTGGCCCACGGAGCTCTTTCGTGTTGCTACAGTGACCTCAGGATCCCTCTAGCCTTGAAACAGTGTTCTTGGGGTTTCTCTGGAGTGCCATCAAGGAAATCAAGGCTCCTTTCATGTGTGATGTGCAACACGGAATTGCTCTGCAGGCAGTGCAGGGGAATCGGGCCTCATCTCGCGGCGAGGGGGAAGTCTCATGGTTTTTCTCGAGTTGCGGCGGGAACCTGGGGTATATTCTCGAGTTACGACGGGGATGGCCCTTCCACCCACGTGTTTCTTCAGCGACGTCAGGACTCCTGCCTAGTTGCGAGGGACAACTCTGGATTCTCCTCGAGGCTTGGCAGGGCAATTGGGACGCCTCTCCAGCTGAGGCGGGAGACCAAGTGTCCCTTTCCAAGTGCCACAGGAATCCTGGGACTCCTATCAAGTTTCACGAGGAGTCAAGCATCGTCTCCTTTGGAGGCACTGATCTCCGCATACCTCTGGAATTTTCAAAGGATGTGAGGCTATCGGTCGCGATGAGGTGGGGAACTAAGTCTTTCTCTGTGCTTTCCACAGGGGATTCAGACATCCTTTCGTCCTGGGAGATGCAAGACGAGCCTGCATTCAAGTCACTGCAGGGATATCCGCCCTTATTTCGAGTCAGGGCATCGCGGTGTCCATTCCACTTGAGGCCGCAAACTCAGGGTCCCTCTCACATACCTAGAGCTGAGAGAAGCCTCCTCTTGAGGTGCTTGTGGTAAGGTGGTATTCCTCTGGAGACGAATCCAGGGACTAACCTCTCTTTTCGAGTTGATTTTTGGTCCACAGAGTTCTTTCGTGTTGCTACAGTGACCTCAGGATCCCTCTAGCCTTGAAACAGTGTTCCTGGGGTTTCTCTGGAGTGCCATTAAGGAAATCAAGGCTCCTTTCATGTGTGATGTGCAAGACGGAGTTGCTCTGCACGCAGTACAGGGGAATCGGGCCTCATCTCGCATCGAGGGGGAAGTCTCATGGTTTTTCTCGAGTTGCGGCGGGAACCTGGGGTATATTCTCGAGTTACAACGGGGATGGCCCTTCCACCCACGTGTTTGTTCAGCCACGTCAGGACTCCTGCCTAGTTGCGAGGGGCAACTCGGGATTCTCCTCGAGGCTTGGCAGGGCAATTGGAACGCCTCTCCAGCTGAGGCGGGAGACCAAGGGTCCCTTTCCACGTGCCACAAGAATCCTGGGACTCCTATCAAGTTTCACGAGGAGTCAGGCATCGTCTCCTTTGGAGGCACTGATCTCCGCATACCTCTGGAATTTTCAAAGGATGTGAGGCCTCCGGTCGCAATGAGGTGGGGAACTAGGTGTTTCTCTGTGGTCTCCACAGGGGATTCAAACATCCTTTCTTCTTGGGAGATGAAAGACGAGCCTGCATTCAAGTCACTGCAGGGATATCCGACCTTATTTCGAGTCAGGGCATCGCGGTGTCCATTCCACTTGACGCCGCAAACTCAGGATCCCTCTCACATACCTAGAGCTGAGAGAAGCCTCCTCTTGAGGTGCTTGTGGTAAGGTGGTATTCCTCAGGAGTCGAAGCCAGGGACTAACCTCTCATCTCGTGTTGATTCTTGGTCCACGGAGCTCTTTCGTGTTGCTACAGTGACCTCAGGATCCCTCTAGCCTTGAAACAGTGTTCTTGGGGTTTCTCTGGAGTGCCATCAAGGAAATCAAGGCTCCTTTCATGTGTGATGTGCAACACGGAATTGCTCTGCACGCAGTGCAGGGGAATCGGGCTTCATCTCGCGGCGAGGGGGAAGTCTCATGGTTTTTCTCGAGTTGCGGCGGGAACCTGGGGTATATTCTCGAGTTACGACGGGGATGGCCCTTCCACACACGTGTGTGTTCAGCCATGTCAGGACTCCTGCCTAGTTGCGAGGGACAACTCGGGATTCTCCTCGAGGCTTTGCAGGGCAATTGGGACGCCTCTCCAGCTGAGACGGGAGACCAAGGGTCCCTTTCCACGTGCCACAGGAATCCTGGGTCTCCTATCAAGTTTCAGGAGGAGTCAGGCATCGTCTCCTTTGGAGGCACTGATCTCCGCATACCTCTGGAGTTTTCAAAGGATTTGAGGCCTCTTGTCGCGATGAGGTGGGGAACTAGGTCTTTCTCTGTGGTCTCCACAGGGGATTCAGACACCCTTTCGTCTTGGGAGATGCAAGACGAGCCTGCATTCCAGTCACTGCAGGGATATCCGGCCTTATTTCGAGTCAGGGCATCGCGGTGTCCATTCCACTTGAGGCCGCAAACTCAGGGTCCCTCTCACATACCTAGAGCTGAGAGAAGCCTCCTCTTGAGGTGCTTGTGGTAAGGTGGTATTCCTCTGGAGTCGAAGCCAGGGACTAACCTCTCATCTCGAGTTGATTTTTGGTCCACGGAGCTCTTTCGTGTTGCTACAGTGACCTCAGGATCCCTCTAGCCTTGAAACAGTGTTCTTGGGGTTTCTCTGGAGTGCCATGAAGGAAATCATGGCTCCTTTCATGTGTGATGTGCAACACGGAATTGCTCTGCACGCAGTGCAGGGGAATCGGGCCTCATCTCGCGGCGAGGGGGAAGTCTCATGGTTTTTCTCGAGTTGTGGCGGGAACCTGGGGTATATTCTCGAGTTACGACGGGGATGGCCCTTCCACACACGTGTTTGTTCAGCCACGTCAGGACTCTTGCCTAGTTGCGAGACACAACTCGGGATTCTCCTCGAGGCTTGGCAAGGCAATTGGGACGCCTCTCCAGCTGAGGCGGGAGACCAAGGGTCCCTTTCCACGTGCCACAGGAATCCTGGGACTCCTATCAAGTTTCACGAGGAGTCAGGCATCGTCTCCTTTGGAGGCACTGATCTCCGCGTACCTCTGGAGTTTTCAAAGGATGTGAGGCCTCCGGTCGCGATGAGGTGGGGAACTAGGTCTTTCTCTGTGGTCTCCACAGGGGATTCAGACATCCTTTCATCTTGGGAGATGCAAGACGAGCCTGCATTCAAGTCACTTCAGGGATATCCAGCCTTATTTCGCGTCAGGGCATCGCGGTGTCCATTCCACTTGAGGCCGCAAACTCAGGGTCCCTCTCACATACCTAGAGCTGAGAGAAGCCTCCTCTTGAGGTGCTTGTGGTAAGGTGGTATTCCTCAGGAGTCGAAGCCAGGGACTAACCTCTCATCTCGTGTTGATTCTTGGTCCACGGAGCTCTTTCGTGTTGCTACAGTGACCTCAGGATCCCTCTAGCCTTGAAACAGTGTTCTTGGGGTTTCTCTGGAGTGCCGTCAAGGAAATCAAGGCTCCTTTCATGTGTGATGTGCAACACGGAATTGCTCTGCACGCAGTTCAGGGGAATCGGGCCTCATCTCGCGGCGAGGGGGAAGTCTCATGGTTTTTCTCGAGTTGCGGCGGGAACCTGGGGTATATTCTCGAGTTACGACGGGGATGGCCCTTCCACACACGTGTGTGTTCAGCCATGTCAGGACTCCTGCCTAGTTGTGAGGGACAACTCGGGATTCTCCTCGAGGCTTTGCAGGGCAATTGGGACGCCTCTCCAGCTGAGACGGGAGACCAAGGGTCCTTTTCCACGTGCCACAGGAATCCTGGGTCTCCTATCAAGTTTCACGAGGAGTCAGGCATCGTCTCCTTTGGAGGCACTGATCTCCGCATACCTCTGGAGTTTTCAAAGGATTTGAGGCCTCCTGTCGCGATGAGGTGGGGAACTATGTCTTTCTCTGTGGTCTCCACAGGGGATTCAGACACCCTTTCGTCTTGGGAGATGCAAGACGAGCCTGCATTCCAGTCACTGCAGGGATATCCGGCCTTATTTCGAGTCAGGGCATCGCGGTGTCCATTCCACTTGAGGCCGCAAACTCAGGGTCCCTCTCACATACCTAGAGCTGAGAGAAGCCTCCTCTTGAGGTGCTTGTGGTAAGGTGGTATTCCTCTGGAGTCGAAGCCAGGGACTAACCTCTCATCTCGAGTTGATTTTTGGTCCACGGAGCTCTTTCGTGTTGCTACAGTGACCTCAGGATCCCTCTAGCCTTGAAACAGTGTTCTTGGGGTTTCTCTGGAGTGCCGTCAAGGAAATCAAGGCTCCTTTCATGTGTGATGTGCAACACGGAATTGCTCTGCACGCAGTGCAGGGGAATCGGGCCTCATCTCGCGGCGAGGGGGAAGTCTCATGGTTTTTCTCGAGTTGCGGCGGGAACCTGGGGTATATTCTCGAGTTACGACGGGGATGGCCCTTCCACACACGTGTTTGTTCAGCCACGTCAGGACTCTTGCCTAGTTGCGAGACACAACTCGGGATTCTCCTCGAGGCTTGGCAAGGCAATTGGGACGCCTCTCCAGCTGAGGCGGGAGACCAAGGGTCCCTTTCCACGTGCCACAGGAATCCTGGGACTCCAATCAAGTTTCACGAGGAGTCAGGCATCGTCTCCTTTGGAGGCACTGATCTCCGCGTACCTCTGGAGTTTTCAAAGGATGTGAGGCCTCCGGTCGCGATGAGGTGGGGAACTAGGTCTTTCTCTGTGGTCTCCACAGGGGATTCAGACATCCTTTCATCTTGGGAGATGCAAGACGAGCCTGCATTCAAGTCACTGCAGGGATATCCAGCCTTATTTCGCGTCAGGGCATCGCGGTGTCCATTCCACTTGAGGCCGCAAACTCAGGGTCCCTCTCACATACCTAGAGCTGAGAGAAGCCTCCTCTTGAGGTGCTTGTGGTAAGGTGGTATTCCTCAGGAGTCGAAGCCAGGGACTAACCTCTCATCTCGTGTTGATTCTTGGTCCACGGAGCTCTTTCGTGTTGCTACAGTGACCTCAGGATCCCTCTAGCCTTGAAACAGTGTTCTTGGGGTTTCTCTGGAGTGCCATCAAGGAAATCAAGGCTCCTTTCATGTGTGATGTGCAACACGGAATTGCTCTGCACGCAGTTCAGGGGAATCGGGCCTCATCTCGCGGCGAGGGGGAAGTCTCATGGTTTTTCTCGAGTTGCGGCGGGAACCTGGGGTATATTCTCGAGTTACGACGGGGATGGCCCTTCCACACACGTGTGTGTTCAGCCATGTCAGGACTCCTGCCTAGTTGTGAGGGACAACTCGGGATTCTCCTCGAGGCTTTGCAGGGCAATTGGGACGCCTCTCCAGCTGAGACGGGAGACCAAGGGTCCCTTTCCACGTGCCACAGGAATCCTGGGTCTCCTATCAAGTTTCACGAGGAGTCAGGCATCGTCTCCTTTGGAGGCACTGATCTCCGCATACCTCTGGAGTTTTCAAAGGATTTGAGGCCTCCTGTCGCGATGAGGTGGGGAACTAGGTCTTTCTCTGTGGTCTCCACAGGGGATTCAGACACCCTTTCGTCTTGGGAGATGCAAGACGAGCCTGCATTCCAGTCACTGCAGGGATATCCGGCCTTATTTCAAGTCAGGGCATCGCGGTGTCCATTGCACTTGAGGCCGCAAACTCAGGGTCCCTCTCACATACCTAGAGCTGAGAGAAGCCCCCTCTTGAGGTGTTTGTGGTAAGGTGGTATTCCTCTGGAGTCGAAGCCAGGGACTAACCTCTCATCTCGAGTTGATTTTTGGTCCACGGAGCTCTTTCGTGTTGCTACAGTGACCTCAGGATCCCTCTAGCCTTGAAACAGTGTTCTTGGGGTTTCTCTGGCGTGCCATGAAGGAAATCAAGGCTCCTTTCATGTGTGATGTGCAACACAGAAATGCTCTGCACGCAGTGCAGGGGAATCGGGCCTCATCTCGCGGCGAGGGGGAAGTCTCATGGTTTTTCTCGAGTTGCGGCGGGAACCTGGGGTATATTCTCGAGTTACGACGGGGATGGCCCTTCCACACACGTGTGTGTTCAGCCATGTCAGGACTCCTGCCTAGTTGTGAGGGACAACTCGGGATTCTCCTCGAGGCTTTGCAGGGCAATTGGGACGCCTCTCCAGCTGAGACGGGAGACCAAGGGTCCCTTTCCACGTGCCACAGGAATCCTGGGTCTCCTATCAAGTTTCACGAGGAGTCAGGCATCGTCTCCTTTGGAGGCACTGATCACCGCATACCTCTGGAGTTTTCAAAGGATTTGAGGCCTCCTGTCGCGATGAGGTGGGGAACTAGGTCTTTCTCTGTGGTCTCCACAGGGGATTCAGATACCCTTTCGTCTTGGGAGATGCAAGACGAGCCTGCATTCCAGTCACTGCAGGGATATCCGGCCTTATTTCAAGTCAGGGCATCGCGGTGTCCATTGCACTTGAGGCCGCAAACTCAGGGTCCCTCTCACATACCTAGAGCTGAGAGAAGCCTCCTCTTGAGGTGTTTGTGGTAAGGTGGTATTCCTCTGGAGTCGAAGCCAGGAACTAACCTCTCATCTCGAGTTGATTTTTGGTCCACGGAGCTCTTTCGTGTTGCTACAGTGACCTCAGGATCCCTCTAGCCTTGAAACAGTGTTCTTGGGGTTTCTCTGGAGTGCCATGAAGGAAATCAAGGCTCCTTTCATGTGTGATGTGCAACACAGAATTGCTCTGCACGCAGTGCAGGGGAATCGGGCCTCATCTCGCGGCGAGGGGGAAGTCTCATGGTTTTTCTCGAGTTGCGGCGGGAACCTGGGGTATATTCTCGAGTTACGACGGGGATGGCCCTTCCACTCACGTGTTTGTTCAGCCACGTCAGGACTCTTGCCTAGTTGCGAGACACAACTCGGGATTCTCCTCGAGGCTTGGCAAGGCAATTGGGACGCCTCTCCAGCTGAGGCGGGAGACCAAGGGTCCCTTTCCACGTGCCACAGGTATCCTGGGACTCCTATCAAGTTTCACGAGGAGTCAGGCATCGTCTCCTTTGGAGGCACTGATCTCCGCGTACCTCTGGAGTTTTCAAAGGATGTGAGGCCTCCGGTCGCGATGAGGTGGGGAACTAGGTGTTTCTCTGTGGTCTCCACAGGGGATCAGACATCCTTTCTTCTTGGGAGATGCAAGACGAGCCTGCATTCAAGTCACTGCAGGGATATCCAGCCTTATTTCGCGTCAGGGCATCGCGGTGTCCATTCCACTTGAGGCCGCAAACTCAGGGTCCCTCTCACATACCTAGAGCTGAGAGAAGCCTCCTCTTGAGGTGCTTGTGGTAAGGTGGTATTCCTCAGGAGTCGAAGCCAGGGACTAACCTCTCATCTCGTGTTGATTCTTGGTCCACGGAGCTCTTTCGTGTTGCTACAGTGACCTCAGGATCCCTCTAGCCTTGAAACAGTGTTCTTGGGGTTTCTCTGGAGTGCCATCAAGGAAATCAAGGCTCCTTTCATGTGTGATGTGCAACACGGAATTGCTCTGCACGCAGTGCAGGGGAATCGGGCTTCATCTCGCGGCGAGGGGGAAGTCTCATGGTTTTTCTCGAGTTGCGGCGGGAACCTGGGGTATATTCTCGAGTTACGACGGGGATGGCCCTTCCACACACGTGTGTGTTCAGCCATGTCAGGACTCCTGCCTAGTTGCGAGGGACAACTCGGGATTCTCCTCGAGGCTTTGCAGGGCAATTGGGACGCCTCTCCAGCTGAGACGGGAGACCAAGGGTCCCTTTCCACGTGCCACAGGAATCCTGGGTCTCCTATCAAGTTTCAGGAGGAGTCAGGCATCGTCTCCTTTGGAGGCACTGATCTCCGCATACCTCTGGAGTTTTCAAAGGATTTGAGGCCTCTTGTCGCGATGAGGTGGGGAACTAGGTCTTTCTCTGTGGTCTCCACAGGGGATTCAGACACCCTTTCGTCTTGGGAGATGCAAGACGAGCCTGCATTCCAGTCACTGCAGGGATATCCGGCCTTATTTCGAGTCAGGGCATCGCGGTGTCCATTCCACTTGAGGCCGCAAACTCAGGGTCCCTCTCACATACCTAGAGCTGAGAGAAGCCTCCTCTTGAGGTGCTTGTGGTAAGGTGGTATTCCTCTGGAGTCGAAGCCAGGGACTAACCTCTCATCTCGAGTTGATTTTTGGTCCACGGAGCTCTTTCGTGTTGCTACAGTGACCTCAGGATCCCTCTAGCCTTGAAACAGTGTTCTTGGGGTTTCTCTGGAGTGCCATGAAGGAAATCATGGCTCCTTTCATGTGTGATGTGCAACACGGAATTGCTCTGCACGCAGTGCAGGGGAATCGGGCCTCATCTCGCGGCGAGGGGGAAGTCTCATGGTTTTTCTCGAGTTGTGGCGGGAACCTGGGGTATATTCTCGAGTTACGACGGGGATGGCCCTTCCACACACGTGTTTGTTCAGCCACGTCAGGACTCTTGCCTAGTTGCGAGACACAACTCGGGATTCTCCTCGAGGCTTGGCAAGGCAATTGGGACGCCTCTCCAGCTGAGGCGGGAGACCAAGGGTCCCTTTCCACGTGCCACAGGAATCCTGGGACTCCTATCAAGTTTCACGAGGAGTCAGGCATCGTCTCCTTTGGAGGCACTGATCTCCGCGTACCTCTGGAGTTTTCAAAGGATGTGAGGCCTCCGGTCGCGATGAGGTGGGGAACTAGGTCTTTCTCTGTGGTCTCCACAGGGGATTCAGACATCCTTTCATCTTGGGAGATGCAAGACGAGCCTGCATTCAAGTCACTTCAGGGATATCCAGCCTTATTTCGCGTCAGGGCATCGCGGTGTCCATTCCACTTGAGGCCGCAAACTCAGGGTCCCTCTCACATACCTAGAGCTGAGAGAAGCCTCCTCTTGAGGTGCTTGTGGTAAGGTGGTATTCCTCAGGAGTCGAAGCCAGGGACTAACCTCTCATCTCGTGTTGATTCTTGGTCCACGGAGCTCTTTCGTGTTGCTACAGTGACCTCAGGATCCCTCTAGCCTTGAAACAGTGTTCTTGGGGTTTCTCTGGAGTGCCGTCAAGGAAATCAAGGCTCCTTTCATGTGTGATGTGCAACACGGAATTGCTCTGCACGCAGTTCAGGGGAATCGGGCCTCATCTCGCGGCGAGGGGGAAGTCTCATGGTTTTTCTCGAGTTGCGGCGGGAACCTGGGGTATATTCTCGAGTTACGACGGGGATGGCCCTTCCACACACGTGTGTGTTCAGCCATGTCAGGACTCCTGCCTAGTTGTGAGGGACAACTCGGGATTCTCCTCGAGGCTTTGCAGGGCAATTGGGACGCCTCTCCAGCTGAGACGGGAGACCAAGGGTCCTTTTCCACGTGCCACAGGAATCCTGGGTTTCCTATCAAGTTTCACGAGGAGTCAGGCATCGTCTCCTTTGGAGGCACTGATCTCCGCATACCTCTGGAGTTTTCAAAGGATTTGAGGCCTCCTGTCGCGATGAGGTGGGGAACTATGTCTTTCTCTGTGGTCTCCACAGGGGATTCAGACACCCTTTCGTCTTGGGAGATGCAAGACGAGCCTGCATTCCAGTCACTGCAGGGATATCCGGCCTTATTTCGAGTCAGGGCATCGCGGTGTCCATTCCACTTGAGGCCGCAAACTCAGGGTCCCTCTCACATACCTAGAGCTGAGAGAAGCCTCCTCTTGAGGTGCTTGTGGTAAGGTGGTATTCCTCTGGAGTCGAAGCCAGGGACTAACCTCTCATCTCGAGTTGATTTTTGGTCCACGGAGCTCTTTCGTGTTGCTACAGTGACCTCAGGATCCCTCTAGCCTTGAAACAGTGTTCTTGGGGTTTCTCTGGAGTGCCGTCAAGGAAATCAAGGCTCCTTTCATGTGTGATGTGCAACACGGAATTGCTCTGCACGCAGTGCAGGGGAATCGGGCCTCATCTCGCGGCGAGGGGGAAGTCTCATGGTTTTTCTCGAGTTGCGGCGGGAACCTGGGGTATATTCTCGAGTTACGACGGGGATGGCCCTTCCACACACGTGTTTGTTCAGCCACGTCAGGACTCTTGCCTAGTTGCGAGACACAACTCGGGATTCTCCTCGAGGCTTGGCAAGGCAATTGGGACGCCTCTCCAGCTGAGGCGGGAGACCAAGGGTCCCTTTCCACGTGCCACAGGAATCCTGGGACTCCAATCAAGTTTCACGAGGAGTCAGGCATCGTCTCCTTTGGAGGCACTGATCTCCGCGTACCTCTGGAGTTTTCAAAGGATGTGAGGCCTCCGGTCGCAATGAGGTGGGGAACTAGGTCTTTCTCTGTGGTCTCCACAGGGGATTCAGACATCCTTTCATCTTGGGAGATGCAAGACGAGCCTGCATTCAAGTCACTGCAGGGATATCCAGCCTTATTTCGCGTCAGGGCATCGCGGTGTCCATTCCACTTGAGGCCGCAAACTCAGGGTCCCTCTCACATACCTAGAGCTGAGAGAAGCCTCCTCTTGAGGTGCTTGTGGTAAGGTGGTATTCCTCAGGAGTCGAAGCCAGGGACTAACCTCTCATCTCGTGTTGATTCTTGGTCCACGGAGCTCTTTCGTGTTGCTACAGTGACCTCAGGATCCCTCTAGCCTTGAAACAGTGTTCTTGGGGTTTCTCTGGAGTGCCATCAAGGAAATCAAGGCTCCTTTCATGTGTGATGTGCAACACGGAATTGCTCTGCACGCAGTTCAGGGGAATCGGGCCTCATCTCGCGGCGAGGGGGAAGTCTCATGGTTTTTCTCGAGTTGCGGCGGGAACCTGGGGTATATTCTCGAGTTACGACGGGGATGGCCCTTCCACACACGTGTGTGTTCAGCCATGTCAGGACTCCTGCCTAGTTGTGAGGGACAACTCGGGATTCTCCTCGAGGCTTTGCAGGGCAATTGGGACGCCTCTCCAGCTGAGACGGGAGACCAAGGGTCCCTTTCCACGTGCCACAGGAATCCTGGGTCTCCTATCAAGTTTCACGAGGAGTCAGGCATCGTCTCCTTTGGAGGCACTGATCTCCGCATACCTCTGGAGTTTTCAAAGGATTTGAGGCCTCCTGTCGCGATGAGGTGGGGAACTAGGTCTTTCTCTGTGGTCTCCACAGGGGATTCAGACACCCTTTCGTCTTGGGAGATGCAAGACGAGCCTGCATTCCAGTCACTGCAGGGATATCCGGCCTTATTTCAAGTCAGGGCATCGCGGTGTCCATTGCACTTGAGGCCGCAAACTCAGGGTCCCTCTCACATACCTAGAGCTGAGAGAAGCCCCCTCTTGAGGTGTTTGTGGTAAGGTGGTATTCCTCTGGAGTCGAAGCCAGGGACTAACCTCTCATCTCGAGTTGATTTTTGGTCCACGGAGCTCTTTCGTGTTGCTACAGTGACCTCAGGATCCCTCTAGCCTTGAAACAGTGTTCTTGGGGTTTCTCTGGCGTGCCATGAAGGAAATCAAGGCTCCTTTCATGTGTGATGTGCAACACAGAATTGCTCTGCACGCAGTGCAGGGGAATCGGGCCTCATCTCGCGGCGAGGGGGAAGTCTCATGGTTTTTCTCGAGTTGCGGCGGGAACCTGGGGTATATTCTCGAGTTACGACGGGGATGGCCCTTCCACACACGTGTGTGTTCAGCCATGTCAGGACTCCTGCCTAGTTGTGAGGGACAACTCGGGATTCTCCTCGAGGCTTTGCAGGGCAATTGGGACGCCTCTCCAGCTGAGACGGGAGACCAAGGGTCCCTTTCCACGTGCCACAGGAATCCTGGGTCTCCTATCAAGTTTCACGAGGAGTCAGGCATCGTCTCCTTTGGAGGCACTGATCACCGCATACCTCTGGAGTTTTCAAAGGATTTGAGGCCTCCTGTCGCGATGAGGTGGGGAACTAGGTCTTTCTCTGTGGTCTCCACAGGGGATTCAGATACCCTTTCGTCTTGGGAGATGCAAGACGAGCCTGCATTCCAGTCACTGCAGGGATATCCGGCCTTATTTCAAGTCAGGGCATCGCGGTGTCCATTGCACTTGAGGCCGCAAACTCAGGGTCCCTCTCACATACCTAGAGCTGAGAGAAGCCTCCTCTTGAGGTGTTTGTGGTAAGGTGGTATTCCTCTGGAGTCGAAGCCAGGAACTAACCTCTCATCTCGAGTTGATTTTTGGTCCACGGAGCTCTTTCGTGTTGCTACAGTGACCTCAGGATCCCTCTAGCCTTGAAACAGTGTTCTTGGGGTTTCTCTGGAGTGCCATGAAGGAAATCAAGGCTCCTTTGATGTGTGATGTGCAACACAGAATTGCTCTGCACGCAGTGCAGGGGAATCGGGCCTCATCTCGCGGCGAGGGGGAAGTCTCATGGTTTTTCTCGAGTTGCGGCGGGAACCTGGGGTATATTCTCGAGTTACGACGGGGATGGCCCTTCCACTCACGTGTTTGTTCAGCCACGTCAGGACTCTTGCCTAGTTGCGAGACACAACTCGGGATTCTCCTCGAGGCTTGGCAAGGCAATTGGGACGCCTCTCCAGCTGAGGCGGGAGACCAAGGGTCCCTTTCCACGTGCCACAGGTATCCTGGGACTCCTATCAAGTTTCACGAGGAGTCAGGCATCGTCTCCTTTGGAGGCACTGATCTCTGCGTACCTCTGGAGTTTTCAAAGGATGTGAGGCCTCCGGTCGCGATGAGGTGGGGAACTAGGTGTTTCTCTGTGGTCTCCACAGGGGATCAGACATCCTTTCTTCTTGGGAGATGCAAGACGAGCCTGCATTCAAGTCACTGCAGGGATATCCAGCCTTATTTCGCGTCAGGGCATCGCGGTGTCCATTCCACTTGAGGCCGCAAACTCAGGGTCCCTCTCACATACCTAGAGCTGAGAGAAGCCTCCTCTTGAGGTGCTTGTGGTAAGGTGGTATTCCTCTGGAGTCGAAGGCAGGGACTAACCTCTCATCTCGAGTTGATTTTTGGCCCACGGAGCTCTTTCGTGTTGCTACAGTGACCTCAGGATCCCTCTAGCCTTGAAACAGTGTTCTTGGGGTTTCTCTGGAGTGCCATCAAGGAAATCAAGGCTCCTTTCATGTGTGATGTGCAACACGGAATTGCTCTGCACGCAGTTCAGGGGAATCGGGCCTCATCTCGCGGCGAGGGGGAAGTCTCATGGTTTTTCTCGAGTTGCGGCGGGAATCTGGGGTATATTCTCGAGTTACGACGGGGATGGCCCTTCCACCCACGTGTTTCTTCAGCGACGTCAGGACTCCTGCCTAGTTGCGAGGGACAACTCTGGATTCTCCTCGAGGCTTGGCAGGGCAATTGGGACGCCTCTCCAGCTGAGGCGGGAGACCAAGTGTCCCTTTCCAAGTGCCACAGGAATCCTGGGACTCCTATCAAGTTTCACGAGGAGTCAAGCATCGTCTCCTTTGGAGGCACTGATCTCCGCATACCTCTGGAGTTTTCAAAGGATGTGAGGCCTCCGGTCGCGATGAGGTGGGGAACTAAGTCTTTCTCTGTGCTTTCCACAGGGGATTCAGACATCCTTTCGTCCTGGGAGATGCAAGACGAGCCTGCATTGAAGTCACTGCAGGGATATCCGGCCTTATTTCGAGTCAGGGCATCGCGGTGTCCATTCCACTTGAGGCCGCAAACTCAGGGAACCTCTCACATACCTAGAGCTGAGAGAAGCCTCCTCTTGAGGTGCTTGTGGTAAGGTGGTATTCCTCTGGAGACGAATCCAGGGACTAACCTCTCTTTTCGAGTTGATTTTTGGTCCACAGAGTTCTTTCGTGTTGCTACAGTGACCTCAGGATCCCTCTATCCTTAAAACAGTGTTCCTGGGGTTTCTCTGGAGTGCCATTAAGGAAATCAAGGCTCCTTTCATGTGTGATGTGCAAGACGGAATTGCTCTGCACGCAGTACAGGGGAATCGGGCCTCATCTCGCATCGAGGGGGAAGTCTCATGGTTTTTCTCGAGTTGCGGCGGGAACCTGGGGTATATTCTCGAGTTACAACGGGGATGGCCCTTCCACCCACGTGTTTGTTCAGCCACGTCAGGACTCCTGCCTAGTTGCGAGGGGCAACTCGGTATTCTCCGCGAGGCTTGGCAGGGCAATTGGAACGCCTCTCCAGCTGAGGCGGGAGACCAAGGGTCCCTTTCCACGTGCCACAAGAATCCTGGGACTCCTATCAAGTTTCACGAGGAGTCAGGCATCGTCTCCTTTGGAGGCACTGATCTCCGCGTACCTCTGGAGTTTTCAAAGGATGTGAGGCCTCCGGTCGCGATGAAGTGGGGAACTAGGTGTTTCTCTGTGGTCTCCACAGGGGATTCAAACATCTTTTCTTCTTGGGAGATGCAAGACGAGCCTGCATTCAAGTCACTGGAGGGATATCCGGCCTTATTTCGAGTCAGGGCATCGCGGTGTCCATTCCACTTGAGGCCGCAAACTCAGGGTCCCTCTCACATACCTAGAGCTGAGAGAAGCCTCCTCTTGAGGTGCTTGTGGTAAGGTGGTGTTCCTCAGGAGTCGAAGCCAGGGACTAACCTCTCATCTCGTCTTGATTCGTGGTCCACGGAGCTCTTTCGTGTTGCTACAGTGACCTCAGGATCCCTCAAGCCTTGAAACAGTGTTCTTGGGGTTTCTCTGGAGTGCCATCAAGGAAATCAAGGCTCCTTTCATGTGTGATGTGCAACACGGAATTGCTCTGCACGCAGTGCAGGGGAATTGGGCTTCATCTCGCGGCGAGGGGGAAGTCTCATGGTTTTTCTCGAGTTGCGGCGGGAACCTGGGGTATATTCTCGAGTTACGATGGGGATGGCCCTTCCACACACGTGTGTGTTCAGCCATGTCAGGACTCCTGCCTAGTTGCGAGGGACAACTCGGGATTCTCCTCGAGGCTTTGCAGGGCAATTGGGACGCCTCTCCAGCTGAGACGGGAGACCAAGGGTCCCTTTCCACGTGCCACAAGAATCCTGGGCCTCCTATCAAGTTTCAGGAGGAGTCAGGCATCGTCTCCTTTGGAGGCACTGATCTCCGCATACCTCTGGAGTTTTCAAAGGATTTGAGGCCTCTTGTCGCGATGAGGTGTGGAACTAGGTCTTTCTCTGTGGTCTCCACAGGGGATTCAGACACCCTTTCGTCTTGGGAGATGCAAGACGAGCCTGCATTCCAGTCACTGCAGGGATTTCCGGCCTTATTTCGAGTCAGGGCATCGCGGTGTCCATTCCACTTGAGGCCGCAAACTCAGGGTCCCTCTCACATACCTAGAGCTGAGAGAAGCCTCCTCTTGAGGTGCTTGTGGTAAGGTGGTATTCCTCTGGAGTCGAAGCCAGGGACTAACCTCTCATCTCGAGTTGATTTTTGGTCCACGGAGCTCTTTCGTGTTACTACAGTGACCTCAGGATCCCTCTAGCCTTGAAACAGTGTTCTTGGGGTTTCTCTGGAGTGCCATGAAGGAAATCAAGGCTCCTTTCATGTGTGATGTGCAACACGGAATTGCTCTGCACGCAGTGCAGGGGAATCGGGCCTCATCTCGCGGCGAGGGGGAAGTCTCATGGTTTTTCTCGAGTTGCGGCGGGAACCTGGGGTATATTCTCGAGTTACGACGGGGATGGCCCTTCCACACACGTGTTTGTTCAGCCACGTCAGGACTCTTGCCTAGTTGCGAGACACAACTCGGGATTCTCCTCGAGGCTTGGCAAGGCAATTGGGACGCCTCTCCAGCTGAGACGGGAGACCAAGGGTCCCTTTCCACGTGCCACAGGAATCCTGGGACTCCTATCAAGTTTCACGAGGAGTCAGGCATCGTCTCCTTTGGAGGCACTGATCTCCGCGTACCTCTGGAGTTTTCAAAGGATGTGAGGCTATCGGTCGCGATGAGGTGGGGAACTAAGTCTTTCTCTGTGCTTTCCACAGGGGATTCAGACATCCTTTCGTCCTGGGAGATGCAAGACGAGCCTGCATTGAAGTCACTGCAGGGATATCCGGCCTTATTTCGAGTCAGGGCATCGCGGTGTCCATTCCACTTGAGGCCGCAAACTCAGGGTCCCTCTCACATACCTAGAGCTGAGAGAAGCCTCCTCTTGAGGTGCTTGTGGTAAGGTGGTATTCCTCTGGAGACGAATCCAGGGACTAACCTCTCTTTTCGAGTTGATTTTTGGTCCACAGAGTTCTTTCGTGTTGCTACAGTGACCTCAGGATCCCTCTAGCCTTGAAACAGTGTTCCTGGGGTTTCTCTGGAGTGCCATTAAGGAAATCAAGGCTCCTTTCATGTGTGATGTGCAAGACGGAATTGCTCTGCACGCAGTACAGGGGAATCGGGCCTCATCTCGCATCGAGGGGGAAGTCTCATGGTTTTTCTCGAGTTGCGGCGGGAACCTGGGGTATATTCTCGAGTTACAACGTGGATGGCCCTTCCACCCACGTGTTTGTTCAGCCACGTCAGGACTCCTGCCTAGTTGCGAGAGGCAACTCGGGATTCTCCTCGAGGCTTGGCAGGGCAATTGGGACGCCTCTCCAGCTGAGGCGGGAGACCAAGGGTCCCTTTCCACGTGCCACAAGAATCCTGGGACTCCTATCAAGTTTCACGAGGAGTCAGGCATCGTCTCCTTTGGAGGCACTGATCTCCGCGTACCTCTGGAGTTTTCAAAGGATGTGAGGCCTCCGGTCGCGATGAGGTGGGGAACTAGGTGTTTCTCTGTGGTCTCCACAGGGGATTCAAACATCCTTTCTTTTTGGGAGATGCAAGACGAGCCTGCATTCAAGTCACTGGAGGGATATCCGGCCTTATTTCGAGTCAGGGCATCGCGGTGTCCATTCCACTTGAGGCCGCAAACTCAGGATCCCTCTCACATACCTAGAGCTGAGAGAAGCCTCCTCTTGAGGTGCTTGTGGTAAGGTGGTGTTCCTCAGGAGTCGAAGCCAGGGACTAACCTCTCATCTCGTGTTGATTCTTGGTCCACGGAGCTCTTTCGTGTTGCTACAGTGACCTCAGGATCCCTCAAGCCTTGAAACAGTGTTCTTGGGGTTTCTCTGGAGTGCTATCAAGGAAATCAAGGCTCCTTTCATGTGTGATGTGCAACACGGAATTGCTCTGCACGCAGTGCAGGGGAATCGGACTTCATCTCGCGGCGAGGGGGAAGTCTCATGGTTTTTCTCGAGTTGCGGCGGGAACCTGGGGTATATTCTCGAGTTACGATGGGGATGGCCCTTCCACACACGTGTGTGTTCAGCCATGTCAGGACTCCTGCCTAGTTGCGAGGGACAACTCGGGATTCTCCTCGAGGCTTTGCAGGGCAATTGGGACGCCTCTCCAGCTGAGACGGGAGACCAAGGGTCCCTTTCCACGTGCCACAAGAATCCTGGGTCTCCTATCAAGTTTCAGGAGGAGTCAGGCATCGTCTCCTTTGGAGGCACTGATCTCCGCATACCTCTGGAGTTTTCAAAGGATTTGAGGCCTCTTGTCGCGATGAGGTGGAGAACTATATCTTTCTCTGTGGTCTCCACAGGGGATTCAGACACCCTTTCGTCTTGGGAGATGCAAGACGAGCCTGCATTCCAGTCACTGCAGGGATATCCGGCCTTATTTCGAGTCAGGGCATCGCGGTGTCCATTCCACTTGAGGCCGCAAACTCAGGGTCCCTCTCACATACCTAGAGCTGCGAGAAGCCTCCTCTTGAGGTGTTTGTGGTAAGGTAGTATTCCTCTGGAGTCGAAGCCAGGGACTAACCTCTCATCTCGAGTTGATTTTTGGTCCACGGAGCTCTTTCGTGTTGCTACAGTGTCATCAGGATCCCTCTAGCCTTGAAACAGTGTTCTTGGGGTTTCTCTGGAGTGCCATCAAGGAAATCAAGGCTCCTTTCATGTGTGATGTGCAACACGGAATTGCTCTGCATGCAGTGCAGGGGAATCGGGCCTCATCTCGCGGCGAGGGGGAAGTCTCATGGTTTTTCTCGAGTTGCGGCGGGAACCTGGGGTATATTCTCGAGTTACGACGGGGATGGCCCTTCCACACACGTGTTTGTTCAGCCACGTCAGGACTCTTGCCTAGTTGCGAGACACAACTCGGGATTCTCCTCGAGGCTTGGCAAGGCAATTGGGACGCCTCTCCAGCTGAGGCGGGAGACCAAGGGTCCCTTTCCACGTGCCACAGGAATCCTGGGACTCCTATCAAGTTTCACGAGGAGTCAGGCATCGTCTCCTTTGGAGGCACTGATCTCCGCGTACCTCTGGAGTTTTCAAAGGATGTGAGGCCTCCGGTCGCGATGAGGTGGGGAACTAGGTGTTTCTCTGTGGTCTCCACAGGGGATTCAGACATCCTTTCATCTTGGGAGATGCAAGACGAGCCTGCATTCAAGTCACTGCAGGGATATCCAGCCTTATTTCGCGTCAGGGCATCGCGGTGTCCATTCCACTTGAGGCCGCAAACTCAGGGTCCCTCTCACATACCTAGAGCTGAGAGAAGCCTCCTCTTGAGGTGCTTGTGGTAAGGTGGTATTTCTCAGGAGTCGAAGCCAGGGACTAACCTCTCATCTCGTGTTGATTCTTGGTCCACGGAGCTCTTTCGTGTTGCTACAGTGACCTCAGGATCCCTCTAGCCTTGAAACAGTGTTCTTGGGGTTTCTCTGGAGTGCCATCAAGGAAATCAAGGCTCCTTTCATGTGTGATGTGCAACACGGAATTGCTCTGCACGCAGTTCAGGGGAATCGGGCCTCATCTCGCGGCGAGGGGGAAGTCTCATGGTTTTTCTCCAGTTGCGGCGGGAACCTGGGGTATATTCTCGAGTTACGACGGGGATGGCCCTTCCACACACGTGTGTGTTCAGCCATGTCAGGACTCCTGCCTAGTTGTGAGGGACAACTCGGGATTCTCCTCGAGGCTTTGCAGGGCAATTGGGACGCCTCTCCAGCTGAGACGGGAGACCAAGGGTCCCTTTCCACGTGCCACAGGAATCCTGGGTCTCCTATCAAGTTTCACGAGGAGTCAGGCATCGTCTCCTTTGGAGGCACTGATCTCCGCATACCTCTGGAGTTTTCAAAGGATTTGAGGCCTCTTGTCGCGATGAGGTGTGGAACTAGGTCTTTCTCTGTGGTCTCCACAGGGGATTCAGACACCCTTTCGTCTTGGGAGATGCAAGACGAGCCTGCATTCCAGTCACTGCAGGGATTTCCGGCCTTATTTCGAGTCAGGGCATCGCGGTGTCCATTCCACTTGAGGCCGCAAACTCAGGGTCCCTCTCACATACCTAGAGCTGAGAGAAGCCTCCTCTTGAGGTGCTTGTGGTAAGGTGGTATTCCTCTGGAGTCGAAGCCAGGGACTAACCTCTCATCTCGAGTTGATTTTTGGTCCACGGAGCTCTTTCGTGTTACTACAGTGACCTCAGGATCCCTCTAGCCTTGAAACAGTGTTCTTGGGGTTTCTCTGGAGTGCCATGAAGGAAATCAAGGCTCCTTTCATGTGTGATGTGCAACACGGAATTGCTCTGCACGCAGTGCAGGGGAATCGGGCCTCATCTCGCGGCGAGGGGGAAGTCTCATGGTTTTTCTCGAGTTGCGGCGGGAACCTGGGGTATATTCTCGAGTTACGACGGGGATGGCCCTTCCACACACGTGTTTGTTCAGCCACGTCAGGACTCTTGCCTAGTTGCGAGACACAACTCGGGATTCTCCTCGAGGCTTGGCAAGGCAATTGGGACGCCTCTCCAGCTGAGACGGGAGACCAAGGGTCCCTTTCCACGTGCCACAGGAATCCTGGGACTCCTATCAAGTTTCACGAGGAGTCAGGCATCGTCTCCTTTGGAGGCACTGATCTCCGCGTACCTCTGGAGTTTTCAAAGGATGTGAGGCTATCGGTCGCGATGAGGTGGGGAACTAAGTCTTTCTCTGTGCTTTCCACAGGGGATTCAGACATCCTTTCGTCCTGGGAGATGCAAGACGAGCCTGCATTGAAGTCACTGCAGGGATATCCGGCCTTATTTCGAGTCAGGGCATCGCGGTGTCCATTCCACTTGAGGCCGCAAACTCAGGGTCCCTCTCACATACCTAGAGCTGAGAGAAGCCTCCTCTTGAGGTGCTTGTGGTAAGGTGGTATTCCTCTGGAGACGAATCCAGGGACTAACCTCTCTTTTCGAGTTGATTTTTGGTCCACAGAGTTCTTTCGTGTTGCTACAGTGACCTCAGGATCCCTCTATCCTTGAAACAGTGTTCCTGGGGTTTCTCTGGAGTGCCATTAAGGAAATCAAGGCTCCTTTCATGTGTGATGTGCAAGACGGAATTGCTCTGCACGCAGTACAGGGGAATCGGGCCTCATCTCGCATCGAGGGGGAAGTCTCATGGTTTTTCTCGAGTTGCGGCGGGAACCTGGGGTATATTCTCGAGTTACAACGTGGATGGCCCTTCCACCCACGTGTTTGTTCAGCCACGTCAGGACTCCTGCCTAGTTGCGAGGGGCAACTCGGGATTCTCCTCGAGGCTTGGCAGGGCAATTGGAACGCCTCTCCAGCTGAGGCGGGAGACCAAGGGTCCCTTTCCACGTGCCACAAGAATCCTGGGACTCCTATCAAGTTTCACGAGGAGTCAGGCATCGTCTCCTTTGGAGGCACTGATCTCCGCGTACCTCTGGAGTTTTCAAAGGATGTGAGGCCTCCGGTCGCGATGAGGTGGGGAACTAGGTCTTTCTCTGTGGTCTCCACAGGGGATTCAAACATCCTTTCTTTTTGGGAGATGCAAGACGAGCCTGCATTCAAGTCACTGGAGGGATATCCGGCCTTATTTCGAGTCAGGGCATCGCGGTGTCCATTCCACTTGAGGCCGCAAACTCAGGATCCCTCTCACATACCTAGAGCTGAGAGAAGCCTCCTCTTGAGGTGCTTGTGGTAAGGTGGTGTTCCTCAGGAGTCGAAGCCAGGGACTAACCTCTCATCTCGTGTTGATTCTTGGTCCACGGAGCTCTTTCGTGTTGCTACAGTGACCTCAGGATCCCTCAAGCCTTGAAACAGTGTTCTTGGGGTTTCTCTGGAGTGCTATCAAGGAAATCAAGGCTCCTTTCATGTGTGATGTGCAACACGGAATTGCTCTGCACGCAGTGCAGGGGAATCGGACTTCATCTCGCGGCGAGGGGGAAGTCTCATGGTTTTTCTCGAGTTGCGGCGGGAACCTGGGGTATATTCTCGAGTTACGATGGGGATGGCCCTTCCACACACGTGTGTGTTCAGCCATGTCAGGACTCCTGCCTAGTTGCGAGGGACAACTCGGGATTCTCCTCGAGGCTTTGCAGGGCAATTGGGACGCCTCTCCAGCTGAGACGGGAGACCAAGGGTCCCTTTCCACGTGCCACAAGAATCCTGGGTCTCCTATCAAGTTTCAGGAGGAGTCAGGCATCGTCTCCTTTGGAGGCACTGATCTCCGCATACCTCTGGAGTTTTCAAAGGATTTGAGGCCTCTTGTCGCGATGAGGTGGAGAACTATATCTTTCTCTGTGGTCTCCACAGGGGATTCAGACACCCTTTCGTCTTGGGAGATGCAAGACGAGCCTGCATTCCAGTCACTGCAGGGATATCCGGCCTTATTTCGAGTCAGGGCATCGCGGTGTCCATTCCACTTGAGGCCGCAAACTCAGGGTCCCTCTCACATACCTAGAGCTGAGAGAAGCCTCCTCTTGAGGTGTTTGTGGTAAGGTGGTATTCCTCTGGAGTCGAAGCCAGGGACTAACCTCTCATCTCGAGTTGATTTTTGGTCCACGGAGCTCTTTCGTGTTGCTACAGTGTCATCAGGATCCCTCTAGCCTTGAAACAGTGTTCTTGGGGTTTCTCTGGAGTGCCATCAAGGAAATCAAGGCTCCTTTCATATGTGATGTGCAACACGGAATTGCTCTGCACGCAGTGCAGGGGAATCGGGCCTCATCTCGCGGCGAGGGGGAAGTCTCATGGTTTTTCTCGAGTTGCGGCGGGAACCTGGGGTATATTCTCGAGTTACGACGGGGATGGCCCTTCCACACACGTGTTTGTTCAGCCACGTCAGGACTCTTGCCTAGTTGCGAGACACAACTCGGGATTCTCCTCGAGGCTTGGCAAGGCAATTGGGACGCCTCTCCAGCTGAGGCGGGAGACCAAGGGTCCCTTTCCACGTGCCACAGGAATCCTGGGACTCCTATCAAGTTTCACGAGGAGTCAGGCATCGTCTCCTTTGGAGGCACTGATCTCCGCGTACCTCTGGAGTTTTCAAAGGATGTGAGGCCTCCGGTCGCGATGAGGTGGGGAACTAGGTGTTTCTCTGTGGTCTCCACAGGGGATTCAGACATCCTTTCATCTTGGGAGATGCAAGACGAGCCTGCATTCAAGTCACTGCAGGGATATCCAGCCTTATTTCGCGTCAGGGCATCGCGGTGTCCATTCCACTTGAGGCCGCAAACTCAGGGTCCCTCTCACATACCTAGAGCTGAGAGAAGCCTCCTCTTGAGGTGCTTGTGGTAAGGTGGTATTTCTCAGGAGTCGAAGCCAGGGACTAACCTCTCATCTCGTGTTGATTCTTGGTCCACGGAGCTCTTTCGTGTTGCTACAGTGACCTCAGGATCCCTCTAGCCTTGAAACAGTGTTCTTGGGGTTTCTCTGGAGTGCCATCAAGGAAATCAAGGCTCCTTTCATGTGTGATGTGCAACACGGAATTGCTCTGCACGCAGTTCAGGGGAATCGGGCCTCATCTCGCGGCGAGGGGGAAGTCTCATGGTTTTTCTCCAGTTGCGGCGGGAACCAGGGGTATATTCTCGAGTTACGACGGGGATGGCCCTTCCACACACGTGTGTGTTCAGCCATGTCAGGACTCCTGCCTAGTTGTGAGGGACAACTCGGGATTCTCCTCGAGGCTTTGCAGGGCAATTGGGACGCCTCTCCAGCTGAGACGGGAGACCAAGGGTCCCTTTCCACGTGCCACAGGAATCCTGGGACTCCTATCAAGTTTCACAAGGAGTCAGGCATCGTCTCCTTTGGAGGCACTGATCTCCGCATACCTCTGGAGTTTTCAAAGGATTTGAGGCCTCCTGTCGCGATGAGGTGGGGAACTATGTCTTTCTCTGTGGTCTCCACAGGGGATTCAGACACCCTTTCGTCTTGGGAGATGCAAGACGAGCCTGCATTCCAGTCACTGCAGGGATATCCGGCCTTATTTCGAGTCAGGGCATCGCGGTGTCCATTCCACTTGAGGCTGCAAACTCAGGGTCCCTCTCACATACCTAGAGCTGAGAGAAGCCTCCTCTTGAGGTGCTTGTGGTAAGGTGGTATTCCTCTGGAGTCGAAGCCAGGGACTAACCTCTCATCTCGAGTTGATTTTTGGCCCACGGAGCTCTTTCGTGTTGCTACAGTGACCTCAGGATCCCTCCAGCCTTGAAACAGTGTTCTTGGGGTTTCTCTGGAGTGCCATCAAGGAAATCAAGGCTCCTTTCATGTGTGATGTGCAACACGGAATTGCTCTGCACGCAGTGCAGGGGAATCGGGCCTCATCTCGCGGCGAGGGGGAAGTCTCATGGTTTTTCTCGAGTTGCGGCGGGAACCTGGGGTATATTCTCGAGTTACGACGGGGATGGCCCTTCCACCCACGTGTTTCTTCAGCGACGTCAGGACTCCTGCCTAGTTGCGAGGGACAACTCTGGATTCTCCTCGAGGCTTGGCAGGGCAATTGGGACGCCTCTCCAGCTGAGGCGGGAGACCAAGTGTCCCTTTCCAAGTGCCACAGGAATCCTGGGACTCCTATCAAGTTTCACGAGGAGTCAGGCATCGTCTCCTTTGTAGGCACTGATCTCCGCATACCTCTGGAGTTTTCAACGGATGTGAGGCTATCGGTCGCGATGAGGTGGGGAACTAAGTCTTTCTCTGTGCTTTCCACAGGGGATTCAGACATCCTTTCGTCCTGGGAGATGCAAGACGAGCCTGCATTGAAGTCACTGCAGGGATATCCGGCCTTATTTCGAGTCAGGGCATCGCGGTGTCCATTCCACTTGAGGCCGCAAACTCAGGGTCCCTCTCACATACCTAGAGCTGAGAGAAGCCTCCTCTTGAGGTGCTTGTGGTAAGGTGGTATTCCTCTGGAGACGAATACAGGGACTAACCTCTTTTTTCGAGTTGATTTTTGGTCCACAGAGTTCTATCCTGTTGCTACAGTGACCTCAGAATCCCTCTATCCTTGAAACAGTGTTCTTGGGGTTTCTCTGGAGTGCCATCAAGGAAATCAAGGCTCCTTTCATGTGTGATGTGCAACACGGAATTGCTCTGCACGCAGTGCAGGGGAATCAGGCCTCATCTCGCAGCGAGGGGGAAGTCTCATGGTTTTTCTCGAGTTGCGGCGGGAACCTGGGGTATATTCTCGAGTTACGACGGGGATGGCCCTTCCACCCACGTGTTTCTTCAGCGACGTCAGGACTCCTGCCTAGTTGCGAGGGACAACTCTGGATTCTCCTCGAGGCTTGGCAGGGCAATTGGGACGCCTCTCTAGCTGAGGCGGGAGACCAAGGGTCCCTTTCCAAGTGCCACAGGAATCCTGGGACTCCTATCAAGTTTCACGAGGAGTCAGGCATCGTCTCCTTTGGAGGCACTGATCTCCGCGTACCTCTGGAGTTTTCAAAGGATGTAAGGTTATCGGTCGCGATGAGGTGGGAAACTAAGTCTTTCTCTGTGCTTTCCACAGGGGATTCAGACATCCTTTCGTCCTGGGAGATGCAAGAGGAGCCTGCATTGAAGTCACTGCAGGGATACCCGGCCTTATTTCGAGTCAGGGCATCGCGGTGTCCATTCCACTTGAGGCCGCAAACTCAGGGTCCCTCTCACATACCAAGAGCTGAGAGAAGCCTCCTCTTGAGGTGCTTGTGGTAAGGTGGTATTCCTCAGGAGTCGAAGCCAGGGACTAACCTCTCATCTCGTGTTGATTCTTGGTCCACGGAGCTCTTTCGTGTTGCTACAGTGACCTCAGGATCCCTCTAGCCTTGAAACAGTGTTCTTGGGGTTTCTCTGGAGTGCCATCAAGGAAATCAAGGCTCCTTTCCTGTGTGATGTGCAACACGGAATTGCTCTGCACGCAGTGCAGGGGAATCGGGCCTCATCTCGCGGCGAGGGGGAAGTCTCATGGTTTTTCTCGAGTTGCGGCGGGAACCTGGGGTATATTCTCGAGTTACGACGGGGATGGCCCTTCCACACACGTGTGTGTTCAGCCATGTCAGGACTCCTGCCTAGTTGTGAGGGACAACTCGGGATTCTCCTCGAGGCTTTGCAGGGCAATTGGGACGCCTCTCCAGCTGAGACGGGAGACCAAGGGTCCCTTTCCACGTGCCACAGGAATCCTGGGTCTCCTATCAAGTTTCACGAGGAGTCAGGCATCGTCTCCTTTGGAGGCACTGATCTCCGCATACCTCTGGAGTTTTCAAAGGATTTGAGGCCTCCTGTCGCGATGAGGTGGGGAACTACGTCTTTCTCTGTGGTCTCCACAGGGGATTCAGACACCCTTTCGTCTTGGGAGATGCAAGACGAGCCTGCATTCCAGTCACTGCAGGGATATCCGGCCTTATTTCAAGTCAGGGCATCGCGGTGTCCATTGCACTTGAGGCCGCAAACTCAGGGTCCCTCTCACATACCTAGAGCTGAGAGAAGCCTCCTCTTGAGGTGTTTGTGGTAAGGTGGTATTCCTCAGGAGTCGAAGCCAGGGACTAACCTCTCATCTCGAGTTGATTTTTGGTCCACGGAGCTCTTTCGTGTTGCTACAGTGACCTCAGGATCCCTCTAGCCTTGAAACAGTGTTCTTGGGGTTTCTCTGGAGTGCCATGAAGGAAATCAAGGCTCCTTTGATGTGTGATGTGCAACACAGAATTGCTCTGCACGCAGTGCAGGGGAATCGGGCCTCATCTCGCGGCGAGGGGGAAGTCTCATGGTTTTTCTCGAGTTGCGGCGGGAACCTGGGGTATATTCTCGAGTTACGACGGGGATGGCCCTTCCACTCACGTGTTTGTTCAGCCAGGTCAGGACTCTTGCCTAGTTGCGAGACACAACTCGGGATTCTCCTCGAGGCTTGGCAAGGCAATTGGGACGGCTCTCCACCTGAGGCGGGAGACCAAGGGTCCCTTTCCACGTGCCACAGGTATCCTGGGACTCCTATCAAGTTTCACGAGGAGTCAGGCATCGTCTCCTTTGGAGGCACTGATCTCCGCCTACCTCTGGAGTTTTCAAAGGATGTGAGGCCTCCGGTCGCGATGAGGTGGGGAACTAGGTGTTTCTCTGTGGTCTCCACAGGGGATTCAGACATCCTTTCATCTTGGGAGATGCAAGACGAGCCTGCATTCAAGTCACTGCAGGGATATCCAGCCTTATTTCGCGTCAGGGCATCGCGGTGTCCATTCCACTTGAGGCCGCAAACTCAGGGTCCCTCTCACATACCTAGAGCTGAGAGAAGCCTCCTCTTGAGGTGCTTGTGGTAAGGTGGTATTCCTCTGGAGTCGAAGCCAGGGACTAACCTCTCATCTCGAGTTGATTTTTGGCCCACGGAGCTCTTTCGTGTTGCTACAGTGACCTCAGGATCCCTCTAGCCTTGAAACAGTGTTCTTGGGGTTTCTCTGGAGTGCCATCAAGGAAATCAAGGCTCCTTTCATGTGTGATGTGCAACACGGAATTGCTCTGCACGCAGTGCAGGGGAATCGGGCCTCATCTCGCGGCGAGGGGGAAGTCTCATGGTTTTTCTCGAGTTGCGGCGGGAACCTGGGGTATATTCTCGAGTTACGACGGGGATGGCCCTTCCACACACGTGTTTCTTCAGCGACGTCAGGACTCCTGCCTAGTTGCGAGGGACAACTCTGGATTCTCCTCGAGGCTTGGCAGGGCAATTGGAACGCCTCTCCAGCTGAGGCGGGAGACCAAGTGTCCCTTTCCAAGTGCCACAGGAATCCTGGGACTCCTATCAAGTTTCACGAGGAGTCAAGCATCGTCTCCTTTGGAGGCACTGATCTCCGCATACCTCTGGAGTTTTCAAAGGATGTGAAGCTATCGGTCGCGATGAAGTGGGGAACTAAGTCTTTCTCTGTGCTTTCCACAGGGGATTCAGACATCCTTTCGTCCTGGGAGATGCAAGACGAGCCTGCATTGAAGTCACTGCAGGGATATCCGGCCTTATTTCGAGTCAGGGCATCGCGGTGTCCATTCCACTTGAGGCCGCAAACTCAGGGTCCCTCTCACATACCTAGAGCTGAGAGAAGCCTCCTCTTGAGGTGCTTGTGGTAAGGTGGTATTCCTCTGGAGACGAATCCAGGGACTAACCTCTCTTTTCGAGTTGATTTTTGGTCCACAGAGTTCTTTCATGTTGCTACAGTGACCTCAGGATCCCTCTATCCTTGAAACAGTGTTCTTGGGGTTTCTCTGGAGTGCCATCAAGGAAATCAAAGCTCCTTTCATGTGTGATGTGCAAGACGGAATTGCTCTGCACGCAGTACAGGGGAATCGGGCCTCATCTCGCATCGAGGGGGAAGTCTCATGGTTTTTCTCGAGTTGCGGCGGGAACCTGGGGTATATTCTCGAGTTACAACGGGGATGGCCCTTCCACCCACGTGTTTGTTCAGCCACGTCAGGACTCCTGCCTAGTTGCGAGGGGCAACTCGGGATTCTCCTCGAGGCTTGGCAGGGCAATTGGAACGCCTCTCCAGCTGAGACGGGAGACCAAGGGTCCCTTTCCACGTGCCACAGGAATCCTGGGTCTCCTATCAAGTTTCAGGAGGAGTCAGGCATCGTCTCCTTTGGAGGCACTGATCTCCGCATACCTCTGGAGTTTTCAAAGGATTTGAGGCCTCCTGTCGCGATGAAGTGGGGAACTAGGTCTTTCTCTGTGGTCTCCACAGGGGATTCAGACACCCTTTCGTCTTGGGAGATGCAAGACGAGCCTGCATTCCAGTCACTGCAGGGATATCCGGCCTTATTTCGAGTCAGGGCATCGCGGTGTCCATTCCACTTGAGGCCGCAAACTCAGGGTCCCTCTCACATACCTGGAGCTGAGAGAAGCCTCCTCTTGAGGTGCTTGTGGTAAGGTGGTATACCTCAGGAGTCGAAGCCAGGGACTAACCTCTCATCTCGTGTTGATTCTTGGTCCACGGAGCTCTTTCGTGTTGCTACAGTGACCTCAGGATCCCTCTAGCCTTGAAACAGTGTTCTTGGGGTTTCTCTGGAGTGCCATCAAGGAAATCAAGGCTCCTTTCATGTGTGATGTGCAACACGGAATTGCTCTGCACGCAGTGCAGGGGAATCGGGCCTCATCTCGCGGCGAGGGGGAAGTCTCATGGTTTTTCTCGAGTTGCGGCGGGAACCTGGGGTATATTCTCGAGTTACGACGGGGATGGCCCTTCCAGACACGTGTGTGTTCAGCCATGTCAGGACTCCTGCCTAGTTGCGAGGGACAACTCGGGATTCTCCTCGAGGCGTTGCAGGGCAATTGGGACGCCTCTCCAGCTGAGACGGGAGACCAAGGGTCCCTTTCCACGTGCCACAGGAATCCTGGGTCTCCTATCAAGATTCAAGAGGAGTCAGGCATCGTCTCCTTTGGAGGCACTGATCTCCGCATACCTCTGGAGTTTTCAAAGGATTTGAGGCCTCCTGTCGCGATGAGGTGGGGAACTAGGTCTTTCTCTGTGGTCTCCACAGGGGATTCAGACACCCTTTCGTCTTGGGAGATGCAAGACGAGCCTGCATTCCAGTCACTGCAGGGATATCCGGCCTTATTTCGAGTCAGGGCATCGCGGTGTCCATTCCACTTGAGGCCGCAAACTCAGGGTCCCTCTCACATACCTAGAGCTGAGAGAAGCCTCCTCTTGAGGTGCTTGTGGTAAGGTGGTATTCCTCTGGAGTCGAAGCCAGGAACTAACCTCTCATCTCGAGTTGATTCTTGGTCCACGGAGCTCTTTCGTGTTGCTACAGTGACCTCAGGATCCCTCTAGCCTTGAAACAGTGTTCTTGGGCTTTCTCTGGCGTGCCATGAAGGAAATCAAGGCTCCTTTCATGTGTGAACACGGAATTGCTCTGCACGCAGTGCAGGGGAATCGGGCCTCATCTCGCGGCGAGGGGGAAGTCTCATGGTTTTTCTCGAGTTGTGGCGGGAACCTGGGGTATATTCTCGAGTTACGACGGGGATGGCCCTTCCACACACGTGTTTGTTCAGCCACGTCAGGACTCTTGCCTAGTTGCGAGACACAACTCGGGATTCTCCTCGAGGCTTGGCAGGGCAATTGGGACGCCTCTCCAGCTGAGGCGGGAGACCAAGTGTCCCTTTCCAAGTGCCACAGGAATCCTGGGACTCCTATCAAGTTTCACGAGGAGTCAGGCATCGTCTCCTTTGTAGGCACTGATCTCCGCATACCTCTGGAGTTTTCAAAGGATGTGAGGCTATCGGTCGCGATGAGGTGGGGAACTAAGTCTTTCTCTGTGCTTTCCACAGGGGATTCAGACATCCTTTCGTCCTGGGAGATGCAAGACGAGCCTGCATTGAAGTCACTGCAGGGATATCCGGCCTTATTTCGAGTCAGGGCATCGCGGTGTCCATTCCACTTGAGGCCGCAAACTCAGGGTCCCTCTCACATACCTAGAGCTGAGAGAAGCCTCCTCTTGAGGTGCTTGTGGTAAGGTGGTATTCCTCTGGAGACGAATACAGGGACTAACCTCTTTTTTCGAGTTGATTTTTGGTCCACCGAGTTCTTTCGTGTTGCTACAGTGACCTCAGAATCCCTCTATCCTTGAAACAGTGTTCTTGGGGTTTCTCTGGAGTGCCATCAAGGAAATCAAGGCTCCTTTCATGTGTGATGTGCAACACGGAATTGCTCTGCACGCAGTGCAGGGGAATCAGGCCTCATCTCGCAGCGAGGGGGAAGTCTCATGGTTTTTCTCGAGTTGCGGCGGGAACCTGGGGTATATTCTCGAGTTACGACGGGGATGGCCCTTCCACCCACGTGTTTCTTCAGCGACGTCAGGACTCCTGCCTAGTTGCGAGGGACAACTCTGGATTCTCCTCGAGGCTTGGCAGGGCAATTGGGACGCCTCTCCAGCAGAGGCGGGAGACCAAGGGTCCCTTTCTAAGTGCCACAGTAATCCTGGGACTCCTATCAAGTTTCACGAGGAGTCAGGCATCGTCTCCTTTGGAGGCACTGATCTCCGCGTACCTCTGGAGTTTTCAAAGGATGTAAGGTTATCGGTCGCGATGAGGTGGGAAACTAAGTCTTTCTCTGTGCTTTCCACAGGGGATTCAGACATCCTTTCGTCCTGGGAGATGCAAGAGGAGCCTGCATTGAAGTCACTGCAGGGATACCCGGCCTTATTTCGAGTCAGGGCATCGCGGTGTCCATTCCACTTGAGGCCGCAAACTCAGGGTCCCTCTCACATACCTAGAGCTGAGAGAAGCCTCCTCTTGAGGTGCTTGTGGTAAGGTGGTATTCCTCTGGAGTCGAAGCCAGGGACTAACCTCTCATCTCGAGTTGATTCTTGGTCCACGGAGCTCTTTCGTGTTGCTACAGTGACCTCAGGATCCCTCTAGCCTTGAAACAGTGTTCTTGGGGTTTCTCTGGAGTGCCATCAAGGAAATCAAGGCTCCTTTCATGTGTGATGTGCAACACGGAATTGCTCTGCACGCAGTGCAGGGGAATCGGGCCTCATCTCGCGGCGAGGGGGAAGTCTCATGGTTTTTCTCGAGTTGCGGCGGGAACCTGGGGTATATTCTCGAGTTACGACGGGGATGGCCCTTCCACACACGTGTTTGTTCAGCCATGTCAGGACTCCTGCCTAGTTGTGAGGGACAACTCGGGATTCTCCTCGAGGCTTTGCAGGGCAATTGGGACGCCTCTCCAGCTGAGGCGGGAGACCAAGGGTCCCTTTCCACGTGCCACAGGAATCCTGGGTCTCCTATCAAGTTTCACGAGGAGTCAGGCATCGTCTCCTTTGGAGGCACTGATCTCCGCATACCTCTGGAGTTTTCAAAGGATTTGAGGCCTCCTGTCGCGATGAGGTGGGGAACTACGTCTTTCTCTGTGGTCTCCACAGGGGATTCAGACACCCTTTCGTCTTGGGAGATGCAAGACGAGCCTGCATTCCAGTCACTGCAGGGATATCCGGCCTTATTTCAAGTCAGGGCATCGCGGTGTCCATTGCACTTGAGGCCGCAAACTCAGGGTCCCTCTCACATACCTAGAGCTGAGAGAAGCCTCCTCTTGAGGTGTTTGTGGTAAGGTGGTATTCCTCAGGAGTCGAAGCCAGGGACTAACCTCTCATCTCGAGTTGATTTTTGGTCCACGGAGCTCTTTCGTGTTGCTACAGTGACCTCAGGATCCCTCTAGCCTTGAAACAGTGTTCTTGGGGTTTCTCTGGAGTGCCATGAAGGAAATCAAGGCTCCTTTCATGTGTGATGTGCAACACAGAATTGCTCTGCACGCAGTGCAGGGGAATCGGGCCTCATCTCGCGGCGAGGGGGAAGTCTCATGGTTTTTCTCGAGTTGCGGCGGGAACCTGGGGTATATTCTCGAGTTACGACGGGGATGGCCCTTCCACTCACGTGTTTGTTCAGCCACGTCAGGACTCTTGCCTAGTTGCGAGACACAACTCGGGATTCTCCTCGAGGCTTGGCAAGGCAATTGGGACGGCTCTCCACCTGAGGCGGGAGACCAAGGGTCCCTTTCCACGTGCCACAGGTATCCTGGGACTCCTATCAAGTTTCACGAGGAGTCAGGCATCGTCTCCTTTGGAGGCACTGATCTCCGCCTACCTCTGGAGTTTTCAAAGGATGTGAGGCCTCCGGTCGCGATGAGGTGGGGAACTAGGTGTTTCTCTGTGGTCTCCACAGGGGATTCAGACATCCTTTCATCTTGGGAGATGCAAGACGAGCCTGCATTCAAGTCACTGCAGGGATATCCAGCCTTATTTCGCGTCAGGGCATCGCGGTGTCCATTCCACTTGAGGCCGCAAACTCAGGGTCCCTCTCACATACCTAGAGCTGAGAGAAGCCTCCTCTTGAGGTGCTTGTGGTAAGGTGGTATTCCTCTGGAGTCGAAGCCAGGGACTAACCTCTCATCTCGAGTTGATTTTTGGCCCACGGAGCTCTTTCGTGTTGCTACAGTGACCTCAGGATCCCTCTAGCCTTGAAACAGTGTTCTTGGGGTTTCTCTGGAGTGCCATCAAGGAAATCAAGGCTCCTTTCATGTGTGATGTGCAACACGGAATTGCTCTGCACGCAGTGCAGGGGAATCGGGCCTCATCTCGCGGCGAGGGGGAAGTCTCATGGTTTTTCTCGAGTTGCGGCGGGAACCTGGGGTATATTCTCGAGTTACGACGGGGATGGCCCTTCCACCCACGTGTTTCTTCAGCGACGTCAGGACTCCTGCCTAGTTGCGAGGGACAACTCGGGATTCTCCTCGAGGCTTTGCAGGGCAATTGGGACGCCTCTCCAGCTGAGACGGGAGACCAAGGGTCCCTTTCCACGTGCCACAGGAATCCTGGGTCTCCTATCAAGATTCAAGAGGAGTCAGGCATCGTCTCCTTTGGAGGCACTGATCTCCGCATACCTCTGGAGTTTTCAAAGGATTTGAGGCCTCCTGTCGCGATGAGGTGGGGAACTAGGTCTTTCTCTGTGGTCTCCACAGGGGATTCAGACACCCTTTCGTCTTGGGAGATGCAAGACGAGCCTGCATTCCAGTCACTGCAGGGATATCCGGCCTTATTTCGAGTCAGGGCATCGCGGTGTCCATTCCACTTGAGGCCGCAAACTCAGGGTCCCTCTCACATACCTAGAGCTGAGAGAAGCCTCCTCTTGAGGTGCTTGTGGTAAGGTGGTATTCCTCTGGAGTCGAAGCCAGGAACTAACCTCTCATCTCGAGTTGATTCTTGGTCCACGGAGCTCTTTCGTGTTGCTACAGTGACCTCAGGATCCCTCTAGCCTTGAAACAGTGTTCTTGGGGTTTCTCTGGCGTGCCATGAAGGAAATCAAGGCTCCTTTCATGTGTGAACACGGAATTGCTCTGCACGCAGTGCAGGGGAATCGGGCCTCATCTCGCGGCGAGGGGGAAGTCTCATGGTTTTTCTCGACTTGTGGCGGGAACCTGGGGTATATTCTCGAGTTACGACGGGGATGGCCCTTCCACACACGTGTTTGTTCAGCCACGTCAGGACTCTTGCCTAGTTGCGAGACACAACTCGGGATTCTCCTCGAGGCTTTGCAGGGCAATTGGGAAGCCTCTCCAGCTGAGACGGGAGACCAAGGGTCCCTTTCCACGTGCCACAGGAATCCTGGGTCTTCTATCAAGTTTCACGAGGAGTCAGGCATCGTCTCCTTTGGAGGCACTGATCTCCGCATACCTCTGGAGTTTTCAAAGGATTTGAGGCCTCCTGTCGCGATGAGGTGGGGAACTACGTCTTTCTCTGTGGTCTCCACAGGGGATTCAGACACCCTTTCGTCTTGGGAGATGCAAGACGAGCCTGCATTCCAGTCACTGCAGGGATATCCGGCCTTATTTCAAGTCAGGGCATCGTGGTGTCCATTCCACTTGAGGCCGCAAACTCAGGGTCCCTCTCACATACCTAGAGCTGAGAGAAGCCTCCTCTTGAGGTGCTTGTGGTAAGGTGGTATTCCTCTGGAGACGAATACAGGGACTAACCTCTCTTTTCGAGTTGATTTTTGGTCCACAGAGTTCTATCCTGTTGCTACAGTGACCTCAGAATCCCTCTATCCTTGAAAGAGTGTTCTTGGGGTTTCTCTGGAGTGCCATCAAGGAAATCAAGGCTCCTTTCATGTGTGATGTGCAACACGGAATTGCTCTGCACGCCGTGCAGGGGAATCGGGCCTCATCTCGCAGCGAGGGGGAAGTCTCATGGTTTTTCTCGAGTTGCGGCGGGAACCTGGGGTATATTCTCGAGTTACGACGGGGATGGCCCTTCCACCCACGTGTTTCTTCAGCGACGTCAGGACTCCTGCCTAGTTGCGAGGGACAACTCTGGATTCTACTCGAGGCTTGGCAGGGCAATTGGGACGCCTCTCCAGCTGAGGCGGGAGAGCAAGGGTCCCTTTCCAAGTGCCACAGGAATCCTGGGACTCCTATCAAGTTTCACGAGGAGTCAGGCATCGTCTCCTTTGGAGGCACTGATCTCCGCGTACCTCTGGAGTTTTCAAAGGATGTAAGGTTATCGGTCGCGATGAGGTGGGAAACTAAGTCTTTCTCTCTGCATTCCACAGGGGATTCAGACATCCTTTTGTCCTGGGAGATGCAAGAGGAGCCTGCATTGAAGTCACTGCAGGGATATCCGGCCTTATTTCGAGTCAGGGCATCGCGGTGTCCATTCCACTTGTGGCCGCAAACTCAGGGTCCCTCTCACATACTTAGAGCTGAGAGAAGCCTCCTCTTGAGGTGCTTGTGGTAAGGTGGTATTCCTCTGGAGACGAATCCAGGGACTAACCTCTCTTTTCGAGTTGATTTTTGGTCCACAGAGTTCTTTCGTGTTGCTACAGTGACCTCAGGATCCCTCTATCCTTGAAACAGTGTTCTTGGGGTTTCTCTGGAGTGCCATCAAGGAAATCAAGGCTCCTTTCATGTGTGATGTGCAAGACGGAATTGCTCTGCACGCAGTACAGGGGAATCGGGCCTCATCTCGCATCGAGGGGGAAGTCTCATGGTTTTTCTCGAGTTGCGGCGGGAACCTGGGGTATATTTTCGAGTTACGACGGGGAAGGCCCTTCCACCCACGTGTTTGTTCAGCCACGTCAGGACTCCTGCCTAGTTGCGAAGGACAACTCGGGATTCTCCTCGAGGCTTGGCAGGGCAATTGGAACGCCTCTCCAGCTGAGGCGGGAGACCAAGGGTCCCTTTCCACGTGCCACAAGAATCCTGGGACTCCTATCAAGTTTCACGAGGAGTCAGGCATCGTCTCCTTTGGAGGCACTGATCTCCGCGTACCTCTGGAGTTTTCAAAGGATGTGAGGCCTCCGGTCGCGATGAGGTGGGGAACTAGGTCTTTCTCTGTGGTCTCCACAGGGGATTCAGACATCCTTTCTTCTTGGGAGATGCAAGACGAGCCTGCATTCAAGTCACTGCAGGGATATCCGGCCTTATTTCGAGTCAGGGCATCGCGGTGTCCATTCCACTTGAGGCCGCAAACTCAGGGTCCCTCTCACATACCTAGAGCTGAGAGAAGCCTCCTCTTGAGGTGCTTGTGGTAAGGTGGTATTCCTCAGGAGTCGAAGCCAGGGAATAACCTCTCATCTCGTGTTGATTCTTGGTCCACGGAGCTCTTTCGTGTTGCTACAGTGACCTCAGGATCCCTCTAGCCTTGAAACAGTGTTCTTGGGGTTTCTCTGGGGTGCCATCAAGGAAATCAAGGCTCCTTTCATGTGTGATGTGCAACACGGAATTGCTCTGCACGCAGTGCCGGGAAATCGGGCCTCATCTCGCATCGAGGGGGAAGTCTCATGGTTTTTCTCGAGTTGCGGCGGGAACCTGGGGTATATTCTCGAGTTACGACGGGGATGGCCCTTCCACCCACGTGTTTGTTCAGCCACGTCAGGACTCCTGCCTAGTTGTGAGGGACAACTCGGGATTCTCCTCGAGGATTTGCAGGGCAATTGGGACGCCTCTCCAGCTGAGACGGGAGACCAAGGGTCCCTTTCCACGTGCCACAGGAATCCTGGGTCTCCTATCAAGTTTCACGAGGAGTCAGGCATCGTCTCCTTTGGAGGCACTGATCTCCGCGTACCTCTGGAGTTTTCAAAGGATGTGAGGCCTCCGGTCGCGATGAGGTGGGGAACTAGGTGTTTCTCTGTGGTCTCCACAGGGGATTCAGACATCCTTTCATCTTGGGAGATGCAAGACGAGCCTGCATTCAAGTCACTGCAGGGATATCCAGCCTTATTTCGCGTCAGGGCATCGCGGTGTCCATTCCACTTGAGGCCGCAAACTCAGGGTCCCTCTCACATACCTAGAGCTGAGAGAAGCCTCCTCTTGAGGTGCTTGTGGTAAGGTGGTATTCCTCTGGAGTCGAAGCCAGGAACTAACCTCTCATCTCGAGTTGATTTTTGGCCCACGGAGCTCTTTCGTGTTGCTACAGTGACCTCAGGATCCCTCTAGCCTTGAAACAGTGTTCTTGGGGTTTCTCTGGAGTGCCATGAAGGAAATCAAGGCTCCTTTCATGTGTGATGTGCAACACGGAATTGCTCTGCACGCAGTGCAGGGGAATCGGGCCGCATCTCGCGGCGAGGGGGAAGTCTCATGGTTTTTCTCGAGTTGCGGCGGGAACCTGGGGTATATTCTCGAGTTACGACGGGGATGGCCCTTCCACCCACGTGTTTCTTCAGCGACGTCAGGACTCCTGCCTAGTTGCGAGGGACAACTCTGGATTCTCCTCGAGGCTTGGCAGGGCAATTGGGACGCCTCTCCAGCTGAGGCGGGAGACCAAGTGTCCCTTTCCAAGTGCCACAGGAATCCTGGGACTCCTATCAAGTTTCACGAGGAGTCAGGCATCATATCCTTTGGAGGCACTGATCTCCGCATACCTCTGGAGTTTTCAAAGGATTTGAGGCCTCCTGTCGCGATGAAGTGGGGAACTAGGTCTTTCTCTGTGGTCTCCACAGGGGATTCAGACACCCTTTCGTCTTGGGAGATGCAAGACGAGCCTGCATTCCAGTCACTGCAGGGATATCCGACCTTATTTCGAGTCAGGGCATCGCGGTGTCCATTCCACTTGAGGCCGCAAACTCAGGGTCCCTCTCACATACCTAGAGCTGAGAGAAGCCTCCTCTTGAGGTGCTTGTGGTAAGGTGGTATTCCTCAGGAGTCGAAGCCAGGGACTAACCTCTCATCTCGTGTTGATTCTTGGTCCACGGAGCTCTTTCGTGTTGCTACAGTGACCTCAGGATCCCTCTAGCCTTGAAACAGTGTTCTTGGGGTTTCTCTGGAGTGCCATCAAGGAAATCAAGGCTCCTTTCATGTGTGATGTGCAACACGGAATTGCTCTGCACGCAGTTCAGGGGAATCGGGCCTCATCTCTCGGCGAGGGGGAAGTCTCATGGTTTTTCTCGAGTTGCGGCGGGAACCTGGGGTATATTCTCGAGTTACGACGGGGATGGCCCTTCCAGACACGTGTGTGTTCAGCCATGTCAGGACTCCTGCCTAGTTGCGAGGGACAACTCGGGATTCTCCTCGAGGCTTTGCAGGGCAATTGGGACGCCTCTCCAGCTGAGACGGGAGACCAAGGGTCCCTTTCCACGTGCCACAGGAATCCTGGGTCTCCTATCAAGATTCAAGAGGAGTCAGGCATCGTCTCCTTTGGAGGCACTGATCTCCGCATACCTCTGGAGTTTTCAAAGGATTTGAGGCCTCCTGTCGCGATGAGGTGGGGAACTAGGTCTTTCTCTGTGGTCTCCACAGGGGATTCAGACACCCTTTCGTCTTGGGAGATGCAAGACGAGCCTGCATTCCAGTCACTGCAGGGATATCCGGCCTTATTTCGAGTCAGGGCATCGCGGTGTCCATTCCACTTGAGGCCGCAAACTCAGGGTCCCTCTCACATACCTAGAGCTGAGAGAAGCCTCCTCTTGAGGTGCTTGTGGTAAGGTGGTATTCCTCTGGAGTCGAAGCCAGGGACTAACCTCTCATCTCGAGTTGATTTTTGGCCCACGGAGCTCTTTCGTGTTGCTACAGTGACCTCAGGATCCCTCTAGCCTTGAAACAGTGTTCTTGGGGTTTCTCTGGAGTGCCATCAAGGAAATCAAGGCTCCTTTCATGTGTGATGTGCAACACGGAACTGCTCTGCACGCAGTGCAGGGGAATCGGGCCGCATCTCGCGGCGAGGGGGAAGTCTCATGGTTTTTCTCGAGTTGCGGCGGGAACCTGGGGTATATTCTCGAGTTACGACGGGGATGGCCCTTCCAGACACGTGTGTGTTCAGCCATGTCAGGACTCCTGCCTAGTTGCGAGGGACAACTCTGGATTCTCCTCGAGGCTTGGCAGGGCAATTGGGACGCCTCTCCAGCTGAGGCGGGAGACCAAGTGTCCCTTTCCAAGTGCCACAGGAATCCTGGGACTCCTATCAAGTTTCACGAGGAGTCAGGCATCGTATCCTTTGGAGGCACTGATCTCCGCATACCTCTGGAGTTTTCAAAGGATTTGAGGCCTCCTGTCGCGATGAAGTGGGGAACTAGGTCTTTCTCTGTGGTCTCCACAGGGGATTCAGACACCCTTTCGTCTTGGGAGATGCAAGACGAGCCTGCATTCCAGTCACTGCAGGGATATCCGGCCTTATTTCGAGTCAGGGCATCGCGGTGTCCATTCCACTTGAGGCCGCAAACTCAGGGTCCCTCTCACATACCTAGAGCTGAGAGAAGCCTCCTCTTGAGGTGCTTGTGGTAAGGTGGTATTCCTCAGGAGTCGAAGCCAGGGACTAACCTCTCATCTCGTGTTGATTCTTGGTCCACGGAGCTCTTTCGTGTTGCTACAGTGACCTCAGGATCCCTCTAGCCTTGAAACAGTGTTCTTGGGGTTTCTCTGGAGTGCCATCAAGGAAATCAAGGCTCCTTTCATGTGTGATGTGCAACACGGAATTGCTCTGCACGCAGTTCAGGGGAATCGGGCCTCATCTCTCGGCGAGGGGGAAGTCTCATGGTTTTTCTCGAGTTGCGGCGGGAACCTGGGGTATATTCTCGAGTTACGACGGGGATGGCCCTTCCAGACACGTGTGTGTTCAGCCATGTCAGGACTCCTGCCTAGTTGCGAGGGACAACTCGGGATTCTCCTCGAGGCTTTGCAGGGCAATTGGGACGCCTCTCCAGCTGAGACGGGAGACCAAGGGTCCCTTTCAACGTGCCACAGGAATCCTGGGTCTCCTATCAAGATTCAAGAGGAGTCAGGCATCGTCTCCTTTGGAGGCACTGATCTCCGCATACCTCTGGAGTTTTCAAAGGATTTGAGGCCTCCTGTCGCGATGAGGTGGGGAACTAGGTCTTTCTCTGTGGTCTCCACAGGGGATTCAGACACCCTTTCGTCTTGGGAGATGCAAGACGAGCCTGCATTCCAGTCACTGCAGGGATATCCGGCCTTATTTCGAGTCAGGGCATCGCGGTGTCCATTCCACTTGAGGCCGCAAACTCAGGGTCCCTCTCACATACCTAGAGCTGAGAGAAGCCTCCTCTTGAGGTGCTTGTGGTAAGGTGGTATTCCTCTGGAGTCGAAGCCAGGAACTAACCTCTCATCTCGAGTTGATTCTTGGTCCACGGAGCTCTTTCGTGTTGCTACAGTGACCTCAGGATCCCTCTAGCCTTGAAACAGTGTTCTTGGGGTTTCTCTGGCGTGCCATGAAGGAAATCAAGGCTCCTTTCATGTGTGAACACGGAATTGCTCTGCACGCAGTGCAGGGGAATCGGGCCTCATCTCGCGGCGAGGGGGAAGTCTCATGGTTTTTCTCGACTTGTGGCGGGAACCTGGGGTATATTCTCGAGTTACGACGGGGATGGCCCTTCCACACACGTGTTTGTTCAGCCACGTCAGGACTCTTGCCTAGTTGCGAGACACAACTCGGGATTCTCCTCGAGGCTTTGCAGGGCAATTGGGAAGCCTCTCCAGCTGAGACGGGAGACCAAGGGTCCCTTTCCACGTGCCACAGGAATCCTGGGTCTTCTATCAAGTTTCACGAGGAGTCAGGCATCGTCTCCTTTGGAGGCACTGATCTCCGCATACCTCTGGAGTTTTCAAAGGATTTGAGGCCTCCTGTCGCGATGAGGTGGGGAACTACGTCTTTCTCTGTGGTCTCCACAGGGGATTCAGACACCCTTTCGTCTTGGGAGATGCAAGACGAGCCTGCATTCCAGTCACTGCAGGGATATCCGGCCTTATTTCAAGTCAGGGCATCGTGGTGTCCATTCCACTTGAGGCCGCAAACTCAGGGTCCCTCTCACATACCTAGAGCTGAGAGAAGCCTCCTCTTGAGGTGCTTGTGGTAAGGTGGTATTCCTCTGGAGTCGAAGCCAGGGACTAACCTCTCATCTCGAGTTGATTTTTGGTCCACGGAGCTCTTTCATGTTGCTACAGTGACCTCAGGATCCCTCTAGCCTTGAAACAGTGTTCTTGGGGTTTCTCTGGAGTGCCATGAAGCAAATCAAGGCTCCTTTCATGTGTGATGTGCAACACAGAATTGCTCTGCACGCAGTGCAGGGGAATCGGGCCTCATCTCGCGGCGAGGGGGAAATCTCATGGTTTTTCTCGAGTTGCGGCGGGAACCTGGGGTATATTCTCGAGTTACGACGGGGATGGCCCTTCCACTCACGTGTTTGTTCAGCCACGTCAGGACTCTTGCCTAGTTGCGAGACACAACTCGGGATTCTCCTCGAGGCTTGGCAAGGCAATTGGGACGCCTCTCCAGCTGAAGCGGGAGACCAAGGGTCCCTTTCCACGTGCCACAGGTATCCTGGGACTCCTATCAAGTTTCACGAGGAGTCAGGCATCGTCTCCTTTGGAGGCACTGATCTCCGCGTACCTCTGGAGTTTTCAAAGGATGTGAGGCCTCCGGTCGCGATGAGGTGGGGAACTAGGTGTTTCTCTGTGGTCTCCACAGGGGATTCAGACATCCTTTCATCTTGGGAGATGCAAGACGAGCCTGCATTCAAGTCACTGCAGGGATATCCAGCCTTATTTCGAGTCAGGGCATCGCGGTGTCCATTCCACTTGAGGCCGCAAACTCAGGGTCCCTCTCACATACCTAGAGCTGAGAGAAGCCTCCTCTTAAGGTGCTTGTGGTAAGGTGGTATTCCTCTGGAGTCGAAGCCAGGGACTAACCTCTCATCTCGAGTTGATTTTTGGCCCACGGAGCTCTTTCGTGTTGCTACAGTGACCTCAGGATCCCTCTAGCCTTGAAACAGTGTTCTTGGGGTTTCTCTGGAGTGTCATCAAGGAAATCAAGGCTCCTTTCATGTGTGATGTGCAACACGGAATTGCTCTGCACGCAGTGCATGGGAATCGGGCCTCATCTCGCGGCGAGGGGGAAGTCTCATGGTTTTTCTCGAGTTGCGGCGGGAACCTGGGGTATATTCTCGAGTTACGACGGGGATGGCCCTTCCACCCACGTGTTTCTTCAGCGACGTCAGGACTCCTGCCTAGTTGCGAGGGACAACTCTGGATTCTCCTCGAGGCTTGGCAGGGCAATTGGGACGCCTCTCCAGCTGAGGCGGGAGACCAAGTGTCCCTTTCCAAGTGCCACAGGAATCCGGGGACTCCTATCAAGTTTCACGAGGAGTCAGGCATCGTCTCCTTTGGAGGCACTGATCTCCGCATACCTCTGGAGTTTTCAACGGATGTGAGGCTATCGGTCGCGATGAGGTGGGGAACTAAGTCTTTCTCTGTGCTTTCCACAGGGGATTCAGACATCCTTTCGTCCTGGGAGATGCAAGACGAGCCTGCATTGAAGTCACTGCAGGGATATCCGGCCTTATTTCGAGTCAGGGCATCGCGGTGTCCATTCCACTTGAGGCCGCAAACTCAGGGTCCCTCTCACATACCTAGAGCTGAGAGAAGCCTCCTCTTGAGGTGCTTGTGGTAAGGTGGTATTCCTCTGGAGACGAATACAGGGACTAACCTCTCTTTTCGAGTTGATTTTTGGTCCACAGAGTTCTATCCTGTTGCTACAGTGACCTCAGAATCCCTCTATCCTTGAAACAGTGTTCTTGGGGTTTCTCTGGAGTGCCATCAAGGAAATCAAGGCTCCTTTCATGTGTGATGTGCAACACGGAATTGCTCTGCACGCAGTGCAGGGGAATCGGGCCTCATCTCGCATCGAGGGGGAAGTCTCATGGTTTTTCTCGAGTTGCGGCGGGAACCTGGGGTATATTCTCGAGTTACGACGGGGATGGCCCTTCCACCCACGTGTTTCTTCAGCGACGTCAGGACTCCTGCCTAGTTGCGAGGGACAACTCTGGATTCTACTCGAGGCTTGGCAGGGCAATTGGGACGCCTCTCCAGCTGAGGCGGGAGACCAAGGGTCCCTTTCCAAGTGCCACAGGAATCCTGGGACTCCTATCAAGTTTCACGAGGAGTCAGGCATCGTCTCCTTTGGAGGCACTGATCTCCGCATACCTCTGGAGTTTTCAAAGGATGTAAGGTTATCGGTCGCGATGAGGTGGGAAACTAAGTCTTTCTCTCTGCATTCCACAGGGGATTCAGACATCCTTTTGTCCTGGGAGATGCAAGAGGAGCCTGCATTGAAGTCACTGCAGGGATATCCGGCCTTATTTCGAGTCAGGGCATCGCGGTGTCCATTCCACTTGTGGCCGCAAACTCAGGGTCCCTCTCACATACTTAGAGCTGAGAGAAGCCTCCTCTTGAGGTGCTTGTGGTAAGGTGGTATTCCTCTGGAGACGAATCCAGGGACTAACCTCTCTTTTCGAGTTGATTTTTGGTCCACAGAGTTCTTTCGTGTTGCTACAGTGACCTCAGGATCCCTCTATCCTTGAAACAGTGTTCTTGGGGTTTCTCTGGAGTGCCATCAAGGAAATCAAGGCTCCTTTCATGTGTGATGTGCAAGACGGAATTGCTCTGCACGCAGTACAGGGGAATCGGGCCTCATCTCGCATCGAGGGGGAAGTCTCATGGTTTTTCTAGAGTTGCGGCGGGAAACTGGGGTATATTTTCGAGTTACGACGGGGAAGGCCCTTCCACCCACGTGTTTGTTCAGCCACGTCAGGACTCCTGCCTAGTTGCGAAGGACAACTCGGGATTCTCCTCGAGGCTTGGCAGGGCAATTGGAACGCCTCTCCAGCTGAGGCGGGAGACCAAGGGTCCCTTTCCACGTGCCACAAGAATCCTGGGACTCCTATCAAGTTTCACGAGGAGTCAGGCATCGTCTCCTTTGGAGGCACTGATCTCCGCGTACCTCTGGAGTTTTCAAAGGATGTGAGGCCTCCGGTCGCGATGAGGTGGGGAACTAGGTCTTTCTCTGTGGTCTCCACAGGGGATTCAGACATCCTTTCTTCTTGGGAGATGCAAGACGAGCCTGCATTCAAGTCACTGCAGGGATATCCGGCCTTATTTCGAGTCAGGGCATCGCGGTGTCCATTCCACTTGAGGCCGCAAACTCAGGGTCCCTCTCACATACCTAGAGCTGAGAGAAGCCTCCTCTTGAGGTGCTTGTGGTAAGGTGGTATTCCTCAGGAGTCGAAGCCAGGGAATAACCTCTCATCTCGTGTTGATTCTTGGTCCACGGAGCTCTTTCGTGTTGCTACAGTGACCTCAGGATCCCTCTAGCCTTGAAACAGTGTTCTTGGGGTTTCTCTGGGGTGCCATCAAGGAAATCAAGGCTCCTTTCATGTGTGATGTGCAACACGGAATTGCTCTGCACGCAGTGCCGGGAAATCGGGCCTCATCTCGCATCGAGGGGGAAGTCTCATGGTTTTTCTCGAGTTGCGGCGGGAACCTGGGGTATATTCTCGAGTTACGACGGGGATGGCCCTTCCACCCACGTGTTTCTTCAGCGACGTCAGGACTCCTGCCTAGTTGCGAGGGACAACTCTGGATTCTCCTCGAGGCTTGGCAGGGCAATTGGGACGCCTCTCCAGCTGAGGCGGGAGACCAAGTGTCCCTTTCCAAGTGCCACAGGAATCCTGGGACTCCTATCAAGTTTCACGAGGAGTCAGGCATCGTATCCTTTGGAGGCACTGATCTCCGCATACCTCTGGAGTTTTCAAAGGATTTGAGGCCTCCTGTCGCGATGAAGTGGGGAACTAGGTCTTTCTCTGTGGTCTCCACAGGGGATTCAGACACCCTTTCGTCTTGGGAGATGCAAGACGAGCCTGCATTCCAGTCACTGCAGGGATATCCGACCTTATTTCGAGTCAGGGCATCGCGGTGTCCATTCCACTTGAGGCCGCAAACTCAGGGTCCCTCTCACATACCTAGAGCTGAGAGAAGCCTCCTCTTGAGGTGCTTGTGGTAAGGTGGTATTCCTCAGGAGTCGAAGCCAGGGACTAACCTCTCATCTCGTGTTGATTCTTGGTCCACGGAGCTCTTTCGTGTTGCTACAGTGACCTCAGGATCCCTCTAGCCTTGAAACAGTGTTCTTGGGGTTTCTCTGGAGTGCCATCAAGGAAATCAAGGCTCCTTTCATGTGTGATGTGCAACACGGAATTGCTCTGCACGCAGTTCAGGGGAATCGGGCCTCATCTCTCGGCGAGGGGGAAGTCTCATGGTTTTTCTCGAGTTGCGGCGGGAACCTGGGGTATATTCTCGAGTTACGACGGGGATGGCCCTTCCAGACACGTGTGTGTTCAGCCATGTCAGGACTCCTGCCTAGTTGCGAGGGACAACTCGGGATTCTCCTCGAGGCTTTGCAGGGCAATTGGGACGCCTCTCCAGCTGAGACGGAAGACCAAGGGTCCCTTTCCACGTGCCACAGGAATCCTGGGTCTCCTATCAAGATTCAAGAGGAGTCAGGCATCGTCTCCTTTGGAGGCACTGATCTCCGCATACCTCTGGAGTTTTCAAAGGATTTGAGGCCTCCTGTCGCGATGAGGTGGGGAACTAGGTCTTTCTCTGTGGTCTCCACAGGGGATTCAGACACCCTTTCGTCTTGGGAGATGCAAGACGAGCCTGCATTCCAGTCACTGCAGGGATATCCGGCCTTATTTCGAGTCAGGGCATCGCGGTGTCCATTCCACTTGAGGCCGCAAACTCAGGGTCCCTCTCACATACCTAGAGCTGAGAGAAGCCTCCTCTTGAGGTGCTTGTGGTAAGGTGGTATTCCTCTGGAGTCGAAGCCAGGGACTAACCTCTCATCTCGAGTTGATTTTTGGCCCACGGAGCTCTTTCGTGTTGCTACAGTGACCTCAGGATCCCTCTAGCCTTGAAACAGTGTTCTTGGGGTTTCTCTGGAGTGCCATCAAGGAAATCAAGGCTCCTTTCATGTGTGATGTGCAACACGGAACTGCTCTGCACGCAGTGCAGGGGAATCGGGCCGCATCTCGCGGCGAGGGGGAAGTCTCATGGTTTTTCTCGAGTTGCGGCGGGAACCTGGGGTATATTCTCGAGTTACGACGGGGATGGCCCTTCCACCCACGTGTTTCTTCAGCGACGTCAGGACTCCTGCCTAGTTGCGAGGGACAACTCTGGATTCTCCTCGAGGCTTGGCAGGGCAATTGGGACGCCTCTCCAGCTGAGGCGGGAGACCAAGTGTACCTTTCCAAGTGCCACAGGAATCCTGGGACTCCTATCAAGTTTCACGAGGAGTCAGGCATCGTATCCTTTGGAGGCACTGATCTCCGCATACCTCTGGAGTTTTCAAAGGATTTGAGGCCTCCTGTCGCGATGAAGTGGGGAACTAGGTCTTTCTCTGTGGTCTCCACAGGGGATTCAGACACCCTTTCGTCTTGGGAGATGCAAGACGAGCCTGCATTCCAGTCACTGCAGGGATATCCGGCCTTATTTCGAGTCAGGGCATCGCGGTGTCCATTCCACTTGAGGCCACAAACTCAGGGTCCCTCTCACATACCTAGAGCTGAGAGAAGCCTCCTCTTGAGGTGCTTGTGGTAAGGTGGTATTCCTCAGGAGTCGAAGCCAGGGACTAACCTCTCATCTCGTGTTGATTCTTGGTCCACGGAGCTCTTTCGTGTTGCTACAGTGACCTCAGGATCCCTCTAGCCTTGAAACAGTGTTCTTGGGGTTTCTCTGGAGTGCCATCAAGGAAATCAAGGCTCCTTTCATGTGTGATGTGCAACACGGAATTGCTCTGCACGCAGTTCAGGGGAATCGGGCCTCATCTCTCGGCGAGGGGGAAGTCTCATGGTTTTTCTCGAGTTGCGGCGGGAACCTGGGGTATATTCTCGAGTTACGACGGGGATGGCCCTTCCAGACACGTGTGTGTTCAGCCATGTCAGGACTCCTGCCTAGTTGCGAGGGACAACTCGGGATTCTCCTCGAGGCTTTGCAGGGCAATTGGGACGCCTCTCCAGCTGAGACGGGAGACCAAGGGTCCCTTTCCACGTGCCACAGGAATCCTGGGTCTCCTATCAAGATTCAAGAGGAGTCAGGCATCGTCTCCTTTGGAGGCACTGACCTCCTCATACCTCTGGAGTTTTCAAAGGATTTGAGGCCTCCTGTCGCGATGAGGTGGGGAACTAGGTCTTTCTCTGTGGTCTCCACAGGGGATTCAGACACCCTTTCGTCTTGGGAGATGGAAGACGAGCCTGCATTCCAGTCACTGCAGGGATATCCGGCCTTATTTCGAGTCAGGGCATCGCGGTGTCCATTCCACTTGAGGCCGCAAACTCAGGGTCCCTCTCACATACCTAGAGCTGAGAGAAGCCTCCTCTTGAGGTGCTTGTGGTAAGGTGGTATTCCTCTGGAGTCGAAGCCAGGAACTAACCTCTCATCTCGAGTTGATTCTTGGTCCACGGAGCTCTTTCGTGTTGCTACAGTGACCTCAGGATCCCTCTAGCCTTGAAACAGTGTTCTTGGGGTTTCTCTGGCGTGCCATGAAGGAAATCAAGGCTCCTTTCATGTGTGAACACGGAATTGCTCTGCACGCAGTGCAGGGGAATCTTGCCTCATCTCGCGGCGAGGGGGAAGTCTCATGGTTTTTCTCGAGTTGCGGCGGGAACCTGGGGTATATTCTCGAGTTACGACGGGGATGGCCCTTCCACACACGTGTTTGTTCAGCCACGTCAGGACTCTTGCCTAGTTGCGAGGGACAACTCTGGATTCTCCTCGAGGCTTGGCAAGGCAATTGGGACGCCTCTCCAGCTGAGGCGGGAGACCAAGGGTCCCTTTCCACGTGCCACAGGAATCCTGGGACTCCTATCAAGTTTCAGGAGAAGTCAGGCATCGTCTCCTTTGGAGGCACTGATCTCCGCGTACCTCTGGAGTTTTCAAAGGATGTGAGGCCTCCGGTCGCGATGAGGTGGGGAACTAGGTCTTTCTCTGTGGTCTCCACAGCGGATTCAGACATCCTTTCATCTTGGGAGATGCAAGACGAGCCTGCATTCCAGTCACTGCAGGGATATCCAGCCTTATTTCGCGTCAGGGCATCGCGGTGTCCATTCCACTTGAGGCCGCAAACTCAGGGTCCCTCTCACATACCTAGAGCTGAGAGAAGCCTCCTCTTGAGGTGCTTGTGGTAAGGTGGTATTCCTCAGGAGTCGAAGCCAGGGACTAACCTCTCATCTCGTGTTGATTCTTGATCCACGGAGCTCTTTCGTGTTGCTACAGTGACCTCAGGATCCCTCTAGCCTTGAAACAGTGTTCTTGGGGTTTCTCTGGAGTGCCATCAAGGAAATCAAGGCTCCTTTCATGTGTGATGTGCAACACGGAATTGCTCTGCACGCAGTTCAGGGGAATCGGGCCTCATCTCGCGGCGAGGGGGAAGTCTCATGGTTTTTCTCGAGTTGCGCTGGGAACCTGGGGTATATTCTCGAGTTACGACGGGGATGGCCCTTCCACACACGTGTGTGATCAGCCATGTCAGGACTCCTGCCTAGTTGTGAGGGACAACTCGGGATTCTCCTCGAGGCTTTGCAGGGCAATTGGGAAGCCTCTCCAGCTGAGACGGGAGACCAAGGGTCCCTTTCCACGTGCCACAGGAATCCTGGGTCTTCTATCAAGTTTCACGAGGAGTCAGGCATCGTCTCCTTTGGAGGCACTGATCTCCGCATACCTCTGGAGTTTTCAAAGGATTTGAGGCCTCCTGTCGCGATGAGGTGGGGAACTACGTCTTTCTCTGTGGTCTCCACAGGGGATTCAGACACCCTTTCGTCTTGGGAGATGCAAGACGAGCCTGCATTCCAGTCACTGCAGGGATATCCGGCCTTATTTCAAGTCAGGGCATCGCGGTGTCCATTCCACTTGAGGCCGCAAACTCAGGGTCCCTCTCACATACCTAGAGCTGAGAGAAGCCTCCTCTTGAGGTGCTTGTGGTAAGGTGGTATTCCTCTGGAGTCGAAGCCAGGGACTAACCTCTCATCTCGAGTTGATTTTTGGTCCACGGAGCTCTTTCATGTTGCTACAGTGACCTCAGGATCCCTCTAGCCTTGAAACAGTGTTCTTGGGGTTTCTCTGGAGTGCCACGAAGGAAATCAAGGCTCCTTTCATGTGTGATGTGCAACACAGAATTGCTCTGCACGCAGTGCAGGGGAATCGGGCCTCATCTCGCATCGAGGGGGAAGTCTCATGGTTTTTCTCGAGTTGCGGCGGGAACCTGGGGTATATTCTCGAGTTACGACCGGGATGGCCCTTCCACTCACGTGTTTGTTCAGCCACGTCAGGACTCTTGCCTAGTTGCGAGACACAACTCGGGATTCTCCTCGAGGCTTGGCAAGGCAATTGGGACGCCTCTCCAGCTGAAGCGGGAGACCAAGGGTCCCTTTCCACGTGCCACAGGTATCCTGGGACTCCTATCAAGTTTCACGAGGAGTCAGGCATCGTCTCCTTTGGAGGCACTGATCTCCGCGTACCTCTGGAGTTTTCAAAGGATGTGAGGCCTGCGGTCGCGATGAGGTGGGGAACTAGGTGTTTCTCTGTGGTCTCCACAGGGGATTCAGACATCCTTTCATCTTGGGAGATGCAAGACGAGCCTGCATTCAAGTCACTGCAGGGATATCCAGCCTTATTTCGAGTCAGGGCATCGCGGTGTCCATTCCACTTGAGGCCGCAAACTCAGGGTCCCTCTCACATACCTAGAGCTGAGAGAAGCCTCCTCTTAAGGTGCTTGTGGTAAGGTGGTATTCCTCTGGAGTCGAAGCCAGGGACTAACCTCTCATCTCGAGTTGATTTTTGGCCCACGGAGCTCTTTCGTGTTGCTACAGTGACCTCAGGATCCCTCTAGCCTTGAAACAGTGTTCTTGGGGTTTCTCTGGAGTGTCATCAAGGAAATCAAGGCTCCTTTCATGTGTGATGTGCAACACGGAATTGCTCTGCATGCAGTGCATGGGAATCGGGCCTCATCTCGCGGCGAGGGGGAAGTCTCATGGTTTTTCTCGAGTTGCGGCGGGAACCTGGGGTATATTCTCGAGTTACGACGGGGATGGCCCTTCCACCCACGTGTTTCTTCAGCGACGTCAGGACTCCTGCCTAGTTGCGAGGGACAACTCTGGATTCTCCTCGAGGCTTGGCAGGGCAATTGGGACGCCTCTCCAGCTGAGGCGGGAGACCAAGTGTCCCTTTCCAAGTGCCACAGGAATCCGGGGACTCCTATCAAGTTTCACGAGGAGTCAGGCATCGTCTCCTTTGGAGGCACTGATCTCCGCATACCTCTGGAGTTTTCAACGGATGTGAGGCTATCGGTCGCGATGAGGTGGGGAACTAAGTCTTTCTCTGTGCTTTCCACAGGGGATTCAGACATCCTTTCGTCCTGGGAGATGCAAGACGAGCCGGCATTCCAGTCACTGCAGGGATATCCGGCCTTATTTCGAGTCAGGGCATCGCGGTGTCCATTCCACTTGAGGCCGCAAACTCAGGGTCCCTCTCACATACCTAGAGCTGAGAGAAGCCTCCTCTTGAGGTGCTTGTGGTAAGGTGGTATTCCTCTGGAGACGAATCCAGGGACTAACCTCTCTTTTCGAGTTGATTTTTGGTCCACAGATTTCTTTCGTGTTGCTACAGTGACCTCAGGATCCCTCTATCCTTGAAACAGTGTTCATGGGGTTTCTCTGGAGTGCCATCAAGGAAATCAAGGCTCCTTTCATGTGTGATGTGCAACACGGAATTGCTCTGCATGCAGTACAGGGGAATCGGGCCTCATCTCGCAGCGAGGGGGAAGTCTCATGGTTTTTCTCGAGTTGCGGCGGGAACCTGGGGTATATTCTCGAGTTACGACGGGGATGGCCCTTCCACCCACGTGTTTCTTCAGCGACGTCAGGACTCCTGCCTAGTTGCGAGGGACAACTCTGGATTCTCCTCGAGGCTTGGCAGGGCAATTGGGACGCCTCTCCAGCTGAGGCGGGAGACCAAGGGTCCCTTTCCAAGTGCCACAGGAATCCTGGGACTCCTATCAAGTTTCACGAGGAGTCAGGAATCGTCTCCTTTGGAGGCACTGATCTCCGCGTACCTCTGGAGTTTTCAAAGGATGTAAGGTTATCGGTCGCGATGAGGTGGGAAACTAAGTCTTTCTCTGTGCATTCCACAGGGGATTCAGACATCCTTTTGTCCTGGGAGATGCAAGAGGAGCCTGCATTGAAGTCACTGCAGGGATATCCGGCCTTATTTCGAGTCAGGGCATCGCGGTGTCCATTCCACTTGAGGCCGCAAACTCAGGGTCCCTCTCACATACTTAGAGCTGAGAGAAGCCTCCTCTTGAGGTGCTTGTGGTAAGGTGGTATTCCTCTGGAGAAGAATCCAGGGACTAACCTCTCTTTTCGAGTTGATTTTTGGTCCACAGAGTTCTTTCGTGTTGCTACAGTGACCTCAGGATCCCTCTATCCTTGAAACAGTGTTCTTGGGGTTTCTCTGGAGTGCCATCAAGGAAATCAAGGCTCCTTTCATGTGTGATGTGCAAGACGGAATTGCTCTGCACGCAGTACAGGGGAATCGGGCCTCATCTCGCATCGAGGGGGAAGTCTCATTGTTTTTCTAGAGTTGCGGCGGGAACCTGGGGTATATTTTCGAGTTACGACGGGGAAGGCCCTTCCACCCACGTGTTTGTTCAGCCACGTCAGGACTCCTGCCTAGTTGCGAAAGACAACTCGGGATTCTCCTCGAGGCTTGGCAGGGCAATTGGAACGCCTCTCCAGCTGAGGCGGGAGACCAAGGGTCCCTTTCCACGTGCCACAAGAATCCTGGGACTCCTATCAAGTTTCACGAGGAGTCAGGCATCGTCTCCTTTGGAGGCACTGATCTCCGCGTACCTCTGGAGTTTTCAAAGGATGTGAGGCCTCCGGTCGCGATGAGGTGGGGAACTAGGTCTTTCTCTGTGGTCTCCACAGGGGATTCAGACATCCTTTCTTCTTGGGAGATGCAAGACGAGCCTGCATTCAAGTCACTGCAGGGATATCCGGCCTTATTTCGAGTCAGGGCATCGCGGTGTCCATTCCACTTGAGGCCGCAAACTCAGGGTCCCTCTCACATACCTAGAGCTGAGAGAAGCCTCCTCTTGAGGTGCTTGTGGTAAGGTGGTATTCCTCAGGAGTCGAAGCCAGGGAATAACCTCTCATCTCGTGTTGATTCTTGGTCCACGGAGCTCTTTCGTGTTGCTACAGTGACCTCAGGATCCCTCTAGCCTTGAAACAGTGTTCTTGGGGTTTCTCTGGGGTGCCATCAAGGAAATCAAGGCTCCTTTCATGTGTGATGTGCAACACGGAATTGCTCTGCACGCAGTTCCGGGAAATCGGGCCTCATCTCGCATCGAGGGGGAAGTCTCATGGTTTTTCTCGAGTTGCGGCGGGAACCTGGGGTATATTCTCGAGTTACGACGGGGATGGCCCTTCTACACACGTGTTTGTTCAGCCACGTCAGGACTCCTGCCTAGTTGCGAGGGACATCTCGGGATTCTCCTCGAGGCTTGGCAGGGCAATTGGAACGCCTCTCCAGCTGAGACGGGAGACCAAGGGTCCCTTTCCACGTGCCACAGGAATCCTGGGTCTCCTATCAAGTTTCACGACGAGTCAGGCATCGTCTCCTTTGGAGGCACTGATCTCCGCATACCTCTGGAGTTTTCAAAGGATTTGAGGCCTCCTGTCGCGATGAAGTGGGGAACTAGGTTTTTCTCTGTGGTCTCCACAGGGGATTCAGACACCCTTTCGTCTTGGGAGATGCAAGACGAGCCTGCATTCAAGTCACTGCAGGGATATCCGGCCTTATTTCGAGTCAGGGCATCGCGGTGTCCATTCCACTTGAGGCCGCAAACTCAGGGTCCCTCTCACATACCTAGAGCTGAGAGAAGCCTCCTCTTGAGGTGCTTGTGGTAAGGTGGTATTCCTCAGGAGTCGAAGCCAGGGACTAACCTCTCATCTCGTGTTGATTCTTGGTCCACGGAGCTCTTTCGTGTTGCTACAGTGACCTCAGGATCCCTCTAGCCTTGAAACAGTGTTCTTGGGGTTTCTCTGGAGTGCCATCAAGGAAATCAAGGCTCCTTTCATGTGTGATGTGCAACACGGAATTGCTCTGCACGCAGTTCAGGGGAATCGGGCCTCATCTCGCGGCGAGGGGGAAGTCTCATGGTTTTTCTCGAGTTGCGGCGGGAACCTGGGGTATATTCTCGAGTTACGACGGGGATGGCCCTTCCACACACGTGTGTGTTCAGCCATGTCAGGACTCCTGCCTAGTTGTGAGGGACAACTCGGGATTCTCCTCGAGGATTTGCAGGGCAATTGGGACGCCTCTCCAGCTGAGACGGGAGACCAAGGGTCCCTTTCCACGTGCCACAGGAATCCTGGGTCTCCTATCAAGTTTCACGAGGAGTCAGGCATCGTCTCCTTTGGAGGCACTGATCTCCGCGTACCTCTGGAGTTTTCAAAGGATGTGAGGCCTCCGGTCGCGATGAGGTGGGGAACTAGGTGTTTCTCTGTGGTCTCCTCAGGGGATTCAGACATCCTTTCATCTTGGGAGATGCAAGACGAGCCTGCATTCAAGTCACTGCAGGGATATCCAGCCTTATTTCGCGTCAGGGCATCGCGGTGTCCATTCCACTTGAGGCCGCAAACTCAGGGTCCCTCTCACATACCTAGAGCTGAGAGAAGCCTCCTCTTGAGGTGCTTGTGGTAAGGTGGTATTCCTCTGGAGTCGAAGCCAGGGACTAACCTCTCATCTCGAGTTGATTTTTGGCCCACGGAGCTCTTTCGTGTTGCTACAGTGACCTCAGGATCCCTCTAGCCTTGAAACAGTGTTCTTGGGCTTCTCTGGAGTGCCATCAAGGAAATCAAGGCTCCTTTCATGTGTGATGTGCAACACGGAATTGCTCTGCACGCAGTGCAGGGGAATCGGGCCGCATCTCGCGGCGAGGGGGAAGTCTCATGGTTTTTCTCGAGTTGCGGCGGGAACCTGGGGTATATTCTCGAGTTACGACGGGGATGGCCCTTCCACCCACGTGTTTCTTCAGCGACGTCAGGACTCCTGCCTAGTTGCGAGGGACAACTCTGGATTCTCCTCGAGGCTTGGCAGGGCAATTGGGACGCCTCTCCAGCTGAGGCGGGAGACCAAGTGTCCCTTTCCAAGTGCCACAGGAATCCTGGGACTCCTATCAAGTTTCACGAGGAGTCAGGCATCGTATCCTTTGGAGGCACTGATCTCCGCATACCTCTGGAGTTTTCAAAGGATGTGAGGCCTCCGGTCGCGATGAGGTGGGGAACTAGGTGTTTCTCTGTGGTCTCCACAGGGGATTCAGACATCCTTTCTTCTTGGGAGATGCAAGACGAGCCTGCATTCAAGTCACTGGAGGGATATCCTTATTTCGAGTCAGGGCATCGCGGTGTCCATTCCACTTGAGGCCGCAAACTCAGGGTCCCTCTCACATACCTAGAGCTGAGAGAAGCCTCCTCTTGAGGTGCTTGTGGTAAGGTGGTATTCCTCTGGAGACGAATCCAGGGACTAACCTCTCTTTTCGAGTTGATTTTTGGTCCACAGAGTTCTTTCGTGTTGCTACAGTGACCTCAGGATCCCTCTATCCTTGAAACAGTGTTCTTGGGGTTTCTCTGGAGAGCCATCAAGGAAATCAAGGCTCCTTTCATGTGTGATGTGCAAGACGGAATTGCTCTGCACGCAGTACAGGGGAATCGGGCCTCATCTCGCATCGAGGGGGAAGTCTCATGGTTTTTCTAGAGTTGCGGCGGGAACCTGGGGTATATTTTCGAGTTACGACGGGGAAGGCCCTTCCACCCACGTGTTTGTTCAGCCACGTCAGGACTCCTGCCTAGTTGCGAAGGACAACTCGGGATTCTCCTCGAGGCTTGGCAGGGCAATTGGAACGCCTCTCCAGCTGAGGCGGGAGACCAAGGGTCCCTTTCCACGTGCCACAAGAATCCTGGGACTCCTATCAAGTTTCACGAGGAGTCAGGCATCGTCTCCTTTGGAGGCACTGATCTCCGCGTACCTCTGGAGTTTTCAAAGGATGTGAGGCCTCCGGTCGCGATGAGGTGGGGAACTAGGTCTTTCTCTGTGGTCTCCACAGGGGATTCAGACATCCTTTCTTCTTGGGAGATGCAAGACGAGCCTGCATTCAAGTCACTGCAGGGATATCCGGCCTTATTTCGAGTCAGGGCATCGCGGTGTCCATTCCACTTGAGGCCGCAAACTCAGGGTCCCTCTCACATACCTAGAGCTGAGAGAAGCCTCCTCTTGAGGTGCTTGTGGTAAGGTGGTATTCCTCAGGAGTCGAAGCCAGGGACTAACCTCTCATCTCGTGTTGATTCTTGGTCCACGGAGCTCTTTCTTGTTGCTACAGTGACCTCAGGATCCCTCTAGCCTTGAAACAGTGTTCTTGGGGTTTCTCTGGGGTGCCATCAAGGAAATCAAGGCTCCTTTCATGTGTGATGTGCAACACGGAATTGCTCTGCAGGCAGTGCCGGGAAATCGGGCCTCATCTCGCATCGAGGGGGAAGTCTCATGGTTTTTCTCGAGTTGCGGCGGGAACCTGGGGTATATTCTCGAGTTACGACGGGGATGGCCCTTCCACCCACGTGTTTGTTCAGCCACGTCAGGACTCCTGCCTAGTTGCGAGGGACATCTCGGGATTCTCCTCGAGGCTTGGCAGGGCAATTGGAACGCCTCTCCAGCTGAGACGGGAGACCAAGGGTCCCTTTCCACGTGCCACAGGAATCCTGGGTCTCCTATCAAGTTTCACGACGAGTCAGGCATCGTCTCCTTTGGAGGCACTGATCTCCGCATACCTCTGGAGTTTTCAAAGGATTTGAGGCCTCCTGTCACGATGAAGTGGGGAACTAGGTCTTTCTCTGTGGTCTCCACAGGGAATTCAGACACCCTTTCGTCTTGGGAGATGCAAGACGAGCCTGCATTCAAGTCACTGCAGGGATATCCGGCCTTATTTCGAGTCAGGGCATCGCGGTGTCCATTCCACTTGAGGCCGCAAACTCAGGGTCCCTCTCACATACCTAGAGCTGAGAGAAGCCTCCTTTTGAGGTGCTTGTGGTAAGGTGGTATTCCTCAGGAGTCGAAGCCAGGGACTAACCTCTCATCTCGTGTTGATTCTTGGTCCACGGAGCTCTTTCGTGTTGCTACAGTGACCTCAGGATCCCTCTAGCCTTGAAACAGTGTTCTTGGGGTTTCTCTGGAGTGCCATCAAGGAAATCAAGGCTCCTTTCATGTGTGATGTGCAACACGGAATTGCTCTGCACGCAGTTCAGGGGAATCGGGCCTCATCTCGCGGCGAGGGGGAAGTCTCATGGTTTTTCTCGAGTTGCGGCGGGAACCTGGGGTATATTCTCGAGTTACGACGGGGATGGCCCTTCCACACACGTGTGTGTTCAGCCATGTCAGGACTCCTGCCTAGTTGTGAGGGACAACTCGGGATTCTCCTCGAGGATTTGCAGGGCAATTGGGACGCCTCTCCAGCTGAGACGGGAGACCAAGGGTCCCTTTCCACGTGCCACAGGAATCCTGGGTCTCCTATCAAGTTTCACGAGGAGTCAGGCATCGTCTCCTTTGGAGGCACTGATCTCCGCGTACCTCTGGAGTTTTCAAAGGATGTGAGGCCTCCGGTCGCGATGAGGTGGGGAACTAGGTGTTTCTCTGTGGTCTCCACAGGGGATTCAGACATCCTTTCATCTTGGGAGATGCAAGACGAGCCTGCATTCAAGTCACTGCAGGGATATCCAGCCTTATTTCGCGTCAGGGCATCGCGGTGTCCATTCCACTTGAGGCCGCAAACTCAGGGTCCCTCTCACATACCTAGAGCTGAGAGAAGCCTCCTCTTGAGGTGCTTGTGGTAAGGTGGTATTCCTCTGGAGTCGAAGCCAGGGACTAACCTCTCATCTCGAGTTGATTTTTGGCCCACGGAGCTCTTTCGTGTTGCTACAGTGACCTCAGGATCCCTCTAGCCTTGAAACAGTGTTCTTGGGGTTTCTCTGGAGTGCCATCAAGGAAATCAAGGCTCCTTTCATGTGTGATGTGCAACACGGAATTGCTCTGCACGCAGTGCAGGGGAATCGGGCCGCATCTCGCGGCGAGGGGGAAGTCTCATGGTTTTTCTCGAGTTGCGGCGGGAACCTGGGGTATATTCTCGAGTTACGACGGGGATGGCCCTTCCACCCACGTGTTTCTTCAGCGACGTCAGGACTCCTGCCTAGTTGCGAGGGACAACTCTGGATTCTCCTCGAGGCTTGGCAGGGCAATTGGGACGCCTCTCCAGCTGAGGCGGGAGACCTAGTGTCCCTTTCCAAGTGCCACAGGAATCCTGGGACTCCTATCAAGTTTCACGAGGAGTCAGGCATCGTATCCTTTGGAGGCACTGATCTCCGCATACCTCTGGAGTTTTCAAAGGATGTGAGGCCTCCGGTCGCGATGAGGTGGGGAACTAGGTGTTTCTCTGTGGTCTCCACAGGGGATTCAGACATCCTTTCTTCTTGGGAGATGCAAGACGAGCCTGCATTCAAGTCACTGGAGGGATATCCTTATTTCGAGTCAGGGCATCGCGGTGTCCATTCCACTTGAGGCCGCAAACTCAGGATCCCTCTCACATACCTAGAGCTGAGAGAAGCCTCCTCTTGAGGTGCTTGTGGTAAGGTGGTATTCCTCAGGAGTCGAAGCCAGGGACTAACCTCTCATCTCGTGTTGATTCTTGGTCCACGGAGCTCTTTCGTGTTGCTACAGTGACCTCAGGATCCCTCTAGCCTTGAAACAGTGTTCTTGGGGTTTCTCTGGAGTGCCATCAAGGAAATCAAGGCTCCTTTCATGTGTGATGTGCAACACGGAATTGCTCTGCACGCAGTGCAAGGGAATCGGGCTTCATCTCGCGGCGAGGGGGAAGTCTCATGGTTTTTCTCGAGTTGCGTCGGGAACCTGGGGTATATTCTCGAGTTACGACGGGGATGGCCCTTCCACACACGTGTGTGTTCAGCCATGTCAGGACTCCTGCCTAGTTGCGAGGGACAACTCGGGATTCTCCTCGAGGCTTTGCAGGGCAATTGGGACGCCTCTCCAGCTGAGACGGGAGACCAAGTGTCCCTTTCCACGTGCCACAGGAATCCTGGGTCTCCTATCAAGATTCAAGAGGAGTCAGGCATCGTCTCCTTTGGAGGCACTGATCTCCGCATACCTCTGGAGTTTTCAAAGGATTTGAGGCCTCCTGTCGCAATGAGGTGGGGAACTATGTCTTTCTCTGTGGTCTCCAAAGGGGATTCAGACACCCTTTCGTCCTGGGAGATGCAAGACGAGCCTGCATTGAAGTCACTGCAGGGATATCCGGCCTTATTTCGAGTCAGGGCATCGCGGTGTCCATTCCACTTGAGGCCGCAAACTCAGGGTCCCTCTCACATACCTAGAGCTGAGAGAAGCCTCCTCTTGAGGTGCTTGTGGTAAGGTGGTATTCCTCTGGAGACGAATCCAGGGACTAACCTCTCTTTTCGAGTTGATTTTTGGTCCACAGAGTTCTTTCGTGTTGCTACAGTGACCTCAGGATCCCTCTATCCTTGAAACAGTGTTCTTGGGGTTTCTCTGGAGTGCCATCAAGGAAATCAAGGCTCCTTTCATGTGTGATGTGCAAGACGGAATTGCTCTGCACGCAGTACAGGGGAATCGGGCCTCATCTCGCATCGAGGGAGAAGTCTCATGGTTTTTCTCGAGTTGCGGCGGGAACCTGGGGTATATTCTCGAGTTACGACGGGGATGGCCCTTCCACCCACGTGTTTGTTCAGCCACGTAAGGACTCCTGCCTAGTTGCGAGGGACAATTCGGGATTCTCCTCGAGGCATGGCAGGGCAATTGGAACGCCTCTGCAGCTGAGGCGAGAGACCGAGGGTCCCTTTCCACGTGCCACAAGAATCCTGGGACTCCTATCAAGTTTCACGAGGAGTCAGGCATCGTCTCCTTTGGAGGCACTGATCTCCGCGTACCTCTGGAGTTTTCAAAGGATGTGAGGCCTCCAGTCGCGATGAAGTGGGGAACTAGGTCTTTCTCTGTGGTCTCCACTGGGGATTCAGACATCCTTTCATCTTGGGAGATGCAAGACGAGCCTGCATTCAAGTCACTGCAGGGATATCCGGCCTATTTCGAGTCAGGGCATCGCGGTGTCCATTCCACTTGAGGCCACAAACTCAGGGTCCCTCTCACATACCTAGAGCTGAGAGAAGCCTCCTCTTAAGGTGCTTGTGGTAAGGTGGTATTCCTCTGGAGTCGAAGCCAGGGACTAACCTCTCATCTCGAGTTGATTTTTGGCCCACGGAGCTCTTTCGTGTTGCTACAGTGACGTCAGGATCCCTCTAGCCTTGAAACAGTGTTCTTGGGGTTTCTCTGGATTGTCATCAAGGAAATCAAGGCTCCTTTCATGTGTGATGTGCAACACGGAATTGCTCTGCACGCAGTGCATGGGAATCGGGCCTCATCTCGCGGCGAGGGGGAAGTCTCATGGTTTTTCTCGAGTTGCGGCGGTAACCTGGGGTATATTCTCGAGTTACGACGGGGATGGCCCTTCCACCCACGTGTTTCTTCAGCGACGTCAGGACTCCTGCCTAGTTGCGAGGGACAACTCTGGATTCTCCTCGAGGCTTGGCAGGGCAATTGGGACGCCTCTCCAGCTGAGGCGGGAGACCAAGTGTCCCTTTCCAAGTGCCACAGGAATCCTGGGACTCCTATCAAGTTTCACGAGGAGTCAGGCATCGTCTCCTTTGGAGGCACTGATCTCCGCATACCTCTGGAGTTTTCAACGGATGTGAGGCTATCGGTCGCGATGAGGTGGGGAACTAAGTCTTTCTCTGTGCTTTCCACAGGGGATTCAGACATCCTTTCGTCCTGGGAGATGCAAGACGAGCCTGCATTGAAGTCACTGCAGGGATATCCGGCCTTATTTCGAGTCAGGGCATCGCGGTGTCCATTCCACTTGAGGCCGCAAACTCAGGGTCCCTCTCACATACCTAGAGCTGAGAGAAGCCTCCTCTTGAGGTGCTTGTGGTAAGGTGGTATTCCTCTGGAGACGAATACAGGGACTAACCTCTCTTTTCGAGTTGATTTTTGGTCCACAGAGTTCTATCGTGTTGCTACAGTGACCTCAGAATCCCTCTATCCTTGAAACAGTGTTCTTGTGGTTTCTCTGGAGTGCCATCAAGGAAATCAAGGCTCCTTTCATGTGTGATGTGCAACACGGAATTGCTCTGCACGCAGTGCAGGGGAATCGGGCCTCATCTCGCAGCGAGGGGGAAGTCTCATGGTTTTTCTCGAGTTGCGGCGGGAACCTGGGGTATATTCTCGAGTTACGACGGGGATGGCCCTTCCACCCACGTGTTTCTTCAGCGACGTCAGGACTCCTGCCTAGTTGCGAGGGACAACTCTGGATTCTCCTCGAGGCTTGGCAGGGCAATTGGGACGCCTCTCCAGCTGAGGCGGGAGACCAAGGGTCCCTTTCCAAGTGCCACAGGAATTCTGGGACTCCTATCAAGTTTCACGAGGAGTCAGGCATCGTCTCCTTTGGAGGCACTGATCTCCGCGTACCTCTGGAGTTTTCAAAGGATGTAAGGTTATCGGTCGCGATGAGGTGGGAAACTAAGTCTTTCTCTGTGCATTCCACAGGGGATTCAGACATCCTTTCGTCCTGGGAGATGCAAGAGGAGCCTGCATTGAAGTCACTGCAGGGATATCCGGCCTTATTTCGAGTCAGGGCATCGCGGTGTCCATTCCACTTGAGGCCGCAAACTCAGGGTCCCTCTCACATACCTAGAGCTGAGAGAAGCCTCCTCTTGAGGTGCTTGTGGTAAGGTGGTATTCCTCAGGAGTCGAAGCCAGGGACTAACCTCTCATCTCGTGTTGATTCTTGGTCCACGGAGCTCTTTCGTGTTGCTACAGTGACCTCAGGATCCCTCTAGCCTTGAAACAGTGTTCTTGGGGTTTCTCTGGAGTGCCATGAAGGAAATCAAGGCTCCTTTCATGTGTGATGTGCAACACGGAATTGCTCTGCACGCAGTGCAGGGGAATCGGGCCTCATCTCGCGGCGAGGGGGAAGTCTCATGGTTTTTCTCGAGTTGCGGCGGGAACCTGGGGTATATTCTCGAGTTACGACGGGGATGGCCCTTCCACTCACGTGTGTGTTCAGCCATGTCAGGACTCCTGCCTAGTTGTGAGGGACAACTCGGGATTCTCCTCGAGGCTTTGCAGGGCAATTGGGACGCCTCTCCAGCTGAGACGGGAGACCAAGGGTCCCTTTCCACGTGCCACAGGAATCCTGGGTCTCCTATCAAGTTTCACGAGGAGTCAGGCATCGTCTCCTTTGGAGGCACTGATCTCCGCGTACCTCTGGAGTTTTCAAAGGATGTGAGGCCTCCGGTCGCGATGAGGTGGGGAACTAGGTGTTTCTCTGTGGTCTCCACAGGGGATTCAGACATCCTTTCATCTTGGGAGATGCAAGACGAGCCTGCATTCAAGTCACTGCAGGGATATCCAGCCTTATTTCGCGTCAGGGCATCGCGGTGTCCATTCCACTTGAGGCCGCAAACTCAGGGTCCCTCTCACATACCTAGAGCTGAGAGAAGCCTCCTCTTGAGGTGCTTGTGGTAAGGTGGTATTCCTCTGGAGTCGAAGCCAGGGACTAACCTCTCATCTCGAGTTGATTTTTGGCCCACGGAGCTCTTTCGTGTTGCTACAGTGACCTCAGGATCCCTCTAGCCTTGAAACAGTGTTCTTGGGGTTTCTCTGGAGTGCCATCAAGGAAATCAAGGCTCCTTTCATGTGTGATGTGCAACACGGAATTGCTCTGCACGCAGTGCAGGGGAATCGGGCCGCATCTCGCGGCGAGGGGGAAGTCTCATGGTTTTTCTCGAGTTGCGGCGGGAACCTGGGGTATATTCTCGAGTTACGACGGGGATGGCCCTTCCACCCACGTGTTTCTTCAGCGACGTCAGGACTCCTGCCTAGTTGCGAGGGACAACTCTGGATTCTCCTCGAGGCTTGGCAGGGCAATTGGGACGCCTCTCCAGCTGAGGCGGGAGACCAAGTGTCCCTTTCCAAGTGCCACAGGAATCCTGGGACTCCTATCAAGTTTCACGAGGAGTCAGGCATCGTATCCTTTGGAGGCACTGATCTCCGCATACCTCTGGAGTTTTCAAAAGATGTGAGGCCTCCGGTCGCGATGAGGTGGGGAACTAGGTCTTTCTCTGTGGTCTCCACAGGGGATTCAGACATCCTTTCTTCTTGGGAGATGCAAGACGAGCCTGCATTCAAGTCACTGGAGGGACATCCTTATTTCGAGTCAGGGCATCGCGGTGTCCATTCCACTTGAGGCCGCAAACTCAGGGTCCCTCTCACATACCTAGAGCTGAGAGAAGCCTCCTCTTGAGGTGCTTGTGGTAAGGTGGTATTCCTCTGGAGTCGAAGCCAGGGACTAACCTCTCATCTCGTGTTGATTCTTGGTCCACGGAGCTCTTTCGTGTTGCTACAGTGACCTTTGGATCCCTCTAGCCTTGAAACAGTGTTCTTGGGGTTTCTTTGGAGTGCCATGAAGGAAATCAAGGCTCCTTTCATGTGTGAACACGGAATTGCTCTGCACGCAGTGCAGGGGAATCGGGCCTCATCTCGCGGCGAGGGGGAAGTCTCATGGTTTTTCTCGAGTTGCGGCGGGAACCTGGGGTATATTCTCGAGTTACGACGGGGATGGCCCTTCCACACACGTGTTTGTTCAGCCACGTCAGGACTCTTGCCTAGTTGCGAGACACAACTCGGGATTCTCCTCGAGGCTTGGCAAGGCAATTGGGACGCCTCTCCAGCTGAGGCGGGAGACCAAGGGTCCCTTTCCACGTGCCACAGGAATCCTGGGACTCCTATCAAGTTTCACGAGGAGTCAGGCATCGTCTCCTTTGGAGGCACTGATCTCCGCGTACCTCTGGAGTTTTCAAAGGATGTGAGGCCTCCGGTCGCGATGAGGTGGGGAACTAGGTCTTTCTCTGTGGTCTCCACAGGGGATTCAGACATCCTTTCATCTTGGGAGATGCAAGACGAGCCTGCATTGAAGTCACTGCAGGGATATCCAGCCTTATTTCGCGTCAGGGCATCGCGGTGTCCATTCCACTTGAGGCCGCAAACTCAGGGTCCCTCTCACATACCTAGAGCTGAGAGAAGCCTCCTCTTGAGATGCTTGTTGTACGGTGGTATTCCTCAGGAGTCGAAGCCAGGGACTAACCTCTCATCTCGTGTTGATTCTTGGTCCACGGAGCTCTTTCGTGTTGCTACAGTGACCTCAGGATCCCTCTAGCCTTGAAACAGTGTTCTTGGGGTTTCTCTGGAGTGCCATCAAGGAAATCAAGGCTCCTTTCATGTGTGATGTGCAACACGGAATTGCTCTGCACGCAGTTCAGGGGAATCGGGCCTCATCTCGCGGCGAGGGGGAAGTCTCATGGTTTTTCTCGAGTTGCGGTGGGAACCTGGGGTATATTCTCGAGTTACGACGGGGATGGCCCTTCCACACACGTGTGTGTTCAGCCATGTCAGGACTCCTGCCTAGTTGTGAGGGACAACTCGGGATTCTCCTCGAGGCTTTGCAGGGCAATTGGGACGCCTCTCCAGCTGAGACGGGAGACCAAGGGTCCCTTTCCACGTGCCACAGGAATCCTGGGTCTCCTAACAAGTTTCACGAGGAGTCAGGCATCGTCTCCTTTGGAGGCACTGATCTCCGCATACCTCTGGAGTTTTCAAAGGATTTGAGGCCTCCTGTCGCGATGAGGTGGGGAACTACGTCTTTCTCTGTGGTCTCCACAGGGGATTCAGACACCCTTTCGTCTTGGGAGATGCAAGACGAGCCTGCATTCCAGTCACTGCAGGGATATCCGGCCTTATTTCAAGTCAGGGCATCGTGGTGTCCATTCCAATTGAGGCCGCAAACTCAGGGTCCCTCTCACATACCTAGAGCTGAGAGAAGCCTCCTCTTGAGGTGCTTGTGGTAAGGTGGTATTTCTCTGGAGTCGAAGCCAGGGACTAACCTCTCATCTCGAGTTGATTTTTGGTCCACGGAGCTCTTTCATGTTGCTACAGTGACCTCAGGATCCCTCTAGCCTTGAAACAGTGTTCTTGGGGTTTCTCTGGAGTGCCATGAAGGAAATCAAGGCTCCTTTCATGTGTGATGTGCAACACGGAATTGCTCTGCACGCAGTGCAGGGGAATCGGGCCTCATCTCGCGGCGAGGGGGAAGTCTCATGGTTTTTCTCGAGTTGCGGCGGGAACCTGGGGTATATTCTCGAGTTACGACGGGGATGGCCCTTCCACCCAAGTGTTTGTTCAGCCACGTCAGGACTCTTGCCTAGTTGCCAGACACAACTCGGGATTCTCCTCGAGGCTTGGCAAGGCAATTGGGACGCCTCTCCAGCTGAGGCGGGAGACCAAGGGTCCCTTTCCACGTGCCACAGGTATCCTGGGACTCCTATCAAGTTTCACGAGGAGTCAGGCATCGTCTCCTTTGGAGGCACTGATCTCCACGTACCTCTGGAGTTTTCAAAGGATGTGAGGCCTCCGGTCGCGATGAGGTGGGGAACTAGGTCTTTCTCTGTGCTTTCCACAGGGGATTCAGACATCCTTTCGTCCTGGGAGATGCAAGACGAGCCTGCATTGAAGTCACTGCAGGGATATCCGGCCTTATTTCGAGTCAGGGCATCGCGGTGTCCATTCCACTTGAGGCCGCAAACTCAGGGTCCCTCTCACATACCTAGAGCTGAGAGAAGCCTCCTCTTGAGGTGCTTGTGGTAAGGTGGTATTCCTCTGGAGACGAATCCAGGGACTAACCTCTCTTTTCGAGTTGATTTTTGGTCCACAGAGTTCTTTCGTGTTGCTACAGTGACCTCAGGATCCCTCTAGCCTTGAAACAGTGTTCTTGGGGTTTCTCTGGAGTGCCATCAAGGAAATCAAGGCTCCTTTCATGTGTGATGTGCAAGACGGAATTGCTCTGCACGCAGTACAGGGGAATCGGGCCTCATCTCGCATCGAGGGAGAAGTCTCATGGTTTTTCTCGAGTTGCGGCGGGAACCTGGGGTATATTCTCGAGTTACGACGGGGATGGCCCTTCCACCCACGTGTTTGTTCAGCCACGTCAGGACTCCTGCCTAGTTGCGAGGGACAATTCGGGATTCTCCTCGAGGCATGGCAGGGCAATTGGAACGCCTCTCCAGCTGAGGCGAGAGACCGAGTGTCCCTTTCCACGTGCCACAAGAATCCTGGGACTCCTATCAAGTTTCACGAGGAGTCAGGCATCGTCTCCTTTGGAGGCACTGATCTCCGCGTACCTCTGGAGTTTTCAAAGGATGTGAGGCCTCCGGTCGCGATGAAGTGGGGAACTAGGTCTTTCTCTGTGGTCTCCACAGGGGATTCAGACATCCTTTCATCTTGGGAGATGCAAGACGAGCCTGCATTCAAGTCACTGCAGGGATATCCAGCCTTATTTCGAGTCAGGGCATCGCGGTGTCCATTCCACTTGAGGCCGCAAACTCAAGATCCCTCTCACATACCTAGAGCTGAGAGAAGCCTCCTCTTGAGGTGCTTGTGGTAAGGTGGTATTCCTCAGGAGTCGAAGCCAGGGACTAACCTCTCATCTCGTGTTGATTCTTCGTCCACGGAGCTTTCATGTTGCTACAGTGACCTCAGGATCCCTCTAGCCTTGAAACAGTGTTCTTGGGGTTTCTCTGGAGTGCCATCAAGGAAATCAAGGCTCCTTTCATGTGTGATATGCAACACGGAATAGCTCTGCACGCAGTGCAGGGGAATCGGGCCTCATCTCGCGGCGAGGGGGAAGTCTCATGGTTTTTCTCGAGTTGCGGCGGGAACCTGGGGTATATTCTCGAGTTACGACGGGGATGGCCCTTCCACTCACGTGTGTGTTCAGCCATGTCAGGACTCCTGCCTAGTTGTGAGGGACAACTCGGGATTCTCCTCGAGGCTTTGCAGGGCAATTGGGACGCCTCTCCAGCTGAGACGGGAGACCAAGGGTCCCTTTCCACGTGCCACAGGAATCCTGGGTCTCCTATCAAGTTTCACGAGGAGTCAGGCATCGTCTCCTTTGGAGGCACTGATCTCCGCGTACCTCTGGAGTTTTCAAAGGATGTGAGGCCTCCGCTCGCGATGAGGTGGGGAACTAGGTGTTTCTCTGTGGTCTCCACAGGGGATTCAGACATCCTTTCATCTTGGGAGATGCAAGACGAGCCTGCATTCAAGTCACTGCAGGGATATCCAGCCTTATTTCGCGTCAGGGCATCGCGGTGTCCATTCCACTTGAGGCCGCAAACTCAGGGTCCCTCTCACATACCTAGAGCTGAGAGAAGCCTCCTCTTGAGGTGCTTGTGGTAAGGTGGTATTCCTCTGGAGTCGAAGCCAGGGACTAACCTCTCATCTCGAGTTGATTTTTGGCCCACGGAGCTCTTTCGTGTTGCTACAGTGACCTCAGGATCCCTCTAGCCTTGAAACAGTGTTCTTGGGGTTTCTCTGGAGTGCCATCAAGGAAATCAAGGCTCCTTTCATGTGTGATGTGCAACACGGAATTGCTCTGCACGCAGTGCAGGGGAATCGGGCCGCATCTCGCGGCGAGGGGGAAGTCTCATGGTTTTTCTCGAGTTGCGGCGGGAACCTGGGGTATATTCTCGAGTTACGACGGGGATGGCCCTTCCACCCACGTGTTTCTTCAGCGACGTCAGGACTCCTGCCTAGTTGCGAGGGACAACTCTGGATTCTCCTCGAGGCTTGGCAGGGCAATTGGGACGCCTCTCCAGCTGAGGCGGGAGACCAAGTGTCCCTTTCCAAGTGCCACAGGAATCCTGGGACTCCTATCAAGTTTCACGAGGAGTCAGGCATCGTATCCTTTGGAGGCACTGATCTCCGCATACCTCTGGAGTTTTCAAAAGATGTGAGGCCTCCGGTCGCGATGAGGTGGGGAACTAGGTGTTTCTCTGTGGTCTCCACAGGGGATTCAGACATCCTTTCTTCTTGGGAGATGCAAGACGAGCCTGCATTCAAGTCACTGGAGGGATATCCTTATTTCGAGTCAGGGCATCGCGGTGTCCATTCCACTTGAGGCCGCAAACTCAGGGTCCCTCTCACATACCTAGAGCTGAGAGAAGCCTCCTCTTGAGGTGCTTGTGGTAAGGTGGTATTCCTCAGGAGTCGAAGCCAGGGACTAACCTCTCATCTCGTGTTGATTCTTGGTCCACGGAGCTCTTTCGTGTTGCTACAGTGACCTCTGGATCCCTCTAGCCTTGAAACAGTGTTCTTGGGGTTTCTCTGGAGTGCCATGAAGGAAATCAAGGCTCCTTTCATGTGTGAACACGGAATTGCTCTGCACGCAGTGCAGGGGAATCGGGCCTCATCTCGCGGCGAGGGGGAAGTCTCATGGTTTTTCTCGAGTTGCGGCGGGAACCTGGGGTATATTCTCGAGTTACGACGGGGATGGCCCTTCCACACACGTGTTTGTTCAGCCACGTCAGGACTCTTGCCTATTTGCGAGACACAACTCGGGATTCTCCTCGAGGCTTGGCAAGGCAATTGGGACGCCTCTCCAGCTGAGGCGGGAGACCAAGGGTCCCTTTCCACGTGCCACAGGAATCCTGGGACTCCTATCAAGTTTCACGAGGAGTCAGGCATCGTCTCCTTTGGAGGCACTGATCTCCGCGTACCTCTGGAGTTTTCAAAGGATGTGAGGCCTCCGGTCGCGATGAGGTGGGGAACTAGGTCTTTCTCTGTGGTCTCCACAGGGGATTCAGACATCCTTTCATCTTGGGAGATGCAAGACGAGCCTGCATTGAAGTCACTGCAGGGATATCCAGCCTTATTTCGCGTCAGGGCATCGCGGTGTCCATTCCACTTGAGGCCGCAAACTCAGGGTCCCTCTCACATACCTAGAGCTGAGAGAAGCCTCCTCTTGAGATGCTTGTTGTACGGTGGTATTCCTCAGGAGTCGAAGCCAGGGACTAACCTCTCATCTCGTGTTGATTCTTGGTCCACGGAGCTCTTTCGTGTTGCTACAGTGACCTCAGGATCCCTCTAGCCTTGAAACAGTGTTCTTGGGGTTTCTCTGGAGTGCCATCAAGGAAATCAAGGCTCCTTTCATGTGTGATGTGCAACACGGAATTGCTCTGCACGCAGTTCAGGGGAATCGGGCCTCATCTCGCGGCGAGGGGGAAGTCTCATGGTTTTTCTCGAGTTGCGGCGGGAACCTGGGGTATATTCTCGAGTTACGACGGGGATGGCCCTTCCACACACGTGTGTGTTCAGCCATGTCAGGACTCCTGCCTAGTTGTGAGGGACAACTCGGGATTCTCCTCGAGGCTTTGCAGGGCAATTGGGACGCCTCTCCAGCTGAGACGGGAGACCAAGGGTCCCTTTCCACGTGCCACAGGAATCCTGGGTCTCCTAACAAGTTTCACGAGGAGTCAGGCATCGTCTCCTTTGGAGGCACTGATCTCCGCATACCTCTGGAGTTTTCAAAGGATTTGAGGCCTCCTGTCGCGATGAGGTGGGGAACTACGTCTTTCTCTGTGGTCTCCACAGGGGATTCAGACACCCTTTCGTCTTGGGAGATGCAAGACGAGCCTGCATTCCAGTCACTGCAGGGATATCCGGCCTTATTTCAAGTCAGGGCATCGTGGTGTCCATTCCAATTGAGGCCGCAAACTCAGGGTCCCTCTCACATACCTAGAGCTGAGAGAAGCCTCCTCTTGAGGTGCTTGTGGTAAGGTGGTATTTCTCTGGAGTCGAAGCCAGGGACTAACCTCTCATCTCGAGTTGATTTTTGGTCCACGGAGCTCTTTCATGTTGCTACAGTGACCTCAGGATCCCTCTAGCCTTGAAACAGTGTTCTTGGGGTTTCTCTGGAGTGCCATGAAGGAAATCAAGGCTCCTTTCATGTGTGATGTGCAACACGGAATTGCTCTGCACGCAGTGCAGGGGAATCGGGCCTCATCTCGCGGCGAGGGGGAAGTCTCATGGTTTTTCTCGAGTTGCGGCGGGAACCTGGGGTATATTCTCGAGTTACGACGGGGATGGCCCTTCCACTCACGTGTTTGTTCAGCCACGTCAGGACTCTTGCCTAGTTGCCAGACACAACTCGGGATTCTCCTCGAGGTTTGGCAAGGCAATTGGGACGCCTCTCCAGCTGAGGCGGGAAACCAAGGGTCCCTTTCCACGTGCCACAGGTATCCTGGGACTCCTATCAAGTTTCACGAGGAGTCAGGCATCGTCTCCTTTGGAGGCACTGATCTCCACGTACCTCTGGAGTTTTCAAAGGATGTGAGGCCTCCGGTCGCGATGAGGTGGGGAACTAGGTCTTTCTCTGTGGTCTCCACAGGGGATTCAGACATCCTTTCATCTTGGGAGATGCAAGACGAGCCTGCATTCAAATCACTGCAGGGATATCCAGCCTTATTTCGAGTCAGGGCATCGCGGTGTCCATTCCACTTGAGGCCGCAAACTCAGGGTCCCTCTCACATACCTAGAGCTGAGAGAAGCCTCCTCTTGAGGTGCTTGTGGTAAGGTGGTATTCCTCTGGAGTCGAAGCCAGGGACTAACCTCTCATCTCGAGTTGATTTTTGGCCCACGGAGCTCTTTCGTGTTGCTACAGTGACCTCAGGATCCCTCTAGACTTGAAACAGTGTTCTTGGGGTTTCTCTGGAGTCCCATCAAGGAAATCAAGGCTCCTTTCATGTGTGATGTGCAACACGGAATTGCTCTGCACGCAGTGCAGGGGAATCGGGCCTCATCTCGCGGCGAGGGGGAAGTCTCATGGTTTTTCTCGAGTTGCGGCGGGAACCTGGGGTATATTCTCGAGTTACGACGGGGATGGCCCTTCCACCCACGTGTTTCTTCAGCGACGTCAGGACTCCTGCCTAGTTGCGAGGGACAACTCTGGATTCTCCTCGAGGCTTGGCAGGGCAATTGGGACGCCTCTCCAGCTGAGGCGGGAGACCAAGGGTCCCTTTCCAAGTGCCACAGGAATCCTCGGACTCCTATCAAGTTTCACGAGGAGTCAGGCATCGTCTCCTTTGGAGGCACTGATCTCCGCGTACCTCTGGAGTTTTCAAAGGATGTGAGGCTATCGGTCGCGATGAGGTGGGGAACTAAGTCTTTCTCTGTGCTTTCCACAGGGGATTCAGACATCCTTTCGTCCTGGGAGATGCAAGACGAGCCTGCATTGAAGTCACTGCAGGGATATCCGGCCTTATTTCGAGTCAGGGCATCGCGGTGTCCATTCCACTTGAGGCCGCAAACTCAGGGTCCCTCTCACATACCTAGAGCTGAGAGAAGCCTCCTCTTGAGGTGCTTGTGGTAAGGTGGTATTCCTCTGGAGACGAATCCAGGGACTAACCTCTCTTTTCGAGTTGATTTTTGGTCCACAGAGTTCTTTCGTGTTGCTACAGTGACCTCAGGATCCCTCTAGCCTTGAAACAGTGTTCTTGGGGTTTCTCTGGAGTGCCATCAAGGAAATCAAGGCTCCTTTCATGTGTGATGTGCAAGACGGAATTGCTCTGCACGCAGTACAGGGGAATCGGGCCTCATCTCGCATCGAGGGAGAAGTCTCATGGTTTTTCTCGAGTTGCGGCGGGAACCTGGGGTATATTCTCGAGTTACGACGGGGATGGCCCTTCCACCCACGTGTTTGTTCAGCCACGTCAGGACTCCTGCCTAGTTGCGAGGGACAATTCGGGATTCTCCTCGAGGCATGGCAGGGCAATTGGAACGCCTCTCCAGCTGAGGCGAGAGACCGAGTGTCCCTTTCCACGTGCCACAAGAATCCTGGGACTCCTATCAAGTTTCACGAGGAGTCAGGCATCGTCTCCTTTGGAGGCACTGATCTCCGCGTACCTCTGGAGTTTTCAAAGGATGTGAGGCCTCCGGTCGCGATGAAGTGGGGAACTAGGTCTTTCTCTGTGGTCTCCACAGGGGATTCAGACATCCTTTCATCTTGGGAGATGCAAGACGAGCCTGCATTCAAGTCACTGCAGGGATATCCAGCCTTATTTCGAGTCAGGGCATCGCGGTGTCCATTCCACTTGAGGCCGCAAACTCAAGATCCCTCTCACATACCTAGAGCTGAGAGAAGCCTCCTCTTGAGGTGCTTGTGGTAAGGTGGTATTCCTCAGGAGTCGAAGCCAGGGACTAACCTCTCATCTCGTGTTGATTCTTCGTCCACGGAGCTTTCATGTTGCTACAGTGACCTCAGGATCCCTCTAGCCTTGAAACAGTGTTCTTGGGGTTTCTCTGGAGTGCCATCAAGGAAATCAAGGCTCCTTTCATGTGTGATATGCAACACGGAATAGCTCTACACGCAGTGCAGGGGAATCGGGCCTCATCTCGCGGCGAGGGGGAAGTCTCATGGTTTTTCTCGAGTTGCGGCGGGAACCTGGGGTATATTCTCGAGTTACGACGGGGATGGCCCTTCCACCCACGTGTTTCTTCAGCGACGTCAGGACTCCTGCCTACTTGCGAGGGACAACTCGGGATTCTCCTCGAGGCTTTGCAGGGCAATTGGGACGCCTCTCCAGCTGAGACGGGAGACCAAGGGTCCCTTTCCACGTGCCACAAGAATCCTGGGACTCCTATCAAGTTTCACGAGGAGTCAGGCATCGTCTCCTTTGGAGGCACTGATCTCCGTGTACCTCTGGAGTTTTCAAAGGATGTGAGGCCTCCGGTCGCGATGAGGTGGGGAACTAGGTCTTTCTCTGTGGTCTCCACAGGGGATTCAGACACCCTTTCATCTTGGGAGATGCAAGACGAGCCTGCGTTCAAGTCACTGCAGGGATATCCAGCCTTATTTCGCGTCAGGGCATCGCGGTGTCCATTCCACTTGAGGCCGCAAACTCAGGGTCCCTCTCACATACCTAGAGCTGAGAGAAGCCTCCTCTTGAGGTGCTTGTGGTAAGGTGGTATTCCTCTGGAGTCGAAGCCAGGGACTAACCTCTCATCTCGAGTTGATTTTTGCCCACGGAGCTCTTTCGTGTTGCTACAGTGACCTCAGGATCCCTCTAGCCTTGAAACAGTGTTCTTGGGGTTTCTCTGGAGTGCCATCAAGGAAATCAAGGCTCCTTTCATGTGTGATGTGCAACACGGAATTGCTCTGCACGCAGTGCAGGGGAATCGGGCCTCATCTCGCGGCGAGGGGGAAGTCTCATGGTATTTCTCGAGTTGCGGCGGGAACCTGGGGTATATTCTCGAGTTAAGACGGGGATGGCCCTTCCACCACGTGTTTCTTCAGCGACGTCAGGACTCCTGCCTAGTTGCAAGGGACAACTCTGGATTCTCCTCGAGGTTTGGCAGGGCAATTGGGACGCCTCTCCAGCTGAGGCGGGAGACCAAGGGTCCCTTTCCAAGTGCCACAGGAATCCTGGGACTCCTATCAAGTTTCACGAGGAGTCAGGCATCGTCTCCTTTGGAGGCACTGATCTCCGCATACCTCTGGAATTTTCAAAGGATGTGAGGCTATCGGTCGCGATGAGGTGGGGAACTAAGTCTTTCTCTGTGCTTTCCACAGGGGATTCAGACATCCTTTCGTCCTGGGAGAGGCAAGACGAGCCTGCATTGAAGTCACTGCAGGGATATCCGGCATTATTTCGAGTCAGGGCATCGCGGTGTTCATTCCACTTGAGGCCGCAAACTCAGGGTCCCTCTCACATACCTAGAGCTGAGAGAAGCCTCCTCTTGAGGTGCTTGTGGTAAGGTGGTATTCCTCTGGAGACGAATCCAGGGACTAACCTCTCTTTTCGAGTTGATTTTTGGTCCACAGATTTCTTTCGTGTTGCTACAGTGACCTCAGGATCCCTCTATCCTTGAAACAGTGTTCTTGGGGTTTCTCTGGAGTGCCATCAAGGAAATCAAGGCTCCTTTCATGTGTGATGTGCAAGACGGAATAGCTCTGCACGCAGTACAGGGGAATCAGGCCTCATCTCGCATCGAGGGGGAAGTCTCATGGTTTTTCTCGAGTTGCGGCGGGAACCTGGGGTATATTCTCGAGTTATGACGGGGATGGCCCTTCCACCCACGTGTTTGTTCAGCCACGTCAGGACTCCTGCCTAGTTGCGAGGGACAACTCGGGATTCTCCTCGAGGCTTGGCAGGGCAATTGGAACGCCTCTCCAGCTGAGGCGGGAGACCAAGGGTCCCTTTCCACGTGCCACAAGAATCCTGGGACTCCTATCAAGTTTCACGAGGAGTCAGGCATCGTCTCCTTTGGAGGCACTGATCTCCGCGTACCTCTGGAGTTTTCAAAGGATGTGAGGCCTCCGGTCGCGATGAGGTGGGGAACTAGGTCTTTCTCTGTGGTCTCCACAGGGGATTCAGACATCCTTTCTTCTTGGGAGATGCAAGACGAGCCTGCATTCAAGTCACTGCAGGGATATCCGGCCTATTTCGAGTCAGGGCATCGCGGTGTCCATTCCACTTGAGGCCACAAACTCAGGGTCCCTCTCACATACCTAGAGCTGAGAGAAGCCTCCTCTTGAGGTGCTTGTGGTAAGGTGGTATTCCTCTGGAATCGAAGCCAGGGACTAACCTCTCATCTCGAGTTGATTTTTGGCCCACGGAGCTCTTTCGTGTTGCTACAGTGACCTCAGGATCCCTCTAGCCTTGAAACAGTGTTCTTGGGGTTTCTCTGGAGTGCCATCAAGGAAATCAAGGCTCCTTTCATGTGTGATGTGCAAGACAGAATTGCTCTGCACGCAGTGCAGGGGAATCGGGCCTCATCTCGCATCGAGGGGGAAGTCTCATGGTTTTTCTCGAGTTGCGGCGGGAACCTGGGGTATATTCTCGAGTTACGACGGGGATGGCCCTTCCACCCACGTGTTTGTTCAGCCACGTCTGGACTCCTGCCTAGTTGCGAGGGACAACTCGGGATTCTCCTCGAGGCTTGGCAGGGCAATTGGAACGCCTCTCCAGCTGAGGCGGGAGACCATGGGTCCCTTTCCAAGTGCCACAAGAATCCTGGGACTCCTATCAAGTTTCACGAGGAGTCAGGCATCGTCTCCTTTGGAGGCACTGATCTCCGCGTACCTCTGGAGTTTTCAAAGGATGTGAGGCCTCCGGTCGCGATGAGGTGGGGAACTAGGTCTTTCTCTGTGGTCTCCACAGGGGATTCAGACATCCTTTCTTCTTGGGAGATGCAAGACGAGCCTGCATTCAAGTCACTGCAGGGATATCCGGCCTTATTTCGACTAAGGGCATCGCGGTGTCCATTCCACTTGAGGCCGCAAACTCAGGATCCCTCTCACATACCTAGAGCTGAGAGAAGCCTCCTCTTGAGGTGCTTGTGGTAAGGTGGTATTCCTCAGGAGTCGAAGCCAGGGACTAACCTCTCATCTCGTGTTGATTCTTGGTCCACGGAGCTCTTTCGTGTTGCTACAGTGACCTCAGGATCCCTCTAGCCTTGAAACAGTGTTCTTGGGGTTTCTCTGGAGTGCCATGAAGGAAATCAAGGCTCCTTTCATGTGTGATGTGCAACACGGAATTGCTCTGCACGCAGTGCAGGGGAATCGGGCCTCATCTCGCGGCGAGGGGGAAGTCTCATGGTTTTTCTCGAGTTGCGGCGGGATCCTGGGGTATATTCTCGAGTTAAGACGGGGATGGCCCTTCCACACACGTGTTTGTTCAGCCACGTCAGGACTCTTGCCTAGTTGCGAGACACAACTCGGGATTCTCCTCGAGGCTTGGCAAGGCAATTGGGACGCCTCTCCAGCTGAGACGGGAGACCAAGGGTCCCTTTCCACGTGCCACAGGAATCCTGGGTCTCCTATCAAGTTTCACGAGGAGTCAGGCATCCTCTCCTTTGGAGGCACTGATCTCCGTAAACCTCTGGAATTTTCAAAGGATGTGAGGCCTCCGGTCGCGATGAGGTGGGGAACTAGGTCTTTCTCTGTGGTCTCCATAGGGGATTCAGACATCCTTTCATCTTGGGAGATGCAAGACGAGCCTGCATTCAAGTCACTGCAGGGATATCCAGCCTTATTTCGCGTCAGGGCATCGCGGTGTCCATTCCACTTGAGGCCGCAAACTCAGGGTCCCTCTCACATACCTAGAGCTGAGAGAAGCCTCCTCTTGAGGTGCTTGTGGTAAGGTGGTATTCCTCTGGAGTCGAAGCCAGGGACAAACCTCTCATCTCGAGTTGATTTTTGGCCCACGGAGATCTTTCGTGTTGCTACAGTGACCTCAGGATCCCTCTAGCCTTGAAACAGTGTTCTTGGGGTTTCTCTGGAGTGCCATCAAGGAAATCAAGGCTCCTTTCATGTGTGATGTGCAAGACGGAATTGCTCTGCACGCAGTACAGGGGAATCGGGCCTCATCTCGCATCGAGGGGGAAGTCTCATGGTTTTTCTCGAGTTGCGGCGGGAACCTGGGGTATATTCTCGAGTTACGACGGGGATGGCCCTTCCACCCACGTGTTTGTTCAGCCACGTCAGGACTCCTGCCTAGTTGCGAGGGACAACTCGGGATTCTCCTCGAGGCTTGGCAGGGCAATTGGAACGCCTCTCCAGCTGAGGCGGGAGACCAAGGGTCCCTTTCCACGTGCCACCAGAATCCTGGGCCTCCTATCAAGTTTCACGAGGAGTCAGGCATCGTCTCCTTTGGAGGCACTGATCTCCGCGTACCTCTGGAGTTTTCAAAGGATGTGAGGCCTCCGGTCGCGATGTGGTGGGGAACTAGGTGTTTCTCTGTGGTCTCCACAGGGGATTCAGACATCCTTTCTTCTTGGGAGATGCAAGACGAGCCTGCATTCCAGTCACTGCAGGGATATCCGGCCTTATTTCGAGTCAGGGCATCGCGGTGTCCATTCCACTTGAGGCCGCAAACTCAAGATCCCTCTCACATACCTAGAGCTGAGAGAAGCCTCCTCTTGAGGTGCTTGTGGTAAGGTGGTATTCCTCAGGAGTCGAAGCCAGGGACTAACCTCTCATCTCGTGTTGATTCTTCGTCCACGGAGCTTTCATGTTGCTACAGTGACCTCAGGATCCCTCTAGCCTTGAAACAGTGTTCTTGGGGTTTCTCTGTTGTGCCATCAAGGAAATCAAGGCTCCTTTCATGTGTGATATGCAACACGGAATAGCTCTGCACGCAGTGCAGGGGAATCGGGCCTCATCTCGCGGCGAGGGGGAAGTCTCATGGTTTTTCTCGAGTTGCGGCGGGAACCTGGGGTATATTCTCGAGTTACGACGGGGATGGCCCTTCCACCCACGTGTTTCTTCAGCGACGTCAGGACTCCTGCCTACTTGCGAGGGACAACTCGGGATTCTCCTCGAGGCTTTGCAGGGCAATTGGGACGCCTCTCCAGCTGAGACGGGAGACCAAGGGTCCCTTTCCACGTGCCACAAGAATCCTGGGACTCCTATCAAGTTTCACGAGGAGTCAGGCATCGTCTCCTTTGGAGGCACTGATCTCCGTGTACCTCTGGAGTTTTCAAAGGATGTGAGGCCTCCGGTCGCGATGAGGTGGGGAACTAGGTCTTTCTCTGTGGTCTCCACAGGGGATTCAGACATCCTTTCATCTTGGGAGATGCAAGACGAGCCTGTGTTCAAGTCACTGCAGGGATATCCAGCCTTATTTCGCGTCAGGGCATCGCGGTGTCCATTCCACTTGAGGCCGCAAACTCAGGGTCCCTCTCACATACCTAGAGCTGAGAGAAGCCTCCTCTTGAGGTGCTTGTGGTAAGGTGGTATTCCTCTGGAGTCGAAGCTAGGGACTAACCTCTCATCTCGAGTTGATTTTTGCCCACGGAGCTCTTTCGTGTTGCTACAGTGACCTCAGGATCCCTCTAGCCTTGAAACAGTGTTCTTGGGGTTTCTCTGGAGTGCCATCAAGGAAATCAAGGCTCCTTTCATGTGTGATGTGCAACACGGAATTGCTCTGCACGCAGTGCAGGGGAATCGGGCCTCATCTCGCGGCGAGGGGGAAGTCTCATGGTTTTTCTCGAGTTGCGGCGGGAACCTGGGGTATATTCTCGAGTTACGACGGGGATGGCCCTTCCACCACGTGTTTCTTCAGCGACGTCAGGACTCCTGCCTAGTTGCAAGGGACAACTCTGGATTCTCCTCGAGGTTTGGCAGGGCAATTGGGACGCCTCTCCAGCTGAGGCGGGAGACCAAGGGTCCCTTTCCAAGTGCCACAGGAATCCTGGGACTCCTATCAAGTTTCACGAGGAGTCAGGCATCGTCTCCTTTGGAGGCACTGATCTCCGCATACCTCTGGAATTTTCAAAGGATGTGAGGCTATCGGTCGCGATGAGGTGGGGAACTAAGTCTTTCTCTGTGCTTTCCACAGGGGATTCAGACATCCTTTCGTCCTGGGAGAGGCAAGACGAGCCTGCATTGAAGTCACTGCAGGGATATCCGGCCTTATTTCGAGTCAGGGCATCGCGGTGTCCATTCCACTTGAGGCCGCAAACTCAGGGTCCCTCTCACATACCTAGAGCTGAGAGAAGCCTCCTCTTGAGGTGCTTGTGGTAAGGTGGTATTCCTCTGGAGACGAATCCAGGGACTAACCTCTCTTTTCGAGTTGATTTTTGGTCCACAGATTTCTTTCGTGTTGCTACAGTGACCTCAGGATCCCTCTATACTTGAAACAGTGTTCTTGGGGTTTCTCTGGAGTGCCATCAAGGAAATCAAGGCTCCTTTCATGTGTGATGTGCAAGCCGGAATAGCTCTGCACGCAGTACAGGGGAATCAGGCCTCATCTCGCATCGAGGGGGAAGTCTCATGGTTTTTCTCGAGTTGCGGCGGGAACCTGGGGTATATTCTCGAGTTATGACGGGGATGGCCCTTCCACCCACGTGTTTGTTCAGCCACGTCAGGACTCCTGCCTAGTTGCGAGGGACAACTCGGGATTCTCCTCGAGGCTTGGCAGGGCAATTGGAACGCCTCTCCAGCTGAGGCGGGAGACCAAGGGTCCCTTTCCACGTGCCACAAGAATCCTGGGACTCCTATCAAGTTTCACGAGGAGTCAGGCATCGTCTCCTTTGGAGGCACTGATCTCCGCGTACCTCTGGAGTTTTCAAAGGATGTGAGGCCTCCGGTCGCGATGAGGTGGGGAACTAGGTCTTTCTCTGTGGTCTCCACAGGGGATTCAGACATCCTTTCTTCTTGGGAGATGCAAGACGAGCCTGCATTCAAGTCACTGCAGGGATATCCGGCCTTATTTCGAGTCAGGGCATCACGGTGTCCATTCCACTTGAGGCCGCAAACTCAACATCCCTCTCACATACCTAGAGCTGAGAGAAGCCTCCTCTTGAGGTGCTTGTGGTAAGGTGGTATTCCTCAGGAGTCGAAGCCAGGGACTAACCTCTCATCTCGTGTTGATTCTTGGTCCACGGAGCTCTTTCATGTTGCTACAGTGACCTCAGGATCCCTCTAGCCTTGAAACAGTGTTCTTGGGGTTTCTCTGGAGTGCCATCAAGGAAATCAAGGCTCCTTTCATGTGTGACGTGCAACACGGAATTGCTCTGCACGCAGTGCAGGGGAATCGGGCCTCATCTCGCGGCGAGGGGGAAGTCTCATGGTTTTTCTCGAGTTGCGGCGGGAACCTGGGGTATATTCTCGAGTTACGACGGGGATGGCCCTTCCACCCACGTGTTTCTTCAGCGACGTCAGGACTCCTGCCTACTTGCGAGGGACAACTCGGGATTCTCCTCGAGGCTTTGCAGGGCAATTGGGACGCCTCTCCAGCTGAGACGGGAGACCAAGGGTCCCTTTCCACGTGCCACAAGAATCCTGGGACTCCTATCAAGTTTCACGAGGAGTCAGGCATCGTCTCCTTTGGAGGCACTGATCTCCGTGTACCTCTGGAGTTTTCAAAGGATGTGAGGCCTCCGGTCGCGATGAGGTGGGGAACTAGGTCTTTCTCTGTGGTCTCCACAGGGGATTCAGACATCCTTTCATCTTGGGAGATGCAAGACGAGCCTGCGTTCAAGTCACTGCAGGGATATCCAGCCTTATTTCGCGTCAGGGCATCGCGGTGTCCATTCCACTTGAGGCCGCAAACTCAGGGTCCCTCTCACATACCTAGAGCTGAGAGAAGCCTCCTCTTGAGGTGCTTGTGGTAAGGTGGTATTCCTCTGGAGTCGAAGCCAGGGACTAACCTCTCATCTCGAGTTGATTTTTGCCCACGGAGCTCTTTCGTGTTGCTACAGTGACCTCAGGATCCCTCTAGCCTTGAAACAGTGTTCTTGGGGTTTCTCTGGAGTGCCATCAAGGAAATCAAGGCTCCTTTCATGTGTGATGTGCAACACGGAATTGCTCTGCACGCAGTGCAGGGGAATCGGGCCTCATCTCGCGGCGAGGGGGAAGTCTCATGGTTTTTCTCGAGTTGCGGCGGGAACCTGGGGTATATTCTCGAGTTAAGAAGGGGATGGCCCTTCCACCACGTGTTTCTTCAGCGACGTCAGGACTCCTGCCTAGTTGCAAGGGACAACTCTGGATTCTCCTCGAGGTTTGGCAGGGCAATTGGGACGCCTCTCCAGCTGAGGCGGGAGACCAAGGGTCCCTTTCCAAGTGCCACAGGAATCCTGGGACTCCTATCAAGTTTCACGAGGAGTCAGGCATCGTCTCCTTTGGAGGCACTGATTTCCGCATACCTCTGGAATTTTCAAAGGATGTGAGGCTATCGGTCGCGATGAGGTGGGGAACTAAGTCTTTCTCTGTGCTTTCCACAGGGGATTCAGACATCCTTTCGTCCTGGGAGAGGCAAGACGAGCCTGCATTGAAGTCACTGCAGGGATATCCGGCCTTATTTCGAGTCAGGGCATCGCGGTGTCCATTCCACTTGAGGCCGCAAACTCAGGGTCCCTCTCACATACCTAGAGCTGAGAGAAGCCTCCTCTTGAGGTGCTTGTGGTAAGGTGGTATTCCTCTGGAGACGAATCCAGGGACTAACCTCTCTTTTCGAGTTGATTTTTGGTCCACAGATTTCTTTCGTGTTGCTACAATGACCTCAGGATCCCTCTATACTTGAAACAGTGTTCTTGGGGTTTCTCTGGAGTGCCATCAAGGAAATCAAGGCTCCTTTCATGTGTGATGTGCAAGACGGAATAGCTCTGCACGCAGTACAGGGGAATCAGGCCTCATCTCGCATCGAGGGGGAAGTCTCATGGTTTTCCTCGAGTTGCGGCGGGAACCTGGGGTATATTCTCGAGTTACGACGGGGATGGCCCTTCCACCCACGTGTTTGTTCAGCCACGTCAGGACTCCTGCCTAGTTGCGAGGGACAACTCGGGATTCTCCTCGAGGCTTGGCAGGGCAATTGGAACGCCTCTCCAGCTGAGGCGGGAGACCAAGGGTCCCTTTCCACGTGCCACAAGAATCCTGGGACTCCTATCAAGTTTCACGAGGAGTCAGGCATCGTCTCCTTTGGAGGCACTGATCTCCGCGTACCTCTGGAGTTTTCAAAGGATGTGAGGCCTCCGGTCGCGATGAGGTGAGGAACTAGGTCTTTCTCTGTGGTCTCCACAGGGGATTCAGATATCCTTTCTTCTTGGGAGATGCAAGACGAGCCTGCATTCAAGTCACTGCAGGGATATCCGGCCTTATTTCGAGTCAGGGCATCACGGTGTCCATTCCACTTGAGGCCGCAAACTCAACATCCCTCTCACATACCTAGAGCTGAGAGAAGCCTCCTCTTGAGGTGCTTGTGGTAAGGTGGTATTCCTCAGGAGTCGAAGCCAGGGACTAACCTCTCATCTCGTGTTGATTCTTGGTCCACGGAGCTCTTTCATGTTGCTACAGTGACCTCAGGATCCCTCTAGCCTTGAAACAGTGTTCTTGGGGTTTCTCTGGAGTGCCATCAAGGAAATCAAGGCTCCTTTCATGTGTGACGTGCAACACGGAATTGCTCTGCACGCAGTGCAGGGGAATCGGGCCTCATCTCGCGGCGAGGGGGAAGTCTCATGGTTTTTCTCGAGTTGCGGCGGGAACCTGGGGTATATTCTCGAGTTAAGAAGGGGATGGCCCTTCCACACACGTGTTTGTTCAGCCACGTCAGGACTCTTGCCTAGTTGCGAGACACAACTCGGGATTCTCCTCGAGGCTTGGCAAGGCAATTGGGACGCCTCTCCAGCTGAGACGGGAGACCAAGGGTCCCTTTCCACGTGCCACAGGAATCCTAGGTCTCCTATCAAGTTTCACGAGGAGTCAGGCATCGTCTCCTTTGGAGGCACTGATCTCCGTAAACCTCTGGAATTTTCAAAGGATGTGAGGCCTCCGGTCGCGATGAGGTGGGGAACTAGGTCTTTCTCTGTGGTCTCCATAGGGGATTCAGACATCCTTTCATCTTGGGAGATGCAAGACGAGCCTGCATTCAAGTCACTGCAGGGATATCCAGCCTTATTTCGCGTCAGGGCATCGCGGTGTCCATTCCACTTGAGGCCGCAAACTCAGGGTCCCTCTCACATACCTAGAGCTGAGAGAAGCCTCCTCTTGAGGTGCTTGTGGTAAGGTGGTATTCCTCTGGAGTCGAAGCCAGGGACAAACCTCTCATCTCGAGTTGATTTTTGGCCCACGGAGATCTTTCGTGTTGCTACAGTGACCTCAGGATCCCTCTAGCCTTGAAACAGTGTTCTTGGGGTTTCTCTGGAGTGCCATCAAGGAAATCAAGGCTCCTTTCATGTGTGATGTGCAAGACGGAATTGCTCTGCACGCAGTACAGGGGAATCGGGCCTCATCTCGCATCGAGGGGGAAGTCTCATGGTTTTTCTCGAGTTGCGGCGGGAACCTGGGGTATATTCTCGAGTTACGACGGGGATGGCCCTTCCACCCACGTGTTTGTTCAGCCACGTCAGGACTCCTGCCTAGTTGCGAGGGACAACTCGGGATTCTCCTCGAGGCTTGGCAGGGCAATTGGAACGCCTCTCCAGCTGAGGCGGGAGACCAAGGGTCCCTTTCCACGTGCCACCAGAATCCTGGGACTCCTATCAAGTTTCACGAGGAGTCAGGCATCGTCTCCTTTGGAGGCACTGATCTCCGCGTACCTCTGGAGTTTTCAAAGGATGTGAGGCCTCCGGTCGCGATGAGGTGGGGAACTAGGTGTTTCTCTGTGGTCTCCACAGGGGATTCAGACATCCTTTCTTCTTGGGAGATGCAAGACGAGCCTGCATTCCAGTCACTGCAGGGATATCCAGCCTTATTTCGAGTCAGGGCATCGCGGTGTCCATTCCACTTGAGGCCGCAAACTCAAGATCCCTCTCACATACCTAGAGCTGAGAGAAGCCTCCTCTTGAGGTGCTTGTGGTAAGGTGGTATTCCTCAGGAGTCGAAGCCAGGGACTAACCTCTCATCTCGTGTTGATTCTTGGTCCACGGAGCTTTCATGTTGCTACAGTGACCTCAGGATCCCTCTAGCCTTGAAACAGTGTTCTTGGGGTTTCTCTGGAGTGCCATCAAGGAAATCAAGGCTCCTTTCATGTGTGATATGCAACACGGAATAGCTCTGCACGCAGTGCAGGGGAATCGGGCCTCATCTCGCGGCGAGGGGGAAGTCTCATGGTTTTTCTCGAGTTGCGGCGGGAACCTGGGGTATATTCTCGAGTTACGACGGGGATGGCCCTTCCACCCACGTGTTTCTTCAGCGACGTCAGGACTCCTGCCTACTTGCGAGGGACAACTCGGGATTCTCCTCGAGGCTTTGCAGGGCAATTGGGACGCCTCTCCAGCTGAGACGGGAGACCATGGGTCCCTTTCCACGTGCCACAAGAATCCTGGGACTCCTATCAAGTTTCACGAGGAGTCAGGCATCGTCTCCTTTGGAGGCACTGATCTCCGTGTACCTCTGGAGTTTTCAAAGGATGTGAGGCCTCCGGTCGCGATGAGGTGGGGAACTAGGTCTTTCTCTGTGGTCTCCACAGGGGATTCAGACATCCTTTCATCTTGGGAGATGCAAGACGAGCCTGCGTTCAAGTCACTGCAGGGATATCCAGCCTTATTTCGCGTCAGGGCATCGCGGTGTCCATTCCACTTGAGGCCGCAAACTCAGGGTCCCTCTCACATACCTAGAGCTGAGAGAAGCCTCCTCTTGAGGTGCTTGTGGTAAGGTGGTATTCCTCTGGAGTCGAAGCCAGGAACTAACCTCTCATCTCGAGTTGATTTTTGCCCACGGAGCTCTTTCGTGTTGCTACAGTGACGTCAGGATCCCTCTAGCCTTGAAACAGTGTTCTTGGGGTTTCTCTGGAGTGCCATCAAGGAAATCAAGGCTCCTTTCATGTGTGATGTGCAACACGGAATTGCTCTGCACGCAGTGCAGGGGAATCGGGCCTCATCTCGCGGCGAGGGGGAAGTCTCATGGTTTTTCTCGAGTTGCGGCGGGAACCTGGGGTATATTCTCGAGTTACGATGGGGATGGCCCTTCCACCACGTGTTTCTTCAGCGACGTCAGGACTCCTGCCTAGTTGCAAGGGACAACTCTGGATTCTCCTCGAGGTTTGGCAGGGCAATTGGGACGCCTCTCCAGCTGAGGCGGGAGACCAAGGGTCCCTTTCCAAGTGCCACAGGAATCCTGGGACTCCTATCAAGTTTCACGAGGAGTCAGGCATCGTCTCCTTTGGAGGCACTGATCTCCGCATACCTCTGGAATTTTCAAAGGATGTGAGGCTATCGGTCGCGATGAGGTGGGGAACTAAGTCTTTCTCTGTGCTTTCCACAGGGGATTCAGACATCCTTTCGTCCTGGGAGAGGCAAGACGAGCCTGCATTGAAGTCACTGCAGGGATATCCGGCCTTATTTCGAGTCAGGGCATCGCGGTGTCCATTCCACTTGAGGCCGCAAACTCAGGGTCCCTCTCACATACCTAGAGCTGAGAGAAGCCTCCTCTTGAGGTGCTTGTGGTAAGGTGGTATTCCTCAGGAGTCGAAGCCAGGGACTAACCTCTCATCTCGTGTTGATTCTTGGTCCACGGAGCTCTTTCATGTTGCTACAGTGACCTCAGGATCCCTCTAGCCTTGAAACAGTGTTCTTGGGGTTTCTCTGGAGTGCCATCAAGGAAATCAAGGCTCCTTTCATGTGTGATATGCAACACGGAATTGCTCTGCACGCAGTGCAGGGGAATCGGGCCTCATCTCGCGGCGAGGGGGAAGTCTCATGGTTTTTCTCGAGTTGCGGCGGGAACCTGGGGTATATTCTCGAGTTACGACGGGGATGGCCCTTCCACCCACGTGTTTCTTCAGCGACGTCAGGACTCCTGCCTACTTGCGAGGGACAACTCGGGATTCTCCTCGAGGCTTTGCAGGGCAATTGGGACGCCTCTCCAGCTGAGACGGGAGACCAAGGGTCCCTTTCCACGTGCCACAGGAATCCTGGGTCTCCTATCAAGTTTCACGAGGAGTCAGGCATCGTCTCCTTTGGAGGCACTGATCTCCGCATACCTCTGGAGTTTTCAAAGGATTTGAGGCCTCCTGTCGCGATGAGGTGGGGAACTAGGTCTTTCTCTGTGGTCTCCACAGGGGATTCAGACATCCTTTCGTCCTGGGAGATGCAAGACGAGCCTGCATTGAAGTCACTGCAGGGATATCCGGCCTTATTTCGAGTCAGGGCATCGCGGTGTCCATTCCACTTGAGGCCGCAAACTCAGGGTCCCTCTCACATACATAGAGCTGAGAGAAGCCTCCTCTTGAGGTGCTTGTGGTAAGGTGGTATTCCTCTGGAGACGAATCCAGGGACTAACCTCTCTTTTCGAGTTGATTTTTGGTCCACAGAGTTCTTTCGTGTTGCTACAGTGACCTCAGGATCCCTCTATCCTTGAAACAGTGTTCTTGGGGTTTCTCTGGAGTGCCATCAAGGAAATCAAGGCTCCTTTCATGTGTGATGTGCAACACGGAATTGCTCTGCACGCAGTACAGGGGAATCGGGCCTCATCTCGCATCGAGGGGGAAGTCTCATGGTTTTTCTCGAGTTGCGGCGGGAACCTGGGGTATATTCTCGAGTTACGACGGGGATGGCCCTTCCACCCACGTGTTTGTTCAGCCACGTCAGGACTCCTGCCTAGTTGCGAGGGACAACTCGGGATTCTCCTCGAGGCTTGGCAGGGCAATTGGAACGCCTCTCCAGCTGAGGCGGGAGACCAAGGGTCCCTTTCCACGTGCCACAAGAATCCTGGGACTCCTATCAAGTTTCACGAGGAGTCAGGCATCGTCTCCTTTGGAGGCACTGATCTCCGCGTACCTCTGCAGTTTTCAAAGGATGTGAGGCCTCCGGTCGCGATGAGGTGGGGAACTAGGTCTTTCTCTGTGGTCTCCACAGGGGATTCAGACATCCTTTCTTCTTGGGAGATGCAAGACGAGCCTGCATTCAAGTCACTGCAGGGATATCCAGCCTTATTTCGCGTCAGGGCATCGCGGTGTCCATTCCACTTGAGGCCGCAAACTCAGGGTCCCTCTCACATACCTAGAGCTGAGAGAAGCCTCCTCTTGAGGTGCTTGTGGTAAGGTGGTATTCCTCTGGAGTCGAAGCCAGGGAGTAACCTCTCATCTCGAGTTGATTTTTGGCCCACGGAGCTCTTTCGTGTTGCTACAGTGACCTCAGGATCCCTCTAGCCTTGAAACAGTGTTCTTGGGGTTTCTCTGGAGTGCCATCAAGGAAATCAAGGCTCCTTTCATGTGTGATGTGCAACACGGAATTGCTCTGCACGCAGTGCAGGGGAATCGGGCCTCATCTCGCGGTGAGGGGGAAGTCTCATGGTTTTTCTCGAGTTGTGGCGGGAACCCGGGGTATATTCTCGAGTTACGACGGGGATGGCCCTTCCACCCACGTGTTTCTTCAGCGACGTCAGGACTCCTGCCTAGTTGCGAGGGACAACTCTGGATTCTCCTCGAGGCTTGGCAGGGCAATTGGGACGCCTCTCCAGCTGAGGCGGGAGACCAAGTGTCCCTTTCCAAGTGCCACAGGAATCCTGGGACTCCTATCAAGTTTCACGAGGAGTCAGGCATCGTCTCCTTTGGAGGCACTGATCTCCGCGTACCTCTGGAGTTTTCAAAGGATGTGAGGCTATCGGTCGCGATGAGGTGGGGAACTAAGTCTTTCTCTGTGCTTTCCACAGGGGATTCAGACATCCTTTCGTCCTGGGAGATGCAAGACGAGCCTGCATTGAAGTCACTGCAGGGATATCCGGCCTTATTTCGAGTCAGGGCATCGCGGTGTCCATTCCACTTGAGGCCCCAAACTCAGGGTCCCTCTCACATACCTAGAGCTGAGAGAAGCCTCCTCTTGAGGTGCTTGTGGTAAGGTGGTATTCCTCTGGAGACGAATCCAGGGACTAACCTCTCTTTTCGAGTTGATTTTTGGTCCACAGAGTTCTTTCGTGTTGCTACAGTGACCTCAGGATCCCTCTATCCTTGAAACAGTGTTCTTGGGGTTTCTCTGGAGTGCCATCAAGGAAATCAAGGCTCCTTTCATGTGTGATGTGCAACACGGAATTGCTCTGCACGCAGTAAAGGGGAATCGGGCCTCATCTCGCATCAAGGGGGAAGTCTCATGGTTTTTCTCGAGTTGCGGCGGGAACCTGGGGTATATTCTCGAGTTACGACGGGGATGGCCCTTCCACCCACGTGTTTGTTCAGCCACGTCAGGACTCCTGCCTAGTTGCGAGGGACAATTCGGGATTCTCCTCGAGGCGTGGCAGGGCAATTGGAACGCCTCTCCAGCTGAGGCGGGAGACCAAGGGTCCCTTTCCACGTGCCACAAGAATCCTGGGACTCCTATCAAGTTTCACGAGGAGTCAGGTATCGTCTCCTTTGGAGGCACTGATCTCCGCGTACCTCTGGAGTTTTCAAAGGATGTGAGGCCTCCGGTCGCGATGAGGTGGGGAACTAGGTCTTTCTCTGTGGTCTCCACAGGGGATTCAGACATCCTTTCATCTTGGGAGATGCAAGACGAGCCTGCATTCAAGTCACTGCAGGGATATCCGGCCTTATTTCGAGTCAGGGCATCGCGGTGTCCATTCCACTTGAGGCCACAAACTCAGGGTCCCTCTCACATACCTAGAGCTGAGAGAAGCCTCCTCTTGAGGTGCTTGTGGTAAGGTGGTATTCCTCTGGAATCGAAGCCAGGGACTAACCTCTCATCTCGAGTTGATTTTTGGCCCACGGAGCTCTTTCGTGTTGCTACAGTGACCTCAGGATCCCTCTAGCCTTGAAACAGTGTTCTTGGGGTTTCTCTGGAGTGCCATCAAGGAAATCAAGGCTCCTTTCATGTGTGATGTGCAAGACAGAATTGCTCTGCACGCAGTGCAGGGGAATCGGGCCTCATCTCGCATCGAGGGGGAAGTCTCATGGTTTTTCTCGAGTTGCGGCGGGAACCTGGGGTATATTCTCGAGTTACGACGGGGATGGCCCTTCCACCCACGTGTTTGTTCAGCCACGTCAGGACTCCTGCCTAGTTGCGAGGGACAACTCGGGATTCTCCTCGAGGCTTGGCAGGGCAATTGGAACGCCTCTCCAGCTGAGGCGGGAGACCATGGGTCCCTTTCCACGTGCCACAAGAATCCTGGGACTCCTATCAAGTTTCACGAGGAGTCAGGCATCGTCTCCTTTGGAGGCACTGATCTCCGCGTACCTCTGGAGTTTTCAAAGGATGTGAGGCCTCCGGTCGCGATGAGGTGGGGAACTAGGTGTTTCTCTGTGGTCTCCACAGGGGATTCAGACATCCTTTCTTCTTGGGAGATGCAAGACGAGCCTGCATTCAAGTCACTGCAGGGATATCCGGCCTTATTTCGACTCAGGGCATCGCGGTGTCCATTCCACTTGAGGCCGCAAACTCAGGATCCCTCTCACATACCTAGAGCTGAGAGAAGCCTCCTCTTGAGGTGCTTGTGGTAAGGTGGTATTCCTCAGGAGTCGAAGCCAGGGACTAACCTCTCATCTCGTGTTGATTCTTGGTCCACGGAGCTCTTTCGTGTTGCTACAGTGACCTCAGGATCCCTCTAGCCTTGAAACAGTGTTCTTGGGGTTTCTCTGGAGTGCCATCAAGGAAATCAAGGCTCCTTTCATGTGTGATGTGCAAGACGGAATTGCTCTGCACGCAATACAGGGGAATCGGGCCTCATCTCGCATCGAGGGGGAAGTCTCATGGTTTTTCTCGAGTTGCGGCGGGAACCTGGGGTATATTCTCGAGTTACGACGGGGATGGCCCTTCCACCCACGTGTTTGTTCAGCCACGTCAGGACTCCTGCCTAGTTGCGAGGGACAACTCGGGATTCTCCTCGAGGCTTGGCAGGGCAATTGGAACGCCTCTCCAGCTGAGGCGGGAGACCAAGGGTCCCTTTCCACGTGCCACCAGAATCCTGGGACTCCTATCAAGTTTCACGAGGAGTCAGGCATCGTCTCCTTTGGAGGCACTGATCTCCGCGTACCTCTGGAGTTTTCAAAGGATGTGAGGCCTCCGGTCGCGATGAGGTGGGGAACTAGGTGTTTCTCTGTGGTCTCCACAGGGGATTCAGACATCCTTTCTTCTTGGGAGATGCAAGACGAGCCTGCATTCCAGTCACTGCAGGGATATCCGGCCTTATTTCGAGTCAGGGCATCACGGTGTCCATTCCACTTGAGGCCGCAAACTCAAGATCCCTCTCACATACCTAGAGCTGAGAGAAGCCTCCTCTTGAGGTGCTTGTGGTAAGGTGGTATTCCTCAGGAGTCGAAGCCAGGTACTAACCTCTCATCTCGTGTTGATTCTTGGTCCACGGAGCTCTTTCATGTTGCTACAGTGACCTCAGGATCCCTCTAGCCTTGAAACAGTGTTCTTGGGGCTTCTCTGGAGTGCCATCAAGGAAATCAAGGCTCCTTTCATGTGTGATATGCAACACGGAATTGCTCTGCACGCAGTGCAGGGGAATCGGGCCTCATCTCGCGGCGAGGGGGAAGTCTCATGGTTTTTCTCGAGTTGCGGCGGGAACCTGGGGTATATTCTCGAGTTACGACGGGGATGGCCCTTCCACCCACGTGTTTCTTCAGCGACGTCAGGACTCCTGCCTACTTGCGAGGGACAACTCGGGATTCTCCTCGAGGCTTTGCAGGGCAATTGGGACGCCTCTCCAGCTGAGACGGGAGACCAAGGGTCCCTTTCCACGTGCCACAAGAATCCTGGGACTCCTATTCAAGTTTCACGAGGAGTCAGGCATCGTCTCCTTTGGAGGCACTGATCTCCGTGTACCTCTGGAGTTTTCAAAGGATGTGAGGCCTCCGGTCGCGATGAGGTGGGGAACTAGGTCTTTCTCTGTGGTCTCCACAGGGGATTCAGACATCCTTTCATCTTGGGAGATGCAAGACGAGCCTGCGTTCAAGTCACTGCAGGGATATCCAGCCTTATTTCGCGTCAGGGCATCGCGGTGTCCATTCCACTTGAGGCCGCAAACTCAGGGTCCCTCTCACATACCTAGAGCTGAGAGAAGCCTCCTCTTGAGGTGCTTGTGGTAAGGTGGTATTCCTCTGGAGTCGAAGCCAGGGACTAACCTCTCATCTCGAGTTGATTTTTGCCCACGGAGCTCTTTCGTGTTGCTACAGTGACCTCAGGATCCCTCTAGCCTTGAAACAGTGTTCTTGGGGTTTCTCTGGAGTGCCATCAAGGAAATCAAGGCTCCTTTCATGTGTGATGTGCAACACGGAATTGCTCTGCACGCAGTGCAGGGGAATCGGGCCTCATCTCGCGGCGAGGGGGAAGTCTCATGGTTTTTCTCGAGTTGCGGCGGGAACCTGGGGTATATTCTCGAGTTACGACGGGGATGGCCCTTCCACCACGTGTTTCTTCAGCGACGTCAGGACTCCTGCCTAGTTGCAAGGGACAACTCTGGATTCTCCTCGAGGTTTGGCAGGGCAATTGGGACGCCTCTCCAGCTGAGGCGGGAGACCAAGGGTCCCTTTCCAAGTGCCACAGGAATCCTGGGACTCCTATCAAGTTTCACGAGGAGTCAGGCATCGTCTCCTTTGGAGGCACTGATCTCCGCATACCTCTGGAATTTTCAAAGGATGTGAGGCTATCGGTCGCGATGAGGTGGGGAACTAAGTCTTTCTCTGTGCTTTCCACAGGGGATTCAGACATCCTTTCGTCCTGGGAGAGGCAAGACGAGCCTGCATTGAAGTCACTGCAGGGATATCCGGCCTTATTTCGAGTCAGGGCATCGCGGTGTCCATTCCACTTGAGGCCGCAAACTCAGGGTCCCTCTCACATACCTAGAGCTGAGAGAAGCCTCCTCTTGAGGTGCTTGTGGTAAGGTGGTATTCCTCTGGAGACGAATCCAGGGACTAACCTCTCTTTTCGAGTTGATTTTTGGTCCACAGATTTCTTTCGTGTTGCTACAGTGACCTCAGGATCCCTCTATACTTGAAACAGTGTTCTTGGGGTTTTTCTGGAGTGCCATCAAGGAAATCAAGGCTCCTTTCATGTGTGATGTGCAAGACGGAATAGCTCTGCACGCAGTACAGGGGAATCAGGCCTCATCTCGCATCGAGGGGGAAGTCTCATGGTTTTTCTCGAGTTGCGGCGGGAACCTGGGGTATATTCTCGAGTTACGACGGGGATGGCCCTTCCACCCACGTGTTTGTTCAGCCACGTCAGGACTCCTGCCTAGTTGCGAGGGACAACTCGGGATTCTCCTCGAGGCTTGGCAGGGCAATTGGAACGCCTCTCCAGCTGAGGCGGGAGACCAAGGGTCCCTTTCCACGTGCCACAAGAATCCTGGGACTCCTATCAAGTTTCACGAGGAGTCAGGCATCGTCTCCTTTGGAGGCACTGATCTCCGCGTACCTCTGAAGTTTTCAAAGGATGTGAGGCCTCCGGTCGCGATGAGGTGAGGAACTAGGTCTTTCTCTGTGGTCTCCACAGGGGATTCAGACATCCTTTCTTCTTGGGAGATGCAAGACGAGCCTGCATTCAAGTCACTGCAGGGATATCCGGCCTTATTTCGAGTCAGGGCATCGCGGTGTCCATTCCACTTGAGGCCGCAAACTCAACATCCCTCTCACATACCTAGAGCTGAGAGAAGCCTCCTCTTGAGGTGCTTGTGGTAAGGTGGTATTCCTCAGGAGTCGAAGCCAGGGACTAACCTCTCATCTCGTGTTGATTCTTGGTCCACGGAGCTCTTTCATGTTGCTACAGTGACCTCAGGATCCCTCTAGCCTTGAAACAGTGTTCTTGGGGTTTCTCTGGAGTGCCATCAAGGAAATCAAGGCTCCTTTCATGTGTGATATGCAACACGGAATTGCTCTGCACGCAGTGCAGGGGAATCGGGCCTCATCTCGCGGCGAGGGGGAAGTCTCATGGTTTTTCTCGAGTTGCGGCGGGAACCTGGGGTATATTCTCGAGTTACGACGGGGATGGCCCTTCCACCCACGTGTTTCTTCAGCGACGTCAGGACTCCTGCCTAGTTGCGAGGGACAACTCTGGATTCTCCTCGACGCTTGGCAGGGCAATTGGGACGCCTCTCCAGCTGAGGCGGGAGACCAAGTGTCCCTTTCCAAGTGCCACAGGAATCCTGGGACTCCTATCAAGTTTCACGAGGAGTCAGGCATCGTCTCCTTTGGAGGCACTGATCTCCGCGTACCTCTGGAGTTTTCAAAGGATGTGAGGCTATCGGTCGCGATGAGGTGGGGAACTAAGTCTTTCTCTGTGCTTTCCACAGGGGATTCAGACATCCTTTCGTCCTGGGAGATGCAAGACGAGCCTGCATTGAAGTCACTGCAGGGATATCCGGCCTTATTTCGAGTCAGGGCATCGCGGTGTCCATTCCACTTGAGGCCGCAAACTCAGGGTCCCTCTCACATACCTAGAGCTGAGAGAAGCCTCCTCTTGAGGTGCTTGTGGTAAGGTGGTATTCCTCTGGAGACGAATCCAGGGACTAACCTCTTTTTTCGAGTTGATTTTTGGTCCACAGAGTTCTTTCGTGTTGCTACAGTGACCTCAGGATCCCTCTATCCTTGAAACAGTGTTCTTGGGGTTTCTCTGGAGTGCCATCAAGGAAATCAAGGCTCCTTTCATGTGTGATGTGCAACACGGAATTGCTCTGCACGCAGTACAGGGGAATCGGGCCTCATCTCGCATCGAGGGGGAAGTCTCATGGTTTTTCTCGAGTTGCGGCGGGAACCTGGGGTATATTCTCGAGTTACGACGGGGATGGCCCTTCCACACACGTGTGTGTTCAGCCATGTCAGGACTCCTGCCTAGTTGCGAGGGACAACTCGGGATTCTCCTCGAGGCTTTGCAGGGCAATTGGGACGCCTCTCCAGCTGAGACGGGAGACCAAGGGTCCCTTTCCACGTGCCACAGGAATCCTGGGTCTCCTATCAAGTTTCACGAGGAGTCAGGCATCGTCTCCTTTGGAAGGACTGATCTCCGCGTACCTCTGGAGTTTTCAAAGGATGTGAGGCCTCCGGTCGCGATGAGGTGGGGAACTAGGTGTTTCTCTGTGGTCTCCACAGGGGATTCAGACATCCTTTCTTCTTGGGAGATGCAAGACGAGCCTGCATTCAAGTCACTGCAGGGATATCCGGCCTTATTTCGAGTCAGGGCATCGCGGTGTCCATTCCACTTGAGGCCGCAAACTCAGGATCCCTCTCACATACCTAGAGCTGAGAGAAGCCTCCTCTTGAGGTGCTTGTGGAAAGGTGGTATTCCTCTGGAGTCGAAGCCAGGGACTAACCTCTCATCTCGTGTTGATTCTTGGTCCACGGAGCTCTTTCGTGTTGCTACAGTGACCTCAGGATCCCTCTAGCCTTGAAACAGTGTTCTTGGGGTTTCTCTGGAGTGCCATCAAGGAAATCAAGGCTCCTTTCATGTGTGATGTGCAACACGGAATTGCTCTGCACGCAGTGCAGGGGAATCGGGCCTCATCACGCGGCGAGAGGGAAGACTCATGGTTTTTCTCGAGTTGCGGCGGGAACCTGGGGTAAATTCTCGAGTTACGACGCGGATGGCCCTTCCACACACGTGTTTCTTCAGCGACGTCAGGACTCCTGCCTAGTTGCGAGGGACAACTCGGGATTCTCCTCGAGGCTTTGCAGGGCAATTGGGACGCCTCTCCAGCTGAGACGGGAGACCAAGGGTCCCTTTCCACGTGCCACAGGAATCCTGGGTCTCCTATCAAGTTTCACGAGGAGTCAGGCATCGTCTCCTTTGGAGGCACTGGTCTCCGCATACCTCTGGAGTTTTCAAAGGATTTGAGGCCTCCTTTCGCGATGAGGTGGGGAACTAGGTCTTTCTCTGTGGTCTCCACAGGGGATTCAGACACCCTTTCGTTTTGGGAGATGCAAGACGAGCCTGCATTCCAGTCACTGCAGGGATATCCGGCCTTATTTCGAGTCAGGGCATCGCGGTGTCCATTCCACTTGAGGTCGCAAACTCAGGGTCCCTCTCACATACCTAGAGCTGAGAGAAGCCTCCTCTTGAGGTGCTTGTGGTAAGGTGGTATTCCTCTGGAGTCGAAGCCAGGGACTAACCTCTCTTTTCGAGTTGATTTTTGGTCCACAGAGTTCTTTCGTGTTGCTACAGTGACCTCAGGATCCCTCTAGCCTTGAAACAGTGTTCTTGGGGTTTCTCTGGAGTGCCATGAAGGAAATCAAGGCTCCTTTCATGTGTGATGTGCAACACAGAATTGCTCTGCACGCAGTGCAGGGGAATCGGGCCTCATCTCGCGGCGAGGGGGAAGTCTCATGGTTTTTCTCGAGTTGCGGCGGGAACCTGGGGTATATTCTCGAGTTACGACGGGGATGGCCCTTCCACACACGTGTTTGTTCAGCCATGTCAGGACTCTTGCCTAGTTGCGAGACACAACTCGGGATTCTCCTCGAGGCTTGGCAAGGCAATTGGGACGCCTCTCCAGCTGAGACGGGAGACCAAGGGTCCCTTTCCACGTGCCACCAGAATCCTGGGACTCCTATCAAGTTTCACGAGGAGTCAGGCATCGTCTCCTTTGGAGGCACTGATCTCCGCGTACCTCTGGAGTTTTCAAAGGATGTGAGGCCTCCGGTCGCGATGAGGTGGGGAACTAGGTGTTTCTCTGTGGTCTCCACAGGGGATTCAGACATCCTTTCTTCTTGGGAGATGCAAGACGAGCCTGCATTCCAGTCACTGCAGGGATATCCGGCCTTATTTCGAGTCAGGGCATCACGGTGTCCATTCCACTTGAGGCCGCAAACTCAAGATCCCTCTCACATACCTAGAGCTGAGAGAAGCCTCCTCTTGAGGTGCTTGTGGTAAGGTGGTATTCCTCAGGAGTCGAAGCCAGGGACTAACCTCTCATCTCGTGTTGATTCTTGGTCCACGGAGCTCTTTCATGTTGCTACAGTGACCTCAGGATCCCTCTAGCCTTGAAACAGTGTTTTTGGGGTTTCTCTGGAGTGCCATCAAGGAAATCAAGGCTCCTTTCATGTGTGATATGCAACACGGAATTGCTCTGCACGCAGTGCAGGGGAATCGGGCCTCATCTCGCGGCGAGGGGGAAGTCTCATGGTTTTTCTCGAGTTGCGGCGGGAACCTGGGGTATATTCTCGAGTTACGACGGGGATGGCCCTTCCACACACGTGTTTGTTCAGCCATGTCAGGACTCTTGCCTAGTTGCGAGACACAACTCGGGATTCTCCTCGAGGCTTGGCAAGGCAATTGGGACGCCTCTCCAGCTGAGACGGGAGACCAAGGGTCCCTTTCCACGTGCCACCAGAATCCTGGGACTCCTATCAAGTTTCACGAGGAGTCAGGCATCGTCTCCTTTGGAGGCACTGATCTCCGCGTACCTCTGGAGTTTTCAAAGGATGTGAGGCCTCCGGTCGCGATGAGGTGGGGAACTAGGTGTTTCTCTGTGGTCTCCACAGGGGATTCAGACATCCTTTCTTCTTGGGAGATGCAAGACGAGCCTGCATTCCAGTCACTGCAGGGATATCCGGCCTTATTTCGAGTCAGGGCATCACGGTGTCCATTCCACTTGAGGCCGCAAACTCAAGATCCCTCTCACATACCTAGAGCTGAGAGAAGCCTCCTCTTGAGGTGCTTGTGGTAAGGTGGTATTCCTCAGGAGTCGAAGCCAGGGACTAACCTCTCATCTCGTGTTGATTCTTGGTCCACGGAGCTCTTTCATGTTGCTACAGTGACCTCAGGATCCCTCTAGCCTTGAAACAGTGTTTTTGGGGTTTCTCTGGAGTGCCATCAAGGAAATCAAGGCTCCTTTCATGTGTGATATGCAACACGGAATTGCTCTGCACGCAGTGCAGGGGAATCGGGCCTCATCTCGCGGCGAGGGGGAAGTCTCATGGTTTTTCTCGAGTTGCGGCGGGAACCTGGGGTATATTCTCGAGTTACGACGGGGATGGTCCTTCCACCCACGTGTTTCTTCAGCGACGTCAGGACTCCTGCCTACTTGCGAGGGACAACTCGGGATTCTCCTCGAGGCTTTGCAGGGCAATTGGGACGCCTCTCCAGCTGAGACAGGAGACCTAGGGTCCCTTTCCACGTGCCACAAGAATCCTGGGACTCCTATCAAGTTTCACGAGGAGTCAGGCATCGTCTCCTTTGGAGGCACTGATCTCCGTGTACCTCTGGAGTTTTCAAAGGATGTGAGGCCTCCGGTCGCGATGAGGTGGGGAACTAGGTCTTTCTCTGTGGTCTCCACAGGGGATTCAGACATCCTTTCATCTTGGGAGATGCAAGACGAGCCTGCGTTCAAGTCACTGCAGGGATATCCAGCCTTATTTCGCGTCAGGGCATCGCGGTGTCCATTCCACTTGAGGCCGCAAACTCAGGGTCCCTCTCACATACCTAGAGCTGAGAGAAGCCTCCTCTTGAGGTGCTTGTGGTAAGGTGGTATTCCTCTGGAGTCGAAGCCAGGGACTAACCTCTCATCTCGAGTTGATTTTTGCCCACGGAACTCTTTCGTGTTGCTACAGTGACCTCAGGATCCCTCTAGCCTTGAAACAGTGTTCTTGGGGTTTCTCTGGAGTGCCATGAAGGAAATCAAGGCTCCTTTCATGTGTGATGTGCAACACGGAATTGCTCTGCACGCAGTGCAGGGGAATCGGGCCTCATCTCGCGGCGAGGGGGAAGTCTCATGGTTTTTCTCGAGTTGCGGCGGGAACCTGGGGTATATTCTCGAGTTACGATGGGGATGGCCCTTCCACCCACGTGTTTCTTCAGCGACGTCAGGACTCCTGCCTAGTTGCAAGGGACAACTCTGGATTCTCCTCGAGGTTTGGCAGGGCAATTGGGACGCCTCTCCAGCTGAGGCGGGAGACCAAGGGTCCCTTTCCAAGTGCCACAGGAATCCTGGGACTCCTATCAAGTTTCACGAGGAGTCAGCCATCGTCTCCTTTGGAGGCACTGATCTCCGCATACCTCTGGAATTTTCAAAGGATGTGAGGCTATCGGTCGCGATGAGGTGGGGAACTAAGTCTTTCTCTGTGCTTTCCACAGGGGATTCAGACATCCTTTCGTCCTGGGAGAGGCAAGATGAGCCTGCATTGAAGTCACTGCAGGGATATCCGGCCTTATTTCGAGTCAGGGCATCGCGGTGTCCATTCCACTTGAGGCCGCAAACTCAGGGTCCCTCTCACATACCTAGAGCTGAGAGAAGCCTCCTCTTGAGGTGCTTGTGGTAAGGTGGTATTCCTCTGGAGACGAATCCAGGGACTAACCTCTCTTTTCGAGTTGATTTTTGGTCCACAGATTTCTTTCGTGTTGCTACAGTGACCTCAGGATCCCTCTATACTTGAAACAGTGTTCTTGGGGTTTCTCTGGAGTGCCATCAAGGAAATCAAGGCTCCTTTCATGTGTGATGTGCAAGACGGAATAGCTCTGCACGCAGTACAGGGGAATCAGGCCTCATCTCGCATCGAGGGGGAAGTCTCATGGTTTTTCTCGAGTTGCGGCGGGAACCTGGGGTATATTCTCGAGTTAAGACGGGGATGGCCCTTCCACCCACGTGTTTGTTCAGCCACGTCAGGACTCCTGCCTAGTTGCGAGGGACAACTCGGGATTCTCCTCGAGGCTTGGCAGGGCAATTGGAACGCCTCTCCAGCTGAGGCGGGAGACCAAGGGTCCCTTTCCACGTGCCACAAGAATCCTGGGACTCCTATCAAGTTTCACGAGGAGTCAGGCATCGTCTCCTTTGGAGGCACTGATCTCCGCGTACCTCTGAAGTTTTCAAAGGATGTGAGGCCTCCGGTCGCGATGAGGTGAGGAACTAGGTCTTTCTCTGTGGTCTCCACAGGGGATTCAGACATCCTTTCTTCTTGGGAGATGCAAGACGAGCCTGCATTCAAGTCACTGCAGGGATATCCGGCCTTATTTCGAGTCAGGGCATCGCGGTGTCCATTCCACTTGAGGCCGCAAACTCAACATCCCTCTCACATACCTAGAGCTGAGAGAAGCCTCCTCTTGAGGTGCTTGTGGTAAGGTGGTATTCCTCAGGAGTCGAAGCCAGGGACTAACCTCTCATCTCGTGTTGATTCTTGGTCCACGGAGCTCTTTCATGTTGCTACAGTGACCTCAGGATCCCTCTAGCCTTGAAACAGTGTTCTTGGGGTTTCTCTGGAGTGCCATCAAGGAAATCAAGGCTCCTTTCATGTGTGATATGCAACACGGAATTGCTCTGCACGCAGTGCAGGGGAATCGGGCCTCATCTCGCGGCGAGGGGGAAGTCTCATGGTTTTTCTCGAGTTGCGGCGGGAACCTGGGGTATATTCTCGAGTTACGACGGGGATGGCCCTTCCACCCACGTGTTTCTTCAGCGACGTCAGGACTCCTGCCTAGTTGCGAGGGACAACTCTGGATTCTCCTCGACGCTTGGCAGGGCAATTGGGACGCCTCTCCAGCTGAGGCGGGAGACCAAGTGTCCCTTTCCAAGTGCCACAGGAATCCTGGGACTCCTATCAAGTTTCACGAGGAGTCAGGCATCGTCTCCTTTGGAGGCACTGATCTCCGCGTACCTCTGGAGTTTTCAAAGGATGTGAGGCTATCGGTCGCGATGAGGTGGGGAACTAAGTCTTTCTCTGTGCTTTCCACAGGGGATTCAGACATCCTTTCGTCCTGGGAGATGCAAGACGAGCCTGCATTGAAGTCACTGCAGGGATATCCGGCCTTATTTCGAGTCAGGGCATCGCGGTGTCCATTCCACTTGAGGCCGCAAACTCAGGGTCCCTCTCACATACCTAGAGCTGAGAGAAGCCTCCTCTTGAGGTGCTTGTGGTAAGGTGGTATTCCTCTGGAGACGAATCCAGGGACTAACCTCTTTTTTCGAGTTGATTTTTGGTCCACAGAGTTCTTTCGTGTTGCTACAGTGACCTCAGGATCCCTCTATCCTTGAAACAGTGTTCTTGGGGTTTCTCTGGAGTGCCATCAAGGAAATCAAGGCTCCTTTCATGTGTGATGTGCAACACGGAATTGCTCTGCACGCAGTACAGGGGAATCGGGCCTCATCTCGCATCGAGGGGGAAGTCTCATGGTTTTTCTCGAGTTGCGGCGGGAACCTGGGGTATATTCTCGAGTTACGACGGGGATGGCCCTTCCACACACGTGTGTGTTCAGCCATGTCAGGACTCCTGCCTAGTTGCGAGGGACAACTCGGGATTCTCCTCGAGGCTTTGCAGGGCAATTGGGACGCCTCTCCAGCTGAGACGGGAGACCAAGGGTCCCTTTCCACGTGCCACAGGAATCCTGGGTCTCCTATCAAGTTTCACGAGGAGTCAGGCATCGTCTCCTTTGGAAGGACTGATCTCCGCGTACCTCTGGAGTTTTCAAAGGATGTGAGGCCTCCGGTCGCGATGAGGTGGGGAACTAGGTGTTTCTCTGTGGTCTCCACAGGGGATTCAGACATCCTTTCTTCTTGGGAGATGCAAGACGAGCCTGCATTCAAGTCACTGCAGGGATATCCGGCCTTATTTCGAGTCAGGGCATCGCGGTGTCCATTCCACTTGAGGCCGCAAACTCAGGATCCCTCTCACATACCTAGAGCTGAGAGAAGCCTCCTCTTGAGGTGCTTGTGGAAAGGTGGTATTCCTCTGGAGTCGAAGCCAGGGACTAACCTCTCATCTCGTGTTGATTCTTGGTCCACGGAGCTCTTTCGTGTTGCTACAGTGACCTCAGGATCCCTCTAGCCTTGAAACAGTGTTCTTGGGGTTTCTCTGGAGTGCCATCAAGGAAATCAAGGCTCCTTTCATGTGTGATGTGCAACACGGAATTGCTCTGCACGCAGTGCAGGGGAATCGGGCCTCATCACGCGGCGAGAGGGAAGACTCATGGTTTTTCTCGAGTTGCGGCGGGAACCTGGGGTAAATTCTCGAGTTACGACGCGGATGGCCCTTCCACACACGTGTTTCTTCAGCGACGTCAGGACTCCTGCCTAGTTGCGAGGGACAACTCGGGATTCTCCTCGAGGCTTTGCAGGGCAATTGGGACGCCTCTCCAGCTGAGACGGGAGACCAAGGGTCCCTTTCCACGTGCCACAGGAATCCTGGGTCTCCTATCAAGTTTCACGAGGAGTCAGGCATCGTCTCCTTTGGAGGCACTGATCTCCGCATACCTCTGGAGTTTTCAAAGGATTTGAGGCCTCCTTTCGCGATGAGGTGGGGAACTAGGTCTTTCTCTGTGGTCTCCACAGGGGATTCAGACACCCTTTCGTTTTGGGAGATGCAAGACGAGCCTGCATTCCAGTCACTGCAGGGATATCCGGCCTTATTTCGAGTCAGGGCATCGCGGTGTCCATTCCACTTGAGGTCGCAAACTCAGGGTCCCTCTCACATACCTAGAGCTGAGAGAAGCCTCCTCTTGAGGTGCTTGTGGTAAGGTGGTATTCCTCTGGAGTCGAAGCCAGGGACTAACCTCTCTTTTTGAGTTGATTTTTGGTCCACAGAGTTCTTTCGTGTTGCTACAGTGACCTCAGGATCCCTCTAGCCTTGAAACAGTGTTCTTGGGGTTTCTCTGGAGTGCCATGAAGGAAATCAAGGCTCCTTTCATGTGTGATGTGCAACACAGAATTGCTCTGCACGCAGTGCAGGGGAATCGGGCCACATCTCGCGGCGAGGGGGAAGTCTCATGGTTTTTCTCGAGTTGCGGTGGGAACCTGGGGTATATTCTCGAGTTACGACGGGGATGGCCCTTCCACACACGTGTTTGTTCAGCCATGTCCGGACTCCTGCCTAGTTGCGAGACACAACTCGGGATTCTCCTCGAGGCTTGGCAAGGCAATTGGGACGCCTCTCCAGCTGAGGCGGGAGACCAAGGGTCCCTTTCCACGTGCCACAAGAATCCTGGGACTCCTATCAAGTTTCACGAGGAGTCAGGCATCGTCTCCTTTGGAGGCACTGATCTCCGCGTACCTCTGGAGTTTTCAAAGGATGTGAGGCCTCCGGTCGCGATGAGGTGGGGAACTAGGTGTTTCTCTGTGGTCTCCACAGGGGATTCAGACATCCTTTCTTCTTGGGAGATGCAAGACGAGCCTGCATTCAAGTCACTGCAGGGATATCCGGCCTATTTCGAGTCAGGGCATCACGGTGTCCATTCCACTTGAGGCCGCAAACTCAAGATCCCTCTCACATACCTAGAGCTGAGAGAAGCCTCCTCTTGAGGTGCTTGTGGTAAGGTGGTATTCCTCAGGAGTCGAAGCCAGGGACTAACCTCTCATCTCGTGTTGATTCTTGGTCCACGGAGCTCTTTCATGTTGCTACAGTGACCTCAGGATCCCTCTAGCCTTGAAACAGTGTTTTTGGGGTTTCTCTGGAGTGCCATCAAGGAAATCAAGGCTCCTTTCATGTGTGATATGCAACACGGAATTGCTCTGCACGCAGTGCAGGGGAATCGGGCCTCATCTCGCGGCGAGGGGGAAGTCTCATGGTTTTTCTCGAGTTGCGGCGGGAACCTGGGGTATATTCTCGAGTTACGACGGGGATGGTCCTTCCACCCACGTGTTTCTTCAGCGACGTCAGGACTCCTGCCTAGTTGCGAGGGACAACTCGGGATTCTCCTCGAGGCTTTGCAGGGCAATTGGGACGCCTCTCCAGCTGAGACAGGAGACCTAGGGTCCCTTTCCACGTGCCACAAGAATCCTGGGACTCCTATCAAGTTTCACGAGGAGTCAGGCATCGTCTCCTTTGGAGGCACTGATCTCCGTGTACCTCTGGAGTTTTCAAAGGATGTGAGGCCTCCGGTCGCGATGAGGTGGGGAACTAGGTCTTTCTCTGTGGTCTCCACAGGGGATTCAGACATCCTTTCATCTTGGGAGATGCAAGACGAGCCTGCGTTCAAGTCACTGCAGGGATATCCAGCCTTATTTCGCGTCAGGGCATCGCGGTGTCCATTCCACTTGAGGCCGCAAACTCAGGGTCCCTCTCACATACCTAGAGCTGAGAGAAGCCTCCTCTTGAGGTGCTTGTGGTAAGGTGGTATTCCTCTGGAGTCGAAGCCAGGGACTAACCTCTCATCTCGAGTTGATTTTTGCCCACGGAGCTCTTTCGTGTTGCTACAGTGACCTCAGGATCCCTCTAGCCTTGAAACAGTGTTCTTGGGGTTTCTCTGGAGTGCCATGAAGGAAATCAAGGCTCCTTTCATGTGTGATGTGCAACACGGAATTGCTCTGCACGCAGTGCAGGGGAATCGGGCCTCATCTCGCGGCGAGGGGGAAGTCTCATGGTTTTTCTCGAGTTGCGGCGGGAACCTGGGGTATATTCTCGAGTTACGATGGGGATGGCCCTTCCACCCACGTGTTTCTTCAGCGACGTCAGGACTCCTGCCTAGTTGCAAGGGACAACTCTGGATTCTCCTCGAGGTTTGGCAGGGCAATTGGGACGCCTCTCCAGCTGAGGCGGGAGACCAAGGGTCCCTTTCCAAGTGCCACAGGAATCCTGGGACTCCTATCAAGTTTCACGAGGAGTCAGCCATCGTCTCCTTTGGAGGCACTGATCTCCGCATACCTCTGGAATTTTCAAAGGATGTGAGGCTATCGGTCGCGATGAGGTGGGGAACTAAGTCTTTCTCTGTGCTTTCCACAGGGGATTCAGACATCCTTTCGTCCTGGGAGAGGCAAGATGAGCCTGCATTGAAGTCACTGCAGGGATATCCGGCCTTATTTCGAGTCAGGGCATCGCGGTGTCCATTCCACTTGAGGCCGCAAACTCAGGGTCCCTCTCACATACCTAGAGCTGAGAGAAGCCTCCTCTTGAGGTGCTTGTGGTAAGGTGGTATTCCTCTGGAGACGAATCCAGGGACTAACCTCTCTTTTCGAGTTGATTTTTGGTCCACAGATTTCTTTCGTGTTGCTACAGTGACCTCAGGATCCCTCTATACTTGAAACAGTGTTCTTGGGGTTTCTCTGGAGTGCCATCAAGGAAATCAAGGCTCCTTTCATGTGTGATGTGCAAGACGGAATAGCTCTGCACGCAGTACAGGGGAATCAGGCCTCATCTCGCATCGAGGGGGAAGTCTCATGGTTTTTCTCGAGTTGCGGCGGGAACCTGGGGTATATTCTCGAGTTAAGACGGGGATGGCCCTTCCACCCACGTGTTTGTTCAGCCACGTCAGGACTCCTGCCTAGTTGCGAGGGACAACTCGGGATTCTCCTCGAGGCTTGGCAGGGCAATTGGGACCCCTCTCCAGCTGAGGCGGGAGACCAAGGGTCCCTTTCCACGTGCCACAAGAATCCTGGGACTCCTATCAAGTTTCACGAGGAGTCAGGCATCGTCTCCTTTGGAGGCACTGATCTCCGCGTACCTCTGGAGTTTTCAAAGGATGTGAGGCCTCCGGTCGCGATGAGGTGGGGAACTAGGTCTTTCTCTGTGGTCTCCACAGGGGATTCAGACATCCTTTCTTCTTGGGAGATGCAAGACGAGCCTGCATTCAAGTCACTGCAGGGATATCCGGCCTTATTTCGAGTCAGGGCATCACGGTGTCCATTCCACTTGAGGCCGCAAACTCAAGATCCCTCTCACATACCTAGAGCTGAGAGAAGCCTCCTCTTGAGGTGCTTGTGGTAAGGTGGTATTTCTCAGGAGTCGAAGCCAGGGACTAACCTCTCATCTCGTGTTGATTCTTGGTCCACGGAGCTCTTTCATGTTGCTACAGTGACCTCAGGATCCCTCTAGCCTTGAAACAGTGTTCTTGGGGTTTCTCTGGAGTGCCATCAAGGAAATCAAGGCTCCTTTCATGTGTGATATGCAACACGGAATTGCTCTGCACGCAGTGCAGGGGAATCGGGCCTCATCTCGCGGCGAGGGGGAAGTCTCATGGTTTTTCTCGAGTTGCGGCGGGAACCTGGGGTATATTCTCGAGTTACGACGGGGATGGCCCTTCCACCCACGTGTTTCTTCAGCGATGTCAGGACTCCTGCCTACTTGCGAGGGACAACTCGGGATTCTCCTCGAGGCTTTGCAGGGCAATTGGGACGCCTCTCCAGCTGAGACGGGAGACCAAGGGTCCCTTTCCACGTGCCACAGGAATACTGGGTCTCCTATCAAGTTTCACGAGGAGTCAGGCATCGTCTCCTTTGGAGGCACTGATCTCCGCATACCTCTGGAGTTTTCAAAGGATTTGAGGCCTCCTGTCGCAATGAGGTGGGGAACTAGGTCTTTCTCTGTGGTCTCCACAGGGGATTCAGACATCCTTTCGTCCTGGGAGATGCAAGACGAGCCTGCATTGAAGTCACTGCAGGGATATCCGGCCTTATTTCGAGTCAGGGCATCGCGGTGTCCATTCCACTTGAGGCCGCAAACTCAGGGTCCCTCTCACATACCTAGAGCTGAGAGAAGCCTCCTCTTGAGGTGCTTGTGGTAAGGTGGTATTCCTCTGGAGACGAATCCAGGGACTAACCTCTCTTTTCGAGTTGATTTTTGGTCCACAGAGTTCTTTCGTGTTGCTACAGTGACCTCAGGATCCCTCTATCCTTGAAACAGTGTTCTTGGGGTTTCTCTGGAGTGCCATCAAGGAAATCAAGGCTCCTTTCATGTGTGATGTGCAACACGGAATTGCTCTGCACGCAGTAAAGGGGAATCGGGCCTCATCTCGCATCGAGGGGGAAGTCTCATGGTTTTTCTCGAGTTGCGGCGGGAACCTGGGGTATATTCTCGAGTTACGACGGGGATGGCCCTTCCACCCACGTGTTTGTTCAGCCACGTCAGGACTCCTGCCTAGTTGCGAGGGACAACTCGGGATTCTCCTCGAGGCTTGGCAGGGCAATTGGAACGCCTCTCCAGCTGAGGCGGGAGACCAAGGGTCCCTTTCCACGTGCCACCAGAATCCTGGGACTCCTATCAAATTTCACGAGGAGTCAGGCATCGTCTCCTTTGGAGGCACTGATCTCCGCGTACCTCTGGAGTTTTCAAAGGATGTGAGGCCTCCGGTCGCGATGAGGTGGGGAACTAGGTGTTTCTCTGTGGTCTCCACAGGGGATTCAGACATCCTTTCTTCTTGGGAGATGCAAGACGAGCCTGCATTCAAGTCACTGCAGGGATATCCAGCCTTATTTCGCGTCAGGGCATCGCGGTGTCCATTCCACTTGAGACCGCAAACTCAGGGTCCCTCTCACATACCTAGAGCTGAGAGAAGCCTCCTCTTGAGGTGCTTGTGGTGAGGTGGTATTCCTCTGGAGTCGAAGCCAGGGAGTAACCTCTCATCTCGAGTTGATTTTTGGCCCACGGAGCTCTTTCGTGTTGCTAGAGTGACCTCAGGATCCCTCTAGCCTTGAAACAGTGTTCTTGGGGTTTCTCTGGAGTGCCATCAAGGAAATCAAGGCTCCTTTCATGTGTGATGTGCAACACGGAATTGCTCTGCACGCAGTGCAGGGGAATCGGGCCTCATCTCGCGGCGAGGGGGAAGTCTCATGGTTTTTCTCGAGTTGCGGCGGGAACCCGGGGTATATTCTCGAGTTACGACGGGGATGGCCCTTCCACCCACGTGTTTCTTCAGCGACGTCAGGACTCCTGCCTAGTTGCGAGGGACAACTCTGGATTCTCCTCGAGGCTTGGCAGGGCAATTGGGACGCCTCCCCAGCTGAGGCGGGAGACCAAGTGTCCCTTTCCAAGTGCCACAGGAATCCTGGGTCTCCTATCAAGTTTCACGAGGAGTCAGGCATCGTCTCCTTTGGAGGCACTGATCTCCGCGTACCTCTGGAGTTTTCAAAGGATGTGAGGCTATCGGTCGCGATGAGGTGGGGAACTAAGTCTTTCTCTGTGCTTTCCACAGGGGATTCAGACATCCTTTCGTCCTGGGAGATGCAAGACGAGCCTGCATTGAAGTCACTGCAGGGATATCCGGCCTTATTTCGAGTCAGGGCATCGCGGTGTCCATTCCACTTGAGGCCGCAAACTCAGGGTCCCTCTCACATACCTAGAGCTGAGAGAAGCCTCCTCTTGAGGTGCTTGTGGTAAGGTGGTATTCCTCTGGAGACGAATCCAGGGACTAACCTCTCTTTTCGAGTTGATTTTTGGTCCACAGAGTTCTTTCGTGTTGCTACAGTGACCTCAGGATCCCTCTATCCTTGAAACAGTGTTCTTGGGGTTTCTCTGAAGTTCCATCAAGGAAATCAAGGCTCCTTTCAAGTGTGATGTGCAAGACGGAATTGCTCTGCACGCAGTACAGGGGAATCGGGCCTCATCTCGCATCGAGGGGGAAGTCTCATGGTTTTTCTCGAGTTGCGGCGGGAACCTGGGGTATATTCTCGAGTTACGACGGGGATGGCCCTTCCACACACGTGTGTGTTCAGCCATGTCAGGACTCCTGCCTAGTTGCGAGGGACAACTCGGGATTCTCCTCGAGGCTTTGCAGGGCAATTGGGACGCTTCTCCAGCTGAGACGGGAGACCAAGGGTCCCTTTCCACGTGCCACAAGAATCCTGGGTCTCCTATCAAGTTTCACGAGGAGTCAGGCATCGTCTCCTTTGGAAGGACTGATCTCCGCGTACCTCTGGAGTTTTCAAAGGATGTGAGGCCTCCGGTCGCGATGAGGTGGGGAACTAGGTGTTTCTCTGTGGTCTCCACAGGGGATTCAGACATCCTTTCTTCTTGGGAGATGCAAGACGAGCCTGCATTCAAGTCACTGCAGGGATATCCGGCCTTATTTCGAGTCAGGGCATCGCGGTGTCCATTCCACTTGAGGCCGCAAACTCAGGATCCCTCTCACATACCTAGAGCTGAGAGAAGCCTCCTCTTGAGGTGCTTGTGGAAAGGTGGTATTCCTCTGGAGTCGAAGCCAGGGACTAACCTCTCATCTCGTGTTGATTCTTGGTCCACGGAGCTCTTTCGTGTTGCTACAGTGACCTCAGGATCCCTCTAGCCTTGAAACAGTGTACTTGGGGTTTCTCTGGAGTGCCATCAAGGAAATCAAGGCTCCTTTCATGTGTGATGTGCAACACGGAATTGCTCTGCACGCAGTGCAGGGGAATCGGGCCTCATCACGCGGCGAGGGGGAAGACTCATGGTTTTTCTCGAGTTGCGGCGGGAACCTGGGGTATATTCTCGAGTTACGACGCGGATGGCCCTTCCACACACGTGTTTCTTCAGCGACGTCAGGACTCCTGCCTAGTTGCGAGGGACAACTCGGGATTCTCCTCGAGGCTTTTCAGGGCAATTGGGACGCCTCTCCAGCTGAGACGGGAGACCAAGGGTCCCTTTCCACGTGCCACAGGAATCCTGGGTCTCCTATCAAGTTTCACGAGGAGTCAGGCATCGTCTCCTTTGGAGGCACTGATCTCCGCATACCTCTGGAGTTTTCAAAGGATTTGAGGCCTCCTGTCGCGATGAGGTGGGGAACTAGGTCTTTCTCTGTGGTCTCCACAGGGGATTCAGACACCCTTTCGTCTTGGGAGATGCAAGACGAGCCTGCATTCCAGTCACTGCAGGGATATCCGGCCTTATTTCGAGTCAGGGCATCGCGGTGTCCATTCCACTTGACGTCGCAAACTCAGGGTCCCTCTCACATACCTAGAGCTGAGAGAAGCCTCCTCTTGAGGTGCTTGTGGTAAGGTGGTATTCCTCTGGAGTCGAAGCCAGGGACTAACCTCTCATCTCGAGTTGATTTTTGGTCCACGGAGCTCTTTCGTGTTGCTACAGTGACCTCAGGATCCCTCTATCCTTGAAACAGTGTTCTTGGGGTTTCTCTGGAGTGCCATGAAGGAAATCAAGGCTCCTTTCATGTGTGATGTGCAACACAGAATTGCTCTGCACGCAATGCAGGGGAATCGGGCCTCATCTCGCGGCGAGGGGGAAGTCTCATGGTTTTTCTCGAGTTGCGGCGGGAACCTGGGGTATATTCGCGAGTTACGACGGGGATGGCCCTTCCACACACGTGTTTGTTCAGCCATGTCAGGACTCTTGCCTAGTTGTGAGACACAACTCGGGATTCTCCTCGAGGCTTGGCAAGGCAATTGGGACGCCTCTCCAGCTGAGGCGGGAGACCAAGGGTCCCTTTCCACGTGCCACAGGAATCCTGGGACTCCTATCAAGTTTCACGAGGAGTCAGGCATCGTCTCCTTTGGAGGCACTGATCTCCGCGTACCTCTGGAGTTTTCAAAGGATGTGAGGCCTCCAGTCGCGATGAGGTGGGGAACTAGGTCTTTCTCTGTGGTCTCCACAGGGGATTCAGACATCCTTTCATCTTGGGAGATGCAAGACGAGCCTGCATTCAAGTCACTGCAGGGATATCCAGCCTTATTTCGCGTCAGGGCATCGCGGTGTCCATTCCACTTGAGGCCGCAAACTCAGGGTCCCTCTCACATACCTAGAGCTGAGAGAAGCCTCCTCTTGATGTGCTTGTGGTAAGGTGGTATTCCTCTGGAGTCGAAGCCAGGACTAACCTCTCATCTCGTGTTGATTTTTGGCCCACGGAGCTCTTTCGTGTTGCTACAGTGACCTCAGGATCCCTCTAGCCTTGAAACAGTGTTCTTGGGGTTTCTCTGGAGTGCCATCAAGGAAATCAAGGCTCCTTTCATGTGTGATGTGCAACACGGAATTGCTCTGCACGCAGTGCAGGGGAATCGGGCCTCATCTCGCGGCGAGGGGGAAGTCTCATGGTTTTTCTCGAGTTGCGGCGGGAACCTGGGGTATATTCTCGAGTTACGACGGGGATGGCCCTTCCACACACGTGTGTGTTCAGCCATGTCAGGACTCCTGCCTAGTTGCGAGACACAACTCGGGATTCTCCTCGAGGCTTTGCAGGGCAATTGGGACGCCTCTCCAGCTGAGACGGGAGACCAAAGGTCCCTTTCCACGTGCCACAGGAATCCTGGGTCTCCTATCAAGTTTCACGAGGAGTCAGGCATCGTCTCCTTTGGAGGCACTGATCTCCGCGTACCTCTGGAGTTTTCAAAGGATGTGAGGCCTCCGGTCGCGATGAGGTGGGGAACTAGGTCTTTCTCTGTGGTCTCCACAGGGGATTCAGACATCCTTTCATCTTGGGAGGTGCAAGACGAGCCTGCATTCAAGTCACTGCAGGGATATCCGGCCTTATTTCGCGTCAGGGCATCGCGGTGTCCATTCCACTTGAGGCCACAAACTCAGGGTCCCTCTCACATACCTAGAGCTGAGAGAAGCCTCCTCTTGAGGTGCTTGTGGTAAGGTGGTATTCCTCTGGAGTCGAAGCCAGGGACTAACCTCTCATCTCGAGTTGCTTTTTGGCCCACGGAGCTCTTTCGTGTTGCTACAGTGACCTCAGGATCCCTCTATACTTGAAACAGTGTTCTTGGGGTTTCTCTGGAGTGCCATCAAGGAAATCAAGGCTCCTTTCATGTGTGATGTGCAACACGGAATTGCTCTGCACGCAGTACAGGGGAATCGGGCCTCATCTCGCGGCGAGGGGGAAGTCTCATGGTTTTTCTCGAGTTGCGGCGGGAACCTGGGGTATATTCTCGAGTTACGACGGGGATGGCCCTTCCACCCACGTGTTTCTTCAGCGACGTCAGGACTCCTGCCTAGTTGCGAGGGACAACTCTGGATTCTCCTCGAGGCTTGGCAGGGCAATTGGGACGCCTCTCCAGCTGAGGCGGGAGACCAAGTGTCCCTTTCCAAGTGCCACAGGAATCCTGGGACTCCTATCAAGTTTCACGAGGAGTCAGGCATCGTCTCCTTTGGAGGCACTGATCTCCGCGTACCTCTGGAGTTTTCAAAGGATGTGAGGGCTCCGGTCGCGATGAGGTGGGGAACTAAGTCTTTCTCTGTGCTTTCCACAGGGGATTCAGACATCCTTTCGTCCTGGGAGATGCAAGACGAGCCTGCATTGAAGTCACTGCAGGGATATCCGGCCTTATTTCGAGTCAGGGCATCGCGGTGTCCATTCCACTTGAGGCCGCAAACTCAGGGTCCCTCTCACATACCTAGAGCTGAGAGAAGCCTCCTCTTGAGGTGCTTGTGGTAAGGTGGTATTCCTCTGGAGACGAATCCAGGGACTAACCTCTCTTTTCGAGTTGATTTTTGGTCCACAGATTTCTTTCGTGTTGCTACAGTGACCTCAGGATCCCTCTATCCTTGAAACAGTGTTCTTGGGGTTTCTCTGGAGTGCCATCAAGGAAATCAAGGCTCCTTTCATGTGTGATGTGCAAGACGGAATTGCTCTGCAGGCAGTACAGGGGAATCGGGCCTCATCTCGCATCGAGGGGGAAGTCTCATGGTTTTTCTCGAGTTGCGGCGGGAACCTGGGGTATATTCTCGAGTTACGACGGGGATGGCCCTTCCACCCAAGTGTTTGTTCAGCCACGTCAGGACTCCTGCCTAGTTGCGAGGGACAACTCGGGATTCTCCTCGAGGCTTGGCAGGGCAATTGGAACGCCTCTCCAGCTGAGGCGGGAGACCAAGGGTCCCTTTCCACGTGCCACAAGAATCCTGGGACTCCTATCAAGTTTCACGAGGAGTCAGGCATCGTCTCCTTTGGAGGCACTGATCTCCGCGTACCTCTGGAGTTTTCAAAGGATGTGAGGCCTCCGGTCGCGATCAGGTGGGGAACTAGGTCTTTCTCTGTGGTCTCCACAGGGGATTCAGATATCCTTTCTTCATGGGAGATGCAAGACGAGCCTGCATTCAAGTCCCTGCAGGGATATCCGGCCTTATTTCGAGTCAGGGCATCGTGGTGTCCATTCCACTTGAGGCCGCAAACTCAGGATCCCTCTCACATACCTAGAGCTGAGAGAAGCCTCCTCTTGAGGTGCTTGTGGTACGGTGGTATTCCTCAGGAGTCGAAGCCAGGGACTAACCTCTCATCTCGTGTTGATTCTTGGTCCACAGAGCTCTTTCGTGTTGCTACAGTGACCTCAGGATCCCTCTAGCCTTGAAACAGTGTTCTTGGGGTTTCTCTGGAGTGCCATCAAGGAAATCAAGGCTCCTTTCATGTGTGATGTGCAACACGGAATTGCTCTGCACGCAGTGCAGGGGAATCGGGCCTCATCTCGCGGCGAGGGGGAAGTCTCATGGTTTTTCTCGAGTTGCGGCGGGAACCTGGGGTATATTCTCGAGTTACGACGGGGATGGCCCTTCCACCCACGTGTTTCTTCAGCGACGTCAGGACTCCTGCCTAGTTGCGAGGGACAACTCGGGATTCTCCTCGAGGCTTTGCAGGGCAATTGGGACGCCTCTCCAGCTGAGACGGGAGACCAAGGGTCCCTTTCCACGTGCCACAGGAATCCTGGGTCTCCTATCAAGTTTCACGAGGAGTCAGGCATCGTCTCCTTTGGAGGCACTGATCTCCGCATACCTCTGGAGTTTTCAAAGCATTTGAGGCCTCCTGTCGCGATGAGGTCGGGAACTAGGTCTTTCTCTGTGGTCTCCACAGGGGATTCAGACACCCTTTCGTCTTGCGAGATGCAAGACGAGCCTGCATTCCAGTCACTGCAGGGATATCCGGCCTTATTTCGAGTCAGGGCATCGCGGTGTCCATTCCACTTGAGGCCGCAAACTCAGGGTCCCTCTCACATACCTAGAGCTGAGAGAAGCCTCCTCTTGAGGTGCTTGTGGTAAGGTGGTATTCCTCTGGAGACGAATCCAGGGACTAACCTCTCTTTTCGAGTTGATTTTTGGTCCACAGAGTTCTTTCGTGTTGCTACAGTGACCTCAGGATCCCTCTATCCTTGAAACAGTGTTCTTGGGGTTTCTCTGGAGTGCCATCAAGGAAATCAAGGCTCCTTTCATGTGTGATGTGCAAGACGGAATTGCTCTGCACGCAGTACAGGGGAATCGGGCCTCATCTCACATCGAAGGGGAAGTCTCATGGTTTTTCTCGAGTTGCGGCGGGAACCTGGGGTATATTCTCGAGTTACGACGGGGATGGCCCTTCCACCCACGTGTTTGTTCAGCCACGTCAGGACTCCTGCCTAGTTGCGAGGGACAACTCGGGATTCTCCTTGACGCTTGGCAGGGCAATTTGGACGCCACTCCAGCTGAGGCGGGAGACCAAGGGTCCCTTTCCACGTGCCACAAGAATCCTGGGACTCCTATCAAGTTTCACGAGGAGTCAGGCATCGTCTCCTTTGGAGGCACTGATCTCCGCGTACCTCTGGAGTTTTCAAAGGATGTGAGGCCTCCGGTCGCGATGAGGTGGGGAACTAGGTGTTTCTCTGTGGTCTCCACAGGGGATTCAGACATCCTTTCATCTTGGGAGATGCAAGACGAGCCTGCATTCAAGTCACTGCAGGGATATCCGGCCTTATTTCGAGTCAGGGCATCGCGGTGTCCATTCCACTTGAGGCCGCAAACTCAGGATCCCTCTCACATACCTAGAGCTGAGAGAAGCCTCCTCTTGAGGTGCTTGTGGTAAGGTGGTATTCCTCAGGAGTCGAAGCCAGGGACTAACCTCTCATCTCGTGTTGATTCTTGGTCCACGGAGCTCTTTCGTGTTGCTGCAGTGACCTCAGGATCCCTCTAGCCTTGAAACAGTGTTCTTGTGGTTTCTCTGGAGTGCCATCAAGGAAATCAAGGCTCCTTTCATGTGTGATGTGCAACACGGAATTGCTCTGCACGCAGTGCAGGTTAATCGGGCCTCATCTCGCGGCGAGGGGGAAGTCTCATGGTTTTTCTCGAGTTGCGGTAGGAACCTGGGGTATATTCTCGAGTTCCGACGGGGATGGCCCTTCCACACACGTGTGTGTTCAGCCATGTGAGGACTCCTGCCTAGTTGTGAGGGACAACTCGGGATTCTCCTCGAGGCTTTGCAGGGCAATTGGGACGCCTCTCCAGCTGAGACGGGAGACCAAGGGTCCCTTTCCACGTGCCACAGGAATCCTGGGTCTTCTATCAAGTTTCACGAGGAGTCAGGCATCGTCTCCTTTGGAGGCACTGATCTCCGCATACCTCTGGAGTTTTCAAAGGATTTGAGGCCTCCTGTCGCGATGAGGTCGGGAACTAGGTCTTTCTCTGTGGTCTCCACAGGGGATTCAGACACCCTTTCGTCTTGGGAGATGCAAGACGAGCCTGCATTCCAGTCACTGCAGGGATATCCGGCCTTATTTCGAGTCAGGGCATCGCGGTGTCCATTCCACTTGAGGCCGCAAACTCAGGGTCCCTCTCACATACCTAGAGCTGAGAGAAGCCTCCTCTTGAGGTGCTTGTGGTAAGGTGGTATTCCTCTGGAGTCGAAGCCAGGGACTAACCTCTCATCTCGAGTTGATTTTTGGCCCACGGAGCTCTTTCGTGTTGCTACAGTGACCTCAGGATCCCTCTAGCCTTGAAACAGTGTTCTTGGGGTGTCTCTGGAGTGCCATGAGGGAAATCAAGGCTCCTTTCATGTGTGATGTGCAACACAGAATTGCTCTGCACGCAGTGCAGGGGAATCGGGCCTCATCTCGCGGCGAGGGGGAAGTCTCATGGTTTTTCTCGAGTTGCGGCGGGAACCTGGGGTATATTCTCGAGTTACGACGGGGATGGCCCTTCCACACACGTGTTTGTTCAGCCACGTCAGGAATCTTGCCTAGTTGCGAGACACAACTCGGGATTCTCCTCGAGGCTTGGCAAGGCAATTGGGACGCCTCTCCAGCTGAGGCGGGAGACCAAGGGTCCCTTTCCACGTGCCACAGGAATCCTGGGACTCCTATCAATTTTCACGAGGAGTCAGGCATCGTCTCCTTTGGAAGCACTGATCTCCGCGTACCTCTGGAGTTTTCAAAGGATGTGAGGCCTCCGGTCGGGATGAGGTGGGGAAGTAGGTCTTTCTCTGTGGTCTCCACAGGGGATTCAGACATCCTTTCATCTTGGGAGATGGAAGACGAGCCTGCATTCAAGTCACTGCAGGGATATCCAGCCTTATTTCGCGTCAGGGCATCGCGGTGTCCATTCCACTTGAGGCCGCAAACTCAGGGTCCCTCTCACATACCTAGAGCTGAGAGAAGCCTCCTCTTGAGGTGCTTGTGGTAAGGTGGTATTCCTCTGGAGTCGAAGCCAGGGACTAACCTCTCATCTCGAGTTGATTTTTGGCCCACGGAGCTCTTTCGTGTGGCTACAGTCACCTCAGGATCCCTCTAGCCTTGAAACAGTGTTCTTGGGGTTTCTCTGGAGTGCCATCAAGGAAATCAAGGCTCCTTTCATGTGTGATGTGCAACACGGAATTGCTCTGCACGCAGTGCAGGGGAATCGGGCCTCATCTCGCGGCGAGGGGGAAGTCTCATGGTTTTTCTCGAGTTGCGGCGGGAACCTGGGGTATATTCTCGAGTTACGACGGGGATGGCCCTTCCACACACGTGTTTTTTCAGCGACGTCAGGACTCCTGCCTAGTTGCGAGGGACAACTCTGGATTCTCCTCGAGGCTTGGCAGGGCAATTGGGACGCCTCTCCAGCTGAGGCGGGAGACCAAGTGTCCCTTTCCAAGTGCCACAGGAATCCTGGGACTCCTATCAAGTTTCACGAGGAGTCAGGCATCGTCTCCTTTGGAGGCACTGATCTCCGTGTACCTCTGGAGTTTTCAAAGGATGTGAGGCTATCGGTCGCGATGAGGTGGGGAACTAAGTCTTTCTCTGTGCTTTCCACAGGGGATTCAGACATCCTTTCGTCCTGGGATATGCAAGACGAGCCTGCATTGAAGTCACTGCAGGGATATCCGGCCTTATTTCGAGTCAGGGCATCGCGGTGTCCATTCCACTTGAGGCCGCAAACTCAGGGTCCCTCTCACATACCTAGAGCTGAGAGAAGCCTCCTCTTGAGGTGCTTGTGGTAAGGTGGTATTCCTCTGGAGACGAATCCAGGGACTAACCTCTCTTTTCGAGTTGATTTTTGGTCCACCGAGTTCTTTCGTGTTGCTACAGTGACCTCAGGATCCCTCTATCCTTGAAACAGTGTTCTTGGGGTTTCTCTGGAGTGCCATCAAGGAAATCAAGGCTCCTTTCATGTGTGATGTGCAAGACGGAATTGCTCTGCACGCAGTACAGGGGAATCGGGCCTCATCTCACATCGAAGGGGAAGTCTCATGGTTTTTCTCGAGTTGCGGCGGGAACCTGGGGTATATTCTCGAGTTACGACGGGGATGGCCCTTCCACCCACGTGTTTGTTCAGCCACGTCAGGACTCCTGCCTAGTTGCGAGGGACAACTCGGGATTCTCCTCGAGGCTTGGCAGGGCAATTGGGACGCCTCTCCAGCTGAGGCGGGAGACCAAGGGTCCCTTTCCACGTGCCACAGGAATCCTGGGACTCCTATCAAGTTTCACAAGGAGTCAGGCATTTTCTCCTTTGGAGGCACTGATCTCCGCGTACCTCTGGAGTTTTCAAAGGATGTGAGGCCTCCGGTCGCGATGAGGTGAGGAACTAGGTCTTTCTCTGTGGTCTCCACAGGGGATTCAGACATCCTTTCATCTTGGGAGATGCAAGACGAGCCTGCATTCAAGTCACTGCAGGGATATCCGGCCTTATTTTGAGTCAGGGCATCGCGGTGTCCATTCCACTTGAGGCCGCAAACTCAGGATCCCTCTCACATACCTAGAGCTGAGAGAAGCCTCCTCTTGAGGTGCTTGTGGTAAGGTGGTATTCCTCTGGAGTCGAAGCCAGGGACTAACCTCTCATCTCGTGTTGATTCTTGGTCCACGGAGCTCTTTCGTGTTGCTACAGTGACCTCAGGATCCCTCTATCCTTGAAACAGTGTTCTTGGGGTTTCTCTGGAGTGCCATGAAGGAAATCAAGGCTCCTTTCATGTGTGATGTGTAACACAGAATTGCTCTGTACGCAGTGCAGGGGAATCAGGCCTCATCTCGCGGGGAGGGGGAAGTCTCATGGTTTTTCTCGAGTTGCGGCGGGAACCTGGGGTATATTCTCGAGTACGACGGGGATGGCCCTTCCACACCCGTGTGTGTTCAGCCATGTCAGGACTCCTGCCTAGTTGCGAGGGACAACTCTGGATTCTCCTCGAGGCTTTGCAGGGCAATTGGGACGCCTCTCCAGCTGAGGCGGGAGACCAAGGGTCCCTTTCCACGTGCCACAGGAATTCTGGGTCTCCTATCAAGTTTCACGAGGAGTCAGGCATCGTCTCCTTTGGAGGCACTGATCTCCGCATACCTCTGGAGTTTTCAAAGGATTTGAGGCCTCCTGTCGCGATGATGTGGGGAACTAGGTCTTTCTCTGTGGTCTCCACAGGGGATTCAGACACCCTTTCTTCTTGGGAGATGCAAGACGAGCCTGCATTCCAGTCACTGCAGGGATATCTGGCCTTATTTCGAGTCAGGACATCGCAGTGTCCATTCCACTTGAGGCCGCAAACTCAGGGTCCCTCTCACATACCTAGAGCTGAGAGAAGCCTCCTCTTGAGGTGCTTGTGGTAAGGTGGTATTCCTCTGGAGTCGAAGCCAGGGACTAACCTCTCATCTCGAGTTGATTTTTGGTCCACAGAGCTCTTTCGTGTTGCTACAGTGACCTCAGGATCCCTCTAGCCTTGAAACAGTGTTCTTGGGGTTTCTCTGGAGTGCCATGAAGGAAATCAAGGCTCCTTTCATGTGTGATGTGCAACACAGAATTGCTCTGCACGCAGTGCAGGGGAATCGGGCCTCATCTCGCGGCGATGGGGAAGTCTCATGGTTTTTCTCGAGTTGCGGCGGGAACCTGGGGTATATTCTCGAGTTACGACGGGGATGGCCCTTCCACACACGTGTTTGTTCAGCCACGTCAGGACTCTTGCCTAGTTGCGAGACACAACTCGGGATTCTCCTCGAGGCTTGGCAAGGCAATTGGGACGCCTCTCCAGCTGAGACGGGAGACCAAGGGTCCCTTTCCACGTGCCACAGGAATCCTGGGTCTCCTATCAAGTTTCACGAGGAGTCAGGCATCGTCTCCTTTGGAGGCACTGATCTCCGCATACCTCTGGAGTTTTCAAAGTATTTGAGGCCTCCTGTCGCGATGAGGTCGGGAACTAGGTCTTTCTCTGTGGTCTCCACAGGGGATTCAGACACCCTTTCGTCTTGCGAGATGCAAGACGAGCCTGCATTCCAGTCACTGCAGGGATATCCGGCCTTATTTCGAGTCAGGGCATCGCGGTGTCCATTCCACTTGAGGCCGCAAACTCAGGGTCCCTCTCACATACCTAGAGCTGAGAGAAGCCTCCTCTTGAGGTGCTTGTGGTAAGGTGGTATTCCTCTGGAGACGAATCCAGGGACTAACCTCTCTTTTCGAGTTGATTTTTGGTCCACAGAGTTCTTTCGTGTTGCTACAGTGACCTCAGGATCCCTCTATCCTTGAAACAGTGTTCTTGGGGTTTCTCTGGAGTGCCATCAAGGAAATCAAGGCTCCTTTCATGTGTGATGTGCAAGACGGAATTGCTCTGCACGCAGTACAGGGGAATCGGGCCTCATCTCACATCGAAGGGGAAGTCTCATGGTTTTTCTCGAGTTGCGGCGGGAACCTGGGGTATATTCTCGAGTTACGACGGGGATGGCCCTTCCACCCACGTGTTTGTTCAGCCACGTCAGGACTCCTGCCTAGTTGCGAGGGACAACTCTGGATTCTCCTCGAGGCTTGGCAGGGCAATTGGGACGCCTCTCCAGCTGAGGCGGGAGACCAAGTGTCCCTTTCCAAGTGCCACAGGAATCCTGGGACTCCTATCAAGTTTCACGAGGAGTCAGGCATCGTCTCCTTTGGAGGCACTGATCTCCGCGTACCTCTGGAATTTTCAAAGGATGTGAGGCCTCCGGTCGCGATGAGGTGGGGAACTAGATGTTTCTCTGTGGTCTCCACAGGGGATTCAGACATCCTTTCTTCTTGGGAGATGCAAGACGAGCCTGCATTCAAGTCACTGCAGGGATATCCGGCCTTATTTCGAGTCAGGGCATCGCGGTGTCCATTCCACTTGAGACCGCAAACTCAGGGTCCCTCTCACATACCTAGAGCTGAGAGAAGCCTCCACTTGAGGTGCTTGTGGTAAGGTGGTATTCCTCTGGAGTCGAAGCCAGGGACTAACCTCTCATCTCGAGTTGATTTTTGGCCCACGGAGCTCTTTTGTGTTTCTACAGTGACCTCAGGATCCCTCTAGCCTTGAAACAGTGTTCTTGGGGTGTCTCTGGAGAGCCATCAAGGAAATCAAGTCTCCTTTCATGTGTGATGTGCAACACCGAATTGCTCTGCACGCAGTGCAGGGGAATCGGGCCTCATCTCGCGGCGAGGGGGAAGTCTCATGGTTTTTCTCGAGTTGCGGCGGGAACATGGGGTATATTCTTGAGTTACGACGGGGATGGCCCTTCCACCCACGTGTTTCTTCAGCGACGTCAGGACTCCTGCCTAGTTGCGAGGGACAACTCTGGATTCTCCTCGAGGCTTGGCACGGCAATTGGGACGCCTCTCCAGCTGAGGCGGGAGACCAAGGGTCCCTTTCCAAGTGCCACAGGAATCCTCGGACTCCTATCAAGTTTCACGAGGAGTCAGGCATCGTCTCCTTTGGAGGCACTGATCTCCGCGTACCTCTGGAGTTTTCAAAGGATGTGAGGCTATCGGTCGCGATGAGGTGGGGAACTAAGTCTTTCTCTGTGCTTTCCACAGGGGATTCAGACATCCTTTCGTCCTGGGAGATGCAAGACGAGCCTGCATTCAAGTCACTGCAGGGATATCCGGCCTTATTTCGAGTCAGGGTATCACGGTGTCCATTCCACTTGAGGCCGCAAACTCAGGGTCCCACTCACATACCTAGAGCTGAGAGAAGCCTCCCCTTGAGGGGCTTGTGGTAAGGTGGTATTCCTCTGGAGACGAATCCAGGGACTAACCTCTCTTTTCGAGTTGATTTTTGGTCCACCGAGTTCTTTCGTGTTGCTACAGTGACCTCAGGATCCCTCTATCCTTGAAACAGTGTTCTTGGGGTTTCTCTGGAGTGCCATCAAGGAAATCAAGGCTCCTTTCATGTGTGATGTGCAAGACGGAATTGCTTTGCACGCAGTACAGGGGAATCGGGCCTCATCTCGCATCGAGGGGGAAGGCTCATGGTTTTTCTCGAGTTGCGGCGGGAACCTGGGGTATATTCTCGAGTTACGACGGGGATGGCCCTTCCACCCACGTGTTTGTTCAGCCACGTCAGGACTCCTGCCTAGTTGCGAGGGACAACTCGGGATTCTCCTCGAGGCTTGGCAGGGCAATTGGAACGCCTCTCCAGCTGAGGCGGGAGACCAAGGGTCCCTTTCCACGTGCCACAAGAATCCTGGGACTCCTATCAAGTTTCACGAGGAGTCAGGCATCGTCTCCTTTGGAGGCACTGATCTCCACGTACCTCTGGAGTTTTCAAAGGATGTGAGTCCTCCGGTCGCGATGAGGTGGGGAACTAGGTGTTTCTCTGTGGTCTCCACAGGGGATTCAGATATCCTTTCTTCATGGGAGATGCAAGACGAGCCTGCATTCAAGTCACTGCAGGGATATCCGGCCTTATTTCGAGTCAGGGCATCGTGGTGTCCATTCCACTTGAGGCCGCAAACTCAGGATCCCTCTCACATACCTAGAGCTGAGAGAAGCCTCCTCTTGAGGTGCTTGTGGTACGGTGGTATTCCTCAGGAACGAAGCCAGGGACTAACCTCTCATCTCGTGTTGATTCTTAGTCCACGGAGCTCTTTCGTGTTGCTATAGTGACCTCAGGATCCCTCTAGCCTTGAAACAGTGTTCTTGGGGTTTCTCTGGAGTGCCATCAAGGAAATCAAGGCTCCTTTCATGTGTGATGTGCAACACGGAATTGCTCTGCACGCAGTGCAGGGGAATCGGGCCTCATCTCGCGGCGAGGGGGAAGTCTCATGGTTTTTCTCGAGTTGCGGCGGGAACCTGGGGTATATTCTCGAGTTACGACGGGGATGGCCCTTCCACCCACGTGTTTCTTCAGCGACGTCAGGACTCCTGCCTAGTTGCGAGGGACAACTCGGGATTCTCCTCGAGGCTTTGCAGGGCAATTGGGACGCCTCTCCAGCTGAGACGGGAGACCAAGGGTCCCTTTCCAAGTGCCACAGGAATCCTGGGTCTCCTATCAAGTTTCACGAGGAGTCAGGCATCGTCTCCTTTGAAGGCACTGATCTCCGCATATCTCTGGAGTTTTCAAAGGATTTGAGGCCTCCTGTCGCGATGAGGTGGGGAACTAGGTCTTTCTCTGTGGTCTCCACAGGGGATTCAGACACCCTTTCGTCTTGGGAGATGCAAGACGAGCCTGCATTCCAGTCACTGCAGGGATATCCGGCCTTATTTCGAGTCAGGGCATCGCGGTGTCCATTCCACTTGAGGCCGCAAACTCAGGGTCCCTCACACATACCTAGAGCTGAGAGAAGCCTCCTCTTGAGGTGCTTGTGGTAAGGTGGTATTCCTCTGGAGTCGAAGCCAGGGACTAACCTCTCATCTCGAGTTGATTTTTGGACCACGGAGCTCTTTCGTGTTGCTACAGTTACCTCAGGATCCCTCTAGCCTTGAAACAGTGTTCTTGGGGTTTCTCTGGAGTGCCATCAAGGAAATCAAGGCTCCTTTCATGTGTGATGTGCAACACGGAATTGCTCTGCACGCAGTGCAGGGGAATCGGGCCTCATCTCGCGGCGAGGGGGAAGTCTCATGGTTTTTCTCGAGTTGCGGCAGGAACCTGGGGTATATTCTCGAGTTACAACGGGAATGGCCCTTCCACCCACGTGTTTCTTCAGGGACGTCAGGACTCCTGCCTAGTTGCGAGGGACAACTCTGGATTCTCCTCGAGGCTTGGCTGGGCAATTGGGACGCCTCTCCAGCTGAGGCGGGAGACCAAGTGTCCCTTTCCAAGTGCCACAGGAATCCTGGGACTCCTATCAAGTTTCACGAGGAGTCAGGCATCGTCTCCTTTGGAGGCACTGATCTCCGCGTACCTCTGGAGTTTTCAAAGGATGTGAGGCTATCGGTCGCGATGAGGTGGGGAACTAAGTCTTTCTCTGTGCTTTCCACAGGGGATTCAGACATCCTTTCGTCCTGGGAGATGCAAGACGAGCCTGCATTGAAGTCACTGCAGGGATATCCGGCCTTATTTCGAGTCAGGGCATCGCGGTGTCCATTCCACTTGAGGCCGCAAACTCAGGGTCCCTCTCACATACGTAGAGCTGAGAGAAGCCTCCTCTTGAGGTGCTTGTGGTAAGGTGATATTCCTCAGGAGTCGAAGCCAGGGACTAACCTCTCATCTCGTGTTGATTCTTGGTCCACGGAGCTCTTTTGTGTTGCTACAGTGACCTCAGGATCCCTCTAGCCTTGAAACAGTGTTCTTGGGGTTTCTCTGGAGTGCCATCAAGGAAATCAAGGCTCCTTTCATGTGTGATGTGCAAGACGGAATTGCTCTGCACGCAGTGCAGGGGAATCGGGCCTCATCTCGCGGCGAGGGGGAAGTCTCATGGTTTTTCTCGAGTTGCGGCGGGAACCTGGGGTATATTCTCGAGTTACGACGGGGATGGCCCTTCCACACACGTGTGTGTTCAGCCATGTCAGGACTCCTGCCTAGTTGCGAGGGACAACTCGGGATTCTCCTCGAGGCTTTGCAGGGCAATTGGGACGCCTCTCCACCTGAGACGGGAGACCAAGGGTCCCTTTCCACGTGGCACAGGAATCCTGGGTCTCCTATCAAGTTTCACGAGGAGTCAGGCATCGTCTCCTTTGGAGGCACTGATCTCCGCATACCTCTGTAGTTTTCAAAGGATTTGAGGCCTCCTGTCGCGATGATGTGGGGAACTAGGTCTTTCTCTGTGGTCTCCACAGGGGATTCAGACACCCTTTCGTCTTGGGAGATGCAAGACGAGCCTGCATTCCAGTCACTGCAGGGATATCCGGCCTTATTTCGAGTCAGGGCATCGCGGTGTCCATTCCACTTGAGGCCGCAAACTCAGGGTCCCTCTCACATACCTAGAGCTGAGAGAAGCCTCCTCTTGAGGTGCTTGTGGTAAGGTGGTATTCCTCTGGAGTCGAAGCCAGGGACTAACCTCTCATCTCGAGTTGATTTTTGGTCCACGGAGCTCTTTCGTGTTGCTACAGTGACCTCAGGATCCCTCTAGCCTTGAAACAGTGTTCTTGGGGATTCTCTGGAGTGCCATCAAGGAAATCAAGGCTCCTTTCATGTGTGATGTGCAACACTGAATTGCTCTGCACACAGTGCAGGGGAATCGGGCCTCATCTCGCGGCGAGGGGGAATTCTCATGGTTTTTCTCGAGTTGCGGCGGGAACCTGGGGTATATTCTCGAGTTACGACGGGGATGGCCCTTCCACACACGTGTTTGTTCAGCCACGTCAGGACTCTTGCCTAGTTGCGAGACACAACTCGGGATTCTCCTCGAGGCTTGGCAAGGCAATTGGGACGCCTCTCCAGCTGAGGCGGGAGACCAAGGGTCCCTTTCCACGTGCCACAGGAATCCTGGGACTCCTATCAAGTTTCACGAGGAGTCAGGCATCGTCTCCTTTGGAGGCACTGATTTCCACGTACCTCTGGAGTTTTCAAAGGATGTGAGGCCTCCGGTCGGGATGAGGTGGGGAAGTAGGTCTTTCTCTGTGGTCTCCACAGGGGATTCAGACATCCTTTCATCTTGGGAGATGCAAGACGAGCCTGCATTCAAGTCACTGCAGGGATATCCAGCCTTATTTCCCGTCAGGGCATCGCGGTGTCCATTCCACTTGAGGCCGCAAACTCAGGGTCCCTCTCACATACCTAGAGCTGAGAGAAGCCTCCTCTTGAGGTGCTTGTGGTAAGGTGGTATTCCTCTGGAGTCGAAGCCAGGGACTAACCTCTCATCTCGAGTTGATTTTTGGCCCACGTAGCTCTTTCGTGTTGCTACAGTTACCTCAGGATCCCTCTAGCCTTGAAACAGTGTTCTTGGGGTGTCTCTGGAGTGCCATGAGGGAAATCAAGGCTCCTTTCATGTGTGATGTGCAACACGGAATTGCTCTGCACGCAGTGCAGGGGAATCGGGCCTCATCTCGCGGCGAGGGGGAAGTCTCATGGTTTTTCTCGAGTTGCGGCGGGAACCTGGGGTATATTCTCGAGTTACGACGGGGATGGCCCTTCCACCCACGTGTTTGTTCAGCAACGTCAGGACTCTTGCCTAGTTGCGAGACACAACTCAGGATTCTCCTCGAGGCTTGGCAAGGCAATTGGAACGCCTCTCCAGCTGAGGCGGGAGACCAAGTGTCCCTTTCCACGTGCCACAGGAATCCTGGGACTCCTATCAAGTTTCACGAGAAGTCAGGCATCGTCTCCTTTGGAGGCACAGATCTCCGCGTACCTCTGGAGTTTTCAAAGGATGTGAGGCCTCCGGTCGCGATGAGGTGGGGAACTAGGTCTTTCTCTGTGGTCTCCACAGGGGATTCAGACACCCTTTCGTCTTGGGAGATGCAAGACGAGCCTGCATTCCAGTCACTGCAGGGATATCCGGCCTTATTTCGAGTCAGGGCATCGCGGTGTCCATTCCACTTGAGGCCGCAAACTCAGGGTCCCTCTCACATACCTAGAGCTGAGAGAAGCCTCCTCTTGAGGTGCTTGTGGTAAGGTGGTATTCCTCTGGAGTCGAAGCCAGGGACTAACCTCTCATCTCGAGTTGATTTTTGGCCCACGGAGCTCTTTCGTGTTGCTACAGTGACCTCAGGATCCCTCTAGCCTTGAAACAGTGTTCTTGGGGTTTCTCTGGAGTGCCATCAAGGAAATCAAGGCTCCTTTCATGTGTGATGTGCAACACGGAATTGCTCTGCACGCAGTGCAGGGGAATCGGGCCTCATCTCGCGGCGAGGGGGAAGTCTCATGGTTTTTCTCGAGTTGCGGCGGGAACCTGGGGTATATTCTTGAGTTACGACGGGGATGGCCCTTCCACCCACGTGTTTCTTCAGCGACGTCAGGACTACTGCCTAGTTGCGAGGGACAACTCTGGATTCTCCTCGAGGCTAGGCAGGGCAATTGGGACGCCTCTCCAGCTGAGGCGGGAGACCAAGGGTCCCTTTCCAAGTGCCACAGGAATCCTGGGACTCCTATCAAGTTTCACGAGGAGTCAGGCATCGTCTCCTTTGGAGGCACTGATCTCCGCGTTCCTCTGGAGTTTTCAAAGGATGTGAGGCTATCGGTCGCGATGAGGTGGGGAACTAAGTCTTTCTCTGTGCTTTCCACAGGGGATTCAGACATCCTTTCGTCCTGGGAGATGCAAGACGAGCCTGCATTGAAGTCACTGCAGGGATATCCAGCCTTATTTCGAGTCAGGGCATCGCGGTGTCCATTCCACTTGAGGCCGCAAACTCAGGGTCCCTCTCACATACCTAGAGCTGAGAGAAGCCTCCTCTTGAGGTGCTTGTGGTAAGGTGGTATTCCTCTGGAGACGAATCCAGGGACTAACCTCTCTTTTCGAGTTGATTTTTGGTCCACAGAGTTCTTTCGTGTTGCTACAGTGACCTCAGGATCCCTCTAGCCTTGAAACAGTGTTCTTGGGGTTTCTCTGGAGTGCCATCAAGGAAATCAAGGCTCCTTTCATGTGTGATGTGCAAGACGGAATTGCTCTGCACGCAGTACAGGGGAATCGGGCCCCATCTCGCATCGAGGGGGAAGTCTCATGGTTTTTCTCGAGTTACGGCGGGAACCTGGGGTATATTCTCGAGTTACGACGGGGATGGCCCTTCCACCCACGTGTTTGTTCAGCCACGTCAGGACTCCTGCCTAGTTGCGAGGGACAACTCGGGATTCTCTTCGAGGCTTGGCAGGGCAATTGGAACGTCTCTCCAGCTGAGGCGGGAGACCAAGGGTCCCTTTCCACGTGCCACCAGAATCCTGGGACTCCTATCAAGTTTCAAGAGGAGTCAGGCATCGTCTCCTTTGGAGGCACTGATCTCCACGTACCTCTGGAGTTTTCAAAAGATGTGAGGCCTCCGGTCGCGATGAGGTGGGGAACTAGGTGTTTCTCTGTGGTCTCCACAGGGGATTCAGACATCCTTTCTTCTTGGGAGATGCAAGACGAGCCTGCATTCAAGTCACTGCAGGGATATCCGGCCTTATTTCGAGTCAGGGCATCGCGATGTCCATTCCACTTGAGGCCGCAAACTCAGGATCCCTCTCACATACGTAGAGCTGAGAGAAGCCTCCTCTTGAGGTGCTTGTGGTAAGGTGGTATTCGTCAGGAGTCGAAGCCAGGGACTAACCTCTCATCTCATGTTGATTCTTGGTCCACGGAGCTCTTTTGTGTTGCTACAGTGACCTCAGGATCCCTCTAGCCTTGAAACAGTGTTCTTGGGGTTTCTCTGGAGTGCCATCAAGGAAATCAAGGCTCCTTTCATGTGTGATGTGCAACACGGAATTGCTCTGCACGCAGTGCAGGGGAATCGGGCCTCATCTCGCGGCGAGGGGGAAGTCTCATGGTTTTTCTCGAGTTGCGGCGGGAACCTGGGGTATATTCTCGAGTTACGACGGGGATGGCCCTTCCACACACGTGTGTGTTCAGCCATGTCAGGACTCCTGCCTAGTTGCGAGGGACAACTCGGGATTCTCCTCGAGGCTTGGCAGGGCAATTGGAACGCCTCTCCAGCTGAGACGGGAGACCAAGGGTCCCTTTCCACGTGACACAGGAATCCTGGGTCTCCTATCAAGTTTCACGAGGAGTCAGGCATCGTCTCTTTGGAGGCACTGATCTCCGCATACCTCTGGAGTTTTCAAAGGATTTGAGGCCTCCTGTCGCGATGAGGTGGGGAACTAGGTCTTTCTCTGTGGTCTCCACAGGGGATTCAGACACCCTTTCGTCTTGGGAGATGCAAGACGAGCCTGCATTCCAGTCACTGCAGGGATATCGGGCCTTATTTCGAGTCAGGGCATCGCGGTGTCCATTCCACTTGAGGCCGCAAACTCAGGATCCCTCTCACATACCTAGAGCTGAGAGAAGCCTCCTCTTGAGGTGCTTGTGGTAAGGTGGTATTCCTCAGGAGTCGAAGCCAGGGACTAACCTCTCATCTCGTGTTGATTCTTGGTCCACGGAGTTCTTTCGTGTTGCTACAGTGAGCTCAGGATCCCTCTAGCCTTGAAACAGTGTTCTTGGGGTTTCTCTGGAGTGCCATCAAGGAAATCAAGGCTCCTTTCATGTGTGATGTGCAACACGGAATTGCTCTGCATGCAGTGCAGGGGAATCGGGCCTCATCTCGAGGCGAGGGGGAAGTCTCATGGTTTTTCTCGAGTTGCGGCGGGAACCTGGGGTATATTCTCGAGTTACGACGGGGATGGCCCTTCCACCCACGTGTTTCTTCAGCCACGTCAGGACTCCTGCCTAGTTGCGAGGGACAACTCGGGATTCTCCTCGAGGCTTGGCAGGGCAATTGGAACGCCTCTCCAGCTGAGGCGGGAGACCAAGGGTCCCTTTCCACGTGCCACCAGAATCCTGGGACTCCTATCAAGTTTCACGAGGAGTCAGGCATCGTCTCCTTTGGAGGCACTGATCTCCACGTACCTCTGGAGTTTTCAAAGGATGTGAGGCCTCCGGTCGCGATGAGGTGGGGAACTAGGTGTTTCTCTGTGGTCTCCACAGGGGATTCAGACATCCTTTCTTCTTGGGAGATGCAAGACGAGCCTGCATTCAAGTCACTGCAGGGATATCCGGCCTTATTTCGAGTCAGGGCATCGCGGTGTCCATTCCACTTGAGGCCGCAAACTCAGGATCCCTCTCACATACCTAGAGCTGAGAGAAGCCTCCTCTTGAGGTGCTTGTGGTAAGGTGGTATTCCTCAGGAGTCGAAGCCAGGGACTAACCTCTCATCTCATGTTGATTCTTGGTCCACGGAGCTCTTTCGTGTTGCTACAGTGACCTCAGGGTTCCTCTAGCCTTGAAACAGTGTTCTTGGGGTTTCTCTGGAGTGCCATCAAGGAAATCAAGGCTCCTTTCATGTGTGATGTGCAACACGGAATTGCTCTGCACGCAGTGCAGGGGAATCGGGCCTCATCTCGCGGCGAGGGGGAAGTCTCATGGTTTTTCTCGAGTGGCGGCGGGAACCTGGGGTATATTCTCGAGTTACGACGGGGATGGCCTTTCCACCCACGTGTTTCTTCAGCGACGTCAGGACTCCTGCCTAGTTGCGAGGGACAACTCTGGATTCTCCTCGAGGCTTGGCAGGGCAACTGGGACACCTCTCCAGCTGAGGCGGGAGACCAAGTGTCCCTTTCCAAGTGCCACAGGAATCCTGGGTCTTCTATCAAGTTTCACGAGGTGTCAGGCATCGTCTCCTTTGGAGGCACTGATCTCCGCATACCTCTGGAGTTTTCAAAGGATGTGAGGCTATCGGTCGCGATGAGGTGGGGAACTAAGTCTTTCTCTGTGCTTTCCACAGGGGATTCAGACATTCTTTCCTCCTGGGAGATGCAAGACGAGCCTGCATTGAAGTCACTGCAGGGATATCCGGCCTTATTTCGAGTCAGGGCATCGCGGTGTCCATTCCACTTGAGGCCGTAAACTCAGGGTCCCTCTCACATACCTAGAGCTCAGAGAAGCCTCCTCTTGAGGTGCTTGTGGTAAGGTGGTATTCCTCTGGAGACGAATCCAGGGACTAACCTCTCTTTTCGAGTTGATTTTTGGTCCACAGAGTTCTTTCGTGTTGCTACAGTGACCTCAGGATCCCTCTATCCTTGAAACAGTGTTCTTGGGGTTTCTCTGGAGTGCCATCAAGGAAATCAAGGCTCCTTTCATGTGTGATGTGCAAGACGGAATTGCTCTGCACGCAGTACAGGGGAATCGGGCCTCATCTCGCATCGAGGGGGAAGTCTCATGGTTTTTCTCGAGTTGCGGCGGGAACCTGGGGTATATTCTCGAGTTACGACGGGGATGGCCCTTCCACCCACGTGTTTGTTCAGCTACGTCAGGACTCCTGCTTAGTTGCGAGGGACAACTCGGGATTCTCCTCGAGGCTTGGCAGGGCAATTGGCACGCCTCTCCAGCTGAGGCGGGAGACCAAGGGTCCCTTTCCACGTGCCACAAGAATCCTGGGACTCCTATCAAGTTTCACGAGGAGTCAGGCATCGTCTCCTTTGGAGGCACTGATCTCCGTGTACCTCTGGAGTTTTCAAAGGATGTGAGGCCTCCGGTCGTGATGAGGTGGGGAATTAGGTCTTTCTCTGTGGTCTCCACAGGGGATTCAGACATCCTTTCATCTTGGGAGATGCAAGACGAGCCTACATTCAAGTCACTGCAGGGATATCCAGCCTTATTTCGCGTCAGGGCATCGCGGTGTCCATTCCACTTGAAGCCGCAAACTCAGGGTCCCTCTCACATACCTAGAGCTGAGAGAAGCCTCCTCTTGAGGTGCTTGTGGTAAGTTGGTATTCCCCTGGAGTCGAAGCCAGGGACTAACCTCTCATCTCGAGTTGATTTTAGGCCCACGGAGCTCTTTCGTGTTGCTACAGTGACCTCAGGGTCCCTCTAGCCTTGAAACAGTGTTCTTGGGGTTTCTCTGGAGTGCCATCAAGGAAATCAAGGCTCCTTTCATGTGTGATGTGCAACACGGAATTGCTCTGCACGCAGTGTAGGGGAATCGGGCCTCATCTCGCGGCGAGGGGGAAGTCTCATGGTTTTTCTCGAGTGGCGGCGGGAACCTGGGGTATATTCTCGAGTTACGACGGGGATGGCCCTTCCACCCACGTGTTTCTTCAGCGACGTCAGGACTCCTGCCTAGTTGTGAGGGACAACTCTGGATTCTCCTCGAGGCTTGGCAGGGCAACTGGGACGCCTCTCCAGCTGAGGCGGGAGACCAAGTGTCCCTTTCCAAGTGCCACAGGAATCCTGGGTCTCCTATCAAGTTTCACGAGGAGTCAGGCATCGTCTCCTTTGGAGGCACTGATCTCCGCATACCTCTGGAGTTTTCAAAGGATGTGAGGCTATCGGTCGCGATGAGGTGGGGAACTAAGTCTTTCTCTGTGCTTTCCACAGGGGATTCAGACATTCTTTCGTCCTGGGAGATGCAAGACGAGCCTGCATTGAAGTCACTGCAGGGATATCCGGCCTTATTTCGAGTCAGGGCATCGCGGTGTCCATTCCACTTGAGGCCGCAAACTCAGGGTCCCTCTCACATACCTAGAGCTGAGAGAAGCCTCCTCTTGAGGTGCTTATGGTAAGGTGGTATTCCTCTGGAGACGAATCCAGGGACTAACCTCTCTTTTCGAGTTGATTTTTGGTCCACAGAGTTCTTTCGTGTTGCTACAGTGACCTCAGGATCCCTCTATCCTTGAAACAGTGTTCTTGGGTTTTCTCTGGAGTGCCATCAAGGAAATCAAGGCTCCTTTCATGTGTGATGTGCAAGACGGAATTGCTCTGCACACAGTACAGGGGAATCGGGCCTCATCTCGCATCGAGGGGGAAGTCTCATGGTTTTTCTCGAGTTGCGGCGGGAACCTGGGGTATATTCTCGAGTTACGACGGGGATGGCCCTTCCACCCACGTGTTTCTTCAGCGACGTCAGGACTCCTGCCTAGTTGCGAGGGACAACTCTGGATTCTCCTCGAGGCTTGGCAGGGCAACTGGGACGCCTCTCCAGCTGAGGCGGGAGACCAAGGGTCCCTTTCCAAGTGCCACAGGAATCCTGGGACTCCTATCAAGTTTCACGAGGAGTCAGGCATCGTCTCCTTTGGAGGCACTGATCTCTGCGTTCCTCTGGAGTTTTCAAAGGATGTGAGGCTATTGGTCGCGATGAGGTGGGGAACTAAGTCTTTCTCTGTGCTTTCCACAGGGGATTCAGACATCCTTTCGTCCTGGGAGATGCAAGACGAGCCTGCATTGAAGTCACTGCAGGGATATCCGGCCTTATTTCGAGTCAGGGCATCGCGGTGTCCATTCCACTTGAGGCCGCAAACTCAGGGTCCCTCTCCCATACCTAGAGCTGAGAGAAGCCTCCTCTTGAGGTGCTTGTGGTAAGGTGGTATTCCTCTGGAGACGAATCCAGGGACTAACCTCTCTTTTCGAGTTGATTTTTGGTTCACAGAGTTCTTTCGTGTTGCTTCAGTGACCTCAGGATCCCTCTAGCCTTGAAACAGTGTTCTTGGGGTTTCTCTGGAGTGCCATCAAGGAAATCAAGGCCCCTTTCATGTGTGATGTGCAAGACGGAATTGCTCTGCACGCAGTACAGGGGAATCGGGCCCCATCTCGCATCGAGGGGGAAGTCTCATGGTTTTTCTCGAGTTGCGGTGGGAACCTGGGGTATATTCTCGAGTTACGACGGGGATGGCCCTTCCACCCACGTGTTTGTTCAGCCACGTCAGGACTCCTGCCTAGTTGCGAGGGACAACTCGGGATTCTCCTCGAGGCTTGGCAGGGCAATTGGAACGCCTCTCCAGCTGAGGCGGGAGACCAAGGGTCCCTTTCCACGTGCCACCAGAATCCTGGGACTCCTATCAAGTTTCACGACGAGTCAGGCATCGTCTCCTTTGGAGGCACTGATCTCCACGTACCTCTGGAGTTTTCAAAAGATGTGAGGCCTCCGGTCGCGATGAGGTGGGGAACTAGGTGTTTCTCTGTGGTCTCCACAGGGGATTCAGACATCCTTTCTTCTTGGGAGATGCAAGACGAGCCTGCATTCAAGTCACTGCAGGGATATCCGGCCTTATTTCGAGTCAGGGCATCGCGATGTCCATTCCACTTGAGGCCGCAAACTCAGGATCCCTCTCACATACCTAGAGCTGAGAGAAGCCTCCTCTTGAGGTGCTTGTGGTAAGGTGGTATTCCTCAGGAGTCGAAGCCAGGGACTAACCTCTCATCTCGTGTTGATTCTTGGTCCACGGAGCTCTTTCGTGTTGCTACAGTGACCTCAGGATCCCTCTAGCCTTGAAACAGTGTTCTTGGGGTTTCTCTGGAGTGCCATCAAGGAAATCAAGGCTCCTTTCATGTGTGATGTGCAACACGGAATTGCTCTGCACGCAGTGCAGGGGAATCGGGCCTCATCTCGCGGCGAGGGGGAAGTCTCATGGTTTTTCTCGAGTTGCGGCGGGAACCTGGGGTATATTCTCGAGCTACGACGGGGATGGCCCTTCCACCCACGTGTTTCTTCAGCGACGTCAGGACTCCTGCCTAGTTGCGAGGGACAACTCTGGATTCTCCTCGAGGCTTGGCAGGGCAACTGGGACGCCTATCCAGCTGAGGCGGGAGACCAAGTGTCCCTTTCCAAGTGCCACAGGAATCCTGAGACTCCTATCAAGTTTCACGAGGAGTCAGGCATCGTCTCCTTTGGAGGCACTGATCTCCGCGTACCTCTGGAGTTTTCAAAGGATGTGAGGCTCTCGGTCGCGATGAGGTGGGGAACTAAGTCTTTCTCTGTGCTTTCCACAGGGGATTCAGACATCCTTTCGTCCTGGGAGATGCAAGACGAGCCTGCATTGAAGTCACTGCAGGGATATCCGGCCTTATTTCGAGTCAGAGCATCGCGGTGTCCATTCCACTTGAGGCCGCAAACTCAGGGTCCCTCTCACATACCTAGAGCTGAGAGAAGCCTCCTCTTGAGGTGCTTGTGGTAAGGTGGTATTCCTCAGGAGTCGAAGCCAGGGACTAACCTCTCATCTCGAGTTGATTTTTGGCCCACGGAGCTCTTTCGTGTTGCTACAGTGACCTCAGGATCACTCTAGCCTTGAAACAGTGTTCTTGGGGTTTCTCTGGAGTGCCATCAAGGAAATCAAGGCTCCTTTCATGTGTGATGTGCAACACGGAATTGCTCTGCACGCAGTGCAGGGGAATCGGGCCTCATCTCGTGGCGAGGGGGAAGTCTCATGGTTTTTCTCGAGTTGCGGCGGGAACCTAGGGTATATTCTCCAGTTACGACGGGGATGGCCCTTCCACACACTTGTTTGTTCAGCCAAGTCAGGACTCTTGCCTAGTTGCGAGACACAACTCGGGATTCTCCTCGAGGCTTGGCAAGGCAATTGGGATGCCTCTCCAGGTGAGGCGGGAGGCCAAGGGTCCCTTTCCACGTGCCACAGGAATCCTGGGACTCCTATCAATTTTCACGAGGAGTCAGGCATCGTCTCCTTTGGAGGCACTGATCTCCGCGTACCTCTGGAGTTTTCAAAGGATGTGAGGCCTCCGGTCGCGATGAGGTGGGGAACTAGGTCTTTCTCTGTGGTCTCCACAGGGGATTCAGACATCCTTTCATCTTGGGAGATGCAAGACGAGCCTGCATTCAAGTCACTGCACGGATATCCAGCCTTATTTCGCGTCAGGGCATCGCGGTGTCCATTCCACTTGAGGCCGCAAACTCAGGGTCCCTCTCACATACCTAGAGCTGAGAGAAGCCTCCTCTTGAGGTGCTTGTGGTAAGGTGGTATTCCTCAGGAGTCGAAGCCAGGGACTAACCTCTCATCTCGTGTTGATTCTTGGTCCAGGGAGCTCTTTCGTGTTGCTACAGTGACCTCAGGATCCCTCTAGCCTTGAAACAGTGTTCTTGGGGTTTCTCTGGAGTGCCATCAAGGAAATCAAGGCTCCTTTCATGTGTGATGTGCAACACGGAATTGCTCTGCACGCAGTGCAGGGGAATCGGGCCTCATCTCGCATCGAGGGGGAAGTCTCATGGTTTTTCTCGAGTTGCGGCGGGAACCTGGGGTATATTCTCGAGTTACGACGGGGATGGCCCTTCCACACACGTGGGTGTTCAGCCATGTCAGGACTCCTGCCTAGTTTCGAGGGACAACTCGGGATTCTCCTCGAGGCTTTGCAGGGCAATTGGGACGCCTCTCCAGCTGAGACGGGAGACCAAGGGTCCCTTTCCACGTGCCACAGGAATCCTGGGTCTCCTATCAAGTTTCACGAGGAGTCAGGCATCGTCTCCTTTGGAGGCACTGATCTCCGCATACCTCTGGAGTTTTCAAAGGATTTGAGGCCTCCTGTCGCGATGAGGTGGGGAACTAGGTCTTTGTCTGTTGTCTCCACAGGGGATTCAGACACCCTTTCGCCTTGGGAGATGCAAGACGAGCCTGCATTCCAGTCACTGCAGGGATATCCGGCCTTATTTCGAGTCAGGGCATCGCGGTGTCCATTCCACTTGAGGCCGCAAACTCAGGGTCCCTCTCACATACCTAGAGCTGAGAGAAGCCTCCTCTTGAGGTGCTTGTGGTAAGGTGGTATTCCTCAGGAGTCGAAGCCAGGGAATAACCTCTCATCTCGTGTTGATTCTTGGTCCACGGAGCTCTTTCGTGTTGCTATAGTGACCTCAGGATCCCTCTAGCCTTGAAACAGTGTTCTTGGGGTTTCTCTGGAGTGCCATGAAGGAAATCAAGGCTCCTTTCATGTGTGATGTGCAACACAGAATTGCTCTGCACGCAGTGCAGGGGAATCGGGCCTCATCTCGCGGCGAGGGGGAAGTCTCATGGTTTTTCTCGAGTTGCGGCGGGAACCTGGGGTATATTCTCGAGTTACGACGGGGATGGCCCTTCCACACACGTGTTTGTTCAGCCACGTCAGGACTCTTGCCTAGTTGCGAGACACAACTCGGGATTCTCCTCGAGGCTTGGCAAGGCAATTGGGACGCCTCTCCAGCTGAGGCGGGAGACCAAGGGTCCCTTTCCACGTGCCAAAGGAATCCTGGGACTCCTATCAAGTTTCACGAGGAGTCAGGCATCATCTCCTTTGGAGGCACTGATCTCGGCATACCTCTGGAGTTTTCAAAGGATGTGAGGCCTCCGGTCGCGATGAGGTGGGGAACTAGGTCTTTCTCTGTGGTCTCCACAGGGGATTAAGACATCCTTTCATCTTGGGAGATGCAAGACGAGCCTGCATTCAAGTCACTGCAGGGATATCCAGCCTTATTTCGCGTCAGGGCATCGCGGTGTCCATTCCACTTGAAGCCGCAAACTCAGGGTCCCTCTCACATACCTAGAGCTGAGAGAAGCCTCCTCTTGAGGTGCTTGTGGTAAGTTGGTATTCCTCTGGAGTCGAAGCCAGGGACTAACCTCTCATCTCGAGTTGATTTTTGGCCCACGGAGCTCTTTCGTGTTGCTACAGTGACCTCAGGATCCCTCTAGCCTTGAAACAGTGTTCTTGGGGTTTCTCTGGAGTGCCATCAAGGAAATCAAGGCTCCTTTCATGTGTGATGTGCAACACGGAATTGCTCTGCACGCAGTGCAGGGGAATCGGGCCTCATCTCGGGGCGAGGGGGAAGTCTCATGGTTTTTCTCGAATTGCAGCGGGAACCTGGGGTATATTCTCGAGTTACGACGGGGATGGCCCTTCCACCCACGTGTTTCTTCAGCGACGTCAGGACTCCTGCCTAGTTGCGAGGGACAACTCTGGATTCTCCTCGAGGCTTGGCAGGGCAATTGGGACGCCTCTCCAGCTGAGGCGGGAGACCAAGTGTCCCTTTCCAAGTGCCACAGGAATCCTGGGACTCCTATCAAGTTTCACGAGGAGTCAGGCATCGTCTCCTTTGAAGACACTGATCTCCGCGTACCTCTGGAGTTTTCAAAGGATGTGAGGCTATCGGTCGCGATGAGGTGGGGAACTAAGTCTTTCTCTGTGCTTTCCACAGGGGATTCAGACATCCTTTCGTCCTGGGAGATGCAAGACGAGCCTGCATTGAAGTCACTGCAGGGATATCCGGCCTTATTTCGAGTCAGGGCATCGCGGTGTCCATTCCACTTGAGGCCGCAAACTCAGGGTCCCTCTCACATACCTAGAGCTGAGAGAAGCCTCCTCTTGAGGTGCTTGTGGTAAGGTGGTATTCCTCTGGAGACGAATCCAGGGACTAACCTCTCTTTTGGAGTTGATTTTTGGTCCACAGAGTTCTTTCGTGTTGCTACAGTGACCTCAGGATCCCTCTATCCTTGAAACAGTGCTCTTGGGGTTTCTCTGGAGTGCCATCAAGGAAATCAAGGCTCCGCTCCTTTCATGTGTGATGTGCAACACGGAATTGCTCTGCACGCAGTGCAGGGGAATCGGGCCTCATCCCGCGGCGAGGGGGAAGTCTCATGGTTTTTCTCGAGTTGCGGCGGGAACCTGGGGTATATTCTCGAGTTACGACGGGGATGGCCGTTCCACCCACGTGTTTCTTCAGCGACGTCTGGACTCCTCCCTACTTGCGAGGGATAACTCGGGATTCTCCTCGAGGCTTTGCAGGGCAATTGGGACGCCTCTCCAGCTGAGACGGGAGACCAAGGGTCCCTTTCCACGTGCCACAGGAATCCTGGGTCTCCTATCAAGTTTCACGAGGAGTCAGGCATCGTCTCCTTTGGAGGCACTGATCTCCGCATACCTCTGGAGTTTCCAAAGGATTTGAGGCCTCCTGTCGCGATGAGGTGGGGAACTAGGTCTTTCTCTGTGGTCTCCACAGGGGATTCAGACACCCTTTCTTCTTGGGAGATGCAAGACGAGCCTGCATTCCAGTCACTGCAGGGATATCCAGCCTTATTTCGAGTCAGGGCATCGCGGTGTCCATTCCACTTGAGGCCGCAAACTCAGGGTCCCTCTCACATACCTAGAGATGAGAGAAGCCTCCTCTTGAGGTGCTTGTGGTTAGGTGGTATTCCTCTGGAGTCGAAGCCAGGGACTAACCTCTCATCTCGAGATGATTTTTGTCCCACGGAGCTCTTTCGTGTTGCTACAGTGACCTCAGGATCCCTCTAGCCTTGAAACAGTGTTCTTGGGGTTTCTCTGGAGTGCCATGAAGGAAATCAAGGCTCCTTTCATGTGTGATGTGCAACACAGAATTGCTCTGCACGCAGTGCAGGGGAATCGGGCCTCATCTCGCGGCGAGGGGGAAGTCTCATGGTTTTTCTCGAGTTGCGGCGGGAAACTGGGGTATATTCTCGAGTTACGACGGGGATGGCCCTTCCACCCACGTGTTTCTTCAGCGACGTCAGGACTCCTGCCTAGTTGCAAGGGACAACTCTGGATTCTCCTCGAGGCTTGGCAGGGCAATTGGGACGCCTCTCCAGCTGAGGCTGGAGACCAAGTGTCCCTTTCCAAGTGCCACAGGAATCCTGGGACTCCTATCAAGTTTCACGAGGAGTCAGGCATCGTCTCCTTTGGAGGCACTGATCTCCGCGTACCTCTGGAGTTTTCAAAGGATGTGAGGCTATCGGTCGCGATGAGGTGGGGAACTAAGTCTTTCTCTGTGCTTTCCACAGGGGATTCAGACATCCTTTCGTCCTGGGAGATGCAAGACGAGCCTGCATTGAAGTCACTGCAGGGATATCCGGCCTTATTTCGAGTCAGGGCATCGCGGTGTCCATTCCACTTGAGGCCGCAAACTCAGGGTCCCTCTCACATACCAAGAGATGAGAGAAGCCTCCTCTTGAGGTGCTTGTGGTAAGGTGGTATTCCTCTGGAGACGAATCCAGGGACTAACCTCTCTTTTCGAGTTGATTTTTGGTCCTCAGAGTTCTTTCGTGTTGCTACAGTGACCTCAGGATCCCTCTAGCCTTGAAACAGTGTTCTTGGGGTTTCTCTGGAGTGCCATCAAGGAAATCAAGGCTCCTTTCATGTGTGATGTGCAAGACGGAATTGCTCTGAACGCAGTGCAGGGGAATCGGGCCTCATCTCGCATCGAGGGGGAAGTCTCATGGTTTTTCTCGAGTTGCGGCGGGAACCTGGGGTATATTCTCGAGTTACGACGGGGATGGCCCTTCCACACACGTGTTTGTTCAACGACGTCAGGACTCTTACCTAGTTGCGAGACACAACTCATGATTCTCCTCGAGGCTTGGCAAGGCAATTGGGACGCCTCTCCAGCTGAGGCGGGAGACCAAGGGTCCCTTTCCACGTGCCACAGGAATCCTGGGACTCCTACCAAGTTTCACGAGGAGTCAGGCATCGTCTCCTTTGGAGGCACTGATCTCCGCATACCTCTGGAGTTTTCAAAGGATGTGAGGCCTCCGGTCGCGGTGAGGTGGGGAACTAGGTCTTTCTCTGTGGTCTCCACAGGGGATTCAGACATCCTTTCATCTTGGGAGATGCAAGACGAGCCTGCATTCAAGTCACTGCAGTGATATCCAGCCTTATGTCGCGTCAGGGCATCGCGGTGTCCATTCCACTTGAGGCCGCAAACTCAGGGTCCCTCTCACATACCTAGAGCTGAGAGAAGCCTCCTCTTGAGGTGCTTGTGGTAAGGTGGTATTCCTCTGGAGTCGAAGCCAGGGACTAACCTCTCATCTCTTGTTGATTCTTGGTCCACGGAGCTCTTTCGTGTTGCTACAGGGACCTCAGGATCACTCTATCCTTGAAACAGTGTTCTTGGGTTTTCTCTGGAGTGCCATCAAGGAAATCAAGGCTCCTTTCATGTGTGATGTGCAACACGGAATTGCTCTGCACGCAGTGCAGGGGAATCGGGCCTCATCTCGCGGCGAGGGGGAAGTCTCATGGTTTTTCTCGAGTTGCGGCGGGAACCTGGGGTATATTCTCGAGTTACGACGGGGATGGCCCTTCCACCCACGTGTGTGTTCAGCCATGTCAGGACTCCTGCCTAGTTGTGAGGGACAACTCGGGATTCTCCTCGAGGCTTTGCAGGGCAATTGGGACGCCTCTCCAGCTGAGGCGGGAGACCAAGGGTCCCTTTCCACGTGCCACAGGAATCCTGGGTCTCCTATCAAGTTTCACGAGGAGTCAGGCATCGTCTCCTTTGGAGGCACTGATCTCCGCATACCTCTGGAGTTTTCAAAGGATTTGAGGCCTCCTGTCGCGATGAGGTGGGGAACTAGGTCTTTCTCTGTGGTCTCCACAGGGGATTCCGACACCCTTTCGTCTTGGGAGATGCAAGACGAGCCTGCATTCCAGTCACTGCAGGGATATCCGGCCTTATTTCGAGTCAGGGCATCGCGGTGTCCATTCCACTTGAGGCCGCAAACTCAGGGCCCCTCTCACATACCTAGAGCTGAGAGAAGCCTCCTCTTGAGGTGCTTTTGGTAAGGTGGTATTCCTCTGGAGTCGAAGCCAGGGACTAACCTCTCATCTCGAGTTGATTTTTGGTCCACGGAGCTCTTTCGTGTTGCTACAGTGACCTCAGGATCCCTCTAGCCTTGAAACAGTGTTCTTGGGGTTTCTCTGGAGTGCCATGAAGGAAATCAAGGCTCCTTTCATGTGTGATGTGCAACACAGAATTGCTCTGCACGCAGTGCAGGGGAATCGGGCCTCATCTCGCGGCGAGGGGGAAGTCTCATGGTTTTTCTCGAGTTGCGGCGGGAACCTGGGGTATATTCTCGAGTTACGACGGGGATGGCCCTTCCACACACGTGTTTGTTCAGCCACGTCAGGACTCTTGCCTAGTTACGAGACACAACTCGGGATTCTCCTCGAGGCTTGGCAAGGCAATTGGGACGCCTCTCCAGCTGAGGCGGGAGACCAAGGGTCCCTTTCCACGTGCCACAGGAATCCTGGGACTCCTATCAAGTTTCACGAGGAGTCAGGCATCGTCTCCTTTGGAGGCACTGATCTCCGCGTACCTCTGGAGTTTTCAAAGGATGTGAGGCCTCCGGTCGCGATGAGGTGGGGAACTAGGTCTTTCTCTGTGGTCTCCACAGGGGATTCAGACATCCTTTCATCTTGGGAGATGCAAGACGAGCCTGCATTCAAGTCACTGCAGGGATATCCAGCCTTATTTCGCGTCAGGGCATCGCGGTGTCCATTCCACTTGAGGCCGCAAACTCAGGGTCCCTCTCACATACCTAGAGTTGAGAGAAGCCTCCTCTTGAGGTGCTTGTGGTAAGGTGGTATTCCTCTGGAGACGAATCCAGGGACTAACCTCTCTTTTCGAGTTGATTTTTGGTCCACAGAGTTCTTTCGTGTTGCTACAGTGACCTCAGGATCCCTCTATCCTTGAAACAGTGTTCTTTGGGGTTCTCTGGAGTGCCATCAAGGAAATCAAGGCTCCTTTCATGTGTGATGTGCAAGACGGAATTGCTCTGCATGCAGTACAGGGGAATCGGGCCTCATCTCGCATCGAGGGGGAAGTCTCATGGTTTTTCTCGAGTTGCGGCGGGAACCTGGGGTATATTCTCGAGTTACGACGGGGATGGCCCTTCCACCCACGTGTATGTTCAGCCACGTCAGGACTCCTGCCAAATTGCGAGGGACAACTCGGGATTCTCCTCGAGGCTTGGCAGGGCAATTGGGACGCCTCTCCAGCTGAGGCGGGAGACCAAGGATCCCTTTCCACGTGCCACAGGAATCCTGGGTCTCCTATCAAGTTTCACGAGGAGTCATTCATCGTCTCCTTTGGAGGCACTGATCTCCGCGTACCTCTGGAGTTTTCAAAGGATGTGAGGCCTCCGGTCGCGATGAGGTGGGGAACTAGGTCTTTCTCTGTGGTCTCCACAGGGGATTCCGACATCCTTTCTTCTTGGGAGATTCAAGACGAGCCTGCATTCAAGTCACTGCAGGGATATCCGGCCTTATTTCGCGTCAGGGCATCGCGGAGTCCATTCCACTTGAGGCCACAAACTCAGGGTCCCTCTCACAAACCTAGAGCTGAGAGAAGCCTCCTCTTGAGGTGCTTGTGGTAAGGTGGTATTCCTCTGGAGTCGAAGCCAGGGACTAACTCTCATCTCGAGTTGATTTTTGGTCCAAGGAGCTCTTTCGTGTTGCTACAGTGACCTCAGGATCCCTCTAGCCTTGAAACAGTGTTCTTGGGGTTTCTCTGGAGTGCCATCAAGGAAATCAAGGCTCCTTTCATGTGTGATGTGCAACACGGAATTGCTCTGCACGCAGTGCAGGGGAATCGGGCCTCATCCCGCGGCGAGGGGGAAGTCTCATGGTTTTTCTCGAGTTGCGGCGGGAACCTGGGGTATATTCTCGAGTTACGACGGGGATGGCCGTTCCACCCACGTGTTTCTTCAGCGACGTCAGGACTCCTCCCTACTTGCGAGGGACAACTCGGGATTCTCCTCGAGGCTTTGCAGGGCAATTGGGACGCCTCTCCAGCTGAGACGGGAGACCAAGGGTCCCTTTCCACCTGCCACAGGAATCCTGGGTCTCCTATCAAGTTTCACGAGGAGTCAGGCATCGTCTCCTTTGGAGGCACTGATCTCCGCATACCTCTGGAGTTTCCAAAGGATTTGAGGCCTCCTGTCGCGATGAGGTGGGGAACTAGGTCTTTCTCTGTGGTCTCCACAGGGAATTCAGACACCCTTTCTTCTTGGGAGATGCAAGACGAGCCTGCATTCCAGTCACTGCAGGGATATCCAGCCTTATTTCGAGTCAGGGCATCGCGGTGTCCATTCCACTTGAAGCCGCAAACTCAGGGTCCCTCTCACATACCTAGAGCTGAGAGAAGCCTCCTCTTGAGGTGCTTTTGGTAAGGTGGTATTCCTCTGGAGTCGAAGCCAGGGACTAACCTCTCATCTCGAGTTGATTTTTGGTCCACGGAGCTCTTTCGTTTTGCTACAGTGACCTCAGGATCCCTCTAGCCTTGAAACAGTGTTCTTGGGGTTTCTCTGGAGTGCCATCAAGGAAATCAAGGCTCCTTTCATGTGTGATGTGCAACACAGAATTGCTCTGCACGCAGTGCAGGGGAATCGGGCCTCATCTCGCGGCGAGGGGGAAGTCTCATGGTTTTTCTCGAGTTGCGGCGGGAAACTGGGGTATATTCTCGAGTTACGACGGGGATGGCCCTTCCACCCACGTGTTTCTTCAGCGACGTCAGGACTCCTGCCTAGTTGCAAGGGACAACTCTGGATTCTCCTCGAGGCTTGGCAGGGCAATTGGGACGCCTCTCCAGCTGAGGCGGGAGACCAAGTGTCCCTTTCCAAGTGCCACACGAATCCTGGGACTCCTATCAAGTTTCACGAGGAGTCAGGCATCGTCTCCTTTGGAGGCACTGATCTCCGCGTACCTCTGGAGTTTTCAAAGGATGTGAGGCTATCGGTCGCGATGAGGTGGGGAACTAAGTCTTTCTCTGTGCTTTCCACAGGGGATTCAGACATCCTTTCGTCCTGGGAGATGCAAGACGAGCCTGCATTGAAGTCACTGCAGGGATATCCGGCCTTATTTCGAGTCAGGGCATTGCGGTGTCCATTCCACTTGAGGCCGCAAACTCAGGGTCCCTCTCACATACCAAGAGCTGAGAGAAGCCTCCTCTTGAGGTGCTTGTGGTAAGGTGGTATTCCTCTGGAGACGAATCCAGGGACTAACCTCTCTTTTCGAGTTGATTTTTGGTCCACAGAGTTATTTCGTGTTGCTACAGTGACCTCAGGATCCCTCTAGCCTTGAAACAGTGTTCTTGGGGTTTCTCTGGAGTGCCATCAAGGAAATCAAGGCTCCTTTCATGTGTGATGTGCAAGACGGAATTGCTCTGCACGCAGTGCAGGGGAATCGGGCCTCATCTCGCATCGAGGGGGAAGTCTCATGGTTTTTCTCGAGTTGTGGCGGGAACCTGGGGTATATTCTCGAGTTACGACGGGGATGGCCCTTCCACACACGTGTTTGTTCAACGACGTCAGGACTCTTGCCTAGTTACGAGACACAACTCGGGATTCTCCTCGAGGCTTGGCAAGGCAATTGGGACGCCTCTCCAGCTAAGGCGGGAGACCAAGGGTCCCTTTCCACGTGCCACAGGAATCCTGGGACTCCTACCAAGTTTCACGAGGAGTCAGGCATCGTCTCCTTTGGAAGCACTGATCTCCGCATACCTCTGGAGTTTTCAAAGGATGTGAGGCCTCCGGTCGCGATGAGGTGGGGAACTAGGTCTTTCTCTGTGGTCTCCACAGGGGATTCAGACATCCTTTCATCTTGGGAGATGCAAGACGAGCCTGCATTCAAGTCACTGCAGGGATATCCAGCCTTATGTCGCGTCAGGGCATCGCGGTGTCCATTCCACTTGAGGCCGCAAACTCAGGGTCCCTCTCACATACCTAGAGCTGAGAGAAGCCTCCTCTTGAGGTGCTTGTGGTAAGGTGGTATTCCTCTGGAGTCGAAGCCAGGGACTAACCTCTCATCTCTTGTTGATTCTTGGTCCACGGAGCTCTTTCGTGTTGCTACAGGGACCTCAGGATCACTCTATCCTTGAAACAGTGTTCTTGGGTTTTCTCTGGAGTGCCATCAAGGAAATCAAGGCTCCTTTCATGTGTGATGTGCAACACAGAATTGCTCTGCACGCAGTGCAGGGGAATCGGGCCTCATCTCGCGGCGAGGGGGAAGTCTCATGGTTTTTCTCGAGTTGCGGCGGGAACCTGGGGTATATTCTCGAGTTACGACGGGGATGGCCCTTCCACACACGTGTTTGTTCAGCCACGTCAGGACTCTTGCCTAGTTACGAGACACAACTCGGGATTCTCCTCGAGGCTTGGCAAGGCAATTGGGACGCCTCTCCAGCTGAGGCGGGAGACCAAGGGTCCCTTTCCACGTGCCACAGGAATCCTGGGACTCCTATCAAGTTTCACGAGGAGTCAGGCATCGTCTCCTTTGGAGGCACTGATCTCCGCGTACCTCTGGAGTTTTCAAAGGATGTGAGGCCTCCGGTCGCGATGAGGTGGGGAACTAGGTCTTTCTCTGTGGTCTCCACAGGGGATTCAGACATCCTTTCATCTTGGGAGATGCAAGACGAGCCTGCATTCAAGTCACTACAGGGATATCCAGCCTTATTTCGCGTCAGGGCATCGCGGTGTCCATTCCACTTGAGGCCGCAAACTCAGGGTCCCTCTCACATACCTAGAGTTGAGAGAAGCCTCCTCTTGAGGTGCTTGTGGTAAGGTGGTATTCCTCTGGAGACGAATCCAGGGACTAACCTCTCTTTTCGAGTTGATTTTTGGTCCACAGAGTTCTTTCGTGTTGCTACAGTGACCTCAGGATCCCTCTATCCTTGAAACAGTGTTCTTTGGGGTTCTCTGGAGTGCCATCAAGGAAATCAAGGCTCCTTTCATGTGTGATGTGCAAGACGGAATTGCTCTGCATGCAGTACAGGGGAATCGGGCCTCATCTCGCATCGAGGGGGAAGTCTCATGGTTTTTCTCGAGTTGCGGCGGGAACCTGGGGTATATTCTCGAGTTACGACGGGGATGGCCCTTCCACCCACGTGTATGTTCAGCCACGTCAGGACTCCTGCCAAATTGCGAGGGACAACTCGGGATTCTCCTCGAGGCTTGGCAGGCCAATTGGAACGCCTCTCCAGCTGAGGCGGGAGACCAAGGATCCCTTTCCACGTGCCACAGGAATCCTGGGTCTCCTATCAAGTTTCACGAGGAGTCATTCATCGTCTCCTTTGGAGGCACTGATCTCCGCGTACCTCTGGAGTTTTCAAAGGATGTGAGGCCTCCGGTCGCGATGAGGTGGGGAACTAGGTCTTTCTCTGTGGTCTCCACAGGGGATTCAGACATCCTTTCTTCTTGGGAGATACAAGACGAGCCTGCATTCAAGTCACTGCAGGGATATCCGGCCTTATTTCGCGTCAGGGCATCGCGGTGTCCATTCCACTTGAGGCCACAAACTCAGGGTCCCTCTCACAAACCTAGAGCTGAGAGAAGCCTCCTCTTGAGGTGCTTGTGGTAAGGTGGTATTCCTCTGGAGTCGAAGCCAGGGACTAACCTCTCATCTCGAGTTGATTTTTGGTCCACGGAGCTCTTTCGTGTTGCTACAGTGACCTCAGGATCCCTCTAGCCTTGAAACAGTGTTCTTGGGGTTTCTCTGGAGTGCCATGAAGGAAATCAAGGCTCCTTTCATGTCTGATGTGCAACACGGAATTGCTCTGCACGCAGTGCAGGGGAATCGGGCCTCATCTCGCGGCGAGGGGGAAGTCTCATGGTTTTTCTCGAGTTGCGGCGGGAACCTGGGGTATATTCTCGAGTTACGACGGGGATGGCCCTTCCACCCACGTGTTTCTTCAGCGACGTCAGGACTCCTGCCTAGTTGCGAGGGACAACTCTGGATTCTCCTCGAGGCTTGGCAGGGCAATTGGGACGCCTCTCCAGCTGAGGCGGGAGACCAAGTGTCCCTTTCCAAGTGCCACAGGAATCCTGGGACTCCTATCAAGTTTCACGAGGAGTCAGGCATCGTCTCCTTTGGAGGCACTGATCTCCGCGTACCTCTGGAGTTTTCAAAGGATGTGAGGCTATCGGTCGCGATGAGGTGGGGAACTAAGTCTTTCTCTGTGCTTTCCACAGGGGATTCAGACATCCTTTCGTCCTGGGAGATGCAAGACGAGCCTGCATTGAAGTCACTGCAGGGATACCCGGCCTTATTTCGAGTCAGGGCATCGCGGTGTCCATTCCACTTGAGGCCGCAAACTCAGGGTCCCTCTCACATACCTAGAGCTGAGAGAAGCCTCCTCTTGAGGTGCTTGTGGTAAGGTGGTATTCCTCTGGAGACGAATCCAGGGACTAACCTCTCTTTTCGAGTTGATTTTTGGTCCACAGAGTTCTTTCATGTTGCTACAGTGACCTCAGGATCCCTCTATCCTTGAAACAGTGTTCTTGGGGTTTCTCTGGAGTGCCATCAAGGAAATCAAGGCTCCTTTCATGTGTGATGTGCAAGACGGAATTGCTCTGCACGCAGTGCAGGGGAATCGGGCCTCATCTCGCGGCGAGGGGGAAGTCTCATGGTTTTTCTCGAGTTGCGGCGGGAACCTGGGGTATATTCTCGAGTTACGACGGGGATGGCCCTTCCACACACGTGTGTGTTCAGCCATGTCAGGACTCCTGCCTAGTTGCGAGGGACAACTCGGGATTCTCCTCGAGGCTTTGCAGGGCAATTGGGACGCCTCTCCAGCTGAGACGGGAGACCAAGTGTCCCTTTCCACGTGCCACAGGAATCCTGGGTCTCCTATCAAGTTTCATGAGGAGTCAGGCATCGTTTCCTTTGGAGGCACTGATCTCCGCATACCTCTGGAGTTTTCAAAGGATTTGAGGCCTCCTGTCGCGATGAGGTGTGGAACTAGGTCTTTCTCTGTGGTCTCCACAGGGGATTCAGACACCCTTTCATCTTGGGAGATGCAAGACGAGCCTGCATTCCAGTCACTGCAGGGATATCCGGCCTTATTTCGAGTCAGGGCATCGTGGTGTCCATTCCAATTGAGGCCGCAAACTCAGGGTCCCTCTCACATACCTAGAGCTGAGAGAAGCCCCCTCTTGAGGTGCTTGTGGTAAGGTGGTATTCCTCTGGAGTCGAAGCCAGGGACTAACCTCTCATCTCGAGTTGATTTTTGGTCCACTGAGCGATTTCGTGTTGCTACAGTGACCTCAGGATCCCTCTAGCCTTGAAACAGTGTTCTTGGGGTTTCTCTGGAGTGCCATGAAGGAAATCAAGGCTTCTTTCATGTGTGATGTGCAACACAGAATTGCTCTGCACGCAGTGCAGGGGAATCGGGCCTCATCTCGCGGTGAGGGGGAAGTCTCATGGTTTTTCTCGAGTTGCGGCGGGAACCTGGGGTATATTCTCGAGTTACGACGGGGATGGCCCTTCCACACACGTGTGTGTTCAGCCATGTCAGGACTCCTGCCTAGTTGCGAGGGACAACTCGGGATTCTCCTCGAGGCTTGGCCGGGCAATTGGGACGCCTCTCCAGCTGAGGCGGGAGACCAAGAGTCCCTTTCCACGTGCCACAGGAATCCTGGGTCTCCTATCAAGTTTCACGAGGAGTCAGGCATCGTCTCCTTTGGAGGCACTGATCTCCGCATACCTCTGGAGTTTTCAAAGGATTTGAGGCCTCCTGTCGCGATGAGGTGGGGAACTAGGTCTTTCTCTGTGGTCTCCACAGGGGATTCAGACACCCTTTCGTCTTGGGAGATGCAAGACGAGCCTGCATTCCAGTCACTGCAGGGATATCCGGCCTTATTTCGAGTCAGGGCATCGCGGTGTCCATTCCACTTGAGACCGCAAACTCAGGGTCCCTCTCACATACCTAGAGCTGAGAGAAGCCTCCTCTTGAGGTGCTTGTGGTAAGGTGGTATTACTCAGGAGTCGAAGCCAGGGACTAACCTCTCATCTCGAGTTGATTTTTGGTCCACGGAGCTCTTTCGTGTTGCTACAGTGACCTCAGGATCCCTCTAGCCTTGAAACAGTGTTCTTGGGGTTTCTCTGGAGTGCCATGAAGGAAATCAAGGCTCCTTTCATGTGTGATGTGCAACACAGAATTGCTCTGCACGCAGTGCAGGGGAATCGGGCCTCATCTCGCGGCGAGGGGGAAGTCTCATGGTTTTTCTCGAGTTGCGGCGGGAACCTGGGGTATATTCTCGAGTTACGACGGGGATGGCCCTTCCACACACGTGTTTGTTCAGCCACGTCAGGACTCTTGCCTAGTTGCGAGACACAACTCGGGATTCTCCTCGAGGCTTGGCAAGGCAATTGGGACGCCTCTCCAGCTGAGGCGGGAGACCAAGGGTCCCTTTCCACGTGCCACAGGAATCCTGGGACTCCTATCAAGTTTCACGAGGAGTCAGGCATCGTCTCCTTTGGAGGCACTGATCTCCGCGTACCTCTGGAGTTTCCAAAGGATGTAAGGCCTCCGGTCGCGATGAGGTGGGGAACTAGGTCTTTCTCTGTGGTCTCCACAGGGGATTCAGACATCCTTTCATCTTGGTAGATGCAAGACGAGCCTGCATTCAAGTCACTGCAGGGATATCCAGCCTTATTTCGAGTCAGGGCATCGCGGTGTCCATTCCACTTGAGGCCGCAAACTCAGGATCCCTCTCACATACCTAAAGTTGAGAGAAGCCTCCTCTTGAGGTGCTTGTGGTAAGGTGGTATTCCTCTGGAGACGAATCCAGGGACTAACCTCTCTTTTCGAGTTGATTTTTGGTGCACAGAGTTCTTTCGTGTTGCTACAGTGACCTCAGGATCCCTCTATCCTTGAAACAGTGTTCTTGGGGTTTCTCTGGAGTGCCATCAAGGAAATCAAGGCTCCTTTCATGTGTGATGTGCAAGACGGAATTGCTCTGCACGCAGTGCAGGGGAATCGGGCCTCATCTCGCGGCGAGGGGGAAGTCTCATGGTTTTTCTCGAGTTGCGGCGGGAACCTGGGGTATATTCTCGAGTTACGACGGGGATGGCCCTTCCACACACGTGTGTGTTCAGCCATGTCAGGACTCCTGCCTAGTTGCGAGGGACAACTCGGGATTCTCCTCGAGGCTTTGCAGGGCAATTGGGACGCCTCTCCAGCTGAGACGGGAGACCAAGTGTCCCTTTCCACGTGCCACAGGAATCCTGGGTCTCCTATCAAGTTTCATGAGGAGTCAGGCATCGTTTCCTTTGGAGGCACTGATCTCCGCATACCTCTGGAGTTTTCAAAGGATTTGAGGCCTCCTGTCGCGATGAGGTGTGGAACTAGGTCTTTCTCTGTGGTCTCCACAGGGGATTCAGACACCCTTTCATCTTGGGAGATGCAAGACGAGCCTGCATTCCAGTCACTGCAGGGATATCCGGCCTTATTTCGAGTCAGGGCATCGTGGTGTCCATTCCAATTGAGGCCGCAAACTCAGGGTCCCTCTCACATACCTAGAGCTGAGAGAAGCCCCCTCTTGAGGTGCTTGTGGTAAGGTGGTATTCCTCTGGAGTCGAAGCCAGGGACTAACCTCTCATCTCGAGTTGATTTTTGGTCCACTGAGCGATTTCGTGTTGCTACAGTGACCTCAGGATCCCTCTAGCCTTGAAACAGTGTTCTTGGGGTTTCTCTGGAGTGCCATGAAGGAAATCAAGGCTTCTTTCATGTGTGATGTGCAACACAGAATTGCTCTGCACGCAGTGCAGGGGAATCGGGCCTCATCTCGCGGTGAGGGGGAAGTCTCATGGTTTTTCTCGAGTTGCGGCGGGAACCTGGGGTATATTCTCGAGTTACGACGGGGATGGCCCTTCCACACACGTGTGTGTTCAGCCATGTCAGGACTCCTGCCTAGTTGCGAGGGACAACTCGGGATTCTCCTCGAGGCTTGGCCGGGCAATTGGGACGCCTCTCCAGCTGAGGCGGGAGACCAAGAGTCCCTTTCCACGTGCCACAGGAATCCTGGGTCTCCTATCAAGTTTCACGAGGAGTCAGGCATCGTCTCCTTTGGAGGCACTGATCTCCGCATACCTCTGGAGTTTTCAAAGGATTTGAGGCCTCCTGTCGCGATGAGGTGGGGAACTAGGTCTTTCTCTGTGGTCTCCACAGGGGATTCAGACACCCTTTCGTCTTGGGAGATGCAAGACGAGCCTGCATTCCAGTCACTGCAGGGATATCCGGCCTTATTTCGAGTCAGGGCATCGCGGTGTCCATTCCACTTGAGACCGCAAACTCAGGGTCCCTCTCACATACCTAGAGCTGAGAGAAGCCTCCTCTTGAGGTGCTTGTGGTAAGGTGGTATTACTCAGGAGTCGAAGCCAGGGACTAACCTCTCATCTCGAGTTGATTTTTGGTCCACGGAGCTCTTTCGTGTTGCTACAGTGACCTCAGGATCCCTCTAGCCTTGAAACAGTGTTCTTGGGGTTTCTCTGGAGTGCCATGAAGGAAATCAAGGCTCCTTTCATGTGTGATGTGCAACACAGAATTGCTCTGCACGCAGTGCAGGGGAATCGGGCCTCATCTCGCGGCGAGGGGGAAGTCTCATGGTTTTTCTCGAGTTGCGGCGGGAACCTGGGGTATATTCTCGAGTTACGACGGGGATGGCCCTTCCACACACGTGTTTGTTCAGCGACGTCAGGACTCTTGCCTAGTTGCGAGACACAACTCGTGATTCTCCTCGAGGCTTGGCAAGGCAATTGGGACGCCTCTCCAGCTGAGGCGGGAGACCAAGGGTCCCTTTCCACGTGCCACAGGAATCCTGGGACTCCTATCAAGTTTCACGAGGAGTCAGGCATCGTCTCCTTTGGAGGCACTGATCTCCGCGTACCTCTGGAGTTTCCAAAGGATGTAAGGCCTCCGGTCGCGATGAGGTGGGGAACTAGGTCTTTCTCTGTGGTCTCCACAGGGGATTCAGACATCCTTTCATCTTGGTAGATGCAAGACGAGCCTGCATTCAAGTCACTGCAGGGATATCCAGCCTTATTTCGAGTCAGGGCATCGCGGTGTCCATTCCACTTGAGGCCGCAAACTCAGGATCCCTCTCACATACCTAAAGTTGAGAGAAGCCTCCTCTTGAGGTGCTTGTGGTAAGGTGGTATTCCTCTGGAGACGAATCCAGGGACTAACCTCTCTTTTCGAGTTGATTTTTGGTGCACAGAGTTCTTTCGTGTTGCTACAGTGACCTCAGGATCCCTCTATCCTTGAAACAGTGTTCTTGGGGGTTCTCTGGAGTGCCATCAAGGAAATCAAGGCTCCTTTCATGTGTGATGTGCAAGACGGAATTGCTCTGCACGCAGTACAGGGGAATCGGGCCTCATCTCGCATCGAGTGGGAAGTCTCATGGTTTTTCTCGAGTTGCGGCGGGAACCTGGGGTATATTCTCGAGTTACGACGGGGATGGCCCTTCCACCCACGTGTTTGTTCAGCCACGTCAGGACTCCTGCCTAGTTGCGAGGGACAACTCGGGATTCTCCTCGAGGCTTGGCAGTGCAATTGGAACACCTCTCCAGCTGAGGCGGGAGACCAAGTGTCCCTTTCCACGTGCCACAAGAATCCTGGGACTCCTATCAAGTTTCACGAGGAGTCAGGCATCGTCTCCTTTGGAGGCACTGATCTCCGCGTACCTCTGGAGTTTTCAAAGGATGTGAGGCCTCCGGTCGCGATGAGGTGGGGAACTAAGTCTTTCTCTGTGCTTTCCACAGGGGATTCAGACATCCTTTCTTCCTGGGAGATGCAAGACGAGCCTGCATTGAAGTCACTGCAGGGATATCCGGCCTTATTTCGAGTCAGGGCATCGCGGTGTCCATTCCACTTGAGGCCGCAAACTCAGGGTCCCTCTCACATACCTAGAGCTGAGAGAAGCCTCCTCTTGAGGTGCTTGTGGTAAGGTGGTATTCCTCTGGAGACGAATCCAGGGACTAACCTCTCTTTTCGAGTTGATTTTTGGTCCACAGAGTTCTTTCGTGTTGCTACAGTGACCTCAGGATCACTCTAGCCTTGAAACAGTGTTCTTGGGGTTTCTCTGGAGTGCCATGAAGGAAATCAAGGCTCCTTTCATGTGTGATGTGCAACACAGAATTGCTCTGCACGCAGTGCAGGGGAATCGGGCCTCATCTCGCGGCGAGGGGGAAGTCTCATGGTTTTTCTCGAGTTGCGGCGGGAACCTGGGGTATATTCTCGAGTTACGACGGGGATGGCCCTTCCACACACGTGTTTGTTCAGCCACGTCAGGACTCTTGCCTAGTTGCGAGACACAACTCGGGATTCTCCTCGAGGCTTGGCAAGGCAACTGGGACGCCTCTCCAGCTGAGGCGGGAGACCAAGTGTCCCTTTCCACGTGCCACAGGAATCCTGGGACTCCTATCAAGTTTCACGAGGAGTCAGGCATCGTCTCCTTTGGAGGCACTGATCTCCGCGTACCTCTGGAGTTTTCAAAGGATGTGCGGCCTCCGGTCGCGATGAGGTGGGGAACTAGGTCTTTCTCTGTGGTCTCCACAGGGGATTCAGACATCCTTTCATCTTGGGAGATGCAAGACGAGCCTGCATTCAAGTCACTGCAGGGATATCCAGCCTTATTTCGCGTCAGGGCATCGCGGTGTCCATTCCACTTGAGGCCGCAAACTCAGGGTCCCTCTCACATACCTAGAGCTGAGAGAAGCCTCCTCTTGAGGTGCTTGTGGTAAGGTGGTATTCCTCAGGAGTCGAAGCCAGGGAATAACCTCTCATCTCGTGTTGATTCTTGGTCCACGGAGCTCTTTCGTGTTGCTACAGTGACCTCAGGATCCCTCTAGCCTTGAAACAGTGTTCTTGGGGTTTCTCTGGAGTGCCATCAAGGAAATCAAGTCTACTTTCATGTGTGATGTGCAACACGGAATTGCTCTGCACGCAGTGCAGGGGAATCGGGCCTCATCTCGCGGCGAGGGGGAAGTCTCATGGTTTTTCTCGAGTTGCGGCGGGAACCTGGGGTATATTCTCGAGTTACGACGGGAATGTCCCTTCCACACACGTGTGTGTTCAGCGACGTCAGGACTCCTGCCTAGTTGCGAGGGACAACTCGGGATTCTCCTCGAGGCTTTGCAGGGCAATTGGGACGCCTCTCCAGCTGAGACGGGAGACCAAGGGTCCCTTTCCACGTGCCACAGGAATCCTGGGTCTCCTATCAAGTTTCACGAGGTGTCAGGCATCGTCTCCTTTGGAGGCACTGATCTTCGCATACCTCTGGAGTTTTCAAAGGATGTGAGGCCTCCTGTCGCGATGAGGTGGGGAACTAGGTCTTTCTCTGTGGTCTCCACTGGGGATTCAGACACCCTTTCGTCTTGGGAGATGCAAGACGAGGCTGCATTCCATCCACTGCAGGGATATCCAGCCTTATTTCGAGTCAGGGCATCGCGTTGTCCATTCCACTTGAGGCCGCAAACTCAGGGTCCCTCTCACATACCTAGAGCTGAGAGAAGCCTCCTCTTGAGGTGCTTGTGGTAAGGTGGTATTCTTCTGGAGTCGAAGCCAGGGACTAACCTCTCATCTCGAGTTGATTTTTGGCCCACAGAGTTCTTTCGTGTTGCTACAGTGACCTCAGGATCCCTCTAGCCTTGAAACAGTGTTCTTGGGGTTTCTCTGGAGTGCCATCAAGGAAATCAAGGCTACTTTCATGTGTGATGTGCAACACGGAATTGCTCTGCACGCAGTGCAGGGGAATCGGGCCTCATCTCGCGGCGAGCGGGAAGTCTCATGGTTTTACTCGAGTTGCGGCGGGAACCTGGGGTATATTCTCGAGTTACGTCGGGGATGGCCCTTCCACCCACGTGTTTGTTCAGCCACGTCAGGACTCTTGCCTAGTTGCGAGACACAACTCGGGATTCTCCTCGAGGCTTGGCAAGGCAATTGTGACGCCTCTCCAGCTGAGACGGGAGACCAAGGGTCCCTTTCCACGTGCCACAGGAATCCTGGGACTCCTATCAAGTTTCACGAGGAGTCAGGCATCGTCTCCTTTGGAGGCACTGATCTCCGCGTACCTCTGGAGTTTTCAAAGGATGTGAGGCCTCCGGTCGCGATGAGGTGGGGAACTAGGTCTTTCTCTGTGGTCTCCACAGGGGATTCAGACATCCTTTCATCTTGGGAGATGCAAGACGAGCCTGCATTCAAGTCACTGCAGGGATATCCAGCCTTATTTCGCCTCAGGGCATTGCGGTGTCCATTCCACTTGAGGCCGCAAACTCAGGGTCCCTCTCACATACCTAAAGCTGAGAGAAGCCTCCTCTTGAGGTGCTTGTGGTAAGGTGGTATTCCTCTGGAGTCGAAGCCAGGGACTAACCTCTCATCTCGAGTTGATTTTTGGTCCACGGAGCTCTTTCGTGTTGCTACAGTGACCTCAGGATCCCTCTAGCCTTGAAACAGTGTTCTTGGGGTTTCTCTGGAGTGCCATGAAGGAAATCAAGGCTCCTTTCATGTGTGATGTGCAACACAGAATTGCTCTGCACGCAGTGCAGGGGAATCGGGCCTCATCTCGCGGCGAGGGGGAAGTCTCATGGTTTTTCTCGAGTTGCGGCGGGAACCTGGGGTATATTCTCGAGTTACGACGGGGATGGCCCTTCCACACACGTGTGTGTTCAGCGACGTCAGGACTCTTGCCTAGTTGCGAGACACAACTCGTGATTCTCCTCGAGGCTTGGCAAGGCAATTGGGACGCCTCTCCAGCTGAGGCGGGAGACCAAGGGTCCCTTTCCACGTGCCACAGGAATCCTGGGACTCCTATCAAGTTTCACGAGGAGTCAGGCATCGTCTCCTTTGGAGGCACTGATCTCCGCGTACCTCTGGAGTTTCCAAAGGATGTAAGGCCTCCGGTCGCGATGAGGTGGGGAACTAGGTCTTTCTCTGTGGTCTCCACAGCGGATTCAGACATCCTTTCATCTTGGTAGATGCAAGACGAGCCTGCATTCAAGTCACTGCAGGGATATCCAGCCTTATTTCGAGTCAGGGCATTTCGGTGTCCATTCCACTTGAGGCCGCAAACTCAGGGTCCCTCTCACATACCTAAAGTTGAGAGAAGCCTCCTCTTGAGGTGCTTGTGGTAAGGTGGTATTCCTCTGGAGACGAATCCAGGGACTAACCTCTCTTTTCGAGTTGATTTTTGGTGCACAGAGTTCTTTCGTGTTGCTACAGTGACCTCAGGATCCCTCTATCCTTGAAACAGTGTTCTTGGGGGTTCTCTGGAGTGCCATCAAGGAAATCAAGGCTACTTTCATGTGTGATGTGCAACACGGAATTGCTCTGCATGCAGTACAGGGGAATCGGGCCTCATCTCGCATCGAGGGGGAAGTCTCATGGTTTTTCTCGAGTTGCGGCGGGAACCTGGGGTATATTCTCGAGTTACGACGGGGATGGCCCTTCCACACACGTGTTTGTTCAGCCACGTCAGGACTCCTGCCTAGTTGCGAGGGACAACTCGGGATTCTCCTCGAGGCTTGGCAGGGCAATTGGGATGCCTCTCCAGCTGAGGCAGGAAACCAAGTGTCCCTTTCCAAGTGCCACAGGAATCCTGGGACTCCTATCAAGTTTCACGAGGAGTCAGGCATCGTCTCCTTTGGAGGCACTGATCTCCGCGTACCTCTGGAGTTTTCAAAGGATGTGAGGCTATCGGTCGCGATGAGGTGGGGAACTAAGTCTTTCTCTGTGCTTTCCACAGGGGATTCAGACATCCTTTCGTCCTGGGAGATGCAAGACGAGCCTGCATTCCAGTCACTGCAGGGATATCCGGCCTTATTTCGAGTCAGGGCATCGCGGTGTCCATTCCACTTGAGGCCGCAAACTCAGGGTCCCTCTCACATACCTAGAGCTGAGAGAAGCCTCCTCTTGAGGTGCTTGTGGTAAGGTGGTATTCCTCTGGAGTCGAAGCCAGGGACTAACCTCTCATCTCGAGTTGATTTTTGGCCCACGGAGCTCTTTCGTGTTGCTACAGTGACCTCAGGATCCCTCTAGCCTTGAAACAGTGTTCTTGGGGTTTCTCTGGAGTGCCATCAAGGAAATCAAGGCTCCTTTCATGTGTGATGTGCAACACAGAATTGCTCTGCACGCAGTGCAGGGGAATCGGGCCTCATCTCGCGGCGAGGGGGAAGTCTCATGGTTTTTCTCGAGTTGCGGCGGGAACCTGGGGTATATTCTCGAGTTACGACGGGGATGGCCCTTCCACCCACGTGTTTCTTCAGCGACGTCAGGACTCCTGCCTAGTTGCGAGGGACAACTCTGGATTCTCCTCGAGACTTGGCAGGGCAATTGGGACGCCTCTCCAGCTGAGGCGGGAGACCAAGGGTCCCTTTCCAAGTGCCACAGGAATCCTGGGACTCCTATCAAGTTTCACGAGGAGTCAGGCATCGTCTCCTTTGGAGGCACTGATCTCCGCGTACCTCTGGAGTTTTCAAAGGATGTGAGGCTATCGGTCGCGATGAGGTGGGGAACTAAGTCTTTCTCTGTGCTTTCCACAGGGGATTCAGACATCCTTTCGTCCTTGGAGATGAAGACGTGCCTGCATTGAAGTCACTGCAGGGATATCCGGCCTTATTTCGAGTCAGGGCATCGCGGTGTCCATTCCACTTGAGGCCGCAAACTCAGGGTCCCTCTCACATACCTAGAGCTGAGAGAAGCCTCCTCTTGAGGTGCTTGTGGTAAGGTGGTATTCCTTTGGAGACGAATCCAGGGACTAACCTCTCTTTTCGAGTTGATTTTTGGTCCACAGAGTTCTTTCGTGTTGCTACAATGACCTCAGGATCCCTCTATCCTTGAAACAGTGTTCTTGGGGTTTCTCTGGAGTGCCATCAAGGAAATCAAGGCTCCTTTCATGTGTGATGTGCAAGACGGAATTGCTCTGCACGCAGTACAGGGGAATCGGGCCTCATCTCGCATCGAGTGGGAAGTCTCATGGTTTTTCTCGAGTTGCGGCGGGAACCTGGGGTATATTCTCGAGTTACGACGGGGATGGCCCTTCCACCCACGTGTTTGTTCAGCCACGTCAGGACTCTTGCCTAGTTGCGAGACACAACTCGGGATTCTCCTCGAGGCTTGGCAGGGCAATTGGAACGCCTCTCCAGCTGAGGCGGGAGACCAAGGGTCCCTTTCCACGTGCCACAAGAATCCTGGGACTCCTATCAAGTTTCACGAGGAGTCAGGCATCGTCTCCTTTGGAGGCACTGATCTCCGCATACCTCTGGAGTTTTCAAAGGATGTGAGGCCTCCGGTCGCGATGAGGTGGGGAACTAGGTCTTTCTCTGTGGTCTCCACAGGGGATTCAGACATCCTTTCATCTTGGGAGATGCAAGACGAGCCTGCATTCAAGTCACTGCAGGGATATCCAGCCTTATTTCGCCTCAGGGCATCGCGGTGTCCATTCCACTTGAGGCCGCAAAATCAGGGTCACTGTCACAAACCTAGAGCTGAGAGAAGCCTCCTCTTGAGGTGCTTGTGGTAAGGTGGTATTCCTCTGGAGTCGAAGCCAGGGACTAACCTCTCATCTCGAGTTGATTTTTGGCCCACGGAGCTCTTTCGTGTTGCTACAGTGACCTCAGGATCCCTCTAGCCTTGAAACAGTGTTCTTGGTGTTTCTCTGGAGTGCCATCAAGGAAATCAAGGCTCCTTTCATGTGTGATGTGCAAGACGGAATTGCTCTGCACGCAGTACAGGGGAATCGGGCCTCATCTCGCGGAGAGGGGGAAGTCTCATGGTTTTTCTCGAGTTGCGGCGGGAACCTGGGGTATATTCTCGAGTTACGACGGGGATGGCCCTTCCACCCCCGTGTTTGTTCAGCCACGTCAGGTCTCCTGCCTAGTTGCGAGGGACAACTCGGGATTCTCCTCGAGGCTTGGCAGGGCAATTGGGACGCCTCTCCAGCTGAGACGGGAGACCAAGGGTCCCTTTCCACGTGCAACAGGAATCCTGGGTCTCCTATCAAATTTCACGAGGTGTCAGGCATCGTCTCCTTTGGAGGCACTGATCTCCGCATACCTCTGGAGTTTTCAAAGGATTTGAGGCCTCCTGTCGCGATGAGGTGGGGAACTAGGTCTTTCTCTGTGGTCTCCACTGGGGATTCAGACACCCTTTCGTCTTGGGAGATGCAAGACGAGCCTGCATTCCATCCACTGCAGGGATATCCAGCCTTATTTCGAGTCAGGGCATCGCGGTGTCCATTCCAATTGAGGCCGCAAACTCAGGGTCCCACTCACATACCTAGAGCTGAGAGAAGCCTCCTCTTGAGGTGCTTGTGGTAAGGTGGTATTCCTGTGGAGTCGAAGCCAGGGACTAACCTCTCATCTCGAGTTGATTTTTGGTTCACGGAGCTCTTTCGTGTTGCTACAGTGACCTCAGGATCCCTCTAGCCTTGAAACAGTGTTCTTGGGGTTTCTCTGGAATGGCATGAAGGAAATCAAGGCTCCTTTCATGTGTGATGTGCAACACAGAATTGCTCTGCACGCAGTGCAGGGGAATCGGGCCTCATCTCGCGGCGAGGGGGAAGTCTCATGGTTTTGCTCGAGTTGCGGCGGGAACCTGGGGTATATTCTCGAGTTACGACGGGGATGGCCCTTCCACCCACGTGTTTGTTCAGCCACGTCAGGACTCTTGCCTAGTTGCGAGACACAACTCGGGATTCTCCTCGAGGTTTGGCAAGGCAATTGGGACGCCTCTCCAGCTGAGGCGGGAGACCAAGGGTCCCTTTCCACGTGCCACAGGAATCCTGGGACTCCTATCAAGTTTCACGAGGAGTCAGGCATCGTCTCCTTTGGAGGCACTGATCTCCGCGTACCTCTGGAGTTTTCAAAGGATGTGAGGCCTCCGGTCGCCATGAGGTGGGGAACTAGGTCTTTCTCTGTGGTCTCCACAGGGGATTCAGACATCCTTTCATCTCGGGAGATGCAAGACGAGCCTGCATTCAAGTCACTGCAGGGATATCCAGCCTTATTTCGCGTCAGGGCATCGCGGTGTCCATTCCACTTGAGGCCGCAAACTCAGGGTCCCTCTCACATACCTAGAGCTGAGAGAAGCCTCCTCTTGAGGTGCTTGTGGTAAGGTGGTATTCCTCTCGAGTTGAAGCCAGGGACTAACCTCTCATCTCGAGTTGATTTTTGGCCCACGGAGCTCTTTCGTGTTGCTACAGTGACCTCAGGATCCCTCTAGCCTTGAAACAGTGTTCTTGGGGTTTCTCTGGAGTGCCATGAAGGAAATCAAGACTCCTTTCATGTGTGATGTGCAAGACGGAATTGCTCTGCACGCAGTGCAGGGGAATCGGGCCTCATCTCGCGGCGAGGGGGAAGTCTCATGGTTTTTCTCGAGTTGCGGCGGGAACCTGGGGTATATTCTCGAGTTACGACGGGGATGGCCCTTCCACCCACGTGTTTGTTCAGCCACGTCAGGACTCCTGCCTAGTTGCGAGGGACAACTCTGGATTCACCTCGAGGCTTGGCAGGGCAATTGGGACGCCTCTCCAGCTGAGACGGGAGACCAAGGGTCCCTTTCCACGTGCCACAGGAATCCTGGGACTCCTATCAAGTTTCACGAGGAGTCAGGCATCGTCTCCTTTGGAGGCACTCATCTCCGCGTACCTCTGGAGTTTTCAAAGGATGTGAGGCTATCGGTCGCGATGAGGTGGGGAACTAAGTCTTTCTCTGTGCTTTCCACAGGGGATTCAGACATCCTTTCGTCCTGGGAGATGCAAGACGAGCCTGCATTGAAGTCACTGCAGGGATATCCGGCCTTATTTCGAGTCAGGGCATCGCGGTGTCCATTCCACTTGAGGCCGCAAACTCAGGATCCCTCTCACATACCTAGAGCTGAGAGAAGCCTCCTCTTGAGGTGCTTGTGGTAAGGTGGTATTCCTCAGGAGTCGGAGCCAGGGACTAACCTCTCATCTCGTGTTGATTCTTTGTCCACGGAGCTCTTTCGTGTTGCTACAGTGACCTCAGGATCCCTCTAGCCTTGAAACAGTGTTCTTGGGTTTTCTCTGGAGTGCCGTGAAGGAAATCAAGGCTCCTTTCATGTGTGATGTGCAACACGGAATTGCTCTGCACGCAGTGCAGGGGAATCGGGCCTCATCTCGCGGCGAGGGGGAAGTCTCATGGTTTTTCTCGAGTTGCGGCGGGAACCTGGGGTATATTCTCGAGTTACGACGGGGATGGCCCTTCCACCCACGTGTGTGTTCAGCCATGTCAGGACTCCTGCCTAGTTGCGAGGGACAACTCGGGATTCTCCTCGAGGCTTTGCAGGGCAATTGGGACGCCTCTCCAGCTGAGACGGGAGACCAAGGGTCCCTTTCCACGTGCCACAGGAATCCTGGGACTCCTATCAAGTTTCACGAGGAGTCAGGCATCGTCTCCTTTGGAGACACTGATCTCCGCATACCTCTGGAGGTTTCAAAGGATTTGAGGCCTCCTGTCGCGATGAAGTGGGGAACTAGGTCTTTCTCTGTGGTCTCCACAGGGGATTCAGACACCGTTTCGTCTTGTGAGATGCAAGACGAGCCTGCATTCCAGTCACTGCAGGGATATCCGGCCTTATTTCGAGTCAGGGCATCGCGGTGTCCATTCCACTTGAGGCCGCAAACTCAGGGTCCCTCTCACATACCTAGAGCTGAGAGAAGCCTCCTCTTGTGGTGCTTGTGGTAAGGTGGTATTCCTCAGGAGTCGAAGCCAGGGACTAACCTCTCATCTCGTGTTGATTCTTGGTCCACCGAGCTCTTTCGTGTTGCTACAGTGACCTCAGGATCCCTCTAGCCTTGAAACAGTGTTCTTGGGGTTTCTCTGGAGTGCCATCAAGGAAATCAAGGCTCCTTTCATGTGTGATGTGCAAGACGGAATTGCTCTGCACGCAGTACAGGGGAATCGGGCCTCATCTCGCGGAGAGGGGGAAGTCTCATGGTTTTTCTCGAGTTGCGGCGGGAACCTGGGGTATATTCTCGAGTTCCGACGGGGATGGCCCTTCCACACACGTGTGTGTTCAGCCATGTCAGGACTCCTGCCTAGTTGCGAGGGACAACTCGGGATTCTCCTCGAGGCTTTGCAAGGCAATTGGGACGCCTCTCCAGCTGAGGCAGGAGACCAAGGGTCCCTTTCCACGTTCCACAGGAATCCTGGGACTCCTATCAAGTTTCACGAGGAGTCAGGCATCGTCTCCTTTGGAGGCACTGATCTCCGCGTACCTCTGGAGTTTTCAAAGGATGTGAGGCCTCCGGTCGCCATGAGGTGGGGAACTAGGTCTTTCTCTGTGGTCTCCACAGGGGAATCAGACATCCTTTCATCTCGGGAGATGCAAGACGAGCCTGCATTCAAGTCACTGCAGGGATATCCAGCCTTATTTCGAGTCAGGGCATCGCGGTGTCCATTCCACTTGAGGCCGCAAACTCAGGGTCCCTCTCACATACCTAGACCTGAGAGAAGCCTCCTCTTGAGGTGCTTGTGGTAAGGTGGTATTCCTCTGGAGTTGAAGCCAGGGACTAACCTCTCATCTCGAGTTGATTTTTTGTCCACAGAGTTCTTTCGTGTTGCTACAGTGACCTCAGGATCCCTCTATCCTTGAAACAGTGTTCTTGGGGTTTCTCTGGAGTGCCATCAAGGAAATCAAGGCTCCTTTCATGTGTGATGTGCAAGACGGAATTGCTCTGCACGCAGTACAGGGGAATCGGGCCTCATCTCGCATCGAGGGGGAAGTCTCATGGTTTTTCTCGAGTTGCGGCGGGAACCTGGGGTATATTCTCGAGTTACGACGGGGATGGCCCTTCCACCCACGTGTTTGTTCAGCCACGTCAGGACTCCTGCCTAGTTACGAGGGACAACTCGGGATTCTCCTCGAGGCTTGGCAGGGCAATTGGAACGCCTCTCCAGCTGAGGCGGGAGACCAAGGGTCCCTTTCCACGTGCCACAAGAATCCTGGGACTCCTATCAAGTTTCACGAGGAGTCAGGCATCGTCTACTTTGGAGGCACTGATCTCCGCGTACCTCTGGAGTTTTCAAAGGATGTGAGGCCTCCGGTCGCGATGAGGTGGGGAACTAGGTCTTTCTCTGTGGTCTCCACAGGGGATTCAGACATCCTTTCTTCTTGGGAGATGCAAGACGAGCCTGCATTCAAGTCACTGCAGGGATATCTGGCCGTATTTCGAGTCAGGGCATCGCGGTGTCCATTCCACTTGAGGCCGCAAACTCAGGATCCCTCTCACATACCTAGAGCTGAGAGAAGCCTCCTCTTGAGGTGCTTGTGGTAAGGTGGTATTCCTCAGGAGTCGAAGCCAGGGACTAACCTCTCATCTCATGTTGATTCTTGGTCCACGGAGCTCTTTCGTGTTGCTACAGTGACCTCAGGATCCCTCTAGCCTTGAAACCGTGTTCTTGGGGTTTCTCTGGAGTGCCATCAAGGAAATCAAGGCTCCTTTCATGTGTGATGTGCAACACGGAATTGCTCTGCACGCAGTGCAGGGGAATCGGGCCTCATCTCGCGGTGAGGGGGAAGTCTCATGGTTTTTCTCGAGTTGCGGCAGGAACCTGGGGTATATTCTCGAGTTACGACGGGGATGGCCCTTCCACCCACGTGTTTGTTCAGCCACGTCAGGACTCCTGCCTAGTTGCGAGGGACAACTCGGGATTCTCCTCGAGGCTTGGCAAGGCAATTGGGACGCCTCTCCAGCTGAGGCGGGAGACCAAGGGTCCCTTTCCACGTGCCACAAGAATCCTGGGACTCCTATCAAGTTTCACGAGGAGTCTGGCATCGTCTCCTTTGGAGGCACTGATCTCCGCGTACCTCTGGAGTTTTCAAAGGATGTGAGGCCTCCGGTCGCGATGAGGTGGGGAACTAGGTCTTTCTCTGTGGTCTCCACAGGGGATTCAGACATCCTTTCTTCTTGGGAGATGCAAGACGAGCCTGCATTCAAGTCCCTGCAGGGATATCTGGCCTTATTTCGAGTCAGGGCATCGCGGTGTCCATTCCACTTGAGGCCGCAAACTCAGGATCCCTCTCACATACCTAGAGCTGAGAGAAGCCTCCTCTTGAGGTGCTTGTGGTAAGGTGGTATTCCTCAGGAGTCGAAGCCAGGGAATAACCTCTCATCTCGTGTTGATTCTTGGTCCACGGAGCTCTTTCCTGTTGCTACAGTGACCTCAGAATCCCTCTAGCCTTGAAACAGTGTTCTTGGGGTTTCTCTGGAGTGCCGTGAAGGAAATCAAGGCTTCTTTCATGTGTGATGTGCAACACGGAATTGCTCTGCACGCAGTGCAGGGGAATCGGACCTCATCTCGCGGCGAGGGGGAAGTCTCATGGTTTTTCTCGAGTTGCGGCGGGAACCTGGGGTATATTCTCGAGTTACGACGGGGATGGCCCTTCCACCCACGTGTGTGTTCAGCCATGTCAGGACTCCTGCCTAGTTGCGAGGGACAACTCGGGATTCTCCTCGAGGCTTTGCAGAGCAATTGGGACGCCTCTCCAGCTGAGACGGGAGACCAAGGGTCCCTTTCCACGTGCCACAGGAATCCTGGGTCTCCTATCAAGTTTCACGAGGAGTCAGGCATCGTCTCCTTTGGAGACACTGATCTCCGCATACCTCTGGAGTTTTCAAAGGATTTGAGGCCTCCTGTCGCGATGAGGTGGGGAACTAGGTCTTTCTCTGTGGTCTCCACAGGGGATTCCGACACCCTTTCGTCTTGGGAGATGCAAGACGATCCTGCATTCAAGTCACTGCAGGGATATCCGGCCTTATTTCGAGTCAGGACATCGCGATGTCCATTCCACTTGAGGCCGCAAACTCAGTGTCCCTCTCACATACCTAGAGCTGAGAGAAGCCTCCTCTTGAGGTGCTTGTGGTAAGGTGGTATTCCTCTGGAGTCGAAGCCAGGGACTAACCTCACATCTCGAGTTGATTTTTGGTCCACGGAGCTCTTTCGTGTTGCTACAGTGACCTCAGGATCCCTCTAGCCTTGAAACAGTGTTCTTGGGGTTTCTCTGGAGTGCCATCAAGGAAATCAAGTCTCCTTTCATACACATGAAAGTGTGTATGTGCAACACGGAATTGCTCTGTATGCAGTACAGGGGAATCGGGCCTCATCTCGCGGCGAGGGGGAAGTCTCATGGTTTTTCTCGAGTTGCGGCGGGAACCTGGGGTATATTCTCGAGTTACGACGGGGATGGCCCTTCCACCCACGTGTTTCTTCAGCGACGTCAGGACTCCTGCCTAGTTGCGAGGGACAACTCTGGATTCTCCTCGAGGCTTGGCAGGGCAATTGGGACGCCTCTCCAGCTGAGGCGGGAGACCAAGTGTCCCTTTCCAAGTGCCACAAGAATCCTGGGACTCCTATCAAGTTTCACGAGGAGTCAGGCATCGTCTCCTTTGGAGGCACTGATCTCCGCATACCTCTGGAGTTTTCAAAGGATGTGAGGCCATCGGTCGCGATGAGGTGGGGAACTAAGTCTTTCTCTGTGCTTTCCACAGGGGATTCAGACATCCTTTCGTCCTGGGAGATGCAAGACGAGCCTGCATTGAAGTCACTGCAGGGATATCCGGCCTTATTTCGAGTCAGGGCATCGCGGTGTCCATTCCACTTGAGGCAGCAAACTCAGGGTCCCTCTCACATACCTAGAGCTGAGAGAAGCCTCCTCTTGAGGTGCTTGTGGTAAGGTGGTATTCCTCTGGAGACGAATCCAGGGACTAACCTCTCTTTTCGAGTTGATTTTTAGTCCACAGAGTTATTTCGTGTTGCTACAGTGACCTCAGGATCCCTCTATCCTTGAAACAGTGATCTTGGGGTTTCTCTGGAGTGCCATCAAGGAAATCAAGGCTCCTTTCATGTGTGATGTGCAACACGGAATTGCTCTGCACGCAGTACAGGGGAATCGGGCCTCATCTCGCGGCGAGGGGGAAGTCTCATGGTTTTTCTCGAGTTGCGGCGGGAACCTGGGGTATATTCTCGAGTTACGACGGGGATGGCCCTTCCACCCACGTGTTTGTTCAGCCACGTCAGGACTCCTGCCTAGTTGCGAGACACAACTCGGGATTCTCCTCGAGGCTTGGCAGGGCAATTGGAACGCCTCTCCAGCTGAGGCGGGAGACCAAGGGTCCCTTTCCACGTGCCACAAGAATCCTGGGACTCCTATCAAGTTTCACGAGGAGTCAGGAATCGTCTCCTTTGGAGGCACTGATCTCCGCGTACCTCTGGAGTTTTCAAAGGATGTGAGGCCTCCGGTCGCGATGAGGTGGGGAACTAGATCTTTCTCTGTGGTCTCCACAGGGGATTCAGACATCCTTTCTTCTTGGGAGATGCAAGACGAGCCTGCATTCAAGTCACTGCAGGGATATCCATCCTTATTTCGAGTCAGGGCATTGCGGTGTCCATTCCACTTGAGGCCGCAAACTCAGGAACCCTCTCACATACCTAGAGCTGAGAGAAGCCTCCTCTTGAGGTGCTTGTGGTAAGGTGGTATTCCTCAGGAGTCGAAGCCAGGGACTAACCTCTCATTTCGTGTTGATTCTTGGTCCACGGAGCTCTTTCCTGTAGCTACAGTGACCTCAGGATCCCTCTAGCCTTGAAACAGTGTTCTTGGGGTTTCTCTGGAGTGCCATCAAGGAAATCAAGGCTCCTTTCATGTGTGATGTGCAACACGGAATTGCTCTGCACGCAGTGCAGGGGAATCGGGCCTCATCTCGCGGCGAGGGGGAAGTCTCATGGTTTTTCTCGAGTTGCGGCAGGAACCTAGGGTATATTCTCGAGTTACGACGGGGATGGCCCTTCCACACACGTGTGTGTTCAGCGACGTCAGGACTATTGCCTAGTTGCTAGGGACAACTCGGGATTCTCCTCGAGGCTTTGCAGGGCAATTGGGACGCCTCTCCAGCTGAGACGGGAGACCAAGGGTCCCTTTCCACGTGCCACAGCAATCCTGGGTCTCCTATCAAGTTTCACGAGGAGTCAGGCATCGTCTCCTTTGGAGGCACTGATCTCCGCATACCTCTGGAGTTTTCAAAGTATTTGAGGCCTCCTGTCGCGATGAGGTGGGGAACTAGGTCTTTCTCTGTGGTCTCCACAGGGGATTCAGACACCCTTTCGTCTTGGGAGATGCAAGACGAGCCTGCATTCCAGTCACTGCAGGGATATCCGGCCTTATTTCGAGTCAGGGCATCGCGGTGTCCATTCCACTTGAGGCCGCAAACTCAGGATCCCTCTCACATACCTAGAGCTGAGAGAAGCCTCCTCTTGAGGTGCTTGTGGTAAGGTGGTATTCCTCAGGAGTCGAAGCCAGGGACTAACCTCTCATCTCGTGTTGATTCTTGGTCCACGGAGCTCTTTCGTGTTGCTACAGTGACCTCAGGATCCCTCTAGCCTTGAAACAGTGTTCTTGGGGTTTCTCTGGAGTGCCGTGAAGGAAATCAAGGCTCCTTTCATGTGTGATGTGCAACACGGAATTGCTCTGCACGCAGTGCAGGGGAATCGGGCCTCATCTCGCGGTGAGGGGGAAGTCTCATGGTTTTTCTCGAGTTGCGGCGGGAACCTGGGGTATATTCTCGAGTTAGGACGGGGATGGCCCTTCCACCCACGTGTGTGTTCAGCCATGTCAGGACTCCTGCCTAGTTGCGAGGGACAACTCGGGATTCTCCTCGAGGCTTTGCAGGGCAATTGGGACGCCTCTCCAGCTGAGACGGGAGACCAAGGGTCCCTTTCCACGTGCCACAGGAATCCTGGGTCTCCTATCAAGTTTCACGAGGAGTCAGGCATCGTCTCCTTTGGAGACCCTGATCTCCGCATACCTCTGGAGTTCTCAAAGGATTTGAGGCCTCCTGTCGCGATGAGGTTGGGAACTAGGTCTTTCTCTGTGGTCTCCACAGGGGATTCAGACATCCTTTCATCTCGGGAGATGCAAGACGAGCCTGCATTCAAGTCACTGCAGGGATATCCAGCCTTATTTCGCGTCAGGGCATCGCGGTGTCCATTCCACTTGAGGCCGCAAACTCAGGGTCCCTCTCACATACCTAGAGCTGAGAGAAGCCTCCTCTTGAGGTGCTTGTGGTAAGGTGGTATTCCTCTCGAGTTGAAGCCAGGGACTAACCTCTCATCTCGAGTTGATTTTTGGCCCACGGAGCTCTTTCGTGTTGCTACAGTGACCTCAGGATCCCTCTAGCCTTGAAACAGTGTTCTTGGGGTTTCTCTGGAGTGCCATGAAGGAAATCAAGACTCCTTTCATGTGTGATGTGCAAGACGGAATTGCTCTGCACGCAGTGCAGGGGAATCGGGCCTCATCTCGCGGCGAGGGGGAAGTCTCATGGTTTTTCTCGAGTTGCGGCGGGAACCTGGGGTATATTCTCGAGTTACGACGGGGATGGCCCTTCCACCCACGTGTTTGTTCAGCCACGTCAGGACTCCTGCCTAGTTGCGAGGGACAACTCGGGATTCACCTCGAGGCTTGGCAGGGCAATTGGAACGCCTCTCCAGCTGAGGCGGGAGACCAAGGGTCCCTTTCCACGTGCCACAGGAATCCTGGGACTCCTATCAAGTTTCACGAGGAGTCAGGCATCGTCTCCTTTGGAGGCACTCATCTCCGCGTACCTCTGGAGTTTTCAAAGGATGTGAGGCTATCGGTCGCGATGAGGTGGGGAACTAAGTCTTTCTCTGTGCTTTCCACAGGGGATTCAGACATCCTTTCGTCCTGGGAGATGCAAGACGAGCCTGCATTGAAGTCACTGCAGGGATATCCGGCCTTATTTCGAGTCAGGGCATCGCGGTGTCCATTCCACTTGAGGCCGCAAACTCAGGATCCCTCTCACATACCTAGAGCTGAGAGAAGCCTCCTCTTGAGGTGCTTGTGGTAAGGTGGTATTCCTCAGGAGTCGGAGCCAGGGACTAACCTCTCATCTCGTGTTGATTCTTTGTCCACGGAGCTCTTTCGTGTTGCTACAGTGACCTCAGGATCCCTCTAGCCTTGAAACAGTGTTCTTGGGTTTTCTCTGGAGTGCCGTGAAGGAAATCAAGGCTCCTTTCATGTGTGATGTGCAACACGGAATTGCTCTGCACGCAGTGCAGGGGAATCGGGCCTCATCTCGCGGCGAGGGGGAAGTCTCATGGTTTTTCTCGAGTTGCGGCGGGAACCTGGGGTATATTCTCGAGTTACGACGGGGATGGCCCTTCCACCCACGTGTGTGTTCAGCCATGTCAGGACTCCTGCCTAGTTGCGAGGGACAACTCGGGATTCTCCTCGAGGCTTTGCAGGGCAATTGGGACGCCTCTCCAGCTGAGACGGGAGACCAAGGGTCCCTTTCCACGTGCCACAGGAATCCTGGGACTCCTATCAAGTTTCACGAGGAGTCAGGCATCGTCTCCTTTGGAGACACTGATCTCCGCATACCTCTGGAGGTTTCAAAGGATTTGAGGCCTCCTGTCGCGATGAAGTGGGGAACTAGGTCTTTCTCTGTGGTCTCCACAGGGGATTCAGACACCGTTTCGTCTTGTGAGATGCAAGACGAGCCTGCATTCCAGTCACTGCAGGGATATCCGGCCTTATTTCGAGTCAGGGCATCGCGGTGTCCATTCCACTTGAGGCCGCAAACTCAGGGTCCCTCTCACATACCTAGAGCTGAGAGAAGCCTCCTCTTGTGGTGCTTGTGGTAAGGTGGTATTCCTCAGGAGTCGAAGCCAGGGACTAACCTCTCATCTCGTGTTGATTCTTGGTCCACCGAGCTCTTTCGTGTTGCTACAGTGACCTCAGGATCCCTCTAGCCTTGAAACAGTGTTCTTGGGGTTTCTCTGGAGTGCCATCAAGGAAATCAAGGCTCCTTTCATGTGTGATGTGCAAGACGGAATTGCTCTGCACGCAGTACAGGGGAATCGGGCCTCATCTCGCGGAGAGGGGGAAGTCTCATGGTTTTTCTCGAGTTGCGGCGGGAACCTGGGGTATATTCTCGAGTTCCGACGGGGATGGCCCTTCCACACACGTGTGTGTTCAGCCATGTCAGGACTCCTGCCTAGTTGCGAGGGACAACTCGGGATTCTCCTCGAGGCTTTGCAAGGCAATTGGGACGCCTCTCCAGCTGAGGCAGGAGACCAAGGGTCCATTTCCACGTTCCACAGGAATCCTGGGACTCCTATCAAGTTTCACGAGGAGTCAGGCATCGTCTCCTTTGGAGGCACTGATCTCCGCGTACCTCTGGAGTTTTCAAAGGATGTGAGGCCTCCGGTCGCCATGAGGTGGGGAACTAGGTCTTTCTCTGTGGTCTCCACAGGGGAATCAGACATCCTTTCATCTCGGGAGATGCAAGACGAGCCTGCATTCAAGTCACTGCAGGGATATCCAGCCTTATTTCGAGTCAGGGCATCGCGGTGTCCATTCCACTTGAGGCCGCAAACTCAGGGTCCCTCTCACATACCTAGACCTGAGAGAAGCCTCCTCTTGAGGTGCTTGTGGTAAGGTGGTATTCCTCTGGAGTTGAAGCCAGGGACTAACCTCTCATCTCGAGTTGATTTTTTGTCCACAGAGTTCTTTCGTGTTGCTACAGTGACCTCAGGATCCCTCTATCCTTGAAACAGTGTTCTTGGGGTTTCTCTGGAGTGCCATCAAGGAAATCAAGGCTCCTTTCATGTGTGATGTGCAAGACGGAATTGCTCTGCACGCAGTACAGGGGAATCGGGCCTCATCTCGCATCGAGGGGGAAGTCTCATGGTTTTTCTCGAGTTGCGGCGGGAACCTGGGGTATATTCTCGAGTTACGACGGGGATGGCCCTTCCACCCACGTGTTTGTTCAGCCACGTCAGGACTCCTGCCTAGTTACGAGGGACAACTCGGGATTCTCCTCGAGGCTTGGCAGGGCAATTGGAACGCCTCTCCAGCTGAGGCGGGAGACCAAGGGTCCCTTACCACGTGCCACAAGAATCCTGGGACTCCTATCAAGTTTCACGAGGAGTCAGGCATCGTCTACTTTGGAGGCACTGATCTCCGCGTACCTCTGGAGTTTTCAAAGGATGTGAGGCCTCCGGTCGCGATGAGGTGGGGAACTAGGTCTTTCTCTGTGGTCTCCACAGGGGATTCAGACATCCTTTCTTCTTGGGAGATGCAAGACGAGCCTGCATTCAAGTCACTGCAGGGATATCTGGCCGTATTTCGAGTCAGGGCATCGCGGTGTCCATTCCACTTGAGGCCGCAAACTCAGGATCCCTCTCACATACCTAGAGCTGAGAGAAGCCTCCTCTTGAGGTGCTTGTGGTAAGGTGGTATTCCTCAGGAGTCGAAGCCAGGGACTAACCTCTCATCTCATGTTGATTCTTGGTCCACGGAGCTCTTTCGTGTTGCTACAGTGACCTCAGGATCCCTCTAGCCTTGAAACCGTGTTCTTGGGGTTTCTCTGGAGTGCCATCAAGGAAATCAAGGCTCCTTTCATGTGTGATGTGCAACACGGTATTGCTCTGCACGCAGTGCAGGGGAATCGGGCCTCATCTCGCGGTGAGGGGGAAGTCTCATGGTTTTTCTCGAGTTGCGGCAGGAACCTGGGGTATATTCTCGAGTTACGACGGGGATGGCCCTTCCACCCACGTGTTTGTTCAGCCACGTCAGGACTCCTGCCTAGTTGCGAGGGACAACTCGGGATTCTCCTCGAGGCTTGGCAAGGCAATTGGGACGCCTCTCCAGCTGAGGCGGGAGACCAAGGGTCCCTTTCCACGTGCCACAAGAATCCTGGGACTCCTATCAAGTTTCACGAGGAGTCAGGCATCGTCTCCTTTGGAGGCACTGATCTCCGCGTACCTCTGGAGTTTTCAAAGGATGTGAGGCCTCCGGTCGCGATGAGGTGGGGAACTAGGTCTTTCTCTGTGGTCTCCACAGGGGATTCAGACATCCTTTCTTCTTGGGAGATGCAAGACGAGCCTGCATTCAAGTCCCTGCAGGGATATCTGGCCTTATTTCGAGTCAGGGCATCGCGGTGTCCATTCCACTTGAGGCCGCAAACTCAGGATCCCTCTCACATACCTAGAGCTGAGAGAAGCCTCCTCTTGAGGTGCTTGTGGTAAGGTGGTATTCCTCAGGAGTCGAAGCCAGGGAATAACCTCTCATCTCGTGTTGATTCTTGGTCCACGGAGCTCTTTCCTGTTGCTACAGTGACCTCAGAATCCCTCTAGCCTTGAAACAGTGTTCTTGGGGTTTCTCTGGAGTGCCGTGAAGGAAATCAAGGCTTCTTTCATGTGTGATGTGCAACACGGAATTGCTCTGCACGCAGTGCAGGGGAATCGGACCTCATCTCGCGGCGAGGGGGAAGTCTCATGGTTTTTCTCGAGTTGCGGCGGGAACCTGGGGTATATTCTCGAGTTACGACGGGGATGGCCCTTCCACCCACGTGTGTGTTCAGCCATGTCAGGACTCCTGCCTAGTTGCGAGGGACAACTCGGGATTCTCCTCGAGGCTTTGCAGAGCAATTGGGACGCCTCTCCAGCTGAGACGGGAGACCAAGGGTCCCTTTCCACGTGCCACAGGAATCCTGGGTCTCCTATCAAGTTTCACGAGGAGTCAGGCATCGTCTCCTTTGGAGACACTGATCTCCGCATACCTCTGGAGTTTTCAAAGGATTTGAGGCCTCCTGTCGCGATGAGGTGGGGAACTAGGTCTTTCTCTGTGGTCTCCACAGGGGATTCCGACACCCTTTCGTCTTGGGAGATGCAAGACGATCCTGCATTCAAGTCACTGCAGGGATATCCGGCCTTATTTCGAGTCAGGACATCGCGATGTCCATTCCACTTGAGGCCGCAAACTCAGTGTCCCTCTCACATACCTAGAGCTGAGAGAAGCCTCCTCTTGAGGTGCTTGTGGTAAGGTGGTATTCCTCTGGAGTCGAAGCCAGGGACTAACCTCACATCTCGAGTTGATTTTTGGTCCACGGAGCTCTTTCGTGTTGCTACAGTGACCTCAGGATCCCTCTAGCCTTGAAACAGTGTTCTTGGGGTTTCTCTGGAGTGCCATCAAGGAAATCAAGTCTCCTTTCATACACATGAAAGTGTGTATGTGCAACACGGAATTGCTCTGTATGCAGTACAGGGGAATCGGGCCTCATCTCGCGGCGAGGGGGAAGTCTCATGGTTTTTCTCGAGTTGCGGCGGGAACCTGGGGTATATTCTCGAGTTACGACGGGGATGGCCCTTCCACCCACGTGTTTCTTCAGCGACGTCAGGACTCCTGCCTAGTTGCGAGGGACAACTCTGGATTCTCCTCGAGGCTTGGCAGGGCAATTGGGACGCCTCTCCAGCTGAGGCGGGAGACCAAGTGTCCCTTTCCAAGTGCCACAAGAATCCTGGGACTCCTATCAAGTTTCACGAGGAGTCAGGCATCGTCTCCTTTGGAGGCACTGATCTCCGCATACCTCTGGAGTTTTCAAAGGATGTGAGGCCATCGGTCGCGATGAGGTGGGGAACTAAGTCTTTCTCTGTGCTTTCCACAGGGGATTCAGACATCCTTTCGTCCTGGGAGATGCAAGACGAGCCTGCATTGAAGTCACTGCAGGGATATCCGGCCTTATTTCGAGTCAGGGCATCGCGGTGTCCATTCCACTTGAGGCAGCAAACTCAGGGTCCCTCTCACATACCTAGAGCTGAGAGAAGCCTCCTCTTGAGGTGCTTGTGGTAAGGTGGTATTCCTCTGGAGACGAATCCAGGGACTAACCTCTCTTTTCGAGTTGATTTTTAGTCGACAGAGTTATTTCGTGTTGCTACAGTGACCTCAGGATCCCTCTATCCTTGAAACAGTGATCTTGGGGTTTCTCTGGAGTGCCATCAAGGAAATCAAGGCTCCTTTCATGTGTGATGTGCAACACGGAATTGCTCTGCACGCAGTACAGGGGAATCGGGCCTCATCTCGCGGCGAGGGGGAAGTCTCATGGTTTTTCTCGAGTTGCGGCGGGAACCTGGGGTATATTCTCGAGTTACGACGGGGATGGCCCTTCCACCCACGTGTTTGTTCAGCCACGTCAGGACTCCTGCCTAGTTGCGAGACACAACTCGGGATTCTCCTCGAGGCTTGGCAGGGCAATTGGAACGCCTCTCCAGCTGAGGCGGGAGACCAAGGGTCCCTTTCCACGTGCCACAAGAATCCTGGGACTCCTATCAAGTTTCACGAGGAGTCAGGAATCGTCTCCTTTGGAGGCACTGATCTCCGCGTACCTCTGGAGTTTTCAAAGGATGTGAGGCCTCCGGTCGCGATGAGGTGGGGAACTAGATCTTTCTCTGTGGTCTCCACAGGGGATTCAGACATCCTTTCTTCTTGGGAGATGCAAGACGAGCCTGCATTCAAGTCACTGCAGGGATATCCATCCTTATTTCGAGTCAGGGCATTGCGGTGTCCATTCCACTTGAGGCCGCAAACTCAGGAACCCTCTCACATACCTAGAGCTGAGAGAAGCCTCCTCTTGAGGTGCTTGTGGTAAGGTGGTATTCCTCAGGAGTCGAAGCCAGGGACTAACCTCTCATTTCGTGTTGATTCTTGGTCCACGGAGCTCTTTCCTGTAGATACAGTGACCTCAGGATCCCTCTAGCCTTGAAACAGTGTTCTTGGGGTTTCTCTGGAGTGCCATCAAGGAAATCAAGGCTCCTTTCATGTGTGATGTGCAACACGGAATTGCTCTGCACGCAGTGCAGGGGAATCGGGCCTCATCTCGCGGCGAGGGGGAAGTCTCATGGTTTTTCTCGAGTTGCGGCAGGAACCTAGGGTATATTCTCGAGTTACGACGGGGATGGCCCTTCCACACACGTGTGTGTTCAGCGACGTCAGGACTATTGCCTAGTTGCTAGGGACAACTCGGGATTCTCCTCGAGGCTTTGCAGGGCAATTGGGACGCCTCTCCAGCTGAGACGGGAGACCAAGGGTCCCTTTCCACGTGCCACAGCAATCCTGGGTCTCCTATCAAGTTTCACGAGGAGTCAGGCATCGTCTCCTTTGGAGGCACTGATCTCCGCATACCTCTGGAGTTTTCAAAGTATTTGAGGCCTCCTGTCGCGATGAGGTGGGGAACTAGGTCTTTCTCTGTGGTCTCCACAGGGGATTCAGACACCCTTTCGTCTTGGGAGATGCAAGACGAGCCTGCATTCCAGTCACTGCAGGGATATCCGGCCTTATTTCGAGTCAGGGCATCGCGGTGTCCATTCCACTTGAGGCCGCAAACTCAGGGTCCCTCTCACATACCTAGAGCTGAGAGAAGCCTCCTCTTGAGGTGCTTGTGGTAAGGTGGTATTCCTCAGGAGTCGAAGCCAGGGACTAACCTCTCATCTCGTGTTGATTCTTGGTCCACGGAGCTCTTTCGTGTTGCTACAGTGACCTCAGGATCCCTCTAGCCTTGAAACAGTGTTCTTGGGGTTTCTCTGGAGTGCCGTGAAGGAAATCAAGGCTCCTTTCATGTGTGATGTGCAACACGGAATTGCTCTGCACGCAGTGCAGGGGAATCGGGCCTCATCTCGCGGTGAGGGGGAAGTCTCATGGTTTTTCTCGAGTTGCGGCGGGAACCTGGGGTATATTCTCGAGTTAGGACGGGGATGGCCCTTCCACCCACGTGTGTGTTCAGCCATGTCAGGACTCCTGCCTAGTTGCGAGGGACAACTCGGGATTCTCCTCGAGGCTTGGCAGGGCAATTGGGACGCCTCTCCAGCTGAGACGGGAGACCAAGGGTCCCTTTCCACGTGCCACAGGAATCCTGGGTCTCCTATCAAGTTTCACGAGGAGTCAGGCATCGTCTCCTTTGGAGACACTGATCTCCGCATACCTCTGGAGTTCTCAAAGGATTTGAGGCCTCCTGTCGCGATGAGGTTGGGAACTAGGTCTTTCTCTGTGGTCTCCACAGGGGATTCAGACACCGTTTCGTCTTGTGAGATGCAAGACGAGCCTGCATTCCAGTCACTGCAGGGATAGCCGGCCTTATTTCGAGTCAGGGCATCGCGGTGTCCATTCCACTTGAGGCCGCAAACTCAGGGTCCCTCTCACATACCTAGAGCTGAGAGAAGCCTCCTCTTGTGGTGCTTGTGGTAAGGTGGTATTCCTCAGGAGTCGAAGCCAGGGACTAACCTCTCATCTCGAGTTGATTTTTGGTCCACGGAGCTCTTTCGTGTTGCTACAGTGACCTCAGGATCCCTCTAGCCTTGAAACAGTGTTCTTGGGGTTTCTCTGGAGTGCCATCAAGGAAATCAAGGCTCCTTTCATGTGTGATGTGCAAGACGGAATTGCTCTGCACGCAGTACAGGGGAATCGGGCCTCATCTCGCGGAGAGGGGGAAGTCTCATGGTTTTTCTCGAGTTGCGGCGGGAACCTGGTGTATATTCTCGAGTTCCGACGGGGATGGCCCTTCCACACACGTGTGTGTTCAGCCATGTCAGGACTCCTGCCTAGTTGCGAGGGACAACTCGGGATTCTCCTCGAGGCTTTGCAGGGCAATTGGGACGCCTCTCCAGCTGAGACGGGAGACCAAGGGTCCCTTTCCACGTGCCACAGGAATCCTGGGTCTCCTATCAAGTTTCACGAGGAGTCAGGCATCGTCTCCTTTGGAGGCACTGATCTCCGCGTACCTCTGGAGTTTTCAAAGGATGTGAGGCCTCCGGTCGCGATGAGGTGGGGAACTAGGTCTTTCTCTGTGGTCTCCACAGGGGATTCAGACATCCTTTCTTCTTGGGAGATGCAAGACGAGCCTGCATTCAAGTCCCTGCAGGGATATCTGGCCTTATTTCGAGTCAGGGCATCGCGGTGTCCATTCCACTTGAGGCCACAAACTCAGGATCCCTCTCACATACCTAGAGCTGAGAGAAGCCTCCTCTTGAGGTGCTTGTGGTAAGGTGGTATTCCTCAGGAGTCGAAGCCAGGGACTAACCTCTCATCTCGTGTTGATTCTTGGTCCACGGAGCTCTTTCCTGTTGCTACAGTGACCTCAGAATCCCTCTAGCCTTGAAACAGTGTTCTTGGGGTTTCTCTGGAGTGCCGTGAAGGAAATCAAGGCTCCTTTCATGTGTGATGTGCAACACGGAATTGCTCTGCACGCAGTGCAGGGGAATCGGACCTCATCTCGCGGCGAGGGGGAAGTCTCATGGTTTTTCTCGAGTTGCGGCGGGAACCTGGGGTATATTCTCGAGTTACAACGGGGATGGCCCTTCCACCCACGTGTGTGTTCAGCCATGTCAGGACTCCTGCCTAGTTGCGAGGGACAACTCGGGATTCTCCTCGAGGCTTTGCAGAGCAATTGGGACGCCTCTCCAGCTGAGACGGGAGACCAAGGGTCCCTTTCCACGTGCCACAGGAATCCTGGGTCTCCTATCAAGTTTCACGAGGAGTCAGGCATCGTCTCCTTTGGAGACACTGATCTCCGCATACCTCGGGAGTTTTCAAAGGATTTGAGGCCTCCTGTCGCGATGAGGTGGGGAACTAGGTCTTTCTCTGTGGTCTCCACAGGGGATTCCGACACCCTTTTGTCTTGGGAGATGCAAGACGATCCTGCATTCAAGTCACTGCAGGGATATCCGGCCTTATTTCGAGTCAGGACATCGCGATGTCCATTCCACTTGAGGCCGCAAACTCAGTGTCCCTCTCACATACCTAGAGCTGAGAGAAGCCTCCTCTTGATGTGCTTGTGGTAAGGTGGTATTCCTCTGGAGTCGAAGCCAGGGACTAACCTCACATCTCGAGTTGATTTTTGGTCCACGGAGCTCTTTCGTGTTGCTACAGTGACCTCAGGATCCCTCTAGCCTTGAAACAGTGTTCTTGGGGTTTCTCTGGAGTGCCATCAAGGAAATCAAGTCTCCTTTCATGTGTGATGTGCAACACGGAATTGCTCTGTATGCAGTGCAGGGGAATCGGGCCTCATCTCGCGGCGAGGGGGAAGTCTCATGGTTTTTCTCGAGTTGCGGCGGGAACCTGGGGTATATTCTCGAGTTACGACGGGGATGGCCCTTCCACCCACGTGTTTCTTCAGCGACGTCAGGACTCCTGCCTAGTTGCGAGGGACAACTCTGGATTCTCCTCGAGGCTTGGCAGGGCAATTGGGACGCCTCTCCAGCTGAGGCGGGAGACCAAGTGTCCCTTTCCAAGTGCCACAAGAATCCTGGGACTCCTATCAAGTTTCACGAGGAGTCAGGCATCGTCTCCTTTGGAGGCACTGATCTCCGCATACCTCTGGAGTTTTCAAAGGATGTGAGGCCATCGGTCGCGATGAGGTGGGGAACTAAGTCTTTCTCTGTGCTTTCCACAGGGGATTCAGACATCCTTTCGTCCTGGGAGATGCAAGACGAGCCTGCATTGAAGTCACTGCAGGGATATCCGGCCTTATTTCGAGTCAGGGCATCGCGGTGTCCATTCCACTTGAGGCCGCAAACTCAGGGTCCCTCTCACATACCTAGAGCTGAGAGAAGCCTCCTCTTGAGGTGCTTGTGGTAAGGTGGTATTCCTCTGGAGACGAATCCAGGGACTAACCTCTCTTTTCGAGTTGATTTTTAGTCCACAGAGTTATTTCGTGTTGCTACAGTGACCTCAGGATCCCTCTATCCATGAAACAGTGATCTTGGGGTTTCTCTGGAGTGCCATCACGGAAATCAAGGCTCCTTTCATGTGTGATGTGCAACACGGAATTGCTCTGCACGCAGTACAGGGGAATCGGGCCTCATCTCGCGGCGAGGGGGAAGTCTCATGGTTTTTCTCGAGTTGCGGCGGGAACCTGGGGTATATTCTCGAGTTACGACGGGGATGGCCCTTCCACCCACGTGTTTGTTCAGCCACGTCAGGACTCCTGCCTAGTTGCGAGACACAACTCGGGATTCTCCTCGAGGCTTGGCAGGGCAATTGGAACGCCTCTCCAGCTGAGGCGGGAGACCAAGGGTCCCTTTCCACGTGCCACAAGAATCCTGGGACTCCTATCAAGTTTCACGAGGAGTCAGGAATCGTCTCCTTTGGAGGCACTGATCTCCGCGTACCTCTGGAGTTTTCAAAGGATGTGAGGCCTCCGGTCGCGATGAGGTGGGGAACTAGATCTTTCTCTGTGGTCTCCACAGGGGATTCAGACATCCTTTCTTCTTGGGAGATGCAAGACGAGCCTGCATTCAAGTCACTGCAGGGATATCCATCCTTATTTCGAGTCAGGGCATTGCGGTGTCCATTCCACTTGAGGCCGCAAACTCAGGAACCCTCTCACATACCTAGAGCTGAGAGAAGCCTCCTCTTGAGGTGCTTGTGGTAAGGTGGTATTCCTCAGGAGTCGAAGCCAGGGACTAACCTCTCATTTCGTGTTGATTCTTGGTCCACGGAGCTCTTTCCTGTAGCTACAGTGACCTCAGGATCCCTCTAGCCTTGAAACAGTGTTCTTGGGGTTTCTCTGGAGTGCCATCAAGGAAATCAAGGCTCCTTTCATGTGTGATGTGCAACACGGAATTGCTCTGCACGCAGTGCAGGGGAATCGGGCCTCATCTCGCGGCGAGGGGGAAGTCTCATGGTTTTTCTCGAGTTGCGGCAGGAACCTAGGGTATATTCTCGAGTTACGACGGGGATGGCCCTTCCACACACGTGTGTGTTCAGCGACGTCAGGACTATTGCCTAGTTGCTAGGGACAACTCGGGATTCTCCTCGAGGCTTTGCAGGGCAATTGGGACGCCTCTCCAGCTGAGACGGGAGACCAAGGGTCCCTTTCCACGTGCCACAGCAATCCTGGGTATCCTATCAAGTTTCACGAGGAGTCAGGCATCGTCTCCTTTGGAGGCACTGATCTCCGCATACCTCTGGAGTTTTCAAAGTATTTGAGGCCTCCTGTCGCGATGAGGTGGGGAACTAGGTCTTTCTCTGTGGTCTCCACAGGGGATTCAGACACCCTTTCGTCTTGGGAGATGCAAGACGAGCCTGCATTCCAGTCACTGCAGGGATATCCGGCCTTATTTCGAGTCAGGGCATCGCGGTGTCCATTCCACTTGAGGCCGCAAACTCAGGATCCCTCTCACATACCTAGAGCTGAGAGAAGCCTTCTCTTGAGGTGCTTGTGGTAAGGTGGTATTCCTCAGGAGTCGAAGCCAGGGACTAACCTCTCATCTCGTGTTTATTCTTGGTCCACGGAGCTCTTTCGTGTTGCTACAGTGACCTCAGGATCCCTCTAGCCTTGAAACAGTGTTCTTGGGGTTTCTCTGGAGTGCCGTGAAGGAAATCAAGGCTCCTTTCATGTGTGATGTGCAACACGGAATTGCTCTGCACGCAGTGCAGGGGAATCGGGCCTCATCTCGCGGTGAGGGGGAAGTCTCATGGTTTTTCTCGAGTTGCGGCGGGAACCTGGGGTATATTCTCGAGTTAGGACGGGGATGGCCCTTCCACCCACGTGTGTGTTCAGCCATGTCAGGACTCCTGCCTAGTTGCGAGGGACAACTCGGGATTCTCCTCGAGGCTTGGCAGGGCAATTGGGACGCCTCTCCAGCTGAGACGGGAGACCAAGGGTCCCTTTCCACGTGCCACAGGAATCCTGGGTCTCCTATCAAGTTTCACGAGGAGTCAGGCATCGTCTCCTTTGGAGACACTGATCTCCGCATACCTCTGGAGTTCTCAAAGGATTTGAGGCCTCCTGTCGCGATGAGGTTGGGAACTAGGTCTTTCTCTGTGGTCTCCACAGGGGATTCAGACACCGTTTCGTCTTGTGAGATGCAAGACGAGCCTGCATTCCAGTCACTGCAGGGATATCCGGCCTTATTTCGAGTCAGGGCATCGCGGTGTCCATTCCACTTGAGGCCGCAAACTCAGGGTCCCTCTCACATACCTAGAGCTGAGAGAAGCCTCCTCTTGTGGTGCTTGTGGTAAGGTGGTATTCCTCAGGAGTCGAAGCCAGGGACTAACCTCTCATCTCGAGTTGATTTTTGGTCCACGGAGCTCTTTCGTGTTGCTACAGTGACCTCAGGATCCCTCTAGCCTTGAAACAGTGTTCTTGGGGTTTCTCTGGAGTGCCATCAAGGAAATCAAGGCTCCTTTCATGTGTGATGTGCAAGACGGAATTGCTCTGCACGCAGTACAGGGGAATCGGGCCTCATCTCGCGGAGAGGGGGAAGTCTCATGGTTTTTCTCGAGTTGCGGCGGGAACCTGGTGTATATTCTCGAGTTCCGACGGGGATGGCCCTTCCACACACGTGTGTGTTCAGCCATGTCAGGACTCCTGCCTAGTTGCGAGGGACAACTCGGGATTCTCCTCGAGGCTTTGCAGGGCAATTGGGACGCCTCTCCAGCTGAGACGGGAGACCAAGGGTCCCTTTCCACGTGCCACAGGAATCCTGGGTCTCCTATCAAGTTTCACGAGGAGTCAGGCATCGTCTCCTTTGGAGGCACTGATCTCCGCGTACCTCTGGAGTTTTCAAAGGATGTGAGGCCTCCGGTCGCGATGAGGTGGGGAACTAGGTCTTTCTCTGTGGTCTCCACAGGGGATTCAGACATCCTTTCTTCTTGGGAGATGCAAGACGAGCCTGCATTCAAGTCACTGCAGGGATATCCGGCCTTATTTCGAGTCAGGGCATTGCGGTGTCCATTCCACTTGAGGCCGCAAACTCAGGAACCCTCTCACATACCTAGAGCTGAGAGAAGCCTCCTCTTGAGGTGCTTGTGGTAAGGTGGTATTCCTCAGGAGTCGAAGTCAGGGACTAACCTCTCATCTCGTGTTGATTCTTGGTCCACGGAGCTCTTTCGTGTTGCTACAGTGACCTCAGGATCCCTCTAGCCTTGAAACAGTGTTCTTGGGGTTTCTCTGGAGTGCCATCAAGGAAATCAAGGCTCCTTTCATGTGTGATGTGCAACACGGAATTGCTCTGCACGCAGTGCAGGGGAATCGGGCCTCATCTCGCGGCGAGGGGGAAGTCTCATGGTTTTTCTCGAGTTGCGGCAGGAACCTGGGGTATATTCTCGAGTTACGACGGGGATGGCCCTTCCACACACGTGTGTGTTCAGCGACGTCAGGACTATTGCCTAGTTGCTAGGGACAACTCGGGATTCTCCTCGAGGCTTTGCAGGGCAATTGGGACGCCTCTCCAGCTGAGACGGGAGACCAAGGGTCCCTTTCCACGTGCCACAGGAATCCTGGGACTCCTATCAAGTTTCACGAGGAGTCAGGCATCGTCTCCTTTGGAGGCACTGATCTCCGCGTACCTCTGGAGTTTTCAAAGGATGTGAGGCCTCCGGTCGCGATGAGGTGGGGAACTAGGTGTTTCTCTGTGGTCTCCACAGCGGATTCAGACATCCTTTCTTCTTGGGAGATGCAAGACGAGCCTACATTCAAGTCACTGCAGGGATATCCTTCCTTATTTCGAGTCAGGGCATCGCGGTGTCCATTCCACTTGAGGCCGCAAACTCAGGGTCCCTCTCACATACCTAGAGCTGAGAGAAGCCTCCTCTTGACGTGCTTGTGGTAAGGTGGTATTCCTCTGGAGTCGAAGCCAGGGACTAACCTCTCATCTCGAGTTGATTTTTGGCCCACAGAGTTCTTTCGTGTTGCTACAGTGACCTCAGGTTCCCTCTAGCCTTGAAACAGTGTTCTTGGGGTTTCTCTGGAGTGCCATGAAGGAAATCAAGGCTCCTTTCATGTGTGATGTGCAAGACGGAATTGCTCTGCACGCAGTGCAGGGGAATCGGGCCTCATCTCGCGGCGAGGGGGAAGTCTCATGGTTTTTCTCGAGTTGCGGCGGGAACCTGGGGTATATTCTCGAGTTACGACGGGGATGGCCCTTCCACCCACGTGTGTGTTCAGCCACGTCAGGACTCTTGCCTAGTTGCGAGACACAATTCGGGATTCTCCTCGAGGCTTGGCAGGGCAATTGGGACGCCTCTCCAGCTGAGGCGGGAGTCCAAGGGTCCCTTTCCAAGTGCCACAGGAATCCTGGGACTCCTATCAAGTTTCACGAGGAGTCAGGCATCGTCTCCTTTGGAGGCACTGATCTCCGCGTACCTCTGGAGTTTTCAAAGGATGTGAGGCTATCGGTCGCGATGAGGTGGGGAACTAAGTCTTTCTCTGTGCTTTCCACAGGGGATTCAGACATCCTTTCGTCCTGGGAGATGCAAGACGAGCCTGCATTGAAGTCACTGCAGGGATATCCGGCCTTATTTTGAGTCAGGGCATCGCGGTGTCCATTCCACTTGAGGCCGCAAACTCAGGGTCCCTCTCACATACCTAGAGCTGAGAGAAGCCTCCTCTTGAGGTGCTTGTGGTAAGGTGGTATTCCTCTGGAGACGAATCCAGGGACTAACCTCTCTTTTCGAGTTGATTTTTGGTCCACAGAGTTCTTTCGTGTTGCTACAGTGACCTCAGGATCCCTCTAGCCTTGAAACAGTGTTCTTGGGGTTTCTCTGGAGTGCCATGAAGGAAATCAAGGCTCCTTTCATGTGTGATGTGCAAGACGGAATTGCTCTGCACGCAGTACAGGGGAATCGGGCCTCATCTCGCGGAGAGGGGGAAGTCTCATGGTTTTTCTCGAGTTGCGACGGGAACCTGGGGTATATTCTCGAGTTCCGACGGGGATGGCCCTTCCACACACGTGTGTGTTCAGCCATGTCAGGACTCCTGCCTAGTTGCGAGGGACAACTCGGGATTCTCCTCGAGGCTTTGCAGGGCAATTGGGACGCCTCTCCAGCTGAGGCAGGAGACCAAGGGTCCCTTTCCACGTGCCACAGGAATCCTGGGACTCCTATCAAGTTTCACGAGGAGTCAGGCATCGTCTCCTTTGGAGGCACTGATCTCCGCGTACCTCTGGAGTTTTCAAAGGATGTGAGGCCTCCGGTCGCGATGAGGTGGGGAACTAGGTCTTTCTCTGTGGTCTCCACAGGGGAATCAGACATCCTTTCATCTCGGGAGATGCAAGACGAGCCTGCATTCAAGTCCCTGCAGGGATATCCAGCCTTATTTCGCGTCAGGGCATCGCGGTGTCCATTCCACTTGAGGCCGCAAATTCAGGGTCCCTCTCACATACCTAGACCTGAGAGAAGCCTCCTCTTGAGGTGCTTGTGGTAAGGTGGTATTCCTCTGGAGTTGAAGCCAGGGACTAACCTCTCATCTCGAGTTGATTTTTGGCCCACGGAGCTCTTTCGTGTTGCTACAGTGACCTCAGGATCCCTCTAGCCTTGAAACAGTGTTCTTGGGGTTTCTCTGGAGTGCCATCAAGGAAATCAAGGCTCCTTTCATGTGTGATGTGCAAGACGGAATTGCTCTGCACGCAGTACAGGGGAATCGGGCCTCATCTCGCGGCGAGGGGGAAGTCTCATGGTTTTTCTCGAGTTGCGGCGGGAACCTGGGGTATATTCTCGAGTTCCGACGGGGATGGCCCTTCCACACACGTGTGTGTTCAGCCATGTCAGGACTCCTGCCTAGTTGCGAGGGACAACTCGGGATTCTCCTCGAGGCTTGGCAGGGCAATTGGGACGCTTCTCCAGCTGAGGCGGGAGACCAAGGGTCCCTTTCCACGTGCCACAGGAATCCTGGGACTCCTATCAAGTTTCACGAGCAGTCAGGCATCGTCTCCTTTGGAGGCACTGATCTCCACGTACCTCTGGAGTTTTCAAAGGATGTGAGGCCTCCGGTCGCCATGATGTGGGGAACTAGGTCTTTCTCTGTGGTCTCCACAGGGGATTCAGACATCCTTTCATCTCGGGAGATGCAAGACGAGCCTGCATTCAAGTCACTGCAGGGATATCCAGCCTTATTTCGCGTCAGGGCATCGCGGTGTCCATTCCACTTGAGGCCGCAAACTCAGGGTCCCTCTCACATACCTAGAGCTGAGAGAAGCCTCCTCTTGAGGTGCTTGTGGTAAGGTGGTATTCCTCTGGAGTTGAAGCCAGGGACTAACCTCTCATCTCGAGTTGATTTTTGGCCCACGGAGCTCTTTCGTGTTGCTACAGTGACCTCAGGATCCCTCTAGCCTTGAAACAGTGTTCTTGGGGTTTCTCTGGAGTGCCATGAAGGAAATCAAGGCTCCTTTCATGTGTGATGTGCAAGACGGAATTGCTCTGCACGCAGTGCAGGGGAATCGGGCCTCATCTCGCGGCGAGGGGGAAGTCTCATGGTTTTTCTCGAGTTGCGGCGGGAACCTGGGGTATATTCTCGAGTTACGACGGGGATGGCACTTCCACCCACGTGTTTGTTCAGCCACGTCAGGACTCCTGCCTAGTTGCGAGGGACAACTCTGGATTCTCCTCGAGGCTTGGCAGGGCAATTGGGACGCCTCTCCAGCTGAGGCGGGAGACCAAGTGTCCCTTTCCAAGTGCCACAGGAATCCTGGGACTCCTATCAAGTTTCACGAGGAGTCAGGCATCGTCTCCTTTGGAAGCACTGATCTCCGCGTACCTCTGGAGTTTTCAAAGGATGTGAGGCTATCGGTCGCGATGAGGTGGGGAACTAAGTCTTTCTCTGTGCTTTCCACAGGGGATTCAGACATCCTTTCGTCCTGGGAGATGCAAGACGAGCCTGCATTGAAGTCACTGCAGGGATATCCGGCCTTATTTCGAGTCAGGGCATCGCGGTGTCCATTCCACTTGAGGCCGCAAACTCAGGATCCCTCTCACATACCTAGAGCTGAGAGAAGCCTCCTCTTGAGGTGCTTGTGGTAAGGTGGTATTCCTCTGGAGACGAATCCAGGGACTAACCTCTCTTTTCGAGTTGATTTTTTGTCCACAGAGTTCTTTCGTGTTGCTACAGTGACCTCAGGATCCCTCTATCCTTGAAACAGTGTTCTTGGGGTTTCTCTGGAGTGCCATCAAGGAAATCAAGGCTCCTTTCATGTGTGATGTGCAAGACGGAATTGCTCTGCACGCAGTACAGGGGAATCGGGCCTCATCTCGCATCGAGGGGGAAGTCTCATGGTTTTTCTCGAGTTGCGGCGGGAACCTGGGGTATATTCTCGAGTTACGACGGGGATGGCCCTTCCACCCACGTGTTTGTTCAGCCACGTCAGGACTCCTGCCTTGTTACGAGGGACAACTCGGGATTCTCCTCGAGGCTTGGCAGGGCAATCGGAACGCCTCTCCAGCTGAGGCGGGAGACCAAGGGTCCCTTTCCACGTGCCACAAGAATCCTGGGACTCCTATCAAGTTTCACGAGGAGTCAGGCATCGTCTACTTTGGAGGCACTGATCTCCGCGTACCTCTGGAGTTTTCAAAGGATGTGAGGCCTCCGGTCGCGATGAGGTGGGGAACTAGGTCTTTCTCTGTGGTCTCCACAGGGGATTCAGACATCCTTTCTTCTTGGGAGATGCAAGACGAGCCTGCATTCAAGTCACTGCAGGGATATCTGGCCGTATTTCGAGTCAGGGCATCGCGGTGTCCATTCCACTTGAGGCCGCAAACTCAGGATCCCTCTCACATACCTAGAGCTGAGAGAAGCCTCCTCTTGAGGTGCTTGTGGTAAGGTGGTATTCCTCAGGAGTCGAAGCCAGGGACTAACCTCTCATCTCGAGTTGATTCTTGGTCCACGGAACTCTTTCGTGTTGCTACAGTGACCTCAGGATCCCTCTAGCCTTGAAACCGTGTTCTTGGGGTTTCTCTGGAGTGCCATCAAGGAAATCAAGGCTCCTTTCATGTGTGATGTGCAACACGGAATTGCTCTGCACGCAGTGCAGGGGAATCGGGCCTCATCTCGCGGTGAGGGGGAAGTCTCATGGTTTTTCTCGAGTTGCGGCAGGAACCTGGGGTATATTCTCGAGTTACGACGGGGATGGCCCTTCCACCCACGTGTTTGTTCAGCCACGTCAGGACTCCTGCCTCGTTGCGAGGGACAACTCGGGATTCTCCTCGAGGCTTGGCAAGGCAATTGGGACGCCTCTCCAGCTGAGGCGGGAGACCAAGGGTCCCTTTCCACGTGCCACAAGAATCCTGGGACTCCTATCAAGTTTCACGAGGAGTCAGGCATCGTCTCCTTTGGAGGCACTGATCTCCGCGTACCTCTGGAGTTTTCAAAGGATGTGAGGCCTCCGGTCGCGATGAGGTGGGGAACTAGGTCTTTCTCTGTGGTCTCCACAGGGGATTCAGACATCCTTTCTTCTTGGGAGATGCAAGACGAGCCTGCATTCAAGTCCCTGCAGGGATATCTGGCCTTATTTCGAGTCAGGGCATCGCGGTGTCCATTCCACTTGAGGCCGCAAACTCAGGATCCCTCTCACATACCTAGAGCTGAGAGAAGCCTCCTCTTGAGGTGCTTGTGGTAAGGTGGTATTCCTCAGGAGTCGAAGCCAGGGACTAACCTCTCATCTCGTGTTGATTCTTGGTCCACGGAGCTCTTTCCTGTTGCTACAGAGACCTCAGGATCCCTCTAGCCTTGAAACAGTGTTCTTGGGGTTTCTCTGGAGTGCCGTGAAGGAAATCAAGGCTCCTTTCATGTGTGATGTGCAACACGGAATTGCTCTGCACGCAGTGCAGGGGAATCGGGCCTCATCTCGCGGCGAGGGGGAAGTCTCATGGTTTTTCTCGAGTTGCGGCGGGAACCTGGGGTATATTCTCGAGTTACGACGGGGATGGCCCTTCCACCCACGTGTGTGTTCAGCCATGTCAGGACTCCTGCCTAGTTGCGAGGGACAACTCGGGATTCTCCTCGAGGCTTGGCAGGGCAATTGGGACGCCTCTCCAGCTGAGGCGGGAGACCAAGTGTCCCTTTCCAAGTGCCACAAGAATCCTGGGACTCCTATCAAGTTTCACGAGGAGTCAGGCATCGTCTCCTTTGGAGGCACTGATCTCCGCATACCTCTGGAGTTTTCAAAGGATGTGAGGCCATCGGTCGCGATGAGGTGGGGAACTAAGTCTTTCTCTGTGCTTTCCACAGGGGATTCAGACATCCTTTCGTCCTGGGAGATGCAAGACGAGCCTGCATTGAAGTCACTGCAGGGATATCCGACCTTATTTCGAGTCAGGGCATCGCGGTGTCCATTCCACTTGAGGCCGCAAACTCAGGGTCCCTCTCACATACCTAGAGCTGAGAGAAGCCTCCTCTTGAGGTGCTTGTGGTAAGGTGGTATTCCTCTGGAGACGAATCCAGGGACTAACCTCTCTTTTCGAGTTGATTTTTAGTCCACAGAGTTATTTCGTGTTGCTACAGTGACCTCAGGATCCCTCTATCCTTGAAACAGTGATCTTGGGGTTTCTCTGGAGTGCCATCACGGAAATCAAGGCTCCTTTCATGTGTGATGTGCAACACGGAATTGCTCTGCACGCAGTACAGGGGAATCGGGCCTCATCTCGCGGCGAGGGGGAAGTCTCATGGTTTTTCTCGAGTTGCGGCGGAACCTGGGGTATATTCTCGAGTTACGACGGGGATGGCCCTTCCACCCACGTGTTTGTTCAGCCACGTCAGGACTCCTGCCTAGTTGCGAGACACAACTCGGGATTCTCCTCGAGGCTTGGCAGGGCAATTGGAACGCCTCTCCAGCTGAGGCGGGAGACCAAGGGTCCCTTTCCACGTGCCACAAGAATCCTGGGACTCCTATCAAGTTTCACGAGGAGTCAGGAATCGTCTCCTTTGGAGGCACTGATCTCCGCGTACCTCTGGAGTTTTCAAAGGATGTGAGGCCTCCGGTCGCGATGAGGTGGGGAACTAGATCTTTCTCTGTGGTCTCCACAGGGGATTCAGACATCCTTTCTTCTTGGGAGATGCAAGACGAGCCTGCATTCAAGTCACTGCAGGGATATCCGGCCTTATTTCGAGTCAGGGCATTGCGGTGTCCATTCCACTTGAGGCCGCAAACTCAGGAACCCTCTCACATACCTAGAGCTGAGAGAAGCCTCCTCTTGAGGTGCTTGTGGTAAGGTGGTATTCCTCAGGAGTCGAAGCCAGGGACTAACCTCTCATTTCGTGTTGATTCTTGGTCCACGGAGCTCTTTCCTGTAGCTACAGTGACCTCAGGATCCCTCTAGCCTTGAAACAGTGTTCTTGGGGTTTCTCTGGAGTGCCATCAAGGAAATCAAGGCTCCTTTCATGTGTGATGTGCAACACGGAATTGCTCTGCACGCAGTGCAGGGGAATCGGGCCTCATCTCGCGGCGAGGGGGAAGTCTCATGGTTTTTCTCGAGTTGCGGCAGGAACCTGGGGTATATTCTCGAGTTACGACGGGGATGGCCCTTCCACACACGTGTGTGTTCAGCGACGTCAGGACTATTGCCTAGTTGCTAGGGACAACTCGGGATTCTCCTCGAGGCTTTGCAGGGCAATTGGGACGCCTCTCCAGCTGAGACGGGAGACCAAGGGTCCCTTTCCACGTGCCACAGCAATCCTGGGTCTCCTATCAAGTTTCACGAGGAGTCAGGCATCGTCTCCTTTGGAGGCACTGATCTCCGCATACCTCTGGAGTTTTTAAAGTATTTGAGGCCTCCTGTCGCGATGAGGTGGGGAACTAGGTCTTTCTCTGTGGTCTCCACAGGGGATTCAGACACCCTTTCGTCTTGGGAGATGCAAGACGAGCCTGCATTCCAGTCACTGCAGGGATATCCGGCCTTATTTCGAGTCAGGGCATCGCGGTGTCCATTCCACTTGAGGCCGCAAACTCAGGATCCCTCTCACATACCTAGAGCTGAGAGAAGCCTCCTCTTGAGGTGCTTGTGGTAAGGTGGTATTCCTCAGGAGTCGAAGCCAGGGACTAACCTCTCATCTCGTGTTTATTCTTGGTCCACGGAGCTCTTTCGTGTTGCTACAGTGACCTCAGGATCCCTCTAGCCTTGAAACAGTGTTCTTGGGGTTTCTCTGGAGTGCCGTGAAGGAAATCAAGGCTCCTTTCATGTGTGATGTGCAACACGGAATTGCTCTGCACGCAGTGCAGGGGAATCGGGCCTCATCTCGCGGTGAGGGGGAAGTCTCATGGTTTTTCTCGAGTTGCGGCGGGAACCTGGGGTATATTCTCGAGTTAGGACGGGGATGGCCCTTCCACCCACGTGTGTGTTCAGCCATGTCAGGACTCCTGCCTAGTTGCGAGGGACAACTCGGGATTCTCCTCGAGGCTTTGCAGGGCAATTGGGACGCCTCTCCAGCTGAGACGGGAGACCAAGGGTCCCTTTCCACGTGCCACAGGAATCCTGGGTCTCCTATCAAGTTTCACGAGGAGTCAGGCATCGTCTCCTTTGGAGACACTGATCTCCGCATACCTCTGGAGTTCTCAAAGTATTTGAGGCCTCCTGTCGCGATGAAGTTGGGAACTAGGTCTTTCTCTGTGGTCTCCACAGGGGATTCAGACACCGTTTCGTCTTGTGAGATGCAAGACGAGCCTGCATTCCAGTCACTGCAGGGATATCCGGCCTTATTTCGAGTCAGGGCATCGCGGTGTCCATTCCACTTGAGGCCGCAAACTCAGGGTCCCTCTCACATACCTAGAGCTGAGAGAAGCCTCCTCTTGTGGTGCTTGTGGTAAGGTGGTATTCCTCAGGAGTCGAAGCCAGGGACTAACCTCTCATCTCGAGTTGATTTTTGGTCCACGGAGCTCTTTCGTGTTGCTACAGTGACCTCAGGATCCCTCTAGCCTTGAAACAGTGTTCTTGGGGTTTCTCTGGAGTGCCATCAAGGAAATCAAGGCTCCTTTCATGTGTGATGTGCAAGACGGAATTGCTCTGCACGCAGTACAGGGGAATCGGGCCTCATCTCGCGGAGAGGGGGAAGTCTCATGGTTTTTCTCGAGTTGCGGCGGGAACCTGGTGTATATTCTCGAGTTCCGACGGGGATGGCCCTTCCACACACGTGTGTGTTCAGCCATGTCAGGACTCCTGCCTAGTTGCGAGGGACAACTCGGGATTCTCCTCGAGGCTTTGCAGGGCAATTGGGACGCCTCTCCAGCTGAGACGGGAGACCAAGGGTCCCTTTCCACGTGCCACAGGAATCCTGGGTCTCCTATCAAGTTTCACGAGGAGTCAGGCATCGTCTTCTTTGGAGGCACTGATCTCCGCATACCTCTGGAGTTTTCAAAGGATGTGAGGCTATCGGTCGCGATGAGGTGGGGAACTAAGTCTTTCTCTGTGCTTTCCACAGGGGATTCAGACATCCTTTCGTCCTGGGAGATGCAAGACGAGCCTGCATTGAAGTCACTGCAGGGATATCCGGCCTTATTTCGAGTCAGGGCATCGCGGTGTCCATTCCACTTGAGGCCGCAAACTCAGGGTCCCTCTCACATACCTAGAGCTGAGAGAAGCCTCCTCTTGAGGTGCTTGTGGTAAGGTGGTATTCCTCTGGAGACGAATGCAGGGACTAACCTCTCTTTTCGAGTTGATTTTTGGTCTTCGTGTTGCTACAGTGACCTCAGGATCCCTCTATCCTTGAAACAGTGTTCTTGGGGTTTCTCTGGAGTGCCATCAAGGAAATCAAGGCTCCTTTCATGTGTGATGTGCAAGACGGAATTGCTCTGCACGCAGTACAGGGGAATCGGGCCTCATCTCGCGGCGAGGGGGAAGTCTCATGGTTTTTCTCGAGTTGCGGCGGGAACCTGGGGTATATTCTCGAGTTACGACGGGGATGGGCCTTCCACCCACGTGTTTGTTCAGCCACGTCAGGACTCCTGCCTAGTTGTGAGACACAACTCGGGATTCTCCTCGAGGCTTGGCAGGGCAATTGGAACGCCTCTCCAGCTGAGGCGGGAGACCAAGGGTCCCTTTCCCCGTGCCACAAGAATCCTGGGACTCCTATCAAGTTTCACGAGGAGTCAGGCATCGTCTCCTTTGGAGGCACTGATCTCCGCGTACCTCTGGAGTTTTCAAAGGATGTGAGGCCTCCGGTCGCGATGAGGTGGGGAACTAGGTCTTTCTCTGTGGTCTCCACAGGGGATTCAGACATCCTTTCTTCTTGGGAGATGCAAGACGACCCTGCATTCCAGTCACTGCAGGGATATCCGGCCTTATTTCGAGTCAGGGAATTGCGGTGTCCATTCCACTTGAGGCCACAAACTCAGGAACCCTCTCACATACCTAGAGCTGAGAGAAGCCTCCTCTTGAGGTGCTTGTGGTAAGGTGGTATTCCTCAGGAGTCGAAGCCAGGGACTAACCTCTCATCTCATGTTGATTCTTGGTCCACGGAGCTCTTTCGTGTTGCTACAGTGACCTCAGGATCCCTCTAGCCTTGAAACCGTGTTCTTGGGGTTTCTCTGGAGTGCCATCAAGGAAATCAAGGCTCCTTTCATGTGTGATGTGCAACACGGAATTGCTCTGCACGCAGTGCAGGGGAATCGGGCCTCATCTCGCGGCGAGGGGGAAGTCTCATGGTTTTTCTCGAGTTGCGGCAGGAACCTGGGGTATATTCTCGAGTTACGACGGGGATGGCCCTTCCACCCACGTGTTTGTTCAGCCACGTCAGGACTCCTGCCTAGTTGCGAGGGACAACTCGGGATTCTCCTCGAGGCTTGGCAGGCCAATTGGAACGCCTCTCCAGCTGAGGCGGGAGACCAAGGGTCCCTTTCCACGTGCCACAAGAATCCTGGAACTCCTATCAAGTTTCACGAGGAGTCAGGCATCGTCTCCTTTGGAGGCACTGATCTCCGCGTACCTCTGGAGTTTTCAAAGGATGTGAGGCCTCCGGTCGCGATGAGGTGGGGAACTAGGTCTTTCTCTGTGGTCTCCACAGGGGATTCAGACATCCTTTCTTCTTGGGAGATGCAAGACGAGCCTGCATTCAAGTCCCTGCAGGGATATCTGGCCTTATTTCGAGTCAGGGCATCACGGTGTCCATTCCACTTGAGGCCGCAAACTCAGGATCCCTCTCACATACCTAGAGCTGAGAGAAGCCTCCTCTTGAGGTGCTTGTGGTAAGGTGGTATTCCTCAGGAGTCGAAGCCAGGGACTAACCTCTCATCTCGTGTTGATTCTTGGTCCACGGAGCTCTTTCCTGTTGCTACAGTGACCTCAGGATCCCTCTAGCCTTGAAACAGTGTTCTTGGGGTTTCTCTGGAGTGCCGTGAAGGAAATCAAGGCTCCTTTCATGTGTGATGTGCAACACGGAATTGCTCTGCACGCAGTGCAGGGGAATCGGGCCTCATCTCGCGGCGAGGGGGAAGTCTCATGGTTTTTCTCGAGTTGCGGCGGGAACCTGGGGTATATTCTCGAGTTACGACGGGGATGGCCCTTCCACCCACGTGTGTGTTCAGCCATGTCAGGACTCCTGCCTAGTTGCGAGGGACAACTCGGGATTCTCCTCGAGGCTTTGCAGAGCAATTGGGACGCCTCTCCAGCTGAGACGGGAGACCAAGGGTCCCTTTCCACGTGCCACAGGAATCCTGGGTCTCCTATCAAGTTTCACGAGGAGTCAGGCATCGTCTCCTTTGGAGACACTGATCTCCGCATACCTCTGCAGTTTTCAAAGGATTTGAGGCCTCCTGTCGCGATGAGGTGGGGAACTAGGTCTTTCTCTGTGGTCTCCACAGGGGATTCCGACACCCTTTCGTCTTGGGAGATGCAAGACGATCCTGCATTCAAGTCACTGCAGGGATATCCGGCCTTATTTCGAGTCAGGGCATCGCGATGTCCATTCCACTTGAGGCCGCAAACTCAGTGTCCCTCTCACATACCTAGAGCTGAGAGAAGCCTCCTCTTGAGGTGCTTGTGGTAAGGTGGTATTCCTCTGGAGTCGAAGCCAGGGACTAACCTCACATCTCGAGTTGATTTTTGGTCCACGGAGCTCTTTCGTGTTGCTACAGTGACCTCAGGATCCCTCTAGCCTTGAAACAGTGATCTTGGGGTTTCTCTGGAGTGCCATCACGGAAATCAAGGCTCCTTTCATGTGTGATGTGCAACACGGAATTGCTCTGCACGCAGTGCAGGGGAATCGGGCCTCATCTCGCGGCGAGGGGGAAGTCTCATGGTTTTTCTCGAGTTGCGGCGGGAACCTGGGGTATATTCTCGAGTTACGACGGGGATGGCCCTTCCACCCACGTGTGTGTTCAGCCACGTCAGGACTATTGCCTAGTTGCTAGGGACAACTCGGGATTCTCCTCGAGGCTTTGCAGGGCAATTGGGACGCCTCTCCAGCTGAGACGGGAGACCAAGGGTCCCTTTCCACGTGCCACAGGAATCCTGGGACTCCTATCAAGTTTCACGAGGAGTCAGGCATCGTCTCCTTTGGAGGCACTGATCTCCGCGTACCTCTGGTGTTTTGAAAGGATGTGAGGCCTCCGGTCGCGATGACGTGGGGAACTAGGTGTTTCTCTGTGGTCTCCACAGGGGATTCAGACATCCTTTCATCTTGGAAGATGCAAGACGAGCCTGCATTCAAGTCACTGCAGGGATATCCAGCCTTATTTCGCGTCAGGGCATCGCGGTGTCCATTCCACTTGAGGCCGCAAACTCAGGGTCCCTCTCATATACCTAGAGCTGAGAGAAGCCTCCTCTTGAGGTGCTTGTGGTAAGGTGGTATTCCTCTGGAGTCGAAGCCAGGGACTAACCTCTCATCTCGAGTTGATTCTTGGTCCACGGAGCTCTTTCGTGTTGCTACAGTGACCTCAGGATCCCTCTATCCTTGAAACAGTGTTCTTGGGGTTTCTCTGGAGTGCCATCAAGGAAATCAAGGCTCCTTTCATGTGTGATGTGCAACACGGAATTGCTCTGCACGCAGTGCAGGGGAATCGGGCCTCATCTCGCGGCGAGGGGGAAGTCTCATGGTTTTTCTCGAGGTGCGGCGGGAACCTGGGGTATATTCTCGAGTTACGACGGGGATGGCCCTTCTACCCACGTGTTTCTTCAGCGACGTCAGGACTCCTGCCTAGTTGCGAGGGACAACTCGGGATTCTCCTCGAGGCTTTGCAGGGCAATTGGGACGCCTCTCCAGCTGAGACGGGAGACCAAGGGTCCCTTTTCACGTGCCACAGGAATCCTGGGTCTCCTATCAAGTTTCACGAGGAGTCAGGCATCGTCTCCTTTGGAGGCACTGATCTCCGCATACCTCTGGAGTTTTCAAAGGATTTGAGGCCTCCTGTCGCGATGAGGTGGGGAACTAGGTCTTTCTCTGTGGTCTCCACAGGGGATTCAGACACTCTTTCGTGTTGGGAGATGCAAGACGAGCCTGCATTCCAGTCACTGCAGGGATATCCGGCCTTATTTCGAGTCAGGGCATCGCGGTGTCCATTCCACTTGAGGCCGCAAACTCAGGGTCCCTCTCACATACCTAGAGCTGAGAGAAGCCTCCTCTTGAGGTGCTTGTGGTAAGGTGGTATTCCTCTGGAGTCGAAGCCAGGGACTAACCTCTCATCTCGAGTTGATTTTTGGTCCACGGAGCTCTTTCGTGTTGCTACAGTGACCTCAGGATCCCTCTAGCCTTGAAACAGTGTTCTTGGGGTTTCTCTGGAGTGCCATGAAGGAAATCAAGGCTCCTTTCATGTGTGATGTGCAACACAGAATTGCTCTGCACGCAGTGCAGGGGAATCGGGCCTCATCTCGCGGCGAGGGGGAAGTCTCATGGTTTTTCTCGAGTTGCGGCGGGAACCTGGGGTATATTCTCGAGTTACGACGGGGATGGCCCTTCCACACACGTGTTTGTTCAGCCACGTCAGGACTCTTGCCTAGTTGCGAGACACAACTTGGGATTCTCCTCGAGGCTTGGCAAGGCAATTGGGACGCCTCTCCAGGTGAGGCGGGAGACCAAGGGTCCCTTTCCACGTGCCACAGGAATCCTGGGATTCCTATCAAGTTTCACGAGGAGTCAGGCATCGTCTCCTTTGGAGGCACTGATCTCCGCGTACCTCTGGAGTTTTCAAAGGATGTGAGGCCTCCGGTCGCGATGAGGTGGGGAACTAGGTCTTTCTCTGTGGTCTCCACAGGGGATTCAGACACCCTTTCATCTTGGGAGATGCAAGACGAGCCTGCATTCAAGTCACTGCATGGATATCCAGCCTTATTTCGCGTCAGGGCATCGCCGTGTCCATTCCACTTGAGGCCGCAAACTCAGGGTCCCTCTCACATACCTAGAGCTGAGAGAAGCCTCCTCTTGAGGTGCTTGTGGTAAGGTGGTATTCCTCTGGAGTCGAAGCCAGGGACTAACCTCTCATCTCGAGTTGATTTTTGGCCCACGGAGCTTTGTCGTGTTGCTACAGTGACCTCAGGATCCCTCTATCCTTGAAACAGTGTTCTTGGGGTTTCTCTGGAGTGCCATCAAGGAAATCAAGGCTCCTTTCATGTGTGATGTGCAACACGGAATTGCTCTGCACACAGTGCAGGGGAATCGGGCCTCATCTCGCGGCGAGGGGGAAGTCTCATGGTTTTTCTCGAGTTGCGGTGGGAACCTGGGGTATATTCTCGAGTTTCGACGGGGATGGCCCTTCCACCCACGTGTTTGTTCAGCCACGTCAGCACTCCTGCCTAGTTGCGAGGGACAACTCGGGATTCTCCTCGAGGCTTGGCAGGGCAATTGGAACGCCTCTCCAGCTGAGGCGGGAGACCAAGGGTCCCTTTCCACGTGCCACAGGAATCCTGGGTCTCCTATCAAGTTTCACGAGGAGTCAGGCATCGTCTCCTTTGGAGGCACTGATCTCCGCGTACCTCTGGAGTTTTCAAAGGATGTGAGGCTATCGGTCGCGATGAGGTGGGGAACTAAGTCTTTCTCTGTGCTTTCCACATTGGATTCAGACATCCTTTCGTCCTGGGAGATGCAAGACGAGCCTGCATTGAAGTCACTGCAGGGATATCCGGCCTTATTTCGAGTCAGGGCATCGTGGTGTCCATTCCACTTGAGGCCGCAAACTCAGGGTCCCTCTCACATACCTAGAGCTGAGAGAAGCCTCCTCTTGAGGTGCTTGTGGTTAGGTGGTATTCCTCTGGAGACGAATCCAGGGACTAACCTCTCTTTTCGAGTTGATTTTTGGTCCACAGAGTTCTTTCGTGTTGCTACAGTGACCTCAGGATCCCTCTATCCTTGAAACAGTGTTCTTGGGGTTTCTCTGGAGTGCTATCAAGGAAATCAAGGTTCCTTTCATGTGTGATGTGCAAGACGGAATTGCTCTGCAGGCAGTACAGGGGAATCGGGCCTCATCTCGCATCGAGGGGGAAGTCTCATGGTTTTTCTCGAGTTGCGGCGGGAACCTGGGGTATATTCTCGAGTTACGACGGGGATGGCCCTTCCACCCAGGTGTTTGTTCAGCCACGTCAGTTCTCCTGCCTAGTTGCGAGGGACAACTCGGGATTCTCCTCGAGGCTTTGCAGGGCAATTGGGACGCCTCTCCAGCTGAGGCGGGAGACCAAGGGTCCCTTTCCACGTGCCACAGCAATCCTGGGTCTCCTATCAAGTTTCACGAGGAGTCAGGCATCGTCTCCTTTGGAGGCACTGATCTCCGCGTACCTCTGGAGTTTTCAAAGTATTTGAGGCCTCCTGTCACGATGAGGTGGGGAACTAGGTCTTTCTCTGTGGACTCCACAGGGGATTCAGACATCCATTCATCTTGGGAGTTGCAAGACGAGCCTGCATTCCAGTCACTGCAGGGATATCCGGCCTTATTTCGAGTCAGGGCATCGCGGTGTCCATTCCACTTGAGGCCGCAAACTCAGGGTCCCTCTCACATACCTAGAGCTGAGAGAAGCCTCCTCTTGAGGTGCTTGTGGTAAGGTGGTATTCCTCAGGAGTCGAAGCCAGGGACTAACCTCTCATCTCGTGTTGATTCTTGGTCCACGGAGCTCTTTCGTGTTGCTACAGTGACCTCAGGATCCCTCTAGCCTTGAAACAGTGTTCTTGGGGTTTCTCTGGAGTGCCATGAAGGAAATCAAGGCTCCTTTCATGTGTGATGTGCAACACGGAATTGCTCTGCACGCAGTGCAGGGGAATCGGGCCTCATCTCGCGGCGAGGGGGAAGTCTCATGGTTTTTCTCGAGTTGCGGTGGGAACCTGGGGTATATTCTCGAGTTTCGACGGGGATGGCCCTTCCACCCACGTGTTTGTTCAGCCACGTCAGCACTCCTGCCTAGTTGCGAGGGACAACTCGGGATTCTCCTCGAGGCTTGGCAGGGCAATTGGAACGCCTCTCCAGCTGAGGCGGGAGACCAAGGGTCCCTTTCCACGTGCCACAGGAATCCTGGGTCTCCTATCAAGTTTCACGAGGAGTCAGGCATCGTCTCCTTTGGAGGCACTGATCTCCGCGTACCTCTGGAGTTTTCAAAGGATGTGAGGCTATCGGTCGCGATGAGGTGGGGAACTAAGTCTTTCTCTGTGCTTTCCACATTGGATTCAGACATCCTTTCGTCCTGGGAGATGCAAGACGAGCCTGCATTGAAGTCACTGCAGGGATATCCGGCCTTATTTCGAGTCAGGGCATCGTGGTGTCCATTCCACTTGAGGCCGCAAACTCAGGGTCCCTCTCACATACCTAGAGCTGAGAGAAGCCTCCTCTTGAGGTGCTTGTGGTTAGGTGGTATTCCTCTGGAGACGAATCCAGGGACTAACCTCTCTTTTCGAGTTGATTTTTGGTCCACAGAGTTCTTTCGTGTTGCTACAGTGACCTCAGGATCCCTCTATCCTTGAAACAGTGTTCTTGGGGTTTCTCTGGAGTGCTATCAAGGAAATCAAGGTTCCTTTCATGTGTGATGTGCAAGACGGAATTGCTCTGCAGGCAGTACAGGGGAATCGGGCCTCATCTCGCATCGAGGGGGAAGTCTCATGGTTTTTCTCGAGTTGCGGCGGGAACCTGGGGTATATTCTCGAGTTACGACGGGGATGGCCCTTCCACCCAGGTGTTTGTTCAGCCACGTCAGTTCTCCTGCCTAGTTGCGAGGGACAACTCGGGATTCTCCTCGAGGCTTTGCAGGGCAATTGGGACGCCTCTCCAGCTGAGGCGGGAGACCAAGGGTCCCTTTCCACGTGCCACAGCAATCCTGGGTCTCCTATCAAGTTTCACGAGGAGTCAGGCATCGTCTCCTTTGGAGGCACTGATCTCCGCGTACCTCTGGAGTTTTCAAAGTATTTGAGGCCTCCTGTCACGATGAGGTGGGGAACTAGGTCTTTCTCTGTGGACTCCACAGGGGATTCAGACATCCATTCATCTTGGGAGTTGCAAGACGAGCCTGCATTCCAGTCACTGCAGGGATATCCGGCCTTATTTCGAGTCAGGGCATCGCGGTGTCCATTCCACTTGAGGCCGCAAACTCAGGGTCCCTCTCACATACCTAGAGCTGAGAGAAGCCTCCTCTTGAGGTGCTTGTGGTAAGGTGGTATTCCTCAGGAGTCGAAGCCAGGGATTAACCTCTCATCTCGTGTTGATTCTTGGTCCACGGAGCTCTTTCGTGTTGCTACAGTGACCTCAGGATCCCTCTAGCCTTGAAACAGTGTTCTTGGGGTTTCTCTGGAGTGCCATGAAGGAAATCAAGGCTCCTTTCATGTGTGATGTGCAACACGGAATTGCTCTGCACGCAGTGCAGGGGAATCGGGCCTCATCTCGCGGCGAGGGGGAAGTCTCATGGTTTTTCTCGAGTTGCGGCGGGAACCTGGGGTATATTCTCGAGTTCCGACGGGGATGGCCCTTCCACACACGTGTGTGTTCAGCCATGTCAGGACTCCTGCCTAGTTGCGAGGGACAACTCTGGATTCTCCTCGAGGCTTGGCAGGGCAATTGGGACGCCTCTCCAGCTGAGACGGGAGACCAAGGGTGCCTTTCCACGTGCCACAGGAATCCTGGGTTTCCTATCAAGTTTCACGAGGAGTCAGGCATCGTCTCCTTTGGAGGCACTGATCTCCGCGTACCTCTGGAGTTTTCAAAGGATGTGAGGCCTCCAGTCGCGATGAGGTGGGGAACTAAGTCTTTCTCTGTGCTTTCCCCAGGGGATTCAGACATCCTTTCGTCCTGGGAGATGCAAGACGAGCCTGCATTGAAGTCACTGCAGGGATATCCGGCCTTATTTCGAGTCAGGGCATCGCGGTGTCCATTCCACTTGAGGCCGCAAACTCAGGGTCCCTCTCACATACCTAGAGCTGAGAGAAGCCTCCTCTTGAGGTGCTTGTGGTAAGGTGGTATTCCTCTGGAGACGAATCCAGGGACTAACCTCTCTTTTCGAGTTGATTTTTGGTCCACAGAGTTCTTTCGTGTTGCTACAGTGACCTCAGGATCCCTCTATCCTTGAAACAGTGTTCTTGGGGTTTCTCTGGAGTGCCATCAAGGAAATCAAGGCTCCTTTCATGTGTGATGTGCAAGACGGAATTGCTCTGCACGCAGTACAGGGGAATCGGGCCTCATCTCGCATCGAGGGGCAAGTCTCATGGTTTTTCTCGAGTTGCGGCGGGAACCTGGGGTATATTCTCGAGTTACGACGGGGATGGCCCTTCCACCCACGTGTTTGTTCAGCCACATCAGGACTCCTGCCTAGTTGCGAGGGACAACTCGGGATTCTCCTCGAGGCTTGACACGGCAATTGGAACGCCTCTCCAGCTGAGGCGGGAGACCAAGGGTCCCTTTCCACGTGCCACAAGAATCCTGGGACTCCTATCAAGTTTCACGAGGAGTCAGGCATCGTCTTCTTTGGAGGCACTGATCTCCGCGTACCTCTGGAGTTTTCAAAGGATGTGAGGCCTCCGGTCGCGATGAGGTGGGGAACTAGGTCTTTCTCTGTGGTCTCCACAGGGGATTCAGACATCCTTTCTTCTTGGGAGATGCAAGACGAGCCTGCATTCAAGTCACTGCAGGGATATCCGGCCTTATTTCTAGTCAGGGCATCGCGGTGTCCATTCCACTTGAGGCCGCAAACTCAGGGTCCCTCTCACATACCTAGAGCTGAGAGAAGCCTCCTCTTGAGGTGCTTGTGGTAAGGTGGTATTCCTCTGGAGTCGAAGCCAGGGACTAACCTCTCATCTCGAGTTGATTTTTGGCCCACAGAGTTCTTTCGTGTTGCTACAGTGACCTCAGGATCCCTCTAGCCTTGAAACAGTGTTTTTGGGGTTTCTCTGGAGTGCCATGAAGGAAATCAAGGCTCCTTTCATGTGTGATGTGCAAGACGGAATTGCTCTGCACGCAGTGCAGGGGAATCTGGCCTCATCTCGCGGCGAGGGGGAAGTCTCATGGTTTTTCTCGAGTTGCGGCGGAAACCTGGGGTATATTCTCGAGTTACGACGGGGATGGCCGTTCCACCCACGTGTGTGTTCAGCCACGTCAGGACTCTTGCCTAGTTGCGAGACACAACTCTGGATTCTCCTCGAGGCTTGGCAGGGCAATTGGGATGCCTCTCCAGCTGAGGCGGGAGACCAAGGGTCCCTTTCCAAGTGCCACAGGAATCCTGGGACTCCTATCAAGTTTCACGAGGAGTCAGGCATCGTCTCCTTTGGAGGCACTGATCTCCGCGTACCTCTGGAGTTTTCAAAGGATGTGAGGCTATCGGTCGCGATGAGGTGGGGAACTAAGTCTTTCTCTGTGCTTTCCACAGGGGATTCAGACATCCTTTCGTCCTGGGAGATGCAAGACGAGCCTGCATTGAAGTCACTGCAGGGATATCCGGCCTTATTTTGAGTCAGGGCATCGCGGTGTCCATTCCACTTGAGGCCGCAAACTCAGGGTCCCTCTCACATACCTAGAGCTGAGAGAAGCCTCCTCTTGAGGTGCTTGTGGTAAGGTGGTATTCCTCTGGAGTCGAAGCCAGGGACTAACCTCTCATCTCGAGTTGATTTTTGGCCCACGGAGCTCTTTCGTGTTGCTACAGTGACCTCAGGATCCCTCTAGCCTTGAAACAGTGTTCTTGGGGTTTCTCTGGAGTGCCATCAAGGAAATCAAGGCTCCTTTCATGTGTGATGTGCAACACGGAATTGCTCTGCACGCAGTGCAGGGGAATCGGGCCTCATCTCGCGGCGAGGGGGAAATCTCATGGTTTTTCCCGAGTTGCGGCGGGAACCTGGGGTATATTCTCGAGTTACGACGGGGATGGCCCTTCCACCCACGTGTTTCTTCAGCGACGTCAGGACTCCTGCCTAGTTGCGAGGGACAACTCGGGATTCTCCTCGAGGCTTGGCAGGGCAATTGGGATGCCTCTCCAGCTGAGGCGGGAGACCAAGTGTCCCTTTCCAAGTGCCACAGGAATCCTGGGACTCCTATCAAGATTCACGAGGAGTCAGGCGTCGTCGCCTTTGGAGGCAATGATCTCCGCGTACCTCTTGAGTTTTCAAAGGATGTGAGGCTATCAGTCGCGATGAGGTGGGGAACTAAGTCTTTCTCTGTGCTTTCCACAGGGGATTCAGACATCCTTTCGTCCTGGGAGATGCAAGACGAGCCTCCATTGAAGTCACTGCAGGGATATCCGGCCTTATTTCGAGTCAGGGCATCGCGGTGTCCATTCCACTTGAGGCCGCAAACTCAGGGTCCCTCTCACATACCTAGAGCTGAGAGAAGCCTCCTCTTGAGGTGCTTGTGGTAAGGTGGTATTCCTCAGGAGTCGAAGCCAGGGACTAACCTCTCATCTCGTGTTGATTCTTGGTCCACGGAGCTCTTTCGTGTTGCTACAGTGACCTCAGGATCCCTCTAGCATTGAAACAGTGTTCTTGGGGTTTCTCTGGAGTGCCATCAAGGAAATCAAGGCTCCTTTCATGTGTGATGTGCAACACGGAATTGCTCTGCACGCAGTGCAGGGGAATCGGGCCTCATCTCGCGGCGAGGGGGAAGTCTCATGGTTTTTCTCGAGTTGCGGCGGGAACCTGGGGTATATTCTCGAGTTACGACGGGGATGGCCCTTCCACACACGTGTTTGTTCAGCCACGTCAGGACTCCTGCCTAGTTGCGAGACACAACTCGGGATTCTCTTCGAGGCTTGGCAAGGCAATTGGGACGCCTCTCTAGCTGAGGCGGGAGACCAAGGGTCCATTTCCACGTGCCACAGGAATCCTGGGACTCCTGTCAAGTTTCACGAGGAGTCAGGCATCGTCTACTTTGGAGGCACTGATCTCCGCGTACCTCTGGAGTTTTCAAAGGATGTGAGGCCTCCGGTCGCGATGAGGTGGGGAACTAGGTCTTTCTCTGTGGTCTCCACAGGGGATTCAGACATCCTTTCATCTTGGGAGATGCAAGACGAGCCTGCATTCAAGTCACTGCAGGGATATCCAGCCTTATTTCGCGTCAGGGCATCGCGGTGTCCATTCCACTTGAGGCCGCAAACTCAGGGTCCCTCTCACATACCTAGAGCTGAGAGAAGCCTCCTCTTGAGGTGCTTGTGGTAAGGTGGTATGCCTCTGGAGTCGAAGCCAGGGACTAACCTCTCATCTCGAGTTGATTTTTGGCCCACGGAGCTCTTTCGTGTTGCTACAGTGACCTCAGGATCCCTCTAGCCTTGAAACAGTGTTCTTGGGGTTTCTCTGGAGTGCCATCAAGGAAATCAAGGCTCCTTTCATGTGTGATGTGCAACACGGAATTGCTCTGCACGCAGTGCAGGGGAATCGGGCCTCATCTCGCGGCGAGGGGGAAGTCTCATGGTTTTTCTCGAGTTGCGGCGGGAACCTGGGGTATATTCTCGAGTTCCGACGGGGATGGCCCTTCCACACACGTGTGTGTTCAGCCATGTCAGGACTCCTGCCTAGTTGCGAGGGACAACTCTGGATTCTCCTCGAGGCTTGGCAGGGCAATTGGGACGCCTCTCCAGCTGAGACGGGAGACCAAGGGTGCCTTTCCACGTGCCACAGGAATCCTGGGTTTCCTATCAAGTTTCACGAGGAGTCAGGCATCGTCTCCTTTGGAGGCACTGATCTCCGCGTACCTCTGGAGTTTTCAAAGGATGTGAGGCCTCCGGTCGCGATGAGGTGGGGAACTAAGTCTTTCTCTGTGCTTTCCCCAGGGGATTCAGACATCCTTTCGTCCTGGGAGATGCAAGACGAGCCTGCATTGAAGTCACTGCAGGGATATCCGGCCTTATTTCGAGTCAGGGCATCGCGGTGTCCATTCCACTTGAGGCCGCAAACTCAGGGTCCCTCTCACATACCTAGAGCTGAGAGAAGCCTCCTCTTGAGGTGCTTGTGGTAAGGTGGTATTCCTCTGGAGACGAATCCAGGGACTAACCTCTCTTTTCGAGTTGATTTTTGGTCCACAGAGTTCTTTCGTGTTGCTACAGTGACCTCAGGATCCCTCTATCCTTGAAACAGTGTTCTTGGGGTTTCTCTGGAGTGCCATCAAGGAAATCAAGGCTCCTTTCATGTGTGATGTGCAAGACGGAATTGCTCTGCACGCAGTACAGGGGAATCGGGCCTCATCTCGCATCGAGGGGCAAGTCTCATGGTTTTTCTCGAGTTGCGGCGGGAACCTGGGGTATATTCTCGAGTTACGACGGGGATGGCCCTTCCACCCACGTGTTTGTTCAGCCACATCAGGACTCCTGCCTAGTTGCGAGGGACAACTCGGGATTCTCCTCGAGGCTTGACACGGCAATTGGAACGCCTCTCCAGCTGAGGCGGGAGACCAAGGGTCCCTTTCCACGTGCCACAAGAATCCTGGGACTCCTATCAAGTTTCACGAGGAGTCAGGCATCGTCTTCTTTGGAGGCACTGATCTCCGCGTACCTCTGGAGTTTTCAAAGGATGTGAGGCCTCCGGTCGCGATGAGGTGGGGAACTAGGTCTTTCTCTGTGGTCTCCACAGGGGATTCAGACATCCTTTCTTCTTGGGAGATGCAAGACGAGCCTGCATTCAAGTCACTGCAGGGATATCCGGCCTTATTTCTAGTCAGGGCATCGCGGTGTCCATTCCACTTGAGGCCGCAAACTCAGGGTCCCTCTCACATACCTAGAGCTGAGAGAAGCCTCCTCTTGAGGTGCTTGTGGTAAGGTGGTATTCCTCTGGAGTCGAAGCCAGGGACTAACCTCTCATCTCGAGTTGATTTTTGGCCCACAGAGTTCTTTCGTGTTGCTACAGTGACCTCAGGATCCCTCTAGCCTTGAAACAGTGTTTTTGGGGTTTCTCTGGAGTGCCATGAAGGAAATCAAGGCTCCTTTCATGTGTGATGTGCAAGACGGAATTGCTCTGCACGCAGTGCAGGGGAATCTGGCCTCATCTCGCGGCGAGGGGGAAGTCTCATGGTTTTTCTCGAGTTGCGGCGGAAACCTGGGGTATATTCTCGAGTTACGACGGGGATGGCCGTTCCACCCACGTGTGTGTTCAGCCACGTCAGGACTCTTGCCTAGTTGCGAGACACAACTCTGGATTCTCCTCGAGGCTTGGCAGGGCAATTGGGATGCCTCTCCAGCTGAGGCGGGAGACCAAGGGTCCCTTTCCAAGTGCCACAGGAATCCTGGGACTCCTATCAAGATTCACGAGGAGTCAGGCGTCGTCGCCTTTGGAGGCAATGATCTCCGCGTACCTCTTGAGTTTTCAAAGGATGTGAGGCTATCGGTCGCGATGAGGTGGGGAACTAAGTCTTTCTCTGTGCTTTCCACAGGGGATTCAGACATCCTTTCGTCCTGGGAGATGCAAGACGAGCCTCCATTGAAGTCACTGCAGGGATATCCGGCCTTATTTCGAGTCAGGGCATCGCGGTGTCCATTCCACTTGAGGCCGCAAACTCAGGGTCCCTCTCACATACCTAGAGCTGAGAGAAGCCTCCTCTTGAGGTGCTTGTGGTAAGGTGGTATTCCTCAGGAGTCGAAGCCAGGGACTAACCTCTCATCTCGTGTTGATTCTTGGTCCACGGAGCTCTTTCGTGTTGCTACAGTGACCTCAGGATCCCTCTAGCATTGAAACAGTGTTCTTGGGGTTTCTCTGGAGTGCCATCAAGGAAATCAAGGCTCCTTTCATGTGTGATGTGCAACACAGAATTGCTCTGCACGCAGTGCAGGGGAATCGGGCCTCATCTCGCGGCGAGGGGGAAGTCTCATGGTTTTTCTCGAGTTGCGGCGGGAACCTGGGGTATATTCTCGAGTTACGACGGGGATGGCCCTTCCACACACGTGTTTGTTCAGCCACGTCAGGACTCCTGCCTAGTTGCGAGACACAACTCGGGATTCTCTTCGAGGCTTGGCAAGGCAATTGGGACGCCTCTCTAGCTGAGGCGGGAGACCAAGGGTCCATTTCCACGTGCCACAGGAATCCTGGGACTCCTGTCAAGTTTCACGAGGAGTCAGGCATCGTCTACTTTGGAGGCACTGATCTCCGCGTACCTCTGGAGTTTTCAAAGGATGTGAGGCCTCCGGTCGCGATGAGGTGGGGAACTAGGTCTTTCTCTGTGGTCTCCACAGGGGATTCAGACATCCTTTCATCTTGGGAGATGCAAGACGAGCCTGCATTCAAGTCACTGCAGGGATATCCAGCCTTATTTCGCGTCAGGGCATCGCGGTGTCCATTCCACTTGAGGCCGCAAACTCAGGGTCCCTCTCACATACCTAGAGCTGAGAGAAGCCTCCTCTTGAGGTGCTTGTGGTAAGGTGGTATGCCTCTGGAGTCGAAGCCAGGGACTAACCTCTCATCTCGAGTTGATTTTTGGCCCACGGAGCTCTTTCGTGTTGCTACAGTGACCTCAGGATCCCTCTATCCTTGAAACAGTGTTTTTGGGGTTTCTCTGGAGTGCCATCAAGGAAATCAAGGCTCCTTTCATGTGTGATGTGCAACACGGAATTGCTCTGCACGCAGTGCAGGGGAATCGGGCCTCATCTCGCGGCGAGGGGGAAGTCTCATGGTTTTTCTCGAGTTGCGGCGGGAACCTGGGGTATATTCTCGAGTTACGACGGGGATGGCCCTTCCATCCACGTGTTTCTACAGCGACGTCAGGACTCCTCCCTAGTTGCGAGGGACAACTCGGGATTCTCCTCGAGGCTTGGCAGGGCAATTGGAACGCCTCTCCTGCTGAGGCGGGAGACGAAGGTTCCCTTTCCACGTGCCACAAGAATCCTGGGACTCCTATCAAGTTTCACGAGGAGTCAGGCATCGTCTCCTTTGGAGGCACTGATCTCCGCGTACCTCTGGAGTTTTCAAAGGATGTGAGGCCTCCGGTCGCGATGAGGTGGGGAACTAGGTGTTTCTCTGTGGTCTCCACAGGGGATTCAGACATCCTTTCTTCTTGGGAGATGCAAGACGAGCCTGCATTCAAGTCACTGCAGGGATATCCGGCCTTATTTCGAGTCAGGGCATCACGGTGTCCATTCCACTTGAGGCCGCAAACTCAGGATCCCTCTCACATACCTAGAGCTGAGAGAAGCCTCCTCTTGAGGTGCTTGTGGTAAGGTGGTATTCCTCAGGAGTCGAAGCCAGGGACTAACCTCTCATCTCGTGTTGATTCTTGGTCCACGGAGCTCTTTCGTGTTGCTACAGTGACCTCAGGATCCCTCTAGCCTTGAAACAGTGTTCTTGGGGTTTCTCTGGAGTGCCATCAAGGAAATCAAGGCAGCTTTCATGTGTGATGTGCAACACGGAATTGCTGTGCACGCAGTGCAGAGGAATCGGGCCTCATCTCGCGGCGAGGGGGAAGTCTCATGGTTTTTCTCGAGTTGCGGCGGGAACCTGGGGTATATTCTCGAGTTACGACGGGGATGGCCCTTCCACACACGTGTGTGTTCAGCCATGTCAGGACTCCTGCCTAGTTGCGAGGGACAACTCGGGATTCTCCTCGAGGCTTGGCAGGGCAATTGAGACGCCTCTCCAGCTGAGGCGGGAGACCAAGGGTCCCTTTCCACGTGCCACAGGAATCCTGGGTCTCCTATCAAGTTTCACGAGGAGTCAGGCATCGTCTCCTTTGGAGGCACTGATCTCCGCATACCTCTGGAGTTTTCAAAGGATTTGAGGCCTCCTGTCGCGATGAGGTGGGGAACTAGGTCTTTCTCTGTGGTCTCCACAGGGGATTCAGACACCCTTTCGTCTTGGGAGATGCAAGACGAGCCTGCATTCCAGTCACTGCAGGGATATCCGGCCTTATTTCGAGTCAGGGCATCGTGGTGTCCATTCCACTTGAGGCCGCAAACTCAGGGTCCCTCTCACATACCTAGAGCTGAGAGAAGCCTCCTCTTGAGGTGCTTGTGGTAAGGTGGTATTCCTCTGGAGTCGAAACCAGGGACTAACCTCTCATCTCGAGTTGATTTTTGGCCCACGGAGCTCTTTCGTGTTACTACAGTGACCTCAGGATCCCTCTAGCCTTGAAACAGTGTTCTTGGGGTTTCTCTGGAGTGCCATCAAGGAAATCAAGGCTCATTTCATGTATGATGTGCAACACGGAATTGCTCTGCACGCAGTGCAGGGGAATCGGGCCTCATCTCGCGGCGAGGGGGAAGTCTCATGGTTTTTCTCGAGTTGCGGCAGGAACCTGGGTTATATTCTCGAGTAACGACGGGGATGGCCCTTCCACACACGTGTGTGTTCAGCCACGTCAGGAGTCCTGCCTAGTTGCGAGACACAACTCAGGATTCTCCTCGAGGCTTGGCAAGGCAATTGGGACCCCTCTCCAGCTGAGGCGGGAGACCAAGGGTCCCTTTCCACGTGTCACAGGAATCCTGGGACTCCTATCAATTTTCACGAGGAGTCAGGCATCGTCTCCTTTGGAGCCACTGATCTCCGCGTACCTCTGGAGTTTTCAAAGGATGTGAGGCCTCCGGTCGCGATGAGGTGGGGAACTAGGTCTTTCTGTGGTCTCCACAGGGGATTCAGACATCCTTTCATCTTGGGAGATGCAAGACGAGCCTGCATTCAAGTCACTGCAGGGATATCCAGCCTTATTTCGCGTCAGGGCATCGCGGTGTCCATTCCACTTGAGGTCGCAAACTCAGGGTCCCTCTCACATACCTAGAGCTGAGAGAAGCCTCCTCTTGAGGTGCTTGTGGTAAGGTGGTATTCCTCTGGAGTCGAAGCCAGGGACTAACCTCTCATCTCGAGTTGATTTGTGGCCCACGGAGCTCTTTCGTGTTGCTACAGTGACCTCAGGATCCCTCTAGCCTTGAAACAGTGTTCTTGAGGTTTCTCTGGAGTGCCATCAAGGAAATCAAGGCTCCTTTCATGTGTGATGTGCAACACGGAATTGCTCTGCACGCAGTGTAGGGGAATCGGGCCTCATCTCGCGGCGAGGGGGAAGTCTCATGGTTTTTCTCGAGTTGCGGCGGGAACCTGGGGTATATTCTCGAGTTACGACGGGGATGGCCCTTCCACACACGTGTTTGTTCAGCCACGTCAGGACTCCTGCCTAGTTGCGAGACACAACTCGGGATTCTCCTCGAGGCTTGACAAGGCAATTGGGACGCCTCTCCAGCTGAGGCGGGAGACCAAGGGTCCATTTCCACGTGCCACAGGAATCCTGGGACTCCTATCAAGTTTCACGAGGAGTCAGGCATCGTCTCCTTTGGAGGCACTGATCTCCGCGTACCTCTGGAGTTTTCAAAGGATGTGAGGCCTCCGGTCGCGATGAGGTGGGGAACTAGGTTTTTCTCTGTGGTCTCTACAGGGGATTCAGACATCCTTTCATCTTGGGAGATGCAAGACGAGCCTGCATTCAAGTCACTGCAGGGATATCCAGCCTTATTTCACGTCAGGGCATCGCGGTGTCCATTCCACTTGAGGCCGCAAACTCAGGGTCCCTCTCACATACCTAGAGCTGAGAGAAGCCTCCTCTTGAGGTGCTTGTGGTAAGGTGGTATTCCTCTGGAGTCGAAGCCAGGGACTAACCTCTCATCTCGAGTTGATTTTTGGCCCACGGAGCTCTTTCGTGTTGCTACAGTGACCTCAGGATCCCTCTAGCCTTGAAACAGTGTTCTTGGGGTTTCTCTGGAGTGCCATCAAGGAAATCAAGGCTCCTTTCATGTGTGATGTGCAACACGGAATTGCTCTGCACGCAGTGCACGGGAATCGGGCCTCATCTCGCGGCGAGGGGGAAGTCTCATGGTTTTTCTCGAGTTGCGGCGGGAACCTGGGGTATATTCTGGAGTTAAGACGGGGATGGCCCTTCCACCCACGTGTTTCTTCAGCGACGTCAGGACTCCTGCCTAGTTGCGAGGGACAACTCTGGATTCTCCTCGAGGCTTGGCAGGGCAATTGGGACGCCTCTCCAGCTGAGGCGGGAGACCAAGGGTCCCTTTCCACGTGCCACAGGAATCCTGGGACTCCTATCAAGTTTCACGAGGAGTCAGGCATCGTCTCCTTTGGAGGCACTGATCTCCGCGTACCTCTGGAGTTTTCAAAGGATGTGAGGCTATCGGTCGCGATGAGGTGGGGAACTAAGTCTTTCTCTGTGCTTTCCACAGGGGATTCAGACATCCTTTCGTCCCGGGAGATGCAAGACGAGCCTGCATTGAAGTCACTGCAGGGATATCCGGCCTTATTTCGAGTCAGGGCATCGCGGTGTCCATTCCACTTGAGGCCGCAAACTCAGGGTCCCTCTCACATACCTAGAGCTGAGAGAAGCCTCCTCTTGAGGTGCTTGTGGTAAGGTGGTATTCCTCTGGAGACGAATCCAGGGACTAACCTCTCTTTTCGAGTTGATTTTTGGTCCACAGAGTTCTTTCGTGTTGCTACAGTGACCTCAGGATCCCTCTAGCCTTGAAACAGTGTTCTTGGGGTTTCTCTGGAGTGCCATCAAGGAAATCAAGGCTCCTTTCATGTGTGATGTGCAACACAGAATTGCTCTGAACGCAGTGCAGGGGAATCGAGCCTCATCTCGCGGCGAGGGGGAAGTCTCATGGTTTTTCTCGAGTTGCGGCGGGAACCTGGGGTATATTCTCGAGTTACGACGGGGATGGCCCTTCCACACACGTGTGTGTTCAGCCATGTCAGGACTCCTGCCTACTTGCGAGGGACAACTCGGGATTCTCCTCGAGGCTTTGCAGGGCAATTGGGACGCCTCTCCAGCTGAGGCGGGAGACCAAGGGTCCCTTTCCACGTGCCACAGGAATCCTGGGACTCCTATCAAGTTTCACGAGGAGTCAGGCATCGTCTCCTTTGGAGGCACTGATCTCCGCGTACCTCTGAAGTTTTCAAAGGATGTGAGGCTATCGGTCGCGATGAGGTGGGGAACTAGGTCTTTCTCTGTGGTCTCCACAGGGGATTCAGACATCCTTTCATCTTCGGAGATGCAAGACGAGCCTGCATTCAAGTCACTGCAGGGATATCCAGCCTTATTTCGCGTCAGGGCATCACGGTGTCCATTCCACTTGAGGCCGCAAACTCAGGGTCCCTCTCAGATACCTAGAGCTGAGAGAAGCCTCCTCTTGAGGTGCTTGTGGTAAGGTGGTATTCCTCTGGAGTCGAAGCCAGGGACTAACCTCTCATCTCGAGTTGATTTTTGGCCCACGGAGCTCTTTCGTGTTGCTACAGTGACCTCAGGATCCCTCTAGCCTTGAAACAGTATTCTTGGGGTTTCTCTGGAGTGCCGTCAAGGAAATCAAGGCTCCTTTCATGTGTGATGTGCAACACGGAATTGCTCTGCACGCAGTGCAGGGGAATCGGGCCTCATCTCGCGGCGAGGGGGAAATCTCATGGTTTTTCCCGAGTTGCGGCGGGAACCTGGGGAATATTCTCGAGTTACGCCGGGGATGGCCCTTCCACCCACGTGTTTCTTCAGCGACGTCAGGACTCCTGCCTAGTTGCAAGGGACAACTCGGGATTCTCCTCGAGGCTTGGCAGGGCAATTGGGACGCCTCTCCAGCTGAGACGGGAGACCAAGTGTCCCTTTCCAAGTGCCACAGGAATCCAGGGACTCCTATCAAGATTCACGAGGAGTCAGGCGTCGTCTCCTTTGGAGGCACTGATCTCCGCGTACCTCTGGAGTTTTCAAAGGATGTGAGGCCTCCGGTCGCGATGAGGTGGGGAACTAAGTCTTTCTCTGTGCTTTCCACAGGGGATTCAGACATCCTTTCGTCCTGGGAGATGCAAGACGAGCCTCCATTGAAGTCACTGCAGGGATATCCGGCCTTATTTCGAGTCAGGGCATCGCGGTGTCCATTCCACTTGAGGCCGCAAACTCAGGGTCCCTCTCACATACCTAGAGCTGAGAGAAGCCTCCTCTTGAGGTGCTTGTGGTAAGGTGGTATTCCTCAGGAGTCGAAGCCAGGGACTAACCTCTCATCTCGTGTTGATTCTTGGTCCACGGAGCTCTTTCGTGTTGCTACAGTGACCTCAGGATCCCTCTAGCATTGAAACAGTGTTCTTGGGGTTTCTCTGGAGTGCCATCAAGGAAATCAAGGCTCCTTTCATGTGTGATGTGCAACACAAAATTGCTCTGCACGCAGTGCAGGGGAATCGGGCCTCATTTCGCGGCGAGGGGGAAGTCTCATGGTTTTTCTCGAGTTGCGGCGGGAACCTGGGGTATATTCTCGAGTTACGACGGGGATGGCCCTTCCACCCACGTGTTTCTTCAGCGACATCAGGACTCCTGCCTAGTTGCGAGGGACAACTCGGGATTCTCCTCGAGGCTTGGCAGGGCAATTGGGACGCCTCTCCAGCTGAGGCGGGAGACCAAGTGTCCATTTCCAAGTGCCACAGGAATCCTGGGACTCCTATCAAGATTCACGAGGAGTCAGGCGTCGTCTCCTTTGGAGGCAATGATCTCCGCGTACCTCTGGAGTTTTCAAAGGATGTGAGGCCTCCGGTCGCGATGAGGTGGGGAAGTAGGTGTTTCTCTGTGGTCTCCACAGGGGATTCAGACATCCTTTCTTCTTGGGAGATGCAAGACGAGCCTGCATTCAAGTCACTGCAGGGATATCCGGCCTTATTTCGAGTCAGGGCATCACGGTGTCCATTCCACTTGAGGCCGCAAACTCAGGATCCCTCTCACATACCTAGAGCTGAGAGAAGCCTCCTCTTGAGGTGCTTGTGGTAAGGTGGTATTCCTCAGGAGTCGAAGCCAGGGACTAACCTCTCATCTCGTGTTGATTCTTGGTCCACGGAGCTCTTTCGTGTTGCTACAGTGACCTCAGGATCCCTCTAGCCTTGAAACAGTGTTCTTGGGGATTCTCTGGAGTGCCATCAAGGAAATCAAGGCTCCTTTCATGTGTGATGTGCAACACGGAATTGCTCTGCACGCAGTGCAGAGGAATCGGGCCTCATCTCGCGGCGAGGGGGAAGTCTCATGGTTTTTCTCGAGTTGCGGCGGGAACCTGGGGTATATTCTCGAGTTACGACGGGGATGGCCCTTCCACACACGTGTGTGTTCAGCCATGTCAGGACTCCTGCCTAGTTGCGAGGGACAACTCGGGATTCTCCTCGAGGCTTTGCAGGGCAATTGGGACGCCTCTCCAGCTGAGACGGGAGACCAAGGGTCCCTTTCCACGTGCCACAGGAATCCTGTGTCTCCTATCAAGTTTCACGAGGAGTCAGGCATCGTCTCCTTTGGAGGCACTGATCTACGCATACCTCTGCAGGTTTCAAAGGATTTGAGGCCTCCTGTCGCGATGAGGTGGGGAACTAGGTCTTTCTCTGTGGTCTCCACAGGGGATTCAGACACCCTTTCGTCTTGTGAGATGCAAGACGAGCCTGCATTCCAGTCACTGCAGGGATATCCGGCCTTATTTCGAGTCAGGGCATCGTGGTGTCCATTCCACTTGAGGCCGCAAACTCAGGGTCCCTCTCACGTACCTAGAGCTGAGAGAAGCCTCCTCTTGAGGTGCTTGTGGTAAGGTGGTATTCCTCAGGAGTCGAAACCAGGGACTAACCTCTCATCTCGAGTTGATTTTTGGCCCACGGAGCTCTTTCGTGTTGCTACAGTGACCTCAGGATCCCTCTAGCCTTGAAACAGTGTTCTTGGGGTTTCTCTGGAGTGCCATCAAGGAAATCAAGGCTCCTTTCATGTGTGATGTGCAACACGGAATTGCTCTGCACGCAGTACAGGGGAATCGGGCCTCATCTCCCGTCGAGTGGGAAGTCTCATGGTTTTTCTCGAGTTGCGGCGGGAACCTGGGGTATATTCTCGAGTTACGACGGGGATGGCCTTTCCACCCACGTGTTTGTTCAGCCACGTCAGGACTCCTGCCTAGTTGCGAGGGACAACTCGGGATTCTCCTCGAGGCTTGGCAGGGCAATTGGAACGCCTCTCCAGCTGAGGCGGGAGACCAAGGGTCCCTTTCCACGTGCCACAATAATCCTGGGACTCCTATCAAGTTTCACGAGGAGTCAGGCATCGTCTCCTTTGGAGGCACTGATCTCCGCGTACCTCTGGAGTTTTCAAAGGATGTGAGGCCTGCGGTCGCGATGAGGTGGGGACCTAGGTGTTTCTCTGTGGTCTCCACAGGGGATTCAGACATCCTTTCTTCTTGGGAGATGCAAGACGAGCCTGCATTCAAGTCACTGCAGGGATATAAGGCCTTATTTCGAGTCAGGGCACCGCGGTGTCCATTCCACTTGAGGCCGCAAACTCAGGATCCCTCTCACATACCTAGAGCTGAGAGAAGCCTACTCTTGAGGTGCTTGTGGTAAGGTGGTATTCCTCAGGAGTCGAAGCCAGGGACTAACCTCTCATCTCGTGTTGATTCTTGGTCCACGGAGCACTTTCGTGTTGCTACAGTGACCTCAGGATCCCTCTAGCATTGAAACAGTGTTCTTGGGGTTTCTCTGGAGTGCCATCAAGGAAATCAAGGCTCCTTTCATGTGTGATGTGCAACACGGAATTGCTCTGCACGCAGTGCAGGGGAATCGGGCCTCATCTCGCGGCGAGGGGGAAGTCTCATGGTTTTTCTCGAGTTGCGGCGGGAACCTGGGGTATATTCTCGAGTTACGGCGGGGATGGCCCTTCCACACACGTGTTTGTTCAGCCACGTCAGGACTCTTGCCTAGTTGCGAGACACAACTCTGGATTCTCCTCGAGGCTTGGCAAGGCAATTGGGACGCCTCTCCAGCTGAGGCGGGAGACCAAGGGTCCCTTTCCACGTGCCACAGGAATCCTGGGACTCCTATCAAGTTTCACGAGGAGTCAGGCATCGTCTCCTTTGGAGGCACTGATCTCCGCGTACCTCTGGAGTTTTCAAAGGATGTGAGGCCTCCGGTCGCGATGAGGTGGGGAACTAGGTCTTTCTCTGTGGTCTCCACAGGGGATTCAGACATCCTTTCATCTTGGGAGATGCAAGACGATCCTGCATTCAAGTCACTGCAGGGATATCCAGCCTTATTTCGCGTCAGGGCATCGCGGTGTCCATTCCACTTGAGGCCGCAAACTCAGGGTCCCACTCACATACCTAGAGCTGAGAGAAGCCTCCTCTTGAGGTGCTTGTGGTAAGGTGGTATTCCTCAGGAGTCGAAGCCAGGGACTAACCTCTCATCTCGAGTTGATTTTTGGCCCACGGAGCACTTTCGTGTTGCTACAGTGACCTCAGGATCCCTCTAGCCTTGAAACAGTGTTCTTGGGGTTTCTCTGGAGTGCCATCAAGGAAATCAAGGCTCCTTTCATGTGTGATGTGCAACACAGAATTGCTCTGAACGCAGTGCAGGGGAATCGGGCCTCATCTCGCGGCGAGGGGGAAGTCTCATGGTTTTTCTCGAGTTGCGGCGGGAACCTGGGGTATATTCTCGAGTTACGGCGGGGATGGCCCTTCCACACACGTGTTTGTTCAGCCACGTCAGGACTCTTGCCTAGTTGCGAGACACAACTCGGGATTCTCCTCGAGGCTTGGCAAGGCAATTGGGACGCCTCTCCAGCTGAGGCGGGAGACCAAGGGTCCCTTTCCACGTGCCACAGGAATCCTGGGACTCCTATCAAGTTTCACGAGGAGTCAGGCATCGTCTCCTTTGGAGGCACTGATCTCCGCGTACCTCTGGAGTTTTCAAAGGATGTGAGGCCTCCGGTCGCGATGAGGTGGGGAACTAGGTCTTTCTCTGTGGTCTCCACAGGGGATTCAGACATCCTTTCATCTTGGGAGATGCAAGACGAGCCTGCATTCAAGTCACTGCAGGGATATCCAGCCTTATTTCGCGTCAGGGCATCGCGGTGTCCATTCCACTTGAGGCCGCAAATTCAGGGTCCCTCTCACATACATAGAGCTGAGAGAAGCCTCCTTTTGAGGTGCTTGTGGTAAGGTGGTATTCCTCAGGAGTCGAAGCCAGGGACTAACCTCTCATCTCGAGTTGATTTTTGGCCCACGGAGCTCTTTCGTGTTGCTACAGTGACCTCAGGATCCCTCTAGCCTTGAAACAGTGTTCTTGGGGTTTCTCTGGAGTGCCATCAAGGAAATCAAGGCTCCTTTCATGTGTGATGTGCAACACGGAATTGCTCTGCATGCAGTGCAGGGGAATCGGGCCTCATCTCGCAGCGAGGGGGAAGTCTCATGGTTTTTCTCGAGTTGCGGCGGGAACCTGGGGTATATTCTCGAGTTACGACGGGGATGGCCCTTCCACACACGTGTTTGTTCAGCCACGTCAGGACTCTTGCCTAGTTGCGAGACACAACTCTGGATTCTCCTCGAGGCTTGGCAGGGCAATTGGGACGCCTCTCCAGCTGAGGCGGGAGACCAAGTGTCCCTTTCCAAGTGCCACAGGAATCCTGGGACTCCTAACAAGTTTCATGAGAAGTCAGGCATCGTCTCCTTTGGAGGCACTGATCTCCGCGTACCTCTGGAGTTTTCAAAGGATGTGAGGCTATCGGTCGCGATGAGGTGGGGAACTAAGTCTTTCTCTGTGCTTTCCACAGGGGATTCAGACATCCTTTCGTCTTGGGAGATGCAAGACGAGCCTGCATTGAAGTCACTGCAGGGATATCCGGCCTTATTTCGAGTCAGGGCATCGCGGTGTCCATTCCACTTGAGGCCGCAAACTCAGGGTCCCTCTCACATACCTAGAGCTGAGAGAAGCCTCCTCATGAGGTGCTTGTGGTAAGGTGGTTTTCCTCTGGAGACGAATCCAGGGACTAACCTCTCTTTTCGAGTTGATTTGTGGTCCACAGAGTTCTGTCGTGTTGCTACAGTGACCTCAGGATCCCTCTAGCCTTGAAACAGTGTTCTTGGGGTTTCTCTGGAGTGCCATCAAGGAAATCAAGGCTCCTTTCATGTGTGATGTGCAAGACGGAATTGCTCTGCACGCAGTACAGGGGAATCGGGCCTCATCTCGCATCGAGGGGGAAGTCTCATGGTTTTTCTCGAGTTGCGGGGGGAACCTGGGGTATATTCTCGAGTTACGACGGGGATGGCCCTTCCACCCACGTGTTTGTTCAGCCACGTCAGGACTCCTGCCTAGTTGCAAGGGACAACTCGGGATTCTCCTCGAGGCTTGGCAGGGCAATTGGAACGCCTCTCCAGCTGAGGCGGGAGACCAAGGGTCCCTTTCCACGTGCCACATGAATCCTGGGACTCCTATCAAGTTTCACGAGGAGTCAGGCATCGTCTCCTTTGGAGGCACTGATCTCCGCGTACCTCTGGAGTTTTCAAAGAATGTGAGGCCTCCGGTCGCGATGAGGTGGGGAACTAGGTCTTTCTCTGTGGTCTCCACAGGGGATTCAGACATCCTTTCTTCTTGGGAGATGCAAGACGAGCCTGCATTCAAGTCACTGCAGGGATATCCGGCCTTATTTCGAGTCAGGGCATCGTGGTGTCCATTCCACTTGAGGCCGCAAACTCAGGATCCCTCTCACATACCTAGAGCTGCGAGAAGCCTCCTCTTGAGGTGCTTGTGGTAAGGTGGTATTCCTCAGGAGTCGAAGCCAGGGACTAACCTCTCATCTCGTGTTGATTCTTGGTCCACGGAGCTCTTTCGTGTTGCTACAGTGACCTCAGGATCCCTCTAGCCTTGAAACAGTGTTCTTGGGGTTTCTCTGGAGTGCCATCAAGGAAATCAAGGCTCCTTTCATGTGTGATGTGCAAGACGGAATTGCTCTGCACGCAGTGCAGGGGAATCGGGCCTCATCTCGCGGCGAGGGGGAAGTCTCATGGTTTTTCTCGAGTTGCGGCGGGAACCTGGGGTATATTCTCGAGTTACGACGGGGATGGCCCTTCCACCCACGTGTTTCTTCAGCGACGCCAGGACTCCTGCCTAGTAGCGAGGGACAACTCGGGATTCTCCTCGAGGCTTTGCAGGGCAATTGGGACGCCTCTCCAGCTGAGACGGGAGACCAAGGGTCCCTTTCCACGTGCCACAGGAATACTGGGTCTCCTATCAATTTTCACGAGGAGTCAGGCATCGTCTCCTTTGGAGGCACTGATCTCCGCATACCTCTGGAATTTTCAAAGGATTTGAGGCCTCCGGTCGCGATGAGGTGGGGAACTAGGTCTTTCTCTGTGGTCTCCACAGGGGATTCAGACACCCTTTCGTCTTGGGAGATGCAAGACGAGCCTGCATTCCAGTCACTGCAGGGATATCCGGCCTTATTTCGAGTCAGGGCATCGCGGTGTCCATTCCACTTGAGGCCACAAACTCAGGGTCCCTCTCACATACCTAGAGCTGAGAGAAGCCTCCTCTTGAGGTGCTTGTGGTAAGGTGGTATTCCTCTGGAGTCGAAGCCAGGGACTAACCTCTCATCTCGAGTTGATTTTTGGTCCACGGAGCTCTTTCGTGTTGCTACAGTGACCTCAGGATCCCTCTAGCCTTTAAACAGTGTTCTTGGGGTTTCTCTGGAGTGCCATGAAGGAAATCAAGGCTCCTTTCAGGTGTGATGTGCAACACAGAATTCCTCTGCATGCAGTGCAGGGGCATCGGGCCTCATCTCGCGGCGAGGGGGAAGTCTCATGGTTTTTCTCGAGTTGCGGCGGGAACCTGGGGTATATTCTCGAGTTACGACGGGGATGGCCCTTCCACACACGTGTTTGTTCAGCCACGTCAGGACTCTTGCCTAGTTGCGAGACACAACTCGGGATTCTCCTCGAGGCTTGGCAAGGCAATTGGGACGCCTCTCCAGCTGAGGCGGGAGACCAAGGGTCCCTTTCCACGTGCCACAGGAATCCTGGGACTCCTATCAAGTTTCACGAGGAGTCAGGCATCGTCTCCTTTGGAGGCACTGATCTCCGCGTACCTCTGGAGTTTTCAAAGGATGTGAGGCTATCGGTCGCGATGAGGTGGGGAACTAGGTCTTTCTCTGTGGTCTCCACAGGGGATTCAGACATCCTTTCATCTTGGGAGATGCAAGACGAGCCTGCATTCAAGTCACTGCAGGGATATCCAGCCTTATTTCGCGTCAGGGCATCGCGGTGTCCATTCCACTTGAGGCCACAAACTCAGGGTCCCTCTCACATACCTAGAGCTGAGAGAAGCCTCCTCTTGAGGTGCTTGTGGTAAGGTGGTATTCCTCTGGAGACGAATCCAGGGACTAACCTCTCTTTTCGAGTTGATTTTTGGTCGACAGAGTTCTTTCGTGTTGCTACAGTGACCTCAGGATCCCTCTAGCCTTGAAACAGTGTTCTTGGGGTTTCTCTGGAGTGCCATCAAGGAAATCAAGGCTCCTTTCATGTGTGATGTGCAAGACGGAATTGCTCTGCACGCAGTACAGGGGAATCGGGCCTCATCTCGCGGCGAGGGGGAAGTCTCATGGTTTTTCTCGAGTTGCGGCGGGAACCTGGGGTATATTCTCGAGTTACGACGGGGATGGCCCTTCCACCCACGTGTGTGTTCAGCCACGTCAGGACTCCTGCCTAGTTGCGAGACACAACTCGGGATTCTCCTCGAGGCTTGGCACGGCAATTGGAACGCCTCTCCAGCTGAGGCGGGAGACCAAGGGTCCCTTTCCACGTGCCACAGGAATCCTGGGACTCCTATCAAGTTTCACGAGGAGTCAGGCATCGTCTCCTTTGGAGGCACTGATCTCCGCGTACCTCTGGAGTTTTCAAAGGATGTGAGGCCTCCGGTCGCGATGAGGTGGGGAACTAGGTCTTTCTCTGTGGTCTCCACAGGGGATTCAGACATCCTTTCATCTTGGGAGATGCAAGACGAGCCTGCATTCAAGTCACTGCAGGGATATCCAGCCTTATTTCGCGTCAGGGCATCGCGGTGTCCATTCCACTTGAGGCCGCAAACTCAGGGTCCCTCTCACATACCTAGAGCTGAGAGAAGCCTCCTCTTGAGGTGCTTGTGGTAAGGTGGTATTCCTCTGGAGTCGAAGCCAGGGACTAACCTCTCATCTCGAGTTGATTTTTGGTCCACGGAGCTCTTTCGTGTTGCTACAGTGACCTCAGGATCCCTCTAGCCTTGAAACAGTGTTCTTGGGGTTTCTCTGGAGTGCCATCAAGGAAATCAAGGCTCCTTTCATGTGTGATGTGCAACACGGAATTGCTCTCCACGCAGTGCAGGGGAATCGGGCCTCATCTCGCGGCGAGGGGGAAGTCTCACGGTTTTTCTCGAGTTGCTGCGGGAACCTGGGGTATATTCTCGAGTTACAACGGGGATGGCCCTTCCACCCACGTGTTTCTTCAGGGACGTCAGGACTCCTGCCTAGTTGCGAGGGACAACTCGGGATTCTCCTCGAGGCTTTGCAGGGCAATTGGGACGCCTCTCCAGCTGAGACGGGAGACCAAGGGTCCCTTTCCACGTGCCACAGGAATCCTGGGTCTCCTATCAAGTTTCACGAGGAGTCAGGCATCGTCTCCTTTGGAGGCACTGATCTCCGCGTACCTCTGGAGTTTTCAAAGAATGTGATGCCTCCGGTCGCGATGAGGTGGGGAACTAGGTTTTTCTCTGTGGTCTCCACAGGGGATTCAGACATCCTTTCGTCTTGGGAGCTGCAAGACGAGCCTGCATTCAAGTCACTACAGGGATATCCAGCCTTATTTCGAGTCAGGGCATCGCGGTGTCCATTCCACTTGAGGCCGCAAACTCAGGATCCCTCTCACATACCTAGAGCTGAGAGAAGCCTCCTCTTGAGGTGCTTGTGGTAAGGTGGTATTCCTCTGGAGACGAATCCAGGAACTAACCTCTCTTTTCGAGTTGATTTTTGGTCCACAGAGTTCTTTCGTGTTGCTACAGTGACCTCAGGATCCCTCTATCCTTGAAACAGTGTTCTTGGGGTTTCTCTGGAGTGCCATCAAGGAAATCAAGGCTCCTTTCATGTGTGATGTGCAAGACGGAATTGCTCTGCACGCAGTACAGGGGAATCGGGCCTCATCTCGCATCGAGGGGGAAGTCTCATGGTTTTTCTCGAGTTGCGGCGGGAACCTGGGGTATATTCTCGAGTTACGACGGGGATGGCCCTTCCACCCACGTGTTTGTTCAGCCACGTCAGGACTCCTGCCTAGTTGAGAGGGACAACTCGGGATTCTCCTCGAGGCTTGGCACGGCAATTGGGACGCCTCTCCAGCTGAGGCGGGAGACCAAGGGTCCCTTTCCACGTGCCACAAGAATCCTGGGACTCCTATCAAGTTTCACAAGAGTCAGGCATCGTCTCCTTTGGAGGCACTGATCTCCGCGTAACTCTGGAGTTTTCAAAGGATGTGAGGCCTCCGGTCGCAATGAGGTGGGGAACTAGGTGTTTCTCTGTGGTCTCCACAGGGGATTCAGACATCCTTTCTTCTTGGGAGATGCAAGACGAGCCTGCATTCAAGTCACTGCAGGGATATCCGGCCTTATTTCGAGTCAGGGCATCGCGGTGTCCATTCCACTTGAGGCCGCAAACTCAGGGTCCCTCTCACATACCTAGAGCTGAGAGAAGCCTCCTCTTGAGGTGCTTGTGGTAAGGTGGTATTCCTCTGGAGTCGAAGCCAGGGACTAACCTCTCATCTCGAGTTGATTTTTGGCCCACGGAGCTCTTTCGTGTTGCTACAGTGACCTCAGGATCCCTCTAGCCTTGAAACAGTGTTCTTGGGGTTTCTCTGGAATGCCATCAAGGAAATCAAGGCTCCTTTCATGTGTGAGGTGCAAGACGGAATTGCTCTGCACGCAGTGCAGGGGAATCGGGCCTCATCTCGCGGCGAGGGGGAAGTCTCATGGTTTTTCTCGAGTTGCGGCGGGAACCTGGGGTATATTCTCGAGTTACGACGGGGATGCCCCTTCCACCCACGTGTTTCTTCAGCGACGTCAGGACTCCTGCCTAGTTGCGAGGGACAACTCTGGATTCTCCTCGAGGCTTGGCACGGCAATTGGGACGCCTCTCCAGCTGAGGCGGGAGACCAAGTGTCCCTTTCCAAGTGCCACAGGAATCCTGGGACTCCTATCAAGTTTCACGAGGAGTCAGGCATCGTCTCCTTTGGAGGCACTGATCTCCGCGTACCTCTGGAGTTTTCAAAGGATGTGAGGCCTCCGGTCGCGATGAGGTGGGGAACTAGGTCTTTCTCTGTGGTCTCCACAGGGGATTCAGACATCCTTTCATCTTGGCAGATGCAAGACGAGCCTGCATTCAAGTCACTGCAGGGATATCCAGCCTTATTTCGCGTCAGGGCATCGCGGTGTCCATTCCACTTGAGGCCGCAAACTCAGGGTCCCTCTCACATACCTAGAGCTGAGAGAAGCCTCCTCTTGAGGTGCTTGTGGTAAGGTGGTATTCCTCTGGAGTCGAAGCCAGGGACTAACCTCTCATCTCGAGTTGATTTTTGGCCCACGGAGCTCTTTCGTGTTGCTACAGTGACCTCAGGATCCCTCTAGCCTTGAAACAGTGTTCTTGGGGTTTCTCTGGAGTGCCATCAAGGAAATCAAGGCTCCTTTCATGTGTGATGTGCAACTCGGAATTGCTCTGCACGCAGTGCAGGGGAATCGGGGCTCATCTCGCGGCGAGGGGGAAGTCTCATGGTTTTTCTCGAGTTGCGGCGGGAACCTGGGGTATATTCTCGAGTTACGACGGGGATGGCCCTTCCACCCACGTGTTTCTTCAGCGACGACAGGACTCCTGCCTAGTTGCGAGGGACAACTCTGGATTCTCCTCGAGGCTTGACAGGGCAATTGGGACGCCTCTCCAGCTGAGGCGGGAGACCAAGTGTCCCTTTCCAAATGCCAGGGGAATCCTGGGACTCCTATCAAGTTTCATGAGGAGTCAGGCATCGTCTCCTTTGGAGGCACTGATCTGCGCGTACCTCTGGAGTTTTCAAAGGATGTGAGGCTATCGGTCGCGATGAGGTGGGGAACTAAGTCTTTCTCTGTGCTTTCCACAGGGGATTCAGACATCCTTTCGTCCCGGGAGATGCAAGACGAGCCTGCATTGAAGTCACTGCAGGGATATCCGGCCTTATTTCGAGTCAGGGCATCGCGGTGTCCATTCCACTTGAGGCCGCAAACTCAGGGTCCCTCTCACATACCTAGAGCTGAGAGAAGCCTCCTCTTGAGGTGCTTGTGGAAAGGTGGTATTCCTCTGGAGACGAATCCAGGGACTAACCTCTCTTTTCGAGTTGATTTTTGGTCCACAGAGTTCTTTCGTGTTGCTACAGTGACCTCAGGATCCCTCTATCCTTGAAACAGTGTTCTTGGGGTTTCTCTGGAGTGCCATGAAGGAAATCAAGGCTCCTTTCATGTGTGATGTGCAAGACGGAATTGCTCTGCACGCAGTACAGGGGAATCGGGCCTCATCTCGCATCGAGGGGGAAGTCTCATGGTTTTTCTCGAGTTGCGGCGGGAACCTGGGGTATATTCTCGAGTTACGACGGGGATGGCCCTTCCACCCACGTGTTTGTTCAGCCACGTCAGGACTCCTGCCTAGTTGCGAGGGACAACTCGGGATTCTCCTCGAGGCTTGGCAGGGCAATTGGAACGCCTCTCCAGCTGAGGCGGGAGACCAAGGGTCCCTTTCCACGTGCCACAAGAATCCTGGGACTCCTATCAAGTTTCACGAGGAGTCAGGCATCGTCTCCTTTGGAGGCACTGATCTCCGCGTACCTCTGGAGTTTTCAAAGGATGTGAGGCCTGCGGTCGCGATAAGGTGGGGAACTAGGTGTTTCTCTGTGGTCTCCACAGGGGATTCAGACATCCTTTCTTCTTGGGAGATGCAAGACGAGCCTGCATTCAAGTCACTGCAGGCATATCCGGCCTTATTTCGAGTCAGGGCATCGCGGTGTCCATTCCACTTGAGGCCGCAAACTCAGGATCCCTCTCACATATCTAGAGCTGAGAGAAGCCTCCTCTTGAGGTGCTTGTGGTAAGGTGGTATTCCTCAGGAGTCGAAGCCAGGGACTAACCTCTCATCTCTTGTTGATTCTTGGTCCACGGAGCTCTTTCGTGTTGCTACAGTGACCTCAGGATCCCTCTAGCCTTGAAACAGTGTTCTTGGGGTTTCTCTGGAGTGCCATCAAGGAAATCAAGGCTCCTTTCATGTGTGATGTGCAACACGGAATTGCTCTGCACGCAGTGCAGGGGAATCGGGCCTCATCTCGCGGCGAGGGGGAAGTCTCATGGTTTTTCTCGAGTTGCGGCGGGAACCTGGGGTATATTCTCGAGTTACGACGGGGATGGCCCTTCCACCCACGTGTTTCTTCAGCGACGTCAGGACTCCTGCCTAGTTGCGAGGGACAACTCTGGATTCTCCTCGAGGCTTGGCAGGGCAATTGGGACGCCTCTCCAGCTGAGGCGGGAGACCAAGTGTCCCTTTCCAAGTGCCACAGGAATCCTGGGACTCCTATCAAGTTTCACGAGGAGTCAGGCATCGTCTCCTTTGGAGGCACTGATCTCCGCGTACCTCTGGAGTTTTCAAAGGATGTGAGGCCTCCGGTCGCGATGAGGTGGGGAACTAGGTCTTTCTCTGTGGTCTCCACAGGGGATTCAGACATCCTTTCATCTTGGCAGATGCAAGACGAGCCTGCATTCAAGTCACTGCGGGGATATCTAGCCTTATTTCGCGTCAGGGCATCGCGGTGTCCATTCCACTTGAGGCCGCAAACTCAGGATCCCTCTCACATACCTAGAGCTGAGAGAAGCCTCCTCTTGAGGTGCTTGTGGTAAGGTGGTATTCCTCTGGAGTCGAAGCCAGGGACTAACCTCTCATCTCGAGTTGATTTTTGGCCCACGGAGCTCTTTCGTGTTGCTACAGTGACCTCAGGATCCCTCTAGCCTTGAAACAGTGTTCTTGGGGTTTCTCTGGAGTGCCATCAAGGAAATCAAGGCTCCTTTCATGTGTGATGTGCAACACGGAATTGCTCTGCACGCAGTGCAGGGGAATCGGGCCTCATCTCGCGGCGAGGGGGAAGTCTCATGGTTTTTCTCGAGTTGCGGCGGGAACCTGGGGTATATTCTCGAGTTACGACGGGGATGGCCCTTCCACCCACGTGTTTCTTCAGCGACGTCAGGACTCCTGCCTAGTTGCGAGGGACAACTCTGGATTCTCCTCGAGGCTTGACAGGGCAATTGGGACGCCTCTCCAGCTGAGGCGGGAGACCAAGTGTCCCTTTCCAAATGCCACAGGAATCCTGGGACTCCTATCAAGTTTCATGAGGAGTCAGGCATCGTCTCCTTTGGAGGCACTGATCTCCGCGTACCTCTGGAGTTTTCAAAGGATGTGAGGCTATCGGTCGCGATGAGGTCGGGAACTAAGTCTTTCTCTGTGCTTTCCACAGGGGATTCAGACATCCTTTCGTCCTGGGAGATGCAAGACGCGCCTGCATTGAAGTCACTGCAGGGATATCCGGCCTTATTTCGAGTCAGGGCATCGTGGTGTCCATTCCACTTGAGGCCGCAAACTCAGGGTCCCTCTCACATACCTAGAGCTGAGAGAAGCCTCCTCTTGAGGTGCTTGTGGTAAGGTGGTATTCCTCTGGAGACGAATCCAGGGACTAACCTCTCTTTTCGAGTTGATTTTTGGTCCACAGAGTTCTTTCGTGTTGCTACAGTGACCTCAGGATCCCTCTATCCTTGAAACAGTGTTCTTGGGGTTTCTCTGGAGTGCCATCAAGGAAATCAAGGCTCCTTTCATGTGTGATGTGCAAGACGGAATTGCTCTGCACGCAGTACAGGGGAATCGGGCCTCATCTCGCATCGAGGGGGAAGTCTCATGGGTTTTCTCGAGTTCCGGCGGGAACCTGGGGTATATTCTCGAGTTACGACGGGGATGGCCCTTCCACCCACGTGTTTGTTCAGCCACGTCAGGACTCCTGCCTAGTTGCGAGACACAACTCGGGATTCTCCTCGAGGCTTGGCAGGGCAATTGGAACGCCTCTCCAGCTGAGGCGGGAGACCAAGGGTCCCTTTCCACGTGCCACAAGAATCCAGGGACTCCTATCAAGTTTCACGAGGAGTCAGGCATAGTCTCCTTTGGAGGCACTGATCTCCGCGTACCTCTGGAGTTTTCAAAGGATGTGAGGCTATCGGTCGCGATGAGGTGGGGAACTAGGTCTTTCTCTGTGCTTTCCACAGGGGATTCAGACATCCTTTCTTCTTGGGAGATGCAAGACGAGCCTGCATTCAAGTCACTGCAGGCATATCCGGCCTTATTTCGAGTCAGGGCATCGCGGTGTCCATTCCACTTGAGGCCGCAAACTCAGGATCCCTCTCACATACCTAGAGCTGAGAGAAGCCTCCTCTTGAGGTGCTTGTGGTAAGGTGGTATTCCTCAGGAGTCGAAGCCAGGGACTAACCTCTCATCTCGTGTTGATTCTTGGTCCACGAAGCTCTTTCGTGTTGCTACAGAGACCTCAGGATCCCTCTAGCCTTGAAACAGTGTTCTTGGGGTTTCTCTGGAGTGCCATGAAGGAAATCAAGGCTCCTTTCATGTGTGATGTGCAACACGGAACTGCTCTGCACGCAGTGCAGGGGAATCGGGCCTCATCTCGCGGCGAGGGGGAAGTCTCATGGTTTTTCTCGAGTTGCGGCGGGAACCTGGGGTATATTCTCGAGTTACGACGGGGATGGCCCTTCCACCCACATGTTTGTTCAGCCACGTCAGGACTCCTGCCTAGTTGCGAGGGACAACTCGGGATTCTCCTCGAGGCTTGGCAGGGCAATTGGAACGCCTCTCCAGCTGAGGCGGGAGACCAAGGGTCCCTTTCCACGTGCCACAGGAATCCTGGGTCTCCTATCAAGTTTCACGAGGAGTCAGGCATCGTCTCCTTTGGAGGAACTGATCTCCGCATACCTCTGGAGTTTTCAAAGAATTTGAGGCCTCCTGTCGCGATGAGGTGGGGAACTAGGTCTTTCTCTGTGGTCTCCACAGGGGATTCAGACACCCTTTCGTCTTGGGAGATGCAAGACGAGCCTGCATTTCAGTCACTGCAGGGATATCCGGCCTTATTTCGAGTCAGGGCATCGCGGTGTCCATTCCACTTGACGCCACAAACTCAGGGTCCCTCTCACATACCTAGAGCTGAGAGAAGCCTTCTCTTGAGGTGCTTGTGGTAAGGTGGTATTCCTCTGGAGTCGAAGCCAGGGACTAACCTCTCATCTCGAGTTGATTTTTGGTCCACGGAGCTCTTTCGTGTTGCTACAGTGACCTCAGGATCCCTCTAGCCTTGAAACAGTGTTCTTGGGGTTTCTCTGGAGTGCCATGAAGGAAATCAAGGCTCCTTTCATGTGTGATGTGCAACACAGAATTGCTCTGCACGCAGTGCAGGGGAATCGGGCCTCATCTCGCGGCGAGGGGGAAGTCTCATGGTTTTTCTCGATTTGCGACGGGAACCTGGGGTATATTCTCGAGTTACGACGGGGATGGCCCTTCCACACACGTGTGTGTTCAGCCACGTCAGGACTCTTGCCTAGTTGCGAGACACAACTCTGGATTCTCCTCGAGGCTTGGCAAGGCAATTGGGACGCCTCTCCAGCTGAGGCGGGAGACCAAGGGTCCCTTTCCACGTGCCACAGGAATCCTGGGACTCCTATCAAGTTTCACGAGGAGTCAGGCATCGTCTCCTTTGGAGGCACTGATCTCCGCGTACCTCTGGAGTTTTCAAAGGATGTGAGGCCTCCGGTTGCGATGAGGTGGGGAACTAGGTCTTTCTCTGTGGTCTCCACAGGGGATTCAGACATCCTTTCATCTTGGGAGATGCAAGACGAGCCTGCATTCAAGTCACTGCAGGGATATCCAGCCTTATTTCGCGTCAGGGCATCGCGGTGTCCATTCCACTTGAGGCCGCAAACTCAGGGACCCTCTCACATACCTAGAGCTGAGAGAAGCCTCCTCTTGAGGTGCTTGTGGTAATGTGGTATTCCTCTGGAGTCGAAGCCAGGGACTAACCTCTCATCTCGAGTTGAATTTTGGCCCACGGAGCTCTTTCGTGTTGCTACAGTGACCTCAGGTACCCTCTAGCCTTGAAACAGTGTTCTTGGGGTTTCTCTGGAGTGCCATGAAGGAAATCAAGGCTCCTTTCATGTGTGATGTGCAACACGGAATTGCTCTGCACGCAGTGCAGGGGAATCGGGCCTCATCTCGCGGCGAGGGGGAAGTCTCATGGTTTTTCTCGAGTTGCGGCGGGAACCTGGGGTATATTCTCGAGTTACGACGGGGATGGCCCTTCCACCCACGTGTTTCTTCAGCGACGTCTGGACTCCTGCCTAGTTGCGAGGGACAACTCTGGATTCTCCTCGAGGCTTGGCAGGGCAATTGGGACGCCTCTCCAGCTGAGGCGGGAGACCAAGTGTCCCTTTCCAAGTGCCACAGGAATCCTGGGACTCCTATAAAGTTTCACGAGGAGTCAGGCATCGTCTCCTTTGGAGGCACTGATCTCCGCGTACCTCTGGAGTTTTCAAAGGATGTGAGGCTATCAGTCGCGATGAGGTTGGGAACTAAGTATTTCTCTGTGCTTTTCACAGGGGATTCAGACATCCTTTCGTCCTGGGAGATGCAAGACGAGCCTGCATTGAAGTCACTGCAGGGATATCCGGCCTTATTTCGAGTCAGGGCATCGCGGTGTCCATTCCACTTGAGGCCGCAAACTCAGGGTCCCTCTCACATACCTAGAGCTGAGAGAAGCCTCCTCTTGAGGTGCTTGTGGTAAGGTGGTATTCTTCTGGAGACGAATCCAGGGACTAACCTCTCTTTTCGAGTTGATTTTTGGTCCACAGAGTTCTTTCGTGTTGCTACAGTGACCTCAGGATCCCTCTAGCCTTGAAACAGTGTTCTTGGGGTTTCTCTGGAGTGCCATCAAGGAAATCAAGGCTCCTTTCATGTGTGATGTGCAAGACGGAATTGCTCTGCACGCAGTACAGGGGAATCGGGCCTCATCTCGCATCGAGGGGGAAGTCTCATGGTTTTTCTAGAGTTGCGGCGGGAACCTGGGGTATATTCTCGAGTTACGACGGGGATGGCCCTTCCACAAACGTGTGTGTTCAGCCACGTCAGGACTCCTGCCTAGTTGCGAGGGACAACTCGGGATTCTCCTCGAGGCTTTGCAGGGCAATTGGGACGCCTCTCCAGCTGAGACGGGAGACCAAGGATCCCTTTCCACGTCCACAGGAATCCTGGGTCTCCTATCAAGTTTCACGAGGAGTCAGGCATCGTCTCCTTTGGAGGCACTGATCTCCGCATACCTCTGGAGTTTTCAAAGGATTTGAGGCCTCCTGTAGCGATGAGGTGGGGAACTAGGTCTTTCTCTGTGGTCTCCACAGGGGATTCAGACACCCTTTCGTCTTGGGAGATGCAAGACGAGCCTGCATTCCAGTCACTGCAGGGATATCCGGCCTTATTTCGAGTCAGGGCATCGCGGTGTCCATTCCACTTGAGGCCGCAAACTCAGGGTCCCTCTCACATACCTAGCGCTGAGAGAAGCCTCCTCTTGAGGTGCTTGTGGTAAGGTGGTATTCCTCTGGAGACGAATCCAGGGACTAACCTCTCTTTTCGAGTTGATTTTTGGTCCACAGAGTTCTTTTGTGTTGCTACAGTGACCTCAGGATCCCTCTATCCTTGAAACAGTGTTCTTGGGGTTTCTCTGGAATGCCATCAAGGAAATCAAGGCTCCTTTCATGTGTGATGTGCAAGACGGAATTGCTCTGCACGCAGTACAGGGGAATCGGGCCTCATCTCGCATCGAGGGGGAAGTCTCATGGTTTTTCTCGAGTTGCGGCGGGAACCTGGGGTATATTCTCGAGTTACGACGGGGATGGCCCTTCCACCCACGTGTTTGTTCAGCCACGTCAGGACTCCTGCCTAGTTGCGAGGGACAACTTGGGATTCTCCTCGAGGCTTGGCAGGGCAATTGGAATGCCTCTCCAGCTGAGGCGGGAGACCAAGGGTCCCTTTCCACGTGCCACAAGAATCCAGGGACTCCTATCAAGTTTCACGAGGAGTCAGGCATCGTCTCCTTTGGAGGCACTGATCTCCGCGTACCTCTGGAGTTTTCAAAGGATGTGAGGCCTCCGGTCGCGATGAGGTGGGGAACTAGGTCTTTCTCTGTGGTCTCCACAGGGGATTCAGACATCCTTTCTTCTTGGGAGATGCAAGACGAGCCTGCATTCAAGTCACTGCAGGCATATCCGGCCTTATTTCGAGTCAGGGCATCGCGGTGTCCATTCCACTTGAGGCCGCAAACTCAGGATCCCTCTCACATACCTAGAGCTGAGAGAAGCCTCCTCTTGAGGTGCTTGTGGTAAGGTGGTATTCCTCAGGAGTCGAAGCCAGGGACTAACCTCTCATCTCGTGTTGATTCTTGGTCCACGGAGCTCTTTCGTGTTGCTACAGTGACCTCAGGATCCCTCTAGCCTTGAAACAGTGTTCTTGGGGTTTCTCTGGAGTGCCATGAAGGAAATCAAGGCTCCTTTCATGTGTGTTGTGCAACACAGAATTGCTCTGCACGCAATGCAGGGGAATCGGGCCTCATCTCGCGGCGAGGGGGAAGTCTCATGGTTTTTCTCGAGTTGCGGCGGGAACCTGGGGTATATTCTCGAGTTACGACGGGGATGGCCCTTCCACACACGTGTTTGTTCAGCCACGTCAGGACTCTTGCCTAGTTGCGAGACACAACTCGGGATTCTCCTCGAGGCTTGGCAAGGCAATTGGGACGCCTCTCCAGCTGCGGCGGGAGACCAAGTGTCCCTTTCCAAGTGCCACAGGAATCCTGGGACTCCTGTCAAGTTTCACGAGGAGTCAGGCATCGTCTCCTTTGGAGGCACTGATCTCCGCGTACCTCTGGAATTTTCAAAGGATGTGAGGCTATCGGTCGCGATGAGGTGGGGAACTAAGTCTTTCTCTGTGCTTTCCACAGGGGATTCAGACATCCTTTCGTCCTGGGAGATGCAAGACGAGCCTGCATTGAAGTCACTGCAGGGATAACCGGTCTTATTTCGAGTCAGGGCATCGCGGTGTCCATTCCACTTGAGGCCGCAAACTCAGGGTCCCTCTCACATACCTAGAGCTGAGAGAAGCCTCCTCTTGAGGTGCTTGTGGTAAGGTGGTATTCCTCTGGAGACGAATCCAGGGACTAACCTCTCTTTTCGAGTTGATTTTTGGTCCACAGAGTTCTTTCGTGTTGCTACAGTGACCTCAGGATCCCTCTATCCTTGAAACAGTGTTCTTGGGGTTTCTCTGGAGTGCCATCAAGGAAATCAAGGCTCCTTTCATGTGTGATGTGCAACACGGAATTGCTCGGCACGCAGTGCAGGGGAATCGGGCCTCATCTCGCGGCGAGGGGGAAGTCTCATGGTTTTTCTCGAGTTGCGGCGGGAACCTGGGGTATATTCTCGAGTTACGACGGGGATGGCCCTTCCACCCACGTGTTTCTTCAGCGACGTCAGGACTCCTGCCTAGTTGAGAGGGACAACTCGGGATTCTCCTCGAGGCTTGGCAGGGCAATTGGGACGCCTTTCCAGCTGAGGCGGGAGACCAAGTGTCCCTTTCCAAGTGCCACAGGTATCCTGGGTCTCCTATCAAGTTTCATGAGGAGTCAGGCATCGTCTCCTTTGGAGGCACTGATCTCCGCGTACCTCTGGAGTTTTCAAAGGATGTGAGGCTATCGGTCGCGATGAGGTGGGGAACTAAGTCTATCTCTGTGCTTTCCACAGGGGATTCAGACATCCTTTCTTCCTGGGAGATGCAAGACGAGCCTGCATTGAAGTCACTGCAGGGATATCCGGCCTTATTTCGAGTCAGGGCATCGCGGTGTCCATTCCATTTGAGGCCGCAAACTCAGGGTCCCTCTCACATACATAGAGCTGAGAGAAGCCTCCTCTTGAGGTGCTTGTGGTAAGGTGGTATTCCTCAGGAGTCGAAGCCAGGGACTAACCTCTCATCTCGTGTTGATTCTTGGTCCACGGAGCTCTTTCGTGTTGCTACAGTGACCTCAGGATCCCTCTAGCCTTGAAACAGTGTTCTTGGGGTTTCTCTGGAGTGCCATGAAGGAAATCAAGGCTCCTTTCATGTGTGATGTGCAACACGGAATTGCTCTGCACGCAGTGCAGGGGAATCGGGCCTCATCTCGCGGCGAGGGGGAAGTCTCATGGTTTTTCTCGAGTTGCGGCGGGAACCTGGGGTATATTCTCGAGTTACGACGGGGATGGCCCTTCCACACACGTGTGTGTTCAGCCATGTCAGGACTCCTGCCTAGTTGCGAAGGACAACTCGGGATTCTCCTCGAGGCTTTGCAGGGCAATTGGGACGCCTCTCCAGCTGAGACGGGAGACCAAGGGTCCCTTTCCACGTGCCACAGGAATCCTGGGTCTCCTATCAAGTTTCACGAGGAGTCAGCATCGTCTCCTTTGGAGGCACTGATCTCCGCGTACCTCTGGAGTTTTCAAAGGATGTGAGGCCTCCGGTCGCGATGAGGTGGGGAACTAGGTCTTTCTCTGTGGTCTCCACAGGGGATTCAGACATCCTTTCATCTTGGGAGATGCAAGACAAGCCTGCATTCAAGTCACTGCAGGGATATCCAGCCTTATTTCGCGTCAGGGCATCGCGGTGTCCATTCCACTTGAGGCCGTAAACTCAGGGTCCCTCTCTTATACCTAGAGCTGAGTGAAGTCTCCTCTTGAGGTGCTTGTGGTAAGGTGGTATTCCTCTGGAGTCGAAGCCAGGGACTAACCTCTCATCTCGAGTTGATTTTTGGCCCACGGAGCTCTTTCGTGTTGCTACAGTGACCTCAGGATCACTCTAGCCTTGAAACAGTGTTCTTGGGGTTTCTCTGGAGTGCCATCAAGGAAATCAAGGCTCCTTTCATGTGTGATGTGCAACACGGAATTGCTCTGCAGGCAGTGCAGGGGAATCGGGCCTCATCTCGCGGCGAGGGGGAAGTCTCATGGTTTTTCTCGAGTTGCGGCGGGAACCTGGGGTATATTCTCGAGTTACGACGGGGATGGCCCTTCCACCCACGTGTTTCTTCATCGACGTCAGGACTCCTGCCTAGTTGCGAGGGACAACTCGGGATTCTCCTCGAGGCTTTACAGGGCAATTGGGATGCCTCTCCAGATGAGACGGGAGACCAAGTGTCCCTTTCCACGTGCCACAGGAATCCTGGGTCTCCTATCAAGTTTCACGAGGAGTCAGGCATCGTTTCCTTTGGAGGCACTGATCTCCGCATACCTCTGGAGTTTTCAAAGGATTTGAGGCCTCCTGTCGCAATGAGGTGGGGAACTAGGTCTTTCTCTGTGGTCTCCACAGGGGATTCAGACACCCTTTCGTCTTGGGAGATGCAAGACGAGCCTGCATTCCAGTCACTGCAGGGATATCCAGCCTTATTTCGAGTCAGGTCATCGCGGTGTCCATTCCACTTGAGGCCGCAAACTCAGGGTCCCTCTCACATACATAGAGCTGAGAGAAGCCTCCTCTTGAGGTGCTTATGGTAAGGTGGTATTCCTCTGTAGTCGAAGCCAGGGACTAACCTCTCATCTCGAGTTGATTTTTGGTCCACGGAGCTCTTTCGTGTTGCTACAGGGACCTCAGGATCCCTCTAGCCTTGAAACAGTGTTCTTGGGGTTTCTCTGGAGTGCCATCAAGGAAATCAAGGCTCCTTTCATGTGTAATGTGCAACACAAAATTGCTCGGCACGCAGTGCAGGGGAATCGGGCCTCATCTCCCGGCGAGGGGGAAGTCTCATGGTTTTTCTCGAGTTGCGGCGGGAACCTGGGGTATATTCTCGAGTTACGACGGGGATGGCCCTTCCACACACGTGTTTGTTCAGCCACGTCAGGACTCTTGCCTAGTTGCGAGACACAACTCGGGATTCTCCTCGAGGCTTGGCAAGGCAATTGGGACGCCTCTCCAGCTGAGGCGGGAGACCAAGGGTCCTTTTCCACGTGCCACAGGAATCCTGGGACTCCTATCAAGTTTCACGAGGAGTCAGGCATCGTCTCCTTTGGAGGCACTGATCTCCGCGTACCTCTGGAGTTTTCAAAGGATGTGAGGCTATCGGTCGCGATGAGGTGGGGAACTAAGTCGATCTCTGTGCTATCCACAGGGGATTCAGACATCCTTTCGTCCTGGGAGATGCAAGACGAGCCTGCATTGAAGTCACTGCAGGGATATCCAGCCTTATTTCGAGTTAGGGCATCGCGGTGTCCATTCCACTTGAGGCCGCAAACTCAGGGTCCCTCTCACATACCTAGAGCTGAGAGAAGCCTCCTCTTGAGGTGCTTGTGGTAAGGTGGTATACCTCTGGAGACGAATCCAGGGACTAACCTCTCTTTTCGACTTGATTTTTGGTCCACAGAGTTCTTTCGTGTTGCTACAGTGACCTCAGGATCCCTCTATCCTTGAAACAGTGTTCTTGGGGTTTCTCTGGAGTGCCATGAAGGAAATCAAGGCTCCTTTCATGTGTGATGTGCAAGACGGAATTGCTCTGCACGCAGTACAGGGGAATCGGGCCTCATCTCGCATCGAGGGGGAAGTCCATGGTTTTTCTCGAGTTGCGGCGGGAACCTGGGGTATATTCTCGAGTTACGACGGGGATGGCCCTTCCACCCACGTGTTTGTTCAGCCACGTCAGGACTCCTGCCTAGTTGCGAGGGACAACTCGGGATTCTCCTCGAGGCTTGGCACGGCAATTGGAACGCCTCTCCAGCTGAGGCGGGAGACCAAGGGTCCCTTTCCACGTGCCACAAGAATCCTGGGACTCCTATCAAGTTTCACGAGGAGTCAGGCATCGTCTCCTTTGGAGACACTGATCTCCGCGTACCTCTGGAGTTTTCAAAGGATGTGAGGCCCCCGTCGCGATGAGGTGGGGAACTAGGTGTTTCTCTGTGGTCTCCACAGGGGATTCAGACATCCTTTCTTCTTGGGAGATGCAAGACGAGCCTGCATTCAAGTCACTGCAGGGATATCCGGCCTTATTTCGAGTCAGGGCATCGCGGTGTCCATTCCACTTGAGGCCGCAAACTCAGGGTCCCTCTCACATACCTAGAGCTGAGAGAAGCCTCCTCTTGAGGTGCTTGTGGTAAGGTGGTATTCCTCTGGAGTCGAATCCAGGAACTAACCTCTCATCTCGAGTTGATTTTTGGCCCACGGAGCTCTTTCGTGTTGCTACAGTGACCTCAGGATCCCTCTAGCCTTGAAACAGTGTTCTTGGGGTTTCTCTGGAGTGCCATCAAGGAAATCAAGGCTCCTTTCATGTGTGATGTGCAACACGGAATTGCTCTGCACGCAGTGCAGGGGAATCGGGCCTCATCTCGCGGCGAGGGGGAAGTCTCATGGTTTTTCTCGAGTTGCGGCGGGAACCTGGGGTATATTCTCGAGTTACGACGGGGATGGCCCTTCCACCCACGTGTTTCTTCAGCGACGTCAGGACTCCTGCCTAGTTGCGAGGGACAACTCGGGATTCTCCTCGAGGCTTTGCAGGGCAATTGGGACGCCTCTCCAGCTGAGACGGGAGACCAAGGGTCCCTTTCCACGTGCCACAGGAATCCTGGGTCTCCTATCAAGTTTCACGAGGAGTCAGGCATCGTCTCCTTTGGAGGCGCTGATCTCCGCGTACCTCTGGAGTTTTCAAAGGATGTGAGGCTATCGGTCGCGATGAGGTGGGGAACTAGGTGTTTCTCTGTGCTATCCACAGGGGATTCAGACATCCTTTCGTCCTGGGAAATGCAAGACGAGCCTGCATTGAAGTCACTGCAGGGATATCCAGCCTTATTTCGAGTCAGGGCATCGCGGTGTCCATTCCACTTGAGGCCGCAAACTCAGGGTCCCTCTCACATACCTAGAGCTGAGAGAAGCCTCCTCTTGAGGTGATTGTGGTAAGGTGGTATTCCTCTGGAGACGAATCCAGGGACTAACCTCTCTTTTCGACTTGATTTTTGGTCCACAGAGTTCTTTCGTGTTGCTACAGTGACCTCAGGATCCCTCTATTCTTGAAACAGTGTTCTTGGGGTTTCTCTGGAGTGCCATGAAGGAAATCAAGGCTCCTTTCATATGTGATGTGCAAGACGGAACTGCTCTGCACGCAGTACAGTGGAATCGGGCCTCATCTCGCATCGAGGGGGAAGTCTCATGGTTTTTCTCGAGTTGCGGCGGGAACCTGGGGTATATTCTCGAGTTACGACGGGGATGGCCCTTCCACCCACGTGTTTGTTCAGCCACGTCAGGACTCCTGCCTAGTTGCGAGGGACAACTCGGGATTCTCCTCGAGGCTTGGCACGGCAATTGGAACGCCTCTCCAGCTGAGGCGGGAGACCAGCGTCCCTTTCAACGTGCCACAAGAATCCTGGGACTCCTATCAAGTTTCACGAGGAGTCAGGCATCGTCTCCTTTGGAGGCACTGATCTCCGCGTACCTCTGGAGTTTTCAAAGGATGTGAGGCCTCCGGTCGCGATGAGGTGGGGAACTAGGTCTTTCTCTGTGGTCTCCACAGGGGATTCAGACATCCTTTCTTTTTGGGAGATGCAAGACGAGCCTGCATTCAAGTCACTGCAGGGATATCCGGCCTTATTTCGAGTCAGGGCATCGCGGTGTCCATTCCACTTGAGGCCGCAAACTCAGGGTCCCTCTCACATACCTAGAGCTGAGAGAAGCCTCCTCTTGAGGTGCTTGTGGTAAGGTGGTATTCCTCTGGAGTCGAAGCCAGGGACTAACCTCTCATCTCGAGTTGATTTTTGGCCCACGGAGCTCTTTCGTGTTGCTACAGTGACTTCAGGATCCCTCTAGCCTTGAAACAGTGTTCTTGGGGTTTCTCTGGAGTGCCATCAAGGAAATCAAGGCTCCTTTCATGTGTGATGTGCAACACAGAATTGCTCTGCACGCAGTGCAGGGGAATCGGGCCTCATCTCGCGGCGAGGGGGAAGTCTCATGGTTTTTCTCGAGTTGCGGCGGGAACCTGGGGTATATTCTCGAGTTACGACGGGGATGGCCCTTCCACCCACGTGTTTCTTCAGCGACGTCAGGACTCCTGCCTAGTTGCGAGGGACAACTCGGGATTCTCCTCGAGGCTTTGCAGGGCAATTGGGACGCCTCTCCAGCTGAGACGGGAGACCAAGGGTCCCTTTCCACGTGCCACAGGAATCCTGGGTCTCCTATCAAGTTTCACGAGGAGTCAGGCATCGTCTCCTTTGGAGGCACTGATCTCCGCGTACCTCTGGAGTTTTCAAAGGATGTGAGGCATCGGGTCGCGATGAGGTGGGGAACTAGGTCTTTCTCTGTGGTCTCCACAGGGGATTCAGACATCCTTTCGTCTTGGGAGATGCAAGACGAGCCTGCATTCCAGTCACTGCAGGGATATCCGTCCTTATTTCGAGTCAGGGCATCGCGGTGTCCATTCCACTTGAGGCCGCAAACTCAGGGTCCCTCTCACATACCTAGAGCTGAGAGAAGCCTCCTCTTGAGGTGCTTGTGGTAAGGTGGTATTCCTCTGGAGTCGAAGCCAGGGACTAACCTCTCATCTCGAGTTGATTTTTGGCCCACGGAGCTCTTTGGTGTTGCTACAGTGACCTCAGGATCCCTCTAGCCTTGAAACAGTGTTCTTGGGGTTTCTCTGGAGTGCCATCAAGGAAATCAAGGCTCCTTTCATGTGTGATGTGCAACACGGAATTGCTCTGCACGCAGTGCAGGGGAATCGGGCCTCATCTCGCGGCGAGTGGGATGTCTCATGGTTTTTCTCGAGTTGCGTCGGGAACCTGGGGTATATTCTCGAGTTACGACGGGGATGGCCCTTCCACCCACGTGATTCTTCAGCGACGTCAGGACTCCTGCCTAGTTGCGAGGGACAACTCTGGATTCTCCTCAAGGCTTTGCAGGGCAATTGGGACGCCTCTCCAGCTGAGGCGGGAGACCAAGTGTCCCTTTCCAAGTGCCACAGGAATCCTGGGACTCCTGTCAAGTTTCACGAGGAGTCAGGCATCATCTCCTTTGGAGGCACTGATCTCTGCGTACCTCTGGAGTTTTCAAAGGATGTGAGGCTATCGGTCGCGATGAGGTTGGGAACTAAGTCTTTCTCTGTGCTTTCCACAGGGGATTCAGACATCCTTTCGTCCTGGGAGATGCAAGACGAGCCTGCATTCAAGTCACTGCAGGGATATCCAGCCTTATTTCGAGTCAGGGCATCGCGGTGTCCATTCCACTTGAGGCCGCAAACTCAGGGTCCCTCTCACATACCTAGAGCTGAGAGAAGCCTCCTCTTGAGGTGCTTGTGGTTAGGTGGTATTCCTCTGGAGACGAATCCAGGGACTAACCTCTCTTTTCGAGTTGATTTTTGGTCCACAGAGTTCTTTCGTGTTGCTACAGTGACCTCAGGATCCCTCTAGCCTTGAAACAGTGTTCTTGGGGTTTCTCTGGAGTGCCATCAAGGAAATCAAGGCTCCTTTCATGTGTGATGTGCAAGACGGAATTGCTCTGCACGCAGTTCAGGGGAATCGGGCCTCATCTCGCGGCGAGGGGGAAGTCTCATGGTTTTTCTCGAGTTGCGGCGGGAACCTGGGGTATATTCTCGAGTTACGACGGGGATGGCCCTTCCACTAACGTGTGTGTTCAGCCATGTCAGGACTCCTGCCTAGTTGTGAGGGACAACTCGGGATTCTCCTCGAGGCTTTGCAGGGCAATTGGGACGCCTCTCCAGCTGAGACGGGAGACCAAGGGTCCCTTTCCACGTGCCACAGGAATCCTGGGTCTCCTATCAAGTTTCACGAGGAGTCAGGCATCGTCTCCTTTGGAGGCGCTGATCTCCGCGTACCTCTGGAGTTTTCAAAGGATGTGAGGCCTCCGGTCGCGATGAGGTGGGGAACTAGGTGTTTCTCTGTGCTATCCACAGGGGATTCAGACATCCTTTCGTCCTGGGAAATGAAAGACGAGCCTGCATTGAAGTCACTGCAGGGATATCCAGCCTTATTTCGAGTCAGGGCATCGCGGTGTCCATTCCACTTGAGGCCGCAAACTCAGGGTCCCTCTCACATACCTAGAGCTGAGAGAAGCCTCCTCTTGAGGTGATTGTGGTAAGGTGGTATTCCTCTGGAGACGAATCCAGGGACTAACCTCTCTTTTCGACTTGATTTTTGGTCCACAGAGTTCTTTCGTGTTGCTACAGTGACCTCAGGATCCCTCTATTCTTGAAACAGTGTTCTTGGGGTTTCTCTGGAGTGCCATGAAGGAAATCAAGGCTCCTTTCATATGTGATGTGCAAGACGGAACTGCTCTGCACGCAGTACAGTGGAATCGGGCCTCATCTCGCATCGAGGGGGAAGTCTCATGGTTTTTCTCGAGTTGCGGCGGGAACCTGGGGTATATTCTCGAGTTACGACGGGGATGGCCCTTCCACCCACGTGTTTGTTCAGCCACGTCAGGACTCCTGCCTAGTTGCGAGGGACAACTCGGGATTCTCCTCGAGGCTTGGCACGGCAATTGGAACGCCTCTCCAGCTGAGGCGGGAGACCAGCGTCCCTTTCAACGTGCCACAAGAATCCTGGGACTCCTATCAAGTTTCACGAGGAGTCAGGCATCGTCTCCTTTGGAGGCACTGATCTCCGCGTACCTCTGGAGTTTTCAAAGGATGTGAGGCCTCCGGTCGCGATGAGGTGGGGAACTAGGTCTTTCTCTGTGGTCTCCACAGGGGATTCAGACATCCTTTCTTCTTGGGAGATGCAAGACGAGCCTGCATTCAAGTCACTGCAGGGATATCCGGCCTTATTTCGAGTCAGGGCATCGCGGTGTCCATTCCACTTGAGGCCGCAAACTCAGGGTCCCTCTCACATACCTAGAGCTGAGAGAAGCCTCCTCTTGAGGTGCTTGTGGTAAGGTGGTATTCCTCTGGAGTCGAAGCCAGGGACTAACCTCTCATCTCGAGTTGATTTTTGGCCCACGGAGCTCTTTCGTGTTGCTACAGTGACCTCAGGATCCCTCTAGCCTTGAAACAGTGTTCTTGGGGTTTCTCTGGAGTGCCATCAAGGAAATCAAGGCTCCTTTCATGTGTGATGTGCAACACGGAATTGCTCTGCACGCAGTGCAGGGGAATCGGGCCTCATCTCGCGGCGAGGGGGAAGTCTCATGGTTTTTCTAGAGTTGCGGCGGGAACCTGGGGTATATTCTCGAGTTACGACGGGGATGGCCCTTCCACCCACGTGTTTCTTCAGCGACGTCAGGACTCCTGCCTAGTTGCGAGGGACAACTCGGGATTCTCCTCGAGGCTTTGCAGGGCAATTGGGACGCCTCTCCAGCTGAGACGGGAGACCAAGGGTCCCTTTCCACGTGCCACAGGAATCCTGGGTCTCCTATCAAGTTTCACGAGGAGTCAGGCATCGTCTCCTTTGGAGGCACTGATCTCCGCGTACCTCTGGAGTTTTCAAAGGATGTGAGGCATCGGGTCGCGATGAGGTGGGGAACTAGGTCTTTCTCTGTGGTCTCCACAGGGGATTCAGACATCCTTTCGTCTTGGGAGATGCAAGACGAGCCTGCATTCCAGTCACTGCAGGGATATCCGTCCTTATTTCGAGTCAGGGCATCGCGGTGTCCATTCCACTTGAGGCCGCAAACTCAGGGTCCCTCTCACATACCTAGAGCTGAGAGAAGCCTCCTCTTGAGGTGCTTGTGGTAAGGTGGTATTCCTCTGGAGTCGAAGCCAGGGACTAACCTCTCATCTCGAGTTGATTTTTGGCCCACGGAGCTCTTTGGTGTTGCTACAGTGACCTCAGGATCCCTCTAGCCTTGAAACAGTGTTCTTGGGGTTTCTCTGGAGTGCCATCAAGGAAATCAAGGCTCCTTTCATGTGTGATGTGCAACACGGAATTGCTCTGCACGCAGTGCAGGGGAATCGGGCCTCATCTCGCGGCGAGTGGGATGTCTCATGGTTTTTCTCGAGTTGCGGCGGGAACCTGGGGTATATTCTCGAGTTACGACGGGGATGGCCCTTCCACCCACGTGATTCTTCAGCGACGTCAGGACTCCTGCCTAGTTGCGAGGGACAACTCGGGATTCTCCTCGAGGCTTGGCAGGGCAATTGGGACGCCTCTCCAGCTGAGGCGGGAGACCAAGTGTCCCTTTCCAAGTGCCACAGGAATCCTGGGACCTCTATCAAGTTTCACGAGGAGTCAGGCATCATCTGCTTTGGAGGCACTGATCTCCGCGTACCTCTGGAGTTTTCAAAGGATGTGAGGCTATCGGTCGCGATGAGGTGGGGAACTAAGTCTTTCTCTGTGCTTTCCACAGGGGATTCAGACATCCTTTCGTCCTGGGAGATGCAAGACGAGCCTGCATTGAAGTCACTGCAGGGATATCCGGCCTTATTTCGAGTCAGGGCATCGCGGTGTCCATTCCACTTGAGGCCGCAAACTCAGGGTCCCTCTCACATACCTAGAGCTGAGAGAAGCCTCCTCTTGAGGTGCTTGTGGTAAGGTGGTATTCCTCTGGAGAGGAATCCAGGGACTAACTTCTCTTTTCGAGTTGATTTTTGGTCCACAGAGTTCTTTCGTTTTGCTACAGTGACCTCAGGATCCCTCTATCCTTGAAACAGTGTTCTTGGGGTTTCTCTGGAGTGCCATCAAGGAAATCAAGGCTCCTTTCATGTGTGATGTGCAAGACGGAATTGCTCTGCACGCATTACAGGGGAATCGGGCCTCATCTCGCATCGAAGGGGAAGTCTCAAGGTTTTTCTCGAATTGCGGCGGGAACCTGGGGTATATTCTCGAGTTACGACGGGGATGGCCCTTCCACCCACGTGTTTGTTCAGCCACGTCAGGACTCCTGCCTAGTTGCGAGGGACAACTCGGGATTCTCCTCGAGGCTTGGCACGGCAATTGGAACGCCTCTCCAGCTGAGGCGGGAGACCAGCGTCCCTTTCAACGTGCCACAAGAATCCTGGGACTCCTATCAAGTTTCACGAGGAGTCAGGCATCGTCTCCTTTGGAGGCACTGATCTCCGCGTACCTCTGGAGTTTTCAAAGGATGTGAGGCCTCCGGTCGCGATGAGGTGGGGAACTAGGTCTTTCTCTGTGGTCTCCACAGGGGATTCAGACATCCTTTCTTTTTGGGAGATGCAAGACGAGCCTGCATTCAAGTCACTGCAGGGATATCCGGCCTTATTTCGAGTCAGGGCATCGCGGTGTCCATTCCACTTGAGGCCGCAAACTCAGGGTCCCTCTCACATACCTAGAGCTGAGAGAAGCCTCCTCTTGAGGTGCTTGTGGTAAGGTGGTATTCCTCTGGAGTCGAAGCCAGGGACTAACCTCTCATCTCGAGTTGATTTTTGGCCCACGGAGCTCTTTCGTGTTGCTACAGTGACCTCAGGATCCCTCTAGCCTTGAAACAGTGTTCTTGGGGTTTCTCTGGAGTGCCATCAAGGAAATCAAGGCTCCTTTCATGTGTGATGTGCAACACGGAATTGCTCTGCACGCAGTGCAGGGGAATCGGGCCTCATCTCGCGGCGAGGGGGAAGTCTCATGGTTTTTCTAGAGTTGCGGCGGGAACCTGGGGTATATTCTCGAGTTACGACGGGGATGGCCCTTCCACCCACGTGTTTCTTCAGCGACGTCAGGACTCCTGCCTAGTTGCGAGGGACAACTCGGGATTCTCCTCGAGGCTTTGCAGGGCAATTGGGACGCCTCTCCAGCTGAGACGGGAGACCAAGTGTCCCTTTCCACGTGCCACAGGAATCCTGGGTCTCCTATCAAGTTTCACGAGGAGTCAGGCATCGTCTCCTTTGGAGGCACTGATCTCCGCGTACCTCTGGAGTTTTCAAAGGATGTGAGGCATCGGGTCGCGATGAGGTGGGGAACTAGGTCTTTCTCTGTGGTCTCCACAGGGGATTCAGACATCCTTTCGTCTTGGGAGATGCAAGACGAGCCTGCATTCCAGTCACTGCAGGGATATCCGGCCTTATTTCGAGTCAGGGCATCGCGGTGTCCATTCCACTTGAGGCCGCAAACTCAGGGTCCCTCTCACATACCTAGAGCTGAGAGAAGCCTCCTCTTGAGGTGCTTGTGGTAAGGTGGTATTCCTCTGGAGTCGAAGCCAGGGACTAACCTCTCATCTCGAGTTGATTTTTGGCCCACGGAGCTCTTTGGTGTTGCTACAGTGACCTCAGGATCCCTCTAGCCTTGAAACAGTGTTCTTGGGGTTTCTCTGGAGTGCCATCAAGGAAATCAAGGCTCCTTTCATGTGTGATGTGCAACACGGAATTGCTCTGCACGCAGTGCAGGGGAATCGGGCCTCATCTCGCGGCGAGTGGGATGTCTCATGGTTTTTCTCGAGTTGCGTCGGGAACCTGGGGTATATTCTCGAGTTACGACGGGGATGGCCCTTCCACCCACGTGATTCTTCAGCGACGTCAGGACTCCTGCCTAGTTGCGAGGGACAACTCTGGATTCTCCTCAAGGCTTTGCAGGGCAATTGGGACGCCTCTCCAGCTGAGGCGGGAGACCAAGTGTCCCTTTCCAAGTGCCACAGGAATCCTGGGACTCCTGTCAAGTTTCACGAGGAGTCAGGCATCATCTCCTTTGGAGGCACTGATCTCTGCGTACCTCTGGAGTTTTCAAAGGATGTGAGGCTATCGGTCGCGATGAGGTTGGGAACTAAGTCTTTCTCTGTGCTTTCCACAGGGGATTCAGACATCCTTTCGTCCTGGGAGATGCAAGACGAGCCTGCATTCAAGTCACTGCAGGGATATCCAGCCTTATTTCGAGTCAGGGCATCGCGGTGTCCATTCCACTTGAGGCCGCAAACTCAGGGTCCCTCTCACATACCTAGAGCTGAGAGAAGCCTCCTCTTGAGGTGCTTGTGGTTAGGTGGTATTCCTCTGGAGACGAATCCAGGGACTAACCTCTCTTTTCGAGTTGATTTTTGGTCCACAGAGTTCTTTCGTGTTGCTACAGTGACCTCAGGATCCCTCTAGCCTTGAAACAGTGTTCTTGGGGTTTCTCTGGAGTGCCATCAAGGAAATCAAGGCTCCTTTCATGTGTGATGTGCAAGACGGAATTGCTCTGCACGCAGTTCAGGGGAATCGGGCCTCATCTCGCGGCGAGGGGGAAGTCTCATGGTTTTTCTCGAGTTGCGGCGGGAACCTGGGGTATATTCTCGAGTTACGACGGGGATGGCCCTTCCACTAACGTGTGTGTTCAGCCATGTCAGGACTCCTGCCTAGTTGTGAGGGACAACTCGGGATTCTCCTCGAGGCTTTGCAGGGCAATTGGGACGCCTCTCCAGCTGAGACGGGAGACCAAGGGTCCCTTTCCACGTGCCACAGGAATCCTGGGTCTCCTATCAAGTTTCACGAGGAGTCAGGCATCGTCTCCTTTGGAGGCGCTGATCTCCGCGTACCTCTGGAGTTTTCAAAGGATGTGAGGCTATCGGTCGCGATGAGGTGGGGAACTAGGTGTTTCTCTGTGCTATCCACAGGGGATTCAGACATCCTTTCGTCCTGGGAAATGAAAGACGAGCCTGCATTGAAGTCACTGCAGGGATATCCAGCCTTATTTCGAGTCAGGGCATCGCGGTGTCCATTCCACTTGAGGCCGCAAACTCAGGGTCCCTCTCACATACCTAGAGCTGAGAGAAGCCTCCTCTTGAGGTGATTGTGGTAAGGTGGTATTCCTCTGGAGACGAATCCAGGGACTAACCTCTCTTTTCGACTTGATTTTTGGTCCACAGAGTTCTTTCGTGTTGCTACAGTGACCTCAGGATCCCTCTATTCTTGAAACAGTGTTCTTGGGGTTTCTCTGGAGTGCCATGAAGGAAATCAAGGCTCCTTTCATATGTGATGTGCAAGACGGAATTGCTCTGCACGCAGTTCAGGGGAATCGGGCCTCATCTCGCATCGAGGGGGAAGTCTCATGGTTTTTCTCGAGTTGCGGCGGGAACCTGGGGTATATTCTCGAGTTACGACGGGGATGGCCCTTCCACCCACGTGTTTGTTCAGCCACGTCAGGACTCCTGCCTAGTTGCGAGGGACAACTCGGGATTCTCCTCGAGGCTTGGCACGGCAATTGGAACGCCTCTCCAGCTGAGGCGGGAGACCAGCGTCCCTTTCAACGTGCCACAAGAATCCTGGGACTCCTATCAAGTTTCACGAGGAGTCAGGCATCGTCTCCTTTGGAGGCACTGATCTCCGCGTACCTCTGGAGTTTTCAAAGGATGTGAGGCCTCCGGTCGCGATGAGGTGGGGAACTAGGTCTTTCTCTGTGGTCTCCACAGGGGATTCAGACATCCTTTCTTCTTGGGAGATGCAAGACGAGCCTGCATTCAAGTCACTGCAGGGATATCCGGCCTTATTTCGAGTCAGGGCATCGCGGTGTCCATTCCACTTGAGGCCGCAAACTCAGGGTCCCTCTCACATACCTAGAGCTGAGAGAAGCCTCCTCTTGAGGTGCTTGTGGTAAGGTGGTATTCCTCTGGAGTCGAAGCCAGGGACTAACCTCTCATCTCGAGTTGATTTTTGGCCCACGGAGCTCTTTCGTGTTGCTACAGTGACCTCAGGATCCCTCTAGCCTTGAAACAGTGTTCTTGGGGTTTCTCTGGAGTGCCATCAAGGAAATCAAGGCTCCTTTCATGTGTGATGTGCAACACGGAATTGCTCTGCACGCAGTGCAGGGGAATCGGGCCTCATCTCGCGGCGAGGGGGAAGTCTCATGGTTTTTCTAGAGTTGCGGCGGGAACCTGGGGTATATTCTCGAGTTACGACGGGGATGGCCCTTCCACCCACGTGTTTCTTCAGCGACGTCAGGACTCCTGCCTAGTTGCGAGGGACAACTCGGGATTCTCCTCGAGGCTTTGCAGGGCAATTGGGACGCCTCTCCAGCTGAGACGGGAGACCAAGGGTCCCTTTCCACGTGCCACAGGAATCCTGGGTCTCCTATCAAGTTTCACGAGGAGTCAGGCATCGTCTCCTTTGGAGGCACTGATCTCCGCGTACCTCTGGAGTTTTCAAAGGATGTGAGGCATCGGGTCGCGATGAGGTGGGGAACTAGGTCTTTCTCTGTGGTCTCCACAGGGGATTCAGACATCCTTTCGTCTTGGGAGATGCAAGACGAGCCTGCATTCCAGTCACTGCAGGGATATCCGGCCTTATTTCGAGTCAGGGCATCGCGGTGTCCATTCCACTTGAGGCCGCAAACTCAGGGTCCCTCTCACATACCTAGAGCTGAGAGAAGCCTCCTCTTGAGGTGCTTGTGGTAAGGTGGTATTCCTCAGGAGTCGAAGCCAGGGACTAACCTCTCATCTCGTGTTGATTCTTTGTCCACGGAGCTCTTTCGTGTTGCTACAGTGAGCTCAGGATCCCTCTAGCCTTGAAACAGTGTTCTTGGGGTTTCTCTGGAGTGCCATCAAGGAAATCAAGGCTCCTTTCATGTGTGATGTGTAACACAGAATTGCTCTGCACGCAGTGCAGGGGAATCGGGCCTCATCTCGCGGCGAGGGGGAAGTCTCATGGTTTTTCTCGAGTTGCGGCGGGAACCTGGGGTATATTCTCGAGTTACGACGGGGATGGCCCTTCCACACACGTGTTTGTTCAGCCACGTCAGGACTCTTGCCTAGTTGCGAGACTCAACTCGGGATTCTCCTCGAGGCTTGGCAAGGCAACTGGGACGCCTCTCCAGCTGAGGCGGGAGACCAAGGGTCCCTTTCCACGTGCCACAGGAATCCTGGGTCTCCTATCAAGTTTCACGAGGAGTCAGGCATCGTCTCCTTTGGAGGCACTGATCTCCGCGTACCTCTGGAGTTTTCAAAGGATGTGAGGCCTCCGGTCACGATGAGGTGGGGAACTAGGTGTTTCTCTGTGGTCTCCACGGGGGATTCAGACATCCTTTCTTCTTGGGAGATGCAAGACGAGCCTGCATTCAAGTCACTGCAGGGATATCCAGCCTTATTTCGCGTCAGGGCATCACGGTGTCCATTCCACTTGAGGCCGCAAACTCAGGGTCCCTCTCACATACCTAGAGCTGAGAGAAGCCTCCTCTTGAGGTGCTTGTGGTAAGGTGGTATTCCTCTGGAGTCGAAGCCAGGGACTAACCTCTCATCTCGAGTTGATTTTTGGCCCACGGAGCTCTTTCGTCTTGCTACAGTGACCTCAGGATCCCTCTAGCCTTGAAACAGTGTTCTTGGGTTTTATCTGGAGTGCCATCAAGGAAATCAAGGCTCCTTTCATGGGTGATGTGCAACACGGAATTGCTCTGCACGCAGTGCAGGGGAATCGGGCCTCATCTCGCGGCGAGGGGGAAGTCTCATGGTTTTTCTCGAGTTGCGGCAGGATCCTGGGGTATATTCTCGAGTTACGACGGGGATGGCCCTTCCACCCACGTGTTTCTTCAGCGACGTCAGGACTCCTGCCTAGTTGCGAGGGACAACTCTGGATTCTCCTCGAGGCTTGGCAGGGCAATTGGGACGCCTCTCCAGCTGAGGCGGGAGACCAAGTGTCCCTTTCCAAGTGCCACAGGAATCCTGGGACTCCTATCAAGTTTCACGAGGAGTCAGGCATCATCTCCTTTGGAGGCACTGATCTCCGCGTACCTCTGGAGTTTTCAAAGGATGTGAGGCTATCGGTCGCGATGAGGTGGGGAACTAAGTCTTTCTCTGTGCTTTCCACAGGGGATTCAGACATCCTTTCGTCCTGGGAGATGCAAGACGAGCCTGCATTGAAGTCACTGAAGGGATATCCGGCCTTATTTCGAGTCAGGGCATCGCGGTGTCCATTCCACTTGAGGCCGCAAACTCAGGGTCCCTCTCACATACCTAGAGCTGAGAGAAGCCTCCTCTTGAGGTGCTTGTGGTAAGGTGGTATTCCTCTGGAGACGAATCCAGGGACTAACCTCTCTTTTCGAGTTGATTTTTGGTCCACAGAGTTCTTTCGTGTTGCTACAGTGACCTCAGGATCCCTCTATCCTTGAAACAGTGTTCTTGGGGTTTCTCTGGAGTGCCATCAAGGAAATCAAGGCTCCTTTCATGTGTGATGTGCAAGACGGAATTGCTCTGCACGCAGTACAGGGGAATCGGGCCTCATCTCGCATCGAGGGGCAAGTCTCATGGTTTTTCTCGAGTTGCGGTGGGAACCTGGGGTATATTCTCGAGTTACGACGGGGATGGCCCTTCCACCCACGTGTTTGTTCAGCCACGTCAGGACTCCTGCCTAGCTGCGAGGGACAACTCGGGATTCTCCTCGAGGCTTGGCTGGGCAATTGGAACCCCTCTCCAGCTGAGGCGGGAGACCAAGGGTCCCTTTCCACGTTCCACAAGAATCCTGGGACTCCTATCAAGTTTCACGAGGAGTCAGGCATCGTCTCCTTTGGAGGCACTGATCTCCGCGTACCTCTGGAGTTTTCAAAGGATGTGAGGCCTCCGGTCGCGATGAGGTGGGGAACTAGGTGTTTCTCTGTGGTCTCCACAGGGGATTCAGACATCCTTTCTTCTTGGGAGATGCAAGACGAGCCTGCATTCAAGTCACTGCAGGGATATCCAGCCTTATTTCGAGTCAGGGCATCGCGGTGTCCATTCCACTTGAGGCCGAAAACTCAGGATCCCTCTCACATACCTAGAGCTGAGAGAAGCCTCCTCTTGAGGTGCTTGTGGTAAGGTGGTATTCCTCAGGAGTCGAAGCCAGAAACTAACCTCTCATCTCGTGTTGATTCTTGGTCCACGGAGCTCTTTCGTGTTGCTACAGTGACCTCAGGATCCCTCTAGCCTTGAAAAAGTGTTCTTGGGGTTTCTCTGGAGTGCCATCAAGGAAATCAAGGCTCCTTTCATGTGTGATGTGCAACACGGAATTGCTCTGCACGCAGTGCAGGGGAATCGGGCCTCATCTCGCGGCGAGGGGGAAGTCTCATGGTTTTTCTCGAGTTGCGGCGGGAACCTGGGGTATATTCTCGAGTTACGACGGGGATGGCCCTTCCACACACGTGTGTGTTCAGCCATGTCAGGACTCCTGCCTAGTTGCGAGGGACAACTCGGGATTCTCCTCGAGGCTTTGCAGGGCAATTGGGACGCCTCTCCAGCTGAGACGGGAGACCAAGGGTTCCTTTCCACGTGCCACAGGAATCCTGGGTCTCCTATCAAGTTTCACGAGGAGTCAGGCATCGTCTCCTTTGGAGGCACTGATCTCCGCATACCTCTGGAGTTTTCAAAGGATTTGAGGCCTCCTGTCGCGATGAGGTGGGGAACTAGGTCTTTCTCTGTGGTCTCCACAGGGGATTCAGACACCCTTTCGTCTTGGGAGATGCAAGACGAGCCTGCATTCCAGTCACTGCAGGGATATCCCGCCTTATTTCGAGTCAGGGCATCGCGGTGTCCATTCCACTTGAGGCCGCAAACTCAGGGTCCCTCTCACATACCTAGAGCTGAGAGAAGCCTACTCTTGAGGTGCTTGTGGTAAGGTGGTATTCCTCTGGAGTCGAAGCCAGGGACTAACCTCTCATCTCGAGTTGATTTTTGGCCCACGGAGCTCTTTCGTGTTGCTACAGTGACCTCAGGATCCCTCTAGCCTTGAAACAGTGTTCTTGGGGTTTCTCTGGAGTGCCATCAAGGAAATCAAGGCTCCTTTCATGTGTGATGTGCAACACAGAATTGCTCTGCACGCAGTGCAGGGGAATCGGGCCTCATCTCGCGGCGAGGGGGAAGTCTCATGGTTTTTCTCGAGTTGCGGCGGGAACCTGGGGTATATTCTCGAGTTACGACGGGGATGGCCCTTCCACACACGTGTTTTTTCAGCCACGTCAGGACTCTTGCCTAGTTGCGAGACACAACTCGGGATTCTCCTCGAGGCTTGGCAAGGCAATTGGGACGCCTCTCCAGCTGAGGCGGGAGACCAAGTGTCCCTTTCCACGTGCCACAGGAATCCGGGGACTCCTATCAAGTTTCACGAGGAGTCAGGCATCGTCTCCTTTGGAGGCACTGATCTCCGCGTACCTCTGGAGTTTTCAAAGGATGTGAGGCTTCCGGTCGCGATGAGGTGGGGAACTAGGTCTTTCTCTGTGGTCTCCACAGGGTATTCAGACATCCTTCCATCTTGGGAGATGCAAGACGAGCCTGCATTCAAGTCACTGCAGGGATATCCAGCCTTATTTCGCGTCAGGGCATCGCGGTGTCCATTCCACTTGAGGCCGCAAACTCAGGGTCCCTCTCACATACGTAGAGCTGAGAGAAGCCTCCTCTTGAGGTGCTTGTGGTAAGGTGGTATTCCTCTGGAGTCGAAGCCAGGGACTAACCTCTCATCTCGAGTTGATTTTTGGCCCACGGAGCTCTTTCGTGTTGCTACAGTGACCTCAGGATCCCTCTATCCTTGAAACAGTGTTCTTGGGGTTTCTCTGGAGTGCCATGAAGGAAATCAAGGCTCCTTTCATGTGTGATGTGCAACACGGAATTGCTCTGCACGCAGTGCAGGGGAATCGGGCCTCATCTCGCGGCGAGGGGGAAGTCTCATGGTTTTTCTCGAGTGGCGGCCGGAACCTGGGGTATATTCTCGAGTTACGACGGGGATGGCCCTTCCACCCACGTGTTTCTTCAGCGACGTCAGGACTCCTGCCTAGTTGCGAGGGACAACTCTGGATTCTCCTCGAGGCTTGGCAGGGCAACTGGGACGCCTCTCCAGCTGAGGCGGGAGACCAAGTGTCCCTTTCCAAGTGCCACAGGAATCCTGGGTCTCCTATCAAGTTTCACGAGGAGTCAGGCATCGTCTCCTTTGGAGGCACTGATCTCCGCATACCTCTGGAGTTTTCAAAGGATGTGAGGCTATCGGTCGCGATGAGGTGGGGAACTAAGTCTTTCTCTGTGCTTTCCACAGGGGATTCAGACATCCTTTCGTCCTGGGAGATGCAAGACGAGCCTGCATTGAAGTCACTGCAGGGATATCCGGCCTTATTTCGAGTCAGGGCATCGCGGTGTCCATTCCACTTGAGGCCGCAAACTCAGGGTCCCTCTCACATACCTAGAGCTGAGAGAAGCCTCCTCTTGAGGTGCTTGTGGTAAGGTGGTATTCCTCTGGAGAGGAATCTAGGGACTAACGTCTCTTTTCGAGTTGATTTTTGGTCCACAGAGTTCTTTCGTGTTGCTACAGTGACCTCAGGATCCCTCTATCCTTGAAACAGTGTTCTTGGGGTTTCTCTGGAGTGTCATCAAGGAAATCAAGGCTGCTTTCATGTGTGATGTGCAAGACGGAATTGCTCTGCACGCAGTACAGGGGAATCGGGCCTCATCTTGCATCGAGGGGGAAGTCTCATGGTTTTTCTCGAGTTGCGGCGGGAACCTGGGGTATATTCTCCAGTTACGACGGGGATGGCCCTTCCACACACGTGTTTGTTCAGCCAAGTCAGGACTCCTGCCTAGTTGCGAGGGACAACTCGGGGTTCTCCTCGAGGCTTGGCAGGGCAATTGGAACGCCTCTCCAGCTGAGGCGGGAGACCAAGGGTTCCTTTCCACGTGCCACAAGAATCCTGGGACTCCTATCAAGTTTCACGAGGAGTCAGCAATCGTCTCCTTTGGAGGCACTGATCTCCACGTTCCTCTGGAGTTTTCAAAGGATGTGAGGACTCTGGTCGCGATGAGGTGGGGAACTAGGTGTTTCTCTGTGGTCTCCACAGGGGATTCAGACATCCTTTCTTCTTGGGAGATGCAAGACGAGCCTGCATTCAAGTCACTGGAGGGATATCCGGCCTTATTTCGAGTCAGGGCATGCGGTGTCCATTCCACTTGAGGCCGCAAACTCAGGGTCCCTCTCACATACCTAGAGCTGAGAGAAGCCTCCTCTTGAGGTGCTTGTGGTAAGGTGGTATTCCTCTGGAGTCGAAGCCAGGGACTAACCTCTCATCTCGAGTTGATTTTGGGTCCACGGAGCTCTTTCGTGTTGCTACAGTGACCTCAGGATCCCTCTAGCCTTGAAACAGTGTTCTTGGGGTTTCTCTGGAGTGCCATCAAGGAAATCAAGGCTCCTTTCATGTGTGATGTGCAACACGGAATTGCTCTGCACACAGTGCAGGGGAATCGGGCCTCATCTCGCATCGAGGGGGAAGTCTCATGGTTTTTCTCGAGTTGCGGCGGGAACCTGGGGTATATTCTCGAGTTACGACGGGGATGGCCCTTCCACACACGTGTTTGTTCAGCCACGTCAGGACTCTTGCCTAGTTGCGAGACACAACTCGGGATTCTCCTCGAGGCTTGGCAAGGCAATTGGGACGCCTCTCCAGCTGAGGCGGGAGACCAAGGGTCCCTTTCCACGTGCCACAGGAATCCTGGGACTCCTATCAAGTTTCACGAGGAGTCAGGCATCGTCTCCTTTGGAGGCACTGATCTCCGCGTACCTCTGGAGTTTTCAAAGGATGTGAGGCCTCCGGTCGCGATGAGGTGGGGAACTAAGTCTTTCTCTGTGCTTTCCACAGGGGATTCAGACATCCTTTCGTCCTTGGAGATGCAAGACGAGCCTGCATTGAAGTCACTGCAGGGATATCCGGCCTTATTTCGAGTCAGGGCATCGCGGTGTCCATTCCACTTGAGGCCGCAAACTCAGGGTCCCTCTCACATACGTAGAGCTGAGAGAAGCCTCCTCTTGAGGTGCTTGTGGTAAGGTGGTATTCCTCTGGAGTCGAAGCCAGGGACTAACCTCTCTTTTCGAGTTGATTTTTGGTCCACAGAGTTCTTTCGTGTTGCTACAGTGACCTCAGGATCCCTCTATCCTTGAAACAGTGTTCTTGGGGTTTCTCTGGAGTGCCATGAAGGAAATCAAGGCTCCTTTCATGTGTGATGTGCAAGACGGAATTGCTCTGCACGCAGTACAGGGGAATCGGGCCTCATCTCGCATCGAGGGGGAAGTCTCATGGTTTTTCTCGAGTTGCGGCGGGAACCTGGGGTATATTCTCGAGTTACGACGGGGATGGCCCTTCCACCCACGTGTTTCTTCAGCGACGTCAGGACTCCAGCCTACTTGCGAGGGACAACTCGGGATTCTCCTCGAGGCTTGGCAGGGCAATTGGGACGCCTCTCCAGCTGAGGCGGGAGACCAAGGGTCCCTTTCCACGTGCCACAAGAATCCTGGGACTCCTATCAAGTTTCACGAGGAGTCAGGCATCGTCTCCTTTGGAGGCACTGATCTCCGCGTACCTCTGGAGTTTTCAAAGGATGTGAGGCTATCGGTCGCGATGAGGTGGGGAACTAGGTCTTTCTCTGTGGTCTCCACAGGGGATTCAGACATCCTTTCTTCTTGGGAGATGCAAGACGAGCCTGCATTCAAGTCACTGCAGCGATATCCGGCCTTATTTCGAGTCAGGGCATCACGGTGTCCATTCCACTTGAGGCCGCAAACTCAGGATCCCTCTCACATACCTAGAGCTGAGAGAAGCCTCCTCTTGAGGTGCTTGTGGTAAGGTGGTATTCCTCAGGAGTCGAAGCCAGGGACTAACCTCTCATCTCGTGTTGCTTCTTGGTCCACGGAGCTCTTTCGTGTTGCTACAGTGACCTCAGGATCCCTCTAGCCTTGAAACAGTGTTCTTGGGTTTTCTCTGGAGTGCCATCAAGGAAATCAAGGCTCCTTTCATGTGTGATGTGCAACACGGAATTGCTCTGCACGCAGTGCAGGGGAATCGGGCCTCATCTCGCGGCGAGGGGGAAGTCTCATGGTTTTTCTCGAGTTGCGGCGGGAACCTGGGGTATATTCTCGAGTTACGACGGGGATGGCCCTTCCACCCACGTGTTTCTTCAGCGACGTCAGGACTCCTGCCTACTTGCGAGGGACAACTCGGGATTCTCCTCGAGGCTTTGCAGGGCAATTGGGACGCCTCTCCAGCTGAGACGGGAGACCAAGGGTCCCTTTCCACGTGCCACAGTCATCCTGGGTCTCCTATCAAGTTTCACGAGGAGTCAGGCATCCTCTCCTTTGGAGCTACTGATCTCCGCATACCTCTGGAGTTTCCAAAGGATTTGAGGCCTCCTGTCGCGATGAGGTGGGGAACTAGGTCTTTCTCTGTGGTCTCCACAGGGGATTCAGACATCCTTTCTTCTTGGGAGATGCAAGACGAGCCTGCATTCCAGTCACTGCAGGGATATCCGGCCTTATTTCGAGTCAGGGCATCGCGGTGTCCATTCCACTTGAGGCCGCAAACTCAGGGTCCCTCTCACATACCTAGAGCTGAGAGAAGCCTCCTCTTGAGGTGCTTGTGGTAAGGTGGTATTCCTCTGGAGACGAATCCAGGGACTAACCTCTCTTTTCGAGTTGATTTTTGGTCCACAGAGTTCTTTCGTGTTGCTACAGTGACCTCAGGAGCCCTCTATCCTTGAAACAGTGTTCTTGGGGTTTCTCTGGAGTGCCATCAAGGAAATCAAGGCTCCTTTCATGTGTGATGTGCAAGACGGAATTGCTCTGCACGCAGTACAGGGGAATCGGGCCTCATCTCGCATCGAGGGGGAAGTCTCATGGTTTTTCTCGAGTTGCGGCGGGAACCTGGGGTATATTCTCGAGTTACGACGGGGATGGCCCTTCCACCCACGTGTTTCTTCAGCGACGTCAGGACTCCAGCCTACTTGCGAGGGACAACTCGGGATTCTCCTCGAGGCTTGGCAGGGCAATTGGGACGCCTCTCCAGCTGAGGCGGGAGACCAAGGGTCCCTTTCCACGTGCCACAAGAATCCTGGGACTCCTATCAAGTTTCACGAGGAGTCAGGCATCGTCTCCTTTGGAGGCACTGATCTCCGCGTACCTCTGGAGTTTTCAAAGGATGTGAGGCTATCGGTCGCGATGAGGTGGGGAACTAGGTCTTTCTCTGTGGTCTCCACAGGGGATTCAGACATCCTTTCTTCTTGGGAGATGCAAGACGAGCCTGCATTCAAGTCACTGCAGAGATATCCGGCCTTATTTCGAGTCAGGGCATCACGGTGTCCATTCCACTTGAGGCCGCAAACTCAGGATCCCTCTCACATACCTAGAGCTGAGAGAAGCCTCCTCTTGAGGTGCTTGTGGTAAGGTGGTATTCCTCAGGAGTCGAAGCCAGGGACTAACCTCTCATCTCGTGTTGATTCTTGGTCCACGGAGCTCTTTCGTGTTGCTACAGTGACCTCAGGATCCCTCTAGCCTTGAAACAGTGTTCTTGGGGTTTCTCTGTAGTGCCATCAAGGAAATCAAGGCTCCTTTCATGTGTGATGTGCAACACGGAATTGCTCTGCACGCAGTGCAGGGGAATCGGGCCTCATCTCGCGGCGAGGGGGAAGTCTCATGGTTTTTCTCGAGTTGCGGCGGGAACCTGGGGTATATTCTCGAGTTACGACGGGGATGGCCCTTCCACCCACGTGTTTCTTCAGCGACGTCAGGACTCCAGCCTACTTGCGAGGGACAACTCGGGATTCTCCTCGAGGCTTGGCAGGGCAATTGGGACGCCTCTCCAGCTGAGGCGGGAGACCAAGGGTCCCTTTCCACGTGCCACAAGAATCCTGGGACTCCTATCAAGTTTCACGAGGAGTCAGGCATCGTCTCCTTTGGAGGCACTGATCTCCGCGTACCTCTGGAGTTTTCAAAGGATGTGAGGCTATCGGTCGCGATGAGGTGGGGAACTAGGTCTTTCTCTGTGGTCTCCACAGGGGATTCAGACATCCTTTCTTCTTGGGAGATGCAAGACGAGCCTGCATTCAAGTCACTGCAGAGATATCCGGCCTTATTTCGAGTCAGGGCATCACGGTGTCCATTCCACTTGAGGCCGCAAACTCAGGATCCCTCTCACATACCTAGAGCTGAGAGAAGCCTCCTCTTGAGGTGCTTGTGGTAAGGTGGTATTCCTCAGGAGTCGAAGCCAGGGACTAACCTCTCATCTCGTGTTGATTCTTGGTCCACGGAGCTCTTTCGTGTTGCTACAGTGACCTCAGGATCCCTCTAGCCTTGAAACAGTGTTCTTGGGGTTTCTCTGTAGTGCCATCAAGGAAATCAAGGCTCCTTTCATGTGTGATGTGCAACACGGAATTGCTCTGCACGCAGTGCAGGGGAATCGGGCCTAATCTCGCGGCGAGGGGGAAGTCTCATGGTTTTTCTCGAGTTGCGGCGGGAACCTGGGGTATATTCTCGAGTTACGACGGGGATGGCCCTTCCACCCACGTGTTTCTTCAGCGACGTCAGGACTCCTGTCTACTTGCGAGGGACAACTCGGGATTCTCCTCGGGGCTTTGCAGGGCAATTGGGACGCCTCTCCAGCTGAGACGGGAGACCAAGGGTCCCTTTCCACGTGCCACAGGAATCCTGGGTCTCCTATCAAGTTTCACGAGGAGTCAGGCATCCTCTCCTTTGGAGCTACTGATCTCCGCATACCTCTGGAGTTTCCAAAGGATTTGAGGCCTCCTGTCGCGATGAGGTGGGGAATTAGGTCTTTCTCTGTGGTCTCCACAGGGGATTCAGACACCCTTTCTTCTTGGAAGATGCAAGACGAGCCTGCATTCCAGTCACTGCAGGGATATCCGGCCTTATTTCGAGTCAGGGCATCGCGGTGTCCATTCCACTTGAGGCCGCAAACTCAGGGTCCCTCTCACATACCTAGAGCTGAGAGAAGCCTCCTCTTGAGGTGCTTGTGGTAAGGTGGTATTCCTCTGGAGACGAATCCAGGGACTAACCTCTCTTTTCGAGTTGATTTTTGGTCCACAGAGTTCTTTCGTGTTGCTACAGTGACCTCAGGAGCCCTCTATCCTTGAAACAGTGTTCTTGGGGTTTCTCTGGAGTGCCATCAAGGAAATCAAGGCTCCATTCATGTGTGATGTGCAAGACGGAATTGCTCTGCACGCAGTACAGGGGAATCGGGCCTCATCTCGCATCGAGGGGGAAGTCTCATGGTTTTTCTCGAGTTGCGGCGGGAACCTGGGGTATATTCTCGAGTTACGACGGGGATGGCCCTTCCACCCACGTGTTTCTTCAGCGACGTCAGGACTCCAACCTACTAGCGAGGGACAACTCGGGATTCTCCTCGAGGCTTGGCAGGGCAATTGGGACGCCTCTCCAGCTGAGGCGGGAGACCAAGGGTCCCTTTCCACGTGCCACAAGAATCCTGGGACTCCTATCAAGTTTCACGAGGAGTCAGGCATCGTCTCCTTTGGAGGCACTGATCTCCGCGTACCTCTGGAGTTTTCAAAGGATGTGAGGCTATCGGTCGCGATGAGGTGGGGAACTAGGTCTTTCTCTGTGGTCTCCACAGGGGATTCAGACATCCTTTCTTCTTGGGAGATGCAAGACGAGCCTGCATTCAAGTCACTGCAGCGATATCCGGCCTTATTTCGAGTCAGGGCATCACGGTGTCCATTCCACTTGAGGCCGCAAACTCAGGATCCCTCTCACATACCTAGAGCTGAGAGAAGCCTCCTCTTGAGGTGCTTGTGGTAAGGTGGTATTCCTCAGGAGTCGAAGCCAGGGACTAACCTCTCATCTCGTGTTGATTCTTGGTCCACGGAGCTCTTTCGTGTTGCTACAGTGACCTCAGGATCCCTCTAGCCTTGAAACAGTGTTCTTGGGGTTTCTCTGGAGTGCCATCAAGGAAATCAAGGCTCCTTTCATGTGTGATGTGCAACACGGAATTGCTCTGCACGCAGTGCAGGGGAATCGGGCCTCATCTCGCGGCGAGGGGGAAGTCTCATGGTTTTTCTCGAGTTGCGGCGGGAACCTGGGGTATATTCTCGAGTTACGACGGGGATGGCCCTTCCACCCACGTGTTTGTTCAGCCACGTCATGACTCCTGCCTAGTTGCGAGGGACAACTCGGGATTCTCCTCGAGGCTTGGCAGGGCAATTGGAACGCCTCTCCAGCTGAGGCGGGAGACCAAGGGTCCCTTTCCACGTGCCACAGGAATCCTGGGACTCCTATCAAGTTTCACGAGGAGTCAGGCATCGTCTCCTTTGGAGGCACTGATCTCGGCGTACCTCTGGAGTTCTCAAAGGATGTGAGGCCTTCGGTCGCGATGAGGTGGGGAACTAGGTGTTTCTCTGTGGTCTCCACAGGGGATTCAGACATCCTTTCATCTTGGGAGATGCAAGACGAGCCTGCATTCAAGTCACTGCAGGGATATCCAGCCTTATTTCGCGTCAGGGCATCGCGGTGTCCATTCCACTTGAGGCCGCAAACTCAGGGTCCCTCTCACATACATAGAGCTGAGAGAAGCCTCCTCTTGAGGTGCTTGTGGTAAGGTGGTATTCATCTGGAGTCGAAGCCAGGGACTAACCTCTCATCTCGAGTTGATTTTTGGCCCACGGAGCTCTTTCGTGTTGCTACAGTGACCTCAGGATCCCTCTAGCCTTGAAACAGTGTTCTTGGGGTTTCTCTGGAGTGCCATCAAGGAAATCAAGGCTCCTTTCATGTGTGATGTGCAACACGGAATTGCTCTGCACGCAGTGCAGGGGAATCGGGCCTCATCTCGCGGCGAGGGGGAAGTCTCATGGTTTTTCTCGAGTTGCGTCGGGAACCTGGGGTATATTCTCCAGTTACGACGGGGATGGCCCTTCCACACACGTGTTTGTTCAGCCATGTCAGGACTCTTGCCTAGTTGCGAGACACAACTCGGGATTCTCCTCGAGGCTTGGCAAGGCAATTGGGACGCCTCTCCAGCTGAGGCGGGAGACCAAGGGTCCCTTTCCACGTGCCACAGGAATCCTGGGACTCCTATCAAGTTTCACAAGGAGTCAGGCATCGTCTCCTTTGGAGGCACTGATCTCCGCGTACCTCTGGAGTTTTCAAAGGATGTGAGGCCTCCGGTCGCGATGAGGTGGAGAACTAAGTGTTTCTCTGTGGTCTCCACAGGGGATACAGACATCCTTTCATCTTGGGAGATGCAAGACGAGCCTGCATTCAAGTCACTGCAGTGATATCCAGCCTTATTTCGCGTCAGGGCATCGCGGTGTCCATTCCACTTGAGGCCGCAAACTCAGGGTCCCTCTCACATACCTAGAGCTGAGAGAAGCCTCCTCTTGAGGTGCTTGTGGTAAGGTGGTATTCCTCTGGAGTCGAAGCCAGGGACTAACCTCTCATCTCGAGTTGATTTTTGGCCCACGGAGCTTTTTCGTGTTGCTACAGTGACCTCAGGATCCCTCTATCCTTGAAAGAGTGTTCTTGGGGTTTCTCTGGAGTGCCATGAAGGAAATCAAGGCTCCTTTCATGTGTGATGTGCAACACGGAATTGCTCTGCACGCAGTGCAGGGGAATCGGGCCTCATCTCGCGGCGAGGGGGAAGTCTCATGGTTTTTCTCGAGTTGCGGCGGGAACCTGGGGTATATTCTCGAGTTACGACGGGGATGGCCCTTCCACACACGTGTGTGTTCAGCCATGTCAGGACTCCTGCCTAGTTGCGAGGGACAACTCGGGATTCTCCTCGAGGCTTGGCAGGGCAATTGGGACGCCTCTCCAGCTGAGGCGGGAGACCAAGGGTCCCTTTCCACGTGCCACAGGAATCCTGGGTCTCCTATCAAGTTTCACGAGGAGTCAGGCATCGTCTCCTTTGGAGGCACTGATCTCCGCATACCTCTGGAGTTTTCAAAGGATTTGAGGCCTCCTGTCGCGATGAGGTGGGGAACTAGGTCTTTCTCTGTGGTCTCCACAGGGGATTCAGACACCCTTTCGTCTTGGGAGATGCAAGACGAGCCTGCATTCCAGTCACTGCAGGGATATCCGGCCTTATTTCGAGTCAGGGCATCGCGGTGTCCATTCCACTTGAGGCCGCAAACTCAGGGTCCCTCTCACATACCTAGAGCTGAGAGAAGCCTCCTCTTGAGGTGCTTGTGGTAAGGTGGTATTCCTCTGGAGTCGAAGCCAGGGACTAACCTCTCATCTCGAGTTGATTTTTGGTCCACGGAGCTCTTTCGTGTTGCTACAGTGACCTCAGGATCCCTCTAGCCTTGAAACAGTGTTCTTGGGGTTTCTCTGGAGTGTCATCAAGGAAATCAAGGCTCCTTTCATGTGTGATGTGCAACACGGAATTGCTCTGCACGCAGTGCAGGGGAATCGGGCCTCATCTCACGGCGAGGGGGAAGTCTCATGGTTTTTCTCGAGTTGCGGCGGGAACCTGGGGTATATTCTCGAGTTACGACGGGGATGGCCCTTCCACACACGTGTTTGTTCAGCCACGTCAGGACTCTTGCCTAGTTGCGAGACACAACTCGGGATTCTCCTCGAGGCTTGGCAAGGCAATTGGGACGCCTCTCCAGCTGAGGCGGGAGACCAAGGGTCCCTTTCCACGTGCCACAGGAATCCTGGGACTCCTATCAAGTTTCACGAGGAGTCAGGCATCGTCTCCTTTGGCGGCACTGATCTCCGCGTACCTCTGGAGTTTTCAAAGGATGTGAGGCCTCCGGTCGCGATGAGGTGGGGAACTAGGTCTTTCTCTGTGGTCTCCACAGGGGATACAGACATCCTTTCATCTTGGGAGATGCAAGACGAGCCTGCATTCAAGTCACTGCAGGGATATCCAGCCTTATTTCGCGTCAGGGCATCGCGGTGTCCATTCCACTTGAGGCCTCAAACTCAGGATCCCTCTCACATACCTAGAGCTGAGAGAAGCCTCCTCTTGAGGTGCTTGTGGTAAGGTGGTATTCCTCTGGAGTCGAAGCCAGGGACTAACCTCTCATCTCGAGTTGATTTTTGGCCCACGGAGCTTTTTCGTGTTGCTACAGTGACCTCAGGATCCCTCTATCCTTGAAACAGTGTTCTTGGGGTTTCTCTGGAGTGCCATCAAGGAAATCAAGGCTCCTTTCATGTGTGATGTGCAACACGGAATTGCGCTGCACGCAGTGCAGGGGAATCGGGCCTCATCTCGCAGCGAGGGGGAAGTCTCATGGTTTTTCTCGAGTTGCGGCGGGAACCTGGGGTATATTCTCGAGTTACGACGGGGATGGCCCTTCCACACACGTGTGTGTTCAGCCATGTCAGGACTCCTGTCTAGTTGCGAGGGACAACTCGGGATTCTCCTCGAGGCTTTGCAGGGCAATTCGGACGCCTCTCCAGCTGAGACGGGAGACCTAGGGTCCCTTTCCACGTGCCACAGGAATCCTGGGTCTCCTATCAAGTTTCACGAGGAGTCAGGCATCGTCTCTTTTGGAGGCACTGATCTCCGCATACCTCTGGAGTTTTCAAAGGATTTGAGGCCTCCTGTCGCGATGAGGTGGGGAACTAGGTCTTTCTCTGTGGTCTCCACAGGGGATTCAGACACCCTTTCGTCTTGGGAGATGCAAGACGAGCCTGCATTCCAGTCACTGCAGAGATATCCGGCCTTATTTCGAGTCAGGGCATCGCGGTGTCCATTCCACTTGAGGCCGCAAACTCAGGGTCCCTCTCACATACCTAGAGCTGAGAGAAGCCTCCTCTTGAGGTGCTTGTGGTAAGGTGGTATTCCTCTGGAGTCGAAGCCAGGGACTAACCTCTCATCTCGAGTTGATTTTTGGTCCACGGAGCTCTTTCGTGTTGCTACAGTGACCTCAGGATCCCTCTAGCCTTGAAACAGTGTTCTTGGGGTTTCTCTGGAGTGCCATCAAGGAAATCAAGGCTCCTTTCATGTGTGATGTGCAACACAGAATTGCTCTGCACGCAGTGCAGGGGAATCGGGCCTCATCTCGCGGCGAGGGGGAAGTCTCATGGTTTTTCTAGAGTTGCGGTGGGAACCTGGGGTATATTCTCGAGTTACGACGGGGATGCCCCTTCCACACACGTGTGTGTTCAGCCACGTCAGGACTCTTGCCTAGTTGCGAGACACAACTCGGGATTCTCCTCGAGGCTTGGCAAGGCAATTGGGACGCCTCTCCAGCTGAGGCGGGAGACCAAGGGTCCCTTTCCACGTGCCACAGGAATCCTGGGACTCCTATCAAGTTTCACGAGGAGTCAGGCATCGTCTCCTGTGGAGGCACTGATCTCCGCGTACCTCTGGAGTTTCCAAAGGATTTGAGGCCTCCTGTCGCGATGAGGAGGGGAACTAGGTCTTACTCTGTGGTCTCCACAGGGGATTCAGACACCCTTTCGTCTTGGGAGATGCAAGACGAGCCTGCATTCAAGTCACTGCAGGGATATCCGGCCTTATTTCGAGTCAGGGCATCGCGGTGTCCATTCCACTTGAGGCCGCAAACTCAGGGTCCCTCTCACATACCTAGAGCTGAGAGAAGCCTCCTCTTGAGGTGCTTGTGGTAAGGTGGTATTCCTCTGGAGTCGAAGCCAGGGACTAACCTCTCATCTCGAGTTGATTTTTGGTCCACGGAGCTCTTTCGTGTTGCTACAGTGACCTCAGGATCCCTCTAGCCTTGAAACAGTGTTCTTGGGGTTTCTCTGGAGTGCCATGAAGGAAATCAAGGCTCCTTTCATGTGTGATGTGCAACACAGAATTGCTCTGCACGCAGTGCAGGGGAATCGGGCCTCATCTCGCGGCGAGGGGGAAGTCTCATGGTTTTTCTCGAGTTGCGGCGGGAACCTGGGGTATATTCTCGAGTTACGACGGGGATGGCCCTTCCACCCACGTGTTTGTTCAGCCACGTCAGGACTCCTGCCTAGTTGCGAGGGACAACTCGGGATTCTCCTCGAGGCTTGGCAGGGCAATTGGAACGCCGCTCCAGCTGAGGCGGGAGACCAAGGGTCCCTTGCCACGTGCCACAAGAATCCTGGGACTCCTATCAAGTTTCACTTGGAGTCAGGCATCGTCTCCTTTGGAGGCACTGATCTCCGCGTACCTCTGGAATTTTCAAAGGATGTGAGGCCTGCGGTCGCGATGAGGTGGGGAACTAGGTGTTTCTCTGTGGTTTCCACAGGGGATTCAGACATCCTTTCTTCTTGGGAGATGCAAGACGAGCCTGCATTCAAGTCACTGCACGGATATCCGGCCTTATTTCGAGTCAGGGCATCACGGTGTCCATTCCACTTGAGGCCGCAAACTCAGGATCCCTCTCACATACCTAGAGCTGAGAGAAGCCTCCTCTTGAGGTGCTTGTGGTAAGGTGGTATTCCTCAGGAGTCGAAGCCAGGGACTAACCTCTCATCTCGTGTTGATTCTTGGTCCACGGAGCTCTTTCGTGTTGCTACAGTGACCTCAGGATCCCTCTATCCTTGAAACAGTGTTCTTGGGGTTTCTCTGGAGTGCCATCAAGGAAATCAAGGCTCCTTTCATGTGTGATGTGCAACACAGAATTGCTCTGCACGCAGTGCAGGGGAATCGGGCCTCATCTCGCGGCGAGGGGGAAGTCTCATGGTTTTTCTCGAGTTGCGGCGGGAACCTGGGGTATATTCTCGAGTTACGACGGGGATGGCCCTTCCACCCACGTGTTTCTTCAGCGACGTCAGGACTCCTGCCTAGTTGCGAGGGACAACTCTGGATTCTCCTCGAGGCTTGGCAGGGCAATTGGGACGCCTCTCCAGCTGAGGCGGGAGACCAAGTGTCCCTTTCCAAGTGCCACAGGAATCCTGGGACTCCTATCAAGTTTCACGAGGAGTCAGGCATCGTCTCCTTTGGAGGCACTGATCTCCGCGTACCTCTGGAGTTTTCAAAGGATGTGAGGCCTCCGGTCGCGATGAGGTGGGGAACTAGGTGTTTCTCTGTGGGCTCCACAGGGGATTCAGACATCCTTTCTTCTTGGGAGATGCAAGACGAGCCTGCATTCAAGTCACTGCAGGGATATCCAGCCTTATTTCGAGTCAGGGCATCGCGGTGTCCATTCCACTTGAGGCCGCAAACTCAGGGTCCCTCTCACGTACCTAGAGCTGAGAGAAGCCTCCTCTTGAGGTGCTTGTGGTAAGGTGGTATTCCTCTGGAGTCGAAGCCAGGGACTAACCTCTCATCTCGTTTTGATTCTTGGTCCACGGAGCTCTTTCGTGTTGCTACAGTGACCTCAGGATCCCTCTAGCCTTGAAACAGTGTTCTTGGGGTTTCTCTGGAGTGCCATGAAGGAAATCAAGGCTCCTTTCATGTGTGATGTGCAACACAGAATTGCTCTGCACGCAGTGCAGGGGAATCGGGCCTCATCTCGCGGCGAGGGGGAAGTCTCATGGTTTTTCTAGAGTTGCGGTGGGAACCTGGGGTATATTCTCGAGTTACGACGGGGATGCCCCTTCCACACACGTGTGTGTTCAGCCACGTCAGGACTCTTGCCTAGTTGCGAGACACAACTCGGGATTCTCCTCGAGGCTTGGCAAGGCAATTGGGACGCCTCTCCAGCTGAGGCGGGAGACCAAGGGTCCCTTTCCACGTGCCACAGGAATCCTGGGACTCCTATCAAGTTTCACGAGGAGTCAGGCATCGTCTCCTGTGGAGGCACTGATCTCCGCGTACCTCTGGAGTTTCCAAAGGATTTGAGGCCTCCTGTCGCGATGAGGAGGGGAACTAGGTCTTACTCTGTGGTCTCCACAGGGGATTCAGACACCCTTTCGTCTTGGGAGATGCAAGACGAGCCTGCATTCAAGTCACTGCAGGGATATCCGGCCTTATTTCGAGTCAGGGCATCGCGGTGTCCATTCCACTTGAGGCCGCAAACTCAGGGTCCCTCTCACATACCTAGAGCTGAGAGAAGCCTCCTCTTGAGGTGCTTGTGGTAAGGTGGTATTCCTCTGGAGTCGAAGCCAGGGACTAACCTCTCATCTCGAGTTGATTTTTGGTCCACGGAGCTCTTTCGTGTTGCTACAGTGACCTCAGGATCCCTCTAGCCTTGAAACAGTGTTCTTGGGGTTTCTCTGGAGTGCCATGAAGGAAATCAAGGCTCCTTTCATGTGTGATGTGCAACACAGAATTGCTCTGCACGCAGTGCAGGGGAATCGGGCCTCATCTCGCGGCGAGGGGGAAGTCTCATGGTTTTTCTCGAGTTGCGGCGGGAACCTGGGGTATATTCTCGAGTTACGACGGGGATGGCCCTTCCACCCACGTGTTTGTTCAGCCACGTCAGGACTCCTGCCTAGTTGCGAGGGACAACTCGGGATTCTCCTCGAGGCTTGGCAGGGCAATTGGAACGCCGCTCCAGCTGAGGCGGGAGACCAAGGGTCCCTTGCCACGTGCCACAAGAATCCTGGGACTCCTATCAAGTTTCACTTGGAGTCAGGCATCGTCTCCTTTGGAGGCACTGATCTCCGCGTACCTCTGGAATTTTCAAAGGATGTGAGGCCTGCGGTCGCGATGAGGTGGGGAACTAGGTGTTTCTCTGTGGTTTCCACAGGGGATTCAGACATCCTTTCTTCTTGGGAGATGCAAGACGAGCCTGCATTCAAGTCACTGCACGGATATCCGGCCTTATTTCGAGTCAGGGCATCACGGTGTCCATTCCACTTGAGGCCGCAAACTCAGGATCCCTCTCACATACCTAGAGCTGAGAGAAGCCTCCTCTTGAGGTGCTTGTGGTAAGGTGGTATTCCTCAGGAGTCGAAGCCAGGGACTAACCTCTCATCTCGTGTTGATTCTTGGTCCACGGAGCTCTTTCGTGTTGCTACAGTGACCTCAGGATCCCTCTATCCTTGAAACAGTGTTCTTGGGGTTTCTCTGGAGTGCCATCAAGGAAATCAAGGCTCCTTTCATGTGTGATGTGCAACACAGAATTGCTCTGCACGCAGTGCAGGGGAATCGGGCCTCATCTCGCGGCGAGGGGGAAGTCTCATGGTTTTTCTCGAGTTGCGGCGGGAACCTGGGGTATATTCTCGAGTTACGACGGGGATGGCCCTTCCACCCACGTGTTTCTTCAGCGACGTCAGGACTCCTGCCTAGTTGCGAGGGACAACTCTGGATTCTCCTCGAGGCTTGGCAGGGCAATTGGGACGCCTCTCCAGCTGAGGCGGGAGACCAAGTGTCCCTTTCCAAGTGCCACAGGAATCCTGGGACTCCTATCAAGTTTCACGAGGAGTCAGGCATCGTCTCCTTTGGAGGCACTGATCTCCGCGTACCTCTGGAGTTTTCAAAGGATGTGAGGCCTCCGGTCGCGATGAGGTGGGGAACTAGGTGTTTCTCTGTGGGCTCCACAGGGGATTCAGACATCCTTTCTTCTTGGGAGATGCAAGACGAGCCTGCATTCAAGTCACTGCAGGGATATCCAGCCTTATTTCGAGTCAGGGCATCGCGGTGTCCATTCCACTTGAGGCCGCAAACTCAGGGTCCCTCTCCCGTACCTAGAGCTGAGAGAAGCCTCCTCTTGAGGTGCTTGTGGTAAGGTGGTATTCCTCTGGAGTCGAAGCCAGGGACTAACCTCTCATCTCGTTTTGATTCTTGGTCCACGGAGCTCTTTCGTGTTGCTACAGTGACCTCAGGATCCCTCTAGCCTTGAAACAGTGTTCTTGGGGTTTCTCTGGAGTGCCATGAAGGAAATCAAGGCTCCTTTCATGTGTGATGTGCAACACGGAATTGCTCTGCACGCAGTGCAGGGGAATCGGGCCTCATCTCGCGGCGAGGGGGAAGTCTCATGGTTTTTCTCGAGTTGCGGCGGGAACCTGGGGTATATTCTCGAGTTACGACGGGGATGGCCCTTCCACACACGTGTGTGTTCAGCCATGTCAGGACTCCTGCCTAGTTGCGAGGGACAACTCGGGATTCTCCTCGAGGCTTGGCAGGGCAATTGGGACGCCTCTCCAGCTGAGGCGGGAGACCAAGGGTCCCTTTCCACGTGCCACAGGAATCCTGGGTCTCCTATCAAGTTTCACGAGGAGTCAGGCATCGTCTCCTTTGGAGGCACTGATCTCCGCATACCTCTGGAGTTTTCAAAGGATTTGAGGCCTCCTGTCGCAATGAGGTGGGGAACTAGGTCTTTCTCTGTGGTCTCAACAGGGGATTCAGACACCCTTTCGTCTTGGGAGATGCAAGACGAGCCTGCATTCCAGTCACTGCAGGGATATCCGGCCTTATTTCGAGTCAGGGCATCGCGGTGTCCATTCCACTTGAGGCCGCAAACTCAGGGTCCCTCTCACATACCTAGAGCTGAGAGAAGCCTCCTCTTGAGGTGCTTGTGGTAAGGTGGTATTCCTCTGGAGTCGAAGCCAGGGACTAACCTCTCATCTCGAGTTGATTTTTGGCCCACGGAGCTTTTTCGTGTTGCTACAGTGACCTCAGGATCCCTCTATCCTTGAAAGAGTGTTCTTGGGGTTTCTCTGGAGTGCCATGAAGGAAATCAAGGCTCCTTTCATGTGTGATGTGCAACACGGAATTGCTCTGCACGCAGTGCAGGGGAATCGGGCCTCATCTCGCGGCGAGGGGGAAGTCTCATGGTTTTTCTCGAGTTGCGGCGGGAACCTGGGGTATATTCTCGAGTTACGACGGGGATGGCCCTTCCACACACGTATGTGTTCAGCCATGTCAGGACTCCTGCCTAGTTGCGAGGGACAACTCGGAATTCTCCTCGAGGCTTGGCAGGGCAATTGGGACGCCTCTCCAGCTGAGGCGGGAGACCAAGTGTCCCTTTCCACGTGCCACAGGAATCCTGGGTCTCCTATCAAGTTTCACGAGGAGTCAGGCATCGTCTCCTTTGGAGGCACTGATCTCCGCATACCTCCGGAGTTTTCAAAGGATTTGAGGCCTCCTGTCGCGATGAGGTAGGGAACTAGGTCTTTCTCTGTGGTCTCCACAGGGGATTCAGACACCCTTTCGTCTTGGGAGATGCAAGACGAGCCTGCATTCCAGTCACTGCAGGGATATCCGGCCTTATTTCGAGTCAGGGCATCGCGGTGTCCATTCCACTTGAGGCCGCAAACTCAGGGTCCCTCTCACATACCTAGAGCTGAGAGAAGCCTCCTCTTGAGGTGCTTGTGGTAAGGTGGTATTCCTCTGGAGTCGAAGCCAGGGACTAACCTCTCATCTCGAGTTGATTTTTGGCCCACGGAGCTTTTTCGTGTTGCTACAGTGACCTCAGAATCCCTCTAGCCTTGAAACAGTGTTCTTGGGGTTTCTCTGGAGTGCCATGAAGGAAATCAAGGCTCCTTTCATGTGTGATGTGCAACACGGAATTGCTCTGCACGCAGTGCAGGGGAATCGGGCCTCATCTCGCGGCGAGGGGGAAGTCTCATGGTTTTTCTCGAGTTGCGGCGGGAACCTGGGGTATATTCTCGAGTTACGACGGGGATGGCCCTTCCACACACGTATGTGTTCAGCCATGTCAGGACTCCTGCCTAGTTGCGAGGGACAACTCGGGATTCTCCTCGAGGCTTGGCAGGGCAATTGGGACGCCTCTCCAGCTGAGGCGGGAGACCAAGTGTCCCTTTCCACGTGCCACAGGAATCCTGGGTCTCCTATCAAGTTTCACGAGGAGTCAGGCATCGTCTCCTTTGGAGGCACTGATCTCCGCATACCTCCGGAGTTTTCAAAGGATTTGAGGCCTCCTGTCGCGATGAGGTGGGGAACTAGGTCTTTCTCTGTGGTCTCCACAGGGGATTCAGACACCCTTTCGTCTTGGGAGATGCAAGACGAGCCTGCATTCCAGTCACTGCAGGGATATCCGGCCTTATTTCGAGTCAGGGCATCGCGGTGTCCATTCCACTTGAGGCCGCAAACTCAGGGTCCCTCTCACATACCTAGAGCTGAGAGAAGCCTCCTCTTGAGGTGCTTGTGGTAAGGTGGTATTCCTCTGGAGTCGAAGCCAGGGACTAACCTCTCATCTCGAGTTGATTTTTGGTCCACGGAGCTCTTTCGTGTTGCTACAGTGACCTCAGGATCCCTCTAGCCTTGAAACAGTGTTCTTGGGGTTTCTCTGGAGTGTCATCAAGGAAATCAAGGCTCCTTTCATGTGTGATGTGCAACACGGAATTGCTCTGCACGCAGTGCAGGGGAATCGGGCCTCATCTCGCGGCGAGGGGGAAGTCTCATGGTTTTTCTCGAGTTGCGGCGGGAACCTGGGGTATATTCTCGAGTTACGACGGGGATTGCCCTTCCACACACGTGTTTGTTCAGCCACGTCAGGACTCTTGCCTAGTTGCGAGACACAACTCGGGATTCTCCTCGAGGCTTGGCAAGGCAATTGGGACGCCTCTCCAGCTGAGGCGGGAGACCAAGGGTCCCTTTCCACGTGCCACAGGAATCCTGGGACTCCTATCAAGTTTCACGAGGAGTCAGGCATCGTCTCCTTTGGCGGCACTGATCTCCGCGTACCTCTGGAGTTTTCAAAGGATGTGAGGCCTCCGGTCGCGATGAGGTGGGGAACTAGGTCTTTCTCTGTGGTCTCCACAGGGGATACAGACATCCTTTCATCTTGGGAGATGCAAGACGAGCCTGCATTCAAGTCACTGCAGGGATATCCAGCCTTATTTCGCGTCAGGGCATCGCGGTGTCCATTCCACTTGAGGCCTCAAACTCAGGATCCCTCTCACATACCTAGAGCTGAGAGAAGCCTCCTCTTGAGGTGCTTGTGGTAAGGTGGTATTCCTCTGGAGTCGAAGCCAGGGACTAACCTCTCATCTCGAGTTGATTTTTGGCCCACGGAGCTCTTTCGTGTTGCTACAGTGACCTCAGGATCCCTCTATCCTTGAAACAGTGTTCTTGGGGTTTCTCTGGAGTGCCATCAAGGAAATCAAGGCTCCTTTCATGTGTGATGTGCAACACGGAATTGCGCTGCACGCAGTGCAGGGGAATCGGGCCTCATCTCGCAGCGAGGGGGAAGTCTCATGGTTTTTCTCGAGTTGCGGCGGGAACCTGGGGTATATTCTCGAGTTACGACGGGGATGGCCCTTCCACACACGTGTGTGTTCAGCCATGTCAGGACTCCTGTCTAGTTGCGAGGGACAACTCGGGATTCTCCTCGAGGCTTTGCAGGGCAATTCGGACGCCTCTCCAGCTGAGACGGGAGACCTAGGGTCCCTTTCCACGTGCCACAGGAATCCTGGGTCTCCTATCAAGTTTCACGAGGAGTCAGGCATCGTCTCTTTTGGAGGCACTGATCTCCGCATACCTCTGGAGTTTTCAAAGGATTTGAGGCCTCCTGTCGCGATGAGGTGGGGAACTAGGTCTTTCTCTGTGGTCTCCACAGGGGATTCAGACACCCTTTCGTCTTGGGAGATGCAAGACGAGCCTGCATTCCAGTCACTGCAGAGATATCCGGCCTTATTTCGAGTCAGGGCATCGCGGTGTCCATTCCACTTGAGGCCGCAAACTCAGGGTCCCTCTCACATACCTAGAGCTGAGAGAAGCCTCCTCTTGAGGTGCTTGTGGTAAGGTGGTATTCCTCTGGAGTCGAAGCCAGGGACTAACCTCTCATCTCGAGTTGATTTTTGGTCCACGGAGCTCTTTCGTGTTGCTACAGTGACCTCAGGATCCCTCTAGCCTTGAAACAGTGTTCTTGGGGTTTCTCTGGAGTGCCATCAAGGAAATCAAGGCTCCTTTCATGTGTGATGTGCAACACAGAATTGTTCTGCACGCAGTGCAGGGGAATCGGGCCTCATCTCGCGGCGAGGGGGAAGTCTCATGGTTTTTCTCGAGTTGCGGTGGGAACCTGGGGTATATTCTCGAGTTACGACGGGGATGCCCCTTCCACACACGTGTGTGTTCAGCCACGTCAGGACTCTTGCCTAGTTGCGAGACACAACTCGGGATTCTCCTCGAGGCTTGGCAAGGCAATTGGGACGCCTCTCCAGCTGAGGCGGGAGACCAAGGTTCCCTTTCCACGTGCCACAGGAATCCTGGGACTCCTATCAAGTTTCACGAGGAGTCAGGCATCGTCTCCTGTGGAGGCACTGATCTCCGCGTACCTCTGGAGTTTCCAAAGGATTTGAGGCCTCCTGTCGCGATGAGGAGGGGAACTAGGTCTTACTCTGTGGTCTCCACAGGGGATTCAGACACCCTTTCGTCTTGGGAGATGCAAGACGAGCCTGCATTCAAGTCACTGCAGGGATATCCGGCCTTATTTCGAGTCAGGGCATCGCGGTGTCCATTCCACTTGAGGCCGCAAACTCAGGGTCCCTCTCACATACCTAGAGCTGAGAGAAGCCTCCTCTTGAGGTGCTTGTGGTAAGGTGGTATTCCTCTGGAGTCGAAGCCAGGGACTAACCTCTCATCTCGAGTTGATTTTTGGTCCACGGAGCTCTTTCGTGTTGCTACAGTGACCTCAGGATCCCTCTAGCCTTGAAACAGTGTTCTTGGGGTTTCTCTGGAGTGCCATGAAGGAAATCAAGGCTCCTTTCATGTGTGATGTGCAACACAGAATTGCTCTGCACGCAGTGCAGGGGAATCGGGCCTCATCTCGCGGCGAGGGGGAAGTCTCATGGTTTTTCTCGAGTTGCGGCGGGAACCTGGGGTATATTCTCGAGTTACGACGGGGATGGCCCTTCCACCCACGTGTTTGTTCAGCCACGTCAGGACTCCTGCCTAGTTGCGAGGGACAACTCGGGATTCTCCTCGAGGCTTGGCAGGGCAATTGGAACGCCGCTCCAGCTGAGGCGGGAGACCAAGGGTCCCTTGCCACGTGCCACAAGAATCCTGGGACTCCTATCAAGTTTCACGTGGAGTCAGGCATCGTCTCCTTTGGAGGCACTGATCTCCGCGTACCTCTGGAATTTTCAAAGGATGTGAGGCCTGCGGTCGCGATGAGGTGGGGAACTAGGTGTTTCTCTGTGGTTTCCACAGGGGATTCAGACATCCTTTCTTCTTGGGAGATGCAAGACGAGCCTGCATTCAAGTCACTGCACGGATATCCGGCCTTATTTCGAGTCAGGGCATCGCGGTGTCCATTCCACTTGAGGCCGCAAACTCAGGATCCCTCTCACATACCTAGAGCTGAGAGAAGCCTCCTCTTGAGGTGCTTGTGGTAAGGTGGTATTCCTCAGGAGTCGAAGCCAGGGACTAACCTCTCATCTCGTGTTGATTCTTGGTCCACGGAGCTCTTTCGTGTTGCTACAGTGACCTCAGGATCCCTCTATCCTTGAAACAGTGTTCTTGGGGTTTCTCTGGAGTGCCATCAAGGAAATCAAGGCTCCTTTCATGTGTGATGTGCAACACAGAATTGCTCTGCACGCAGTGCAGGGAAATCGGGCCTCATCTCGCGGCGAGGGGGAAGTCTCATGGTTTTTCTCGAGTTGCGGCGGGAACCTGGGGTATATTCTCGAGTTACGACGGGGATGGCCCTTCCACCCACGTGTTTCTTCAGCGACGTCAGGACACCTGCCTAGTTGCGAGGGACAACTCTGGATTCTCCTCGAGGCTTGGCAGGGCAATTGGGACGCCTCTCCAGCTGAGGCGGGAGACCAAGTGTCCCTTTCCAAGTGCCACAGGAATCCTGGGACTCCTATCAAGTTTCACGAGGAGTCAGGCATCGTCTCCTTTGGAGGCACTGATCTCCGCGTACCTCTGGAGTTTTCAAAGGATGTGAGGCCTCCGGTCGCGAGGAGGTGGGGAACTAGGTGTTTCTCTGTGGGCTCCACAGGGGATTCAGACATCCTTTCTTCTTGGGAGATGCAAGACGAGCCTGCATTCAAGTCACTGCAGGGATATCCAGCCTTATTTCGAGTCAGGGCATCGCGGTGTCCATTCCACTTGAGGCCTCAAACTCAGGATCCCTCTCACGTACCTAGAGCTGAGAGAAGCCTCCTCTTGAGGTGCTTGTGGTAAGGTGGTATTCCTCTGGAGTCGAAGCCAGGGACTAACCTCTCATCTCGTTTTGATTCTTGGTCCACGGAGCTCTTTCGTGTTGCTACAGTGACCTCAGGATCCCTCTAGCCTTGAAACAGTGTTCTTGGGGTTTCTCTGTAGTGCCATCAAGGAAATCAAGGCTCCTTTCATGTGTGATGTGCAACACGGAATTGCTCTGCACGCAGTGCAGGGGAATCGGGCCTCATCTCGCGGCGAGGGGGAAGTCTCATGGTTTTTCTCGAGTTGCGGCGGGAACCTGGGGTATATTCTCCAGTTACGACGGGGATGGCCCTTCCACACACGTGTTTGTTCAGCCATGTCAGGACTCTTGCCTAGTTGCGAGACACAACTCGGGATTCTCCTCGAGGCTTGGCAAGGCAATTGGGACGCCTCTCCAGCTGAGGCGGGAGACCAAGGGTCCCTTTCCACGTGCCACAGGAATCCTGGGACTCCTATCAAGTTTCACAAGGAGTCAGGCATCGTCTCCTTTGGAGGCACTGATCTCCGCGTACCTCTGGAGTTTTCAAAGGATGTGAGGCCTCCGGTCGCGATGAGGTGGAGAACTAAGTGTTTCTCTGTGGTCTCCACAGGGGATACAGACATCCTTTCATCTTGGGAGATGCAAGACGAGCCTGCATTCAAGTCACTGCAGTGATATCCAGCCTTATTTCGCGTCAGGGCATCGCGGTGTCCATTCCACTTGAGGCCGCAAACTCAGGGTCCCTCTCACATACCTAGAGCTGAGAGAAGCCTCCTCTTGAGGTGCTTGTGGTAAGGTGGTATTCCTCTGGAGTCGAAGCCAGGGACTAACCTCTCATCTCGAGTTGATTTTTGGCCCACGGAGCTTTTTCGTGTTGCTACAGTGACCTCAGGATCCCTCTATCCTTGAAACAGTGTTCTTGGGGTTTCTCTGGAGTGCCATGAAGGAAATCAAGGCTCCTTTCATGTGTGATGTGCAACACGGAATTGCTCTGCACGCAGTGCAGGGGAATCGGGCCTCATCTCGCGGCGAGGGGGAAGTCTCATGGTTTTTCTCGAGTTGCGGCGGGAACCTGGGGTATATTCTCGAGTTACGACGGGGATGGCCCTTCCACACACGTGTGTGTTCAGCCATGTCAGGACTCCTGCCTAGTTGCGAGGGACAACTCGGGATTCTCCTCGAGGCTTGGCAGGGCAATTGGGACGCCTCTCCAGCTGAGGCGGGAGACCAAGGGTCCCTTTCCACGTGCCACAGGAATCCTGGGTCTCCTATCAAGTTTCACGAGGAGTCAGGCATCGTCTCCTTTGGAGGCACTGATCTCCGCATACCTCTGGAGTTTTCAAAGGATTTGAGGCCTCCTGTCGCGATGAGGTGGGGAACTAGGTCTTTCTCTGTTGTCTCCACAGGGGATTCAGACACCCTTTCGTCTTGGGAGATGCAAGACGAGCCTGCATTCCAGTCACTGCAGGGATATCCGGCCTTATTTCGAGTCAGGGCATCGCGGTGTCCATTCCACTTGAGGCCGCAAACTCAGGGTCCCTCTCACATACCTAGAGCTGAGAGAAGCCTCCTTTTGAGGTGCTTGTGGTAAGGTGGTATTCCTCTGGAGTCGAAGCCAGGGACTAACCTCTCATCTCGAGTTGATTTTTGGCCCACGGAGCTTTTTCGTGTTGCTACAGTGACCTCAGGATCCCTCTAGCCTTGAAACAGTGTTCTTGGGGTTTCTCTGGAGTGCCATGAAGGAAATCAAGGCTCCTTTCATGTGTGATGTGCAACACGGAATTGCTCTGCACGCAGTGCAGGGGAATCGGGCCTCATCTCGCGGCGAGGGGGAAGTCTCATGGTTTTTCTCGAGTTGCGGCGGGAACCTGGGGTATATTCTCGAGTTACGACGGGGATGGCCCTTCCACACACGTATGTGTTCAGCCATGTCAGGACTCCTGCCTAGTTGCGAGGGACAACTCGGGATTCTCCTCGAGGCTTGGCAGGGCAATTGGGACGCCTCTCCAGCTGAGGCGGGAGACCAAGTGTCCCTTTCCACGTGCCACAGGAATCCTGGGTCTCCTATCAAGTTTCACGAGGAGTCAGGCATCGTCTCCTTTGGAGGCACTGATCTCCGCATACCTCCGGAGTTTTCAAAGGATTTGAGGCCTCCTGTCGCGATGAGGTGGGGAACTAGGTCTTTCTCTGTGGTCTCAACAGGGGATTCAGACACCCTTTCGTCTTGGGAGATGCAAGACGAGCCTGCATTCCAGTCACTGCAGGGATATCCGGCCTTATTTCGAGTCAGGGCATCGCGGTGTCCATTCCACTTGAGGCCGCAAACTCAGGGTCCCTCTCACATACCTAGAGCTGAGAGAAGCCTCCTCTTGAGGTGCTTGTGGTAAGGTGGTATTCCTCTGGAGTCGAAGCCAGGGACTAACCTCTCATCTCGAGTTGATTTTTGGTCCACGGAGCTCTTTCGTGTTGCTACAGTGACCTCAGGATCCCTCTAGCCTTGAAACAGTGTTCTTGGGGTTTCTCTGGAGTGCCATGAAGGAAATCAAGGCTCCTTTCATGTGTGATGTGCAACACGGAATTGCTCTGCACGCAGTGCAGGGGAATCGGGCCTCATCTCGCGGCGAGGGGGAAGTCTCATGGGTTTTCTCGAGTTGCGGCGGGAACCTGGGGTATATTCTCGAGTTACGACGGGGATGGCCCTTCCACACACGTGTTTGTTCAGCCACGTCAGGACTCTTGCCTAGTTGCGAGACACAACTCGGGATTCTCCTCGAGGCTTGGCAAGGCAATTGGGACGCCTCTCCAGCTGAGGCGGGAGACCAAGGGTCCCTTTCCACGTGCCACAGGAATCCTGGGACTCCTATCAAGTTTCACGAGGAGTCAGGCATCGTCTCCTTTGGCGGCACTGATCTCCGCGTACCTCTGGAGTTTTCAAAGGATGTGAGGCCTCCGGTCGCGATGAGGTGGGGAACTAGGTCTTTCTCTGTGGTCTCCACAGGGGATACAGACATCCTTTCATCTTGGGAGATGCAAGACGAGCCTGCATTCAAGTCACTGCAGGGATATCCAGCCTTATTTCGCGTCAGGGCATCGCGGTGTCCATTCCACTTGAGGCCTCAAACTCAGGATCCCTCTCACATACCTAGAGCTGAGAGAAGCCTCCTCTTGAGGTGCTTGTGGTAAGGTGGTATTCCTCTGGAGTCGAAGCCAGGGACTAACCTCTCATCTCGAGTTGATTTTTGGCCCACGGAGCTTTTTCGTGTTGCTACAGTGACCTCAGGATCCCTCTATCCTTGAAACAGTGTTCTTGGGGTTTCTCTGGAGTGCCATCAAGGAAATCAAGGCTCCTTTCATGTGTGATGTGCAACACGGAATTGCGCTGCACGCAGTGCAGGGGAATCGGGCCTCATCTCGCAGCGAGGGGGAAGTCTCATGGTTTTTCTCGAGTTGCGGCGGGAACCTGGGGTATATTCTCGAGTTACGACGGGGATGGCCCTTCCACACACGTGTGTGTTCAGCCATGTCAGGACTCCTGTCTAGTTGCGAGGGACAACTCGGGATTCTCCTCGAGGCTTTGCAGGGCAATTCGGACGCCTCTCCAGCTGAGACGGGAGACCTAGGGTCCCTTTCCACGTGCCACAGGAATCCTGGGTCTCCTATCAAGTTTCACGAGCAGTCAGGCATCGTCTCTTTTGGAGGCACTGATCTCCGCATACCTCTGGAGTTTTCAAAGGATTTGAGGCCTCCTGTCGCGATGAGGTGGGGAACTAGGTCTTTCTCTGTGGTCTCCACAGGGGATTCAGACACCCTTTCGTCTTGGGAGATGCAAGACGAGCCTGCATTCCAGTCACTGCAGAGATATCCGGCCTTATTTCGAGTCAGGGCATCGCGGTGTCCATTCCACTTGAGGCCGCAAACTCAGGGTCCCTCTCACATACCTAGAGCTGAGAGAAGCCTCCTCTTGAGGTGCTTGTGGTAAGGTGGTATTCCTCTGGAGTCGAAGCCAGGGACTAACCTCTCATCTCGAGTTGATTTTTGGTCCACGGAGCTCTTTCGTGTTGCTACAGTGACCTCAGGATCCCTCTAGCATTGAAACAGTGTTCTTGGGGTTTCTCTGGAGTGCCATCAAGGAAATCAAGGCTCCTTTCATGTGTGATGTGCAACACGGAATTGCTCTGCACGCAGTGCAGGGGAATCGGGCCTCATCTCGCGGCGAGGGGGAAGTCTCATGGTTTTTCTAGAGTTGCGGTGGGAACCTGGGGTATATTCTCGAGTTACGACGGGGATGCCCCTTCCACACACGTGTGTGTTCAGCCACGTCAGGACTCTTGCCTAGTTGCGAGACACAACTCGGGATTCTCCTCGAGGCTTGGCAAGGCAATTGGGACGCCTCTCCAGCTGAGGCGGGAGACCAAGGGTCCCTTTCCACGTGCCACAGGAATCCTGGGACTCCTATCAAGTTTCACGAGGAGTCAGGCATCGTCTCCTGTGGAGGCACTGATCTCCGCGTACCTCTGGAGTTTCCAAAGGATTTGAGGCCTCCTGTCGCGATGAGGAGGGGAACTAGGTCTTACTCTGTGGTCTCCACAGGGGATTCAGACACCCTTTCGTCTTGGGAGATGCAAGACGAGCCTGCATTCAAGTCACTGCAGGGATATCCGGCCTTATTTCGAGTCAGGGCATCGCGGTGTCCATTCCACTTGAGGCCGCAAACTCAGGGTCCCTCTCACATACCTAGAGCTGAGAGAAGCCTCCTCTTGAGTTGCTTGTGGTAAGGTGGTATTCCTCTGGAGTCGAAGCCAGGGACTAACCTCTCATCTCGAGTTGATTTTTGGTCCACGGAGCTCTTTCGTGTTGCTACAGTGACCTCAGGATCCCTCTAGCCTTGAAACAGTGTTCTTGGGGTTTCTCTGGAGTGCCATGAAGGAAATCAAGGCTCCTTTCATGTGTGATGTGCAACACAGAATTGCTCTGCACGCAGTGCAGGGGAATCGGGCCTCATCTCGCGGCGAGGGGGAAGTCTCATGGTTTTTCTCGAGTTGCGGCGGGAACCTGGGGTATATTCTCGAGTTACGACGGGGATGGCCCTTCCACCCACGTGTTTGTTCAGCCACGTCAGGACTCCTGCCTAGTTGCGAGGGACAACTCGGGATTCTCCTCGAGGCTTGGCAGGGCAATTGGAACGCCGCTCCAGCTGAGGCGGGAGACCAAGGGTCCCTTGCCACGTGCCACAAGAATCCTGGGACTCCTATCAAGTTTCACTTGGAGTCAGGCATCGTCTCCTTTGGAGGCACTGATCTCCGCGTACCTCTGGAATTTTCAAAGGATGTGAGGCCTGCGGTCGCGATGAGGTGGGGAACTAGGTGTTTCTCTGTGGTTTCCACAGGGGATTCAGACATCCTTTCTTCTTGGGAGATGCAAGACGAGCCTGCATTCAAGTCACTGCATGGATATCCGGCCTTATTTCGAGTCAGGGCATCACGGTGTCCATTCCACTTGAGGCCGCAAACTCAGGATCCCTCTCACATACCTAGAGCTGAGAGAAGCCTCCTCTTGAGGTGCTTGTGGTAAGGTGGTATTCCTCAGGAGTCGAAGCCAGGGACTAACCTCTCATCTCGTGTTGATTCTTGGTCCACGGAGCTCTTTCGTGTTGCTACAGTGACCTCAGGATCCCTCTATCCTTGAAACAGTGTTCTTGGGGTTTCTCTGGAGTGCCATCAAGGAAATCAAGGCTCCTTTCATGTGTGATGTGCAACACAGAATTGCTCTGCACGCAGTGCAGGGGAATCGGGCCTCATCTCGCGGCGAGGGGGAAGTCTCATGGTTTTTCTCGAGTTGCGGCGGGAACCTGGGGTATATTCTCGAGTTACGACGGGGATGGCCCTTCCACCCACGTGTTTCTTCAGCGACGTCAGGACTCCTGACTAGTTGCGAGGGACAACTCTGGATTCTCCTCGAGGCTTGGCAGGGCAATTGGGACGCCTCTCCAGCTGAGGCGGGAGACCAAGTGTCCCTTTCCAAGTGCCACAGGAATCCTGGGACTCCTATCAAGTTTCACGAGGAGTCAGGCATCGTCTCCTTTGGAGGCACTGATCTCCGCGTACCTCTGGAGTTTTCAAAGGATGTGAGGCCTCCGGTCGCGATGAGGTGGGGAACTAGGTGTTTCTCTGTGGGCTCCACAGGGGATTCAGACATCCTTTCTTCTTGGGAGATGCAAGACGAGCCTGCATTCAAGTCACTGCAGGGATATCCAGCCTTATTTCGAGTCAGGGCATCGCGGTGTCCATTCCACTTGAGGCCTCAAACTCAGGATCCCTCTCACGTACCTAGAGCTGAGAGAAGCCTCCTCTTGAGGTGCTTGTGGTAAGGTGGTATTCCTCTGGAGTCGAAGCCAGGGACTAACCTCTCATCTCGTTTTGATTCTTGGTCCACGGAGCTCTTTCGTGTTCCTACAGTGACCTCAGGATCCCTCTAGCCTTGAAACAGTGTTCTTGGGGTTTCTCTGGAGTGCCATCAAGGAAATCAAGGCTCCTTTCATGTGTGATGTGCAACACGGAATTGCTCTGCACGCAGTGCAGGGGAATCGGGCCTCATCTCGCGGCGAGGGGGAAGTCTCATGGTTTTTCTCGAGTTGCGGCGGGAACCTGGGGTATATTCTCGAGTTACGACGGGGATGGCCCTTCCACCCACGTGTTTCTTCAGCGACGTCAGGACTCCTGCCTAGTTGCGAGGGACAACTCTGGATTCTCCTCGAGGCTTGGCAAGGCAATTGGCACGCCTCTCCAGCTGAGGCGGGAGACCAAGGGTCGCTTTCCAAGTGCCACAGGAATCGTGGGACTCCTATGAAGTTTCACGTGGAGTCAGGCATCGTCTCCTTTGGAGGCACTGATCTCCGCGTACCTCTGAAGTTTTCAAAGGATGTGAGGTTATCGGTCGCGATGAGGTGGGGAACTAAGTCTTTCTCTGTGCTTTCCACAGGGGATTCAGACATCCTTTCGTCCTGGGAGATGCAAGACGAGCCGGCATTGAAGTCACTGCAGGGATATCCGGCCTTATTTCGAGTCAGGGCATCGCGGTGTCCATTCCACTTGAGGCCGCAAACTCAGGGTCCCTCTCACATACCTAGAGCTGAGAGAAGCCTCCTCTTGAGGTGCTTGTGGTAAGGTGGTATTCCTCTGGAGACGAATCCAGGGACTAACCTCTCTTTTCGAGTTGATTTTTGGTCCACAGAGTTCTTTCGTGTTGCTACAGTGACCTCAGGATCCCTCTAGCCTTGAAACAGTGTTCTTGGGGTTTCTCTGGAGTGCCATCAAGGAAATCAAGGCTCCTTTCATGTGTGATGTGCAAGACGGAATTGCTCTGCACGCAGTACAGGGGAATCGGGCCTCATCTCGCATCGAGGGGGAAGTCTCATGGTTTTTCTCGAGTTGCGGCGGGAACCTGGGGTATATTCTCGAGTTACGACGGGGATGGCCCTTCCACCCACGTGTTTGTTCAGCCACGTCAGGACTCCTGCCTAGTTGCGAGGGACAACTCGGGATTCTCCTCGAGGCTTGGCAGGGCAATTGGAACGCCTCTCCAACTGAGGCGGGAGACCAAGGGTCCCTTTCCACGTGCCACAGGAATCCTGGGACTCCTATCAAGTTTCACGAGGAGTCAGGCATCGTCTCCTTTGGAGGCACTGATCTCCGCATACCTCTGGAGATTTCAAAGGATGTGAGGCCTCCGGTCGCGATGAGGTGGGGAAATAGGTCTTTCTCTGTGGTCTCCACAGGGGATTCAGACATCCTTTCTTCTTGGGAGATGCAAGACGAGCCTGCATTCCAGTCACTGCAGGGATATCCATCCTTATTTCGCGTCAGGGCATCGCGGTGTCCATTCCACTTGAGGCCGCAAACTCAGGGTCCCTCTCACATACCTAGAGCTGAGAGAAGCCTCCTCTTGAGGTGCTTGTGGTAAGGTGGTATTCCTCTGGAGTCGAAGCCAGGGACTAACCTCTCATCTCGAGTTGATTATTGGCCCACGGAGCTCTTTCGTGTTGCTACAGTGACCTCAGGATCGCTCTAGCCTTGAAACAGTGTTCTTGGGGCTTCTCTGTAGTGCCATCAAGGAAATCAAGGCTCCTTTCATGTGTGATGTGCAACACGGAATTGCTCTGCACGCAGTGCAGGGGAATCGGGCCTCATCTCGCGGCGAGGGGGAAGTCTCATGGTTTTTCTCGAGTTGCGGCGGGAACCTGGGGTATATTCTCGAGTTACGACGGGGATGGCCCTTCCACCCACGTGTTTCTTCAGCGACGTCAGGACTCCTGCCTAGTTGCGAGGGACAACTCTGGATTCTCCTCGAGGCTTGGCAGGGCAATTGGGAAGCCTCTCCAGCTGAGGCGGGAGACCAAGTGTCCCTTTCCAAGTGCCACAGGAATCCTGGGACTCCTATCAAGTTTCACGAGGAGTCAGGCATCGTCTCCTTTGGAGGCACTGATCTCCGCGTACCTCTGGAGTTTTCAAAGGATGTGAGGCCTCCGGTCGCGATGAGGTGGGGAACTAGGTGTTTCTCTGTGGTCTCCACAGGGGATTCAGACATCCTTTCTTCTTGGGAGATGCAAGACGAGCCTGCATTCAAGTCACTGCAGGGATATCCGGCCTTATTTCGAGTCAGGGAATCGCGGTGTCCATTCCACTTGAGGCCTCAAACTCAGGATCCCTCTCACATACCTAGAGCTGAGAGAAGCCTCCTCTTGAGGTGCTTGTGGTAAGGTGGTATTCCTCAGGAGTCGAAGCCAGGGACTAACCTCTCATCTCGTGTTGATTCTTGGTCCACGGAGCTCTTTCGTGTTCCTACAGTGACCTCAGGATCCCTCTAGCCTTGAAACAGTGTTCTTGGGGTTTCTCTGGAGTACCATCAAGGAAATCAAGGCTCCTTTCATGTGTGATGTGCAACACGGAATTGCTCTGCACGCAGTGCAGGGGAATCGGGCCTAATCTCGCGGCGAGGGGGAAGTCTCATGGTTTTTCTCGAGTTGCGGCGGGAACCTGGGGTATATTCTCGAGTTACGACGGGGATGCCCCTTCCACACACGTGTTTGTTCAGCCACGTCAGGACTCTTGCCTAGTTGCGAGACACAACTCGGGATTCTCCTCGAGGCTTGGCAAGGCAATTGGGACGCCTCTCCAGCTGAGGCGGGAGACCAAGGGTCCCTTTCCACGTGCCACAGGAATCCTGGGACTCCTATCAAGTTTCACGAGGAGTCAGGCATCGTCTCCTGTGGAGGCACTGATCTCCGCGTACCTCTGGAGTTTCCAAAGGATTTGAGGCCTCCTGTCGCGATGAGGAGGGGAACTAGGTCTTACTCTGTGGTCTCCACAGGGGATTCAGACACCCTGTCGTCTTGGGAGATGCAAGACGAGCCTGCATTCCAGTCACTGCAGGGATATCCGGCCTTATTTGCATCAGGGCATCGCAGTGTCCATTCCACTTGAGACCGCAATCTCAGGGTCCCTCTCACATACCTAGAGCTGAGAGAAGCCTCCTCTTGAGTTGCTTGTGGTAAGGTGGTATTCCTCTGGAGTCGAAGCCAGGGACTAACCTCTCATCTCGAGTTGATTTTTGGTCCACGGAGCTCTTTCGTGTTGCTACAGTGACCTCAGGATCCCTCTAGCCTTGAAACAGTGTTCTTGGGGTTTCTCTGGAGTGCCATGAAGGAAATCAAGGCTCCTTTCATGTGTGATGTGCAACACAGAATTGCTCTGCACGCAGTGCAGGGGAATCGGGCCTCATCTCGCGGCGAGGGGGAAGTCTCATGGTTTTTCTCGAGTTGCGGCGGGAACCTGGGGTATATTCTCGAGTTACGACGGGGATGGCCCTTCCACCCACGTGTTTGTTCAGCCACGTCAGGACTCCTGCCTAGTTGCGAGGGACAACTCGGGATTCTCCTCGAGGCTTGGCAGGGCAATTGGAACGCCGCTCCAGCTGAGGCGGGAGACCAAGGTTCCCTTGCCACGTGCCACAAGAATCCTGGGACTCCTATCAAGTTTCACGAGGAGTCAGGCATCGTCTCCTTTGGAGGCACTGATCTCCGCGTACCTCTGGAGTTTTCAAAGGATGTGAGGCCTGCGGTCGCGATGAGGTGGGGAACTAGGTGTTTCTCTGTGGTCTCCACAGGGGATTCAGACATCCTTTCTTCTTGGGAGATGCAAGACGAGCCTGCATTCAAGTCACTGCACGGATATCCGGCCTTATTTCGAGTCAGGGCATCACGGTGTCCATTCCACTTGAGGCCGCAAACTCAGGATCCCTCTCACATACCTAGAGCTGAGAGAAGCCTCCTCTTGAGGTGCTTGTGGTAAGGGGGTATTCCTCAGGAGTCGAAGCCAGGGACTAACCTCTCATCTCGTGTTGATTCTTGGTCCACGGAGCTCTTTCGTGTTGCTACAGTGACCTCAGGATCCCTCTAGCCTTGAAACAGTGTTCTTGGGGTTTCTCTGGAGTGCCATCAAGGAAATCAAGGCTCCTTTCATGTGTGATGTGCAACACAGAATTGCTCTGCACGCAGTGCAGGGGAATCGGGCCTCATCTCGCGGCGAGGGGGAAGTCTCATGGTTTTTCTCGAGTTGCGGCGGGAACCTGGGGTATATTCTCGAGTTACGACGGGGATGGCCCTTCCACACACGTGTGTGTTCAGCCATGTCAGGACTCCTGCCTAGTTGCGAGGGACAACTCGGGATTCTCCTCGAGGCTTTGCAGGGCAATTGGGACGCCTCTCCAGCTGAGACGGGAGACCAAGTGTCCCTTTCCACGTGCCACAGGAATCATGGGTCTCCTATCAAGTTTCACGAGGAGTCAGGCATCGTTTCCTTTGGAGGCACTGATCTCCGCATACCTCTGGAGTTTCCAAAGGATTTGAGGCCTCCTGTCGCGATGAGGAGGGGAACTAGGTCTTTCTCTGTGGTCTCCACAGGGGATTCAGACACCCTTTCGTCTTGGGAGATGCAAGACGAGCCTGCATTCCAGTCACTGCAGGGATATTCGGCCTTATTTCGAGTCAGGGCATCGCGGTGTCCATTCCACTTGAGGCCGCAAACTCAGGGTCCCTCTCACATACCTAGAGCTGAGAGAAGCCTCCTCTTGAGGTGCTTGTGGTAAGGTGGTATTCCTCTGGAGTCGAAGCCAGGGACTAACCTCTCATCTCGAGTTGATTTTTGGTCCACGGAGCTCTTTCGTGTTGCTACAGTGACCTCAGGATCCCTCTAGCCTTGAAACAGTGTTCTTGGGGTTTCTCTGGAGTGCCATCAAGGAAATCAAGGCTCCTTTCATGTGTGATGTGCAAGACGGAATTGCTCTGCACGCAGTACAGGGGAATCGGGCCTCATCTCGCATCGAGGGGGAAGTCTCATGGTTTTTCTCGAGTTGCGGCGGGAACCTGGGGTATATTCTCGAGTTACGACGGGGATGGCCCTTCCACCCACGTGTTTGTTCAGCCACGTCAGGACTCCTGCCTAGTTGCGAGGGACAACTCGGGATTCTCCTCGAGGCTTGGCAGGGCAATTGGAACGCCTCTCCAGCTGAGGCGGGAGACCAAGGGTCCCTTTCCACGTGCCACAAGAATCCTGGGATTCCTATCAAGTTTCACGAGGAGTCAGGCATTGTCTCCTTTGGAGGCACTGATCTCCGCGTACCTCTGGAGTTTTCAAAGGATGTGAGGCCTCCGGTCGCGATGAGGTGAGGAACTAGGTGTTTCTCTGTGGTCTCCACAGGGGATTCAGACATCCTTTCTTCTTGGGAGATGCAAGACGAGCCTGCATTCAAGTCACTGCAGGGATATCCGGCCTTATTTCGAGTCAGGGCATCGCGGTGTCCATTCCACTTGAGGCCGCAAACTCAGGGTCCCTCTCACATACCTAGAGCTGAGAGAAGCCTCCTCTTGAGGTGCTTGTCGTAAGGTGGTATTCCTCTGGAGTCGAAGCCAGGGACTAACCTCTCATCTCGAGTTGATTTTTGGTCCACGGAGCTCTTTCGTGTTGCTACAGTGACCTCAGGATCCCTCTAGCCTTGAAACAGTGTTCTTGGGGTTTCTCTGGAGTGCCATGAAGGAAATCAAGGCTCCTTTCATGTGTGATGTGCAACACAGAATTGCTCTGAACGCAGTGCAGGAGAATCGGGCCTCATCTCGCATCGAGGGGGAAGTCTCATGGTTTTTCTCGAGTTGCGGCGGGAACCTGGGGTATATTCTCGAGTTACGACGGGGATGGCCCTTCCACACACGTGTTTGTTCAGCCACGTCAGGACTCTTGCCTAGTTGCGAGACACAACTCGGGATTCTCCTCGAGGCTTGGCAAGGCAGTTGGGACGCCTCTCCAGCTGAGGCGGGAGACCAAGGGTCCCTTTCCACGTGCCACAGGAATCCTGGGACTCCTATCAAGTTTCACGAGGAGTCAGGCATCGTCTCCTTTGGAGGCACTGATCTCCGTATACCTCTGGAGTTTTCAAAAGATGTGAGGCCTCCGGTCGCGATGAGGTGGGGAACTAGGTCTTTCTCTGTGGTCTCCACAGGGGATTCAGACATCCTTTCTTCTTGGGAGATGCAAGACGAGCCTGCATTCCAGTCACTGCAGGGATATCCAGCCTTATTTCGCGTCAGGGCATCGCGGTGTCCATTCCACTTGAGGCCGCAAACTCAGGGTCCCTCTCACATACCTAGAGCTGAGAGAAGCCTCCTCTTGAGGTGCTTGTGGTAAGGTGGTATTCCTCTGGAGTCGAAGCCAGGGACTAACCTCTCATCTCGAGTTGATTATTGGCCCACGGAGCTCTTTCGTGTTGCTACAGTGACCTCAGGATCGATCTAGCCTTGAAACAGTGTTCTTGGGGCTTCTCTGTAGTGCCATCAAGGAAATCAAGGCTCCTTTCATGTGTGATGTGCAACACGGAATTGCTCTGCACGCAGTGCAGGGGAATCGGGCCTCATCTCGCGGCGAGGGGGAAGTCTCATGGTTTTTCTCGAGTTGCGGCGGGAACCTGGGGTATATTCTCGAGTTACGACGGGGATGGCCCTTCCACCCACGTGTTTCTTCAGCGACGTCAGGACTCCTGCCTAGTTGCGAGGGACAACTCTGGATTCTCCTCGAGGCTTGGCAGGGCAATTGGGAAGCCTCTCCAGCTGAGGCGGGAGACCAAGTGTCCCTTTCCAAGTGCCACAGGAATCCTGGGACTCCTATCAAGTTTCACGAGGAGTCAGGCATCGTCTCCTTTGGAGGCACTGATCTCCGCGTACCTCTGGAGTTTTCAAAGGATGTGAGGCCTCCGGTCGCGATGAGGTGGGGAACTAGGTGTTTCTCTGTGGTCTCCACAGGGGATTCAGACATCCTTTCTTCTTGGGAGATGCAAGACGAGCCTGCATTCAAGTCACTGCAGGGATATCCGGCCTTATTTCGAGTCAGGGAATCGCGGTGTCCATTCCACTTGAGGCCTCAAACTCAGGATCCCTCTCACATACCTAGAGCTGAGAGAAGCCTCCTCTTGAGGTGCTTGTGGTAAGGTGGTATTCCTCAGGAGTCGAAGCCAGGGACTAACCTCTCATCTCGTGTTGATTCTTGGTCCACGGAGCTCTTTCGTGTTGCTACAGTGACCTCAGGATCCCTCTAGCCTTGAAACAGTGTTCTTGGGGTTTCTCTGGAGTACCATCAAGGAAATCAAGGCTCCTTTCATGTGTGATGTGCAACACGGAATTGCTCTGCACGCAGTGCAGGGGAATCGGGCCTAATCTCGCGGCGAGGGGGAAGTCTCATGGTTTTTCTCGAGTTGCGGCGGGAACCTGGGGTATATTCTCGAGTTACGACGGGGATGCCCCTTCCACACACGTGTTTGTTCAGCCACGTCAGGACTCTTGCCTAGTTGCGAGACACAACTCGGGATTCTCCTCGAGGCTTGGCAAGGCAATTGGGACGCCTCTCCAGCTGAGGCGGGAGACCAAGGGTCCCTTTCCACGTGCCACAGGAATCCTGGGACTCCTATCAAGTTTCACGAGGAGTCAGGCATCGTCTCCTGTGGAGGCACTGATCTCCGCGTACCTCTGGAGTTTCCAAAGGATTTGAGGCCTCCTGTCGCGATGAGGAGGGGAACTAGGTCTTACTCTGTGGTCTCCACAGGGGATTCAGACACCCTGTCGTCTTGGGAGATGCAAGACGAGCCTGCATTCCAGTCACTGCAGGGATATCCGGCCTTATTTGCGTCAGGGCATCGCAGTGTCCATTCCACTTGAGACCGCAATCTCAGGGTCCCTCTCACATACCTAGAGCTGAGAGAAGCCTCCTCTTGAGTTGCTTGTGGTAAGGTGGTATTCCTCTGGAGTCGAAGCCAGGGACTAACCTCTCATCTCGAGTTGATTTTTGGTCCACGGAGCTCTTTCGTGTTGCTACAGTGACCTCAGGATCCCTCTAGCCTTGAAACAGTGTTCTTGGGGTTTCTCTGGAGTGCCATGAAGGAAATCAAGGCTCCTTTCATGTGTGATGTGCAACACAGAATTGCTCTGCACGCAGTGCAGGGGAATCGGGCCTCATCTCGCGGCGAGGGGGAAGTCTCATGGTTTTTCTCGAGTTGCGGCGGGAACCTGGGGTATATTCTCGAGTTACGACGGGGATGGCCCTTCCACCCACGTGTTTGTTCAGCCACGTCAGGACTCCTGCCTAGTTGCGAGGGACAACTCGGGATTCTCCTCGAGGCTTGGCAGGGCAATTGGAACGCCGCTCCAGCTGAGGCGGGAGACCAAGGTTCCCTTGCCACGTGCCACAAGAATCCTGGGACTCCTATCAAGTTTCACGAGGAGTCAGGCATCGTCTCCTTTGGAGGCACTGATCTCCGCGTACCTCTGGAGTTTTCAAAGGATGTGAGGCCTGCGGTCGCGATGAGGTGGGGAACTAGGTGTTTCTCTGTGGTCTCCACAGGGGATTCAGACATCCTTTCTTCTTGGGAGATGCAAGACGAGCCTGCATTCAAGTCACTGCACGGATATCCGGCCTTATTTCGAGTCAGGGCATCACGGTGTCCATTCCACTTGAGGCCGCAAACTCAGGATCCCTCTCACATACCTAGAGCTGAGAGAAGCCTCCTCTTGAGGTGCTTGTGGTAAGGGGGTATTCCTCAGGAGTCGAAGCCAGGGACTAACCTCTCATCTCGTGTTGATTCTTGGTCCACGGAGCTCTTTCGTGTTGCTACAGTGACCTCAGGATCCCTCTAGCCTTGAAACAGTGTTCTTGGGGTTTCTCTGGAGTGCCATCAAGGAAATCAAGGCTCCTTTCATGTGTGATGTGCAACACAGAATTGCTCTGCACGCAGTGCAGGGGAATCGGGCCTCATCTCGCGGCGAGGGGGAAGTCTCATGGTTTTTCTCGAGTTGCGGCGGGAACCTGGGGTATATTCTCGAGTTACGACGGGGATGGCCCTTCCACACACGTGTGTGTTCAGCCATGTCAGGACTCCTGCCTAGTTGCGAGGGACAACTCGGGATTCTCCTCGAGGCTTTGCAGGGCAATTGGGACGCCTCTCCAGCTGAGACGGGAGACCAAGTGTCCCTTTCCACGTGCCACAGGAATCATGGGTCTCCTATCAAGTTTCACGAGGAGTCAGGCATCGTCTCCTTTGGAGGCACTGATCTCCGCATACCTCTGGAGTTTCCAAAGGATTTGAGGCCTCCTGTCGCGATGAGGAGGGGAACTAGGTCTTTCTCTGTGGTCTCCACAGGGGATTCAGACACCCTTTCGTCTTGGGAGATGCAAGACGAGCCTGCATTCCAGTCACTGCAGGGATATTCGGCCTTATTTCGAGTCAGGGCATCGCGGTGTCCATTCCACTTGAGGCCGCAAACTCAGGGTCCCTCTCACATACCTAGAGCTGAGAGAAGCCTCCTCTTGAGGTGCTTGTGGTAAGGTGGTATTCCTCTGGAGTCGAAGCCAGGGACTAACCTCTCATCTCGAGTTGATTTTTGGTCCACGGAGCTCTTTCGTGTTGCTACAGTGACCTCAGGATCCCTCTAGCCTTGAAACAGTGTTCTTGGGGTTTCTCTGGAGTGCCATCAAGGAAATCAAGGCTACTTTCATGTGTGATGTGCAAGACGGAATTGCTCTGCACGCAGTACAGGGGAATCGGGCCTCATCTCGCATCGAGGGGGAAGTCTCATGGTTTTTCTCGAGTTGCGGCGGGAACCTGGGGTATATTCTCGAGTTACGACGGGGATGGCCCTTCCACCCACGTGTTTGTTCAGCCACGTCAGGACTCCTGCCTAGTTGCGAGGGACAACTCGGGATTCTCCTCGAGGCTTGGCAGGGCAATTGGAACGCCTCTCCAGCTGAGGCGGGAGACCAAGGGTCCCTTTCCACGTGCCACAAGAATCCTGGGATTCCTATCAAGTTTCACGAGGAGTCAGGCATTGTCTCCTTTGGAGGCACTGATCTCCGCGTACCTCTGGAGTTTTCAAAGGATGTGAGGCCTCCGGTCGCGATGAGGTGAGGAACTAGGTGTTTCTCTGTGGTCTCCACAGGGGATTCAGACATCCTTTCTTCTTGGGAGATGCAAGACGAGCCTGCATTCAAGTCACTGCAGGGATATCCGGCCTTATTTCGAGTCAGGGCATCGCGGTGTCCATTCCACTTGAGGCCGCAAACTCAGGGTCCCTCTCACATACCTAGAGCTGAGAGAAGCCTCCTCTTGAGGTGCTTGTCGTAAGGTGGTATTCCTCTGGAGTCGAAGCCAGGGACTAACCTCTCATCTCGAGTTGATTTTTGGTCCACGGAGCTCTTTCGTGTTGCTACAGTGACCTCAGGATCCCTCTAGCCTTGAAACAGTGTTCTTGGGGTTTCTCTGGAGTGCCATGAAGGAAATCAAGGCTCCTTTCATGTGTGATGTGCAACACAGAATTGCTCTGAACGCAGTGCAGGAGAATCGGGCCTCATCTCACGGCGAGGGGGAAGTCTCATGGTTTTTCTCGAGTTGCGGCGGGAACCTGGGGTATATTCTCGAGTTACGACGGGGATGGCCCTTCTACACACGTGTTTGTTCAGCCACGTCAGGACTCTTGCCTAGTTGCGAGACACAACTCGGGATTCTCCTCGAGGCTTGGCAAGGCAGTTGGGACGCCTCTCCAGCTGAGGCGGGAGACCAAGGGTCCCTTTCCACGTGCCACAGGAATCCTGGGACTCCTATCAAGTTTCACGAGGAGTCAGGCATCGTCTCCTTTGGAGGCACTGATCTCCGCATACCTCTGGAGTTTTCAAAAGATGTGAGGCCTCCGGTCGCGATGAGGTGGGGAACTAGGTCTTTCTCTGTGGTCTCCACAGGGGATTCAGACATCCTTTCTTCTTGGGAGATGCAAGACGAGCCTGCATTCCAGTCACTGCAGGGATATCCAGCCTTATTTCGCGTCAGGGCATCGCGGTGTCCATTCCACTTGAGGCCGCAAACTCAGGGTCCCTCTCACATACCTAGAGCTGAGAGAAGCCTCCTCTTGAGGTGCTTGTGGTAAGGTGGTATTCCTCTGGAGTCGAAGCCAGGGACTAACCTCTCATCTCGAGTTGATTATTGGCCCACGGAGCTCTTTCGTGTTGCTACAGTGACCTCAGGATCGATCTAGCCTTGAAACAGTGTTCTTGGGGCTTCTCTGTAGTGCCATCAAGGAAATCAAGGCTCCTTTCATGTGTGATGTGCAACACGGAATTGCTCTGCACGCAGTGCAGGGGAATCGGGCCTCATCTCGCGGCGAGGGGGAAGTCTCATGGTTTTTCTCGAGTTGCGGCGGGAACCTGGGGTATATTCTCGAGTTACGACGGGGATGGCCCTTCCACCCACGTGTTTCTTCAGCGACGTCAGGACTCCTGCCTAGTTGCGAGGGACAACTCTGGATTCTCCTCAAGGCTTGGCAGGGCAATTGGGACGCCTCTCCAGCTGAGGCGGGAGACCAAGTGTCCCTTTCCAAGTGCCACAGGAATCCTGGGACTCCTATCAAGTTTCACGAGGAGTCAGGCATCGTCTCCTTTGGAGGCACTGATCTCCGCGTACCTCTGGAGTTTTCAAAGGATGTGAGGCCTGCGGTCGCGATGAGGTGGGGAACTAGGTGTTTCTCTGTGGTCTCCACAGGGGATTCAGACATCCTTTCTTCTTGGGAGATGCAAGACGAGCCTGCATTCAAGTCACTGCACGGATATCCGGCCTTATTTCGAGTCAGGGCATCACGGTGTCCATTCCACTTGAGGCCGCAAACTCAGGGTCCCTCTCACATACCTAGAGCTGAGAGAAGCCTCCTCTTGAGGTGCTTGTGGTAAGGTGGTATTCCTCAGGAGTCGAAGCCAGGGACTAACCTCTCATCTCGTGTTGATTCTTGGTCCACGGAGCTCTTTCGTGTTCCTACAGTGACCTCAGGATCCCTCTAGCCTTGAAACAGTGTTCTTGGGGTTTCTCTGGAGTGCCATGAAGGAAATCAAGGCTCCTTTCATGTGTGATGTGCAACACAGAATTGCTCTGCACGCAGTGCAGGGGAATCGGGCCTCATCTCGCGGCGAGGGGGAAGTCTCATGGTTTTTCTCGAGTTGCGGCGGGAACCTGGGGTATATTCTCGAGTTACGACGGGGATGGCCCTTCCACACACGTGTGTGTTCAGCCATGTCAGGACTCCTGCCTAGTTGCGAGGGACTACTCGGGATTCTCCTCGAGGCTTTGCAGGGCAATTGGGACGCCTCTCCAGCTGAGACGGGAGACCAAGTGTCCCTTTCCACGTGCCACAGGAATCCTGGGTCTCCTATCAAGTTTCACGAGGAGTCAGGCATCGTCTCCTTTGGAGGCACTGATCTCCGCATACCTCTGGAGTTTCCAAAGGATTTGAGGCCTCCTGTCGCGATGAGGAGGGGAACTAGGTCTTTCTCTGTGGTCTCCACAGGGGATTCAGACACCCTTTCGTCTTGGGAGATGCAAGACGAGCCTGCATTCCAGTCACTGCAGGGATATTCGGCCTTATTTCGAGTCAGGGCATCGCGGTGTCCATTCCACTTGAGGCCGCAAACTCAGGGTCCCTCTCACATACCTAGAGCTGAGAGAAGCCTCCTCTTGAGGTGCTTGTGGTAAGGTGGTATTCCTCTGGAGTCGAAGCCAGGGACTAACCTCTCATCTCGAGTTGATTTTTGGTCCACGGAGCTCTTTCGTGTTGCTACAGTGACCTCAGGATCCCTCTAGCCTTGAAACAGTGTTCTTGGGGTTTCTCTGGAGTGCCATCAAGGAAATCAAGGCTCCTTTCATGTGTGATGTGCAACACAGAATTGCTCTGCACGCAGTGCAGGGGAATCGGGCCTCATCTCGCGGCAAGGGGGAAGTCTCATGGTTTTTCTCGAGTTGCGGCGGGAACCTGGGGTATATTCTCGAGTTACGACGGGGATGGCCCTTATACACATGTGTTTGTTCAGCCACGTCAGGACTCTTGCCTAGTTGCGAGACACAACTCGGGATTCTCCTCGAGGCTTGGCAAGGCAATTGGGACGCCTCTCCAGCTGAGGCGGGAGACCAAGGGTCCCTTTCCACGTGCCCCAGGAATCCTGGGACTCCTATCAAGTTTCACGAGGAGTCAGGCATCGTCTCCTTTGGAGGCACTGATCTCCGCGTACCTCTGAAGTTTTCAAAGGATGTGAGGCCTCCGGTCGCGATGAGGTTGTGAACTAGGTCTTTCTCTGTGGTCTCCACAGGGGATTCAGACATCCTTTCATCTTGGGAGATGCAAGACGAGCCTGCATTCAAGTCACTGCAGGGATATCCAGCCTTATTTCGCGTCAGGGCATCGCGGTGTCCATTCCACTTGAGGCCGCAAACTCAGGGTCCCTCTCACATACCTAGAGCTGAGAGAAGCCTCCTCTTGAGGTGCTTGTGGTTAGGTGGTATTCCTCTGGAGTCGAAGCCAGGGACTAACCTCTCATCTCGAGTTGATTTTGGGCCCACGGAGCTCTTTCATGTTGCTACAGTGACCTCAGGATCCCTCTAGCCTTGAAACAGTGTTCTTGGGGTTTCTCTGGAGTGCCATCAAGGAAATCAAGGCTCCTTTCATGTGTGATGTGCAACACGGAATTGCTCTGCACGCAGTGCAGGGGAATCGGGCCTCATCTCGCGGCGAGGGGGAAGTCTCATGGTTTTTCTCGAGTTGCGGCGGGAACCTGGGGTATATTCTCGAGTTACGACGGGGATGGCCCTTCCACCCACGTGTTTCTTCAGCGACGTCAGGACTCCTGCCTAGTTGCGAGGGACAACTCTGGATTCTCCTCGAGGCTTGGCAGGGCAATTGGGACGCCTCTCCAGCTGAGGCGGGAGACCAAGTGTCCCTTTCCAAGTGCCACAGGAATCCTGGGACTCCTATCAAGTTTCACGAGGAGTCAGGCATCGTCTCCTTTGGAGGCACTGATCTCCGCGTACCTCTGGAGTTTTCAAAGGATGTGAGGCCTCCGGTCGCGATGAGGTGGGGAACTAGGTCTTTCTCTGTGGGCTCCACAGGGGATTCAGACATCCTTTCTTCTTGGGAGATGCAAGACGAGCCTGCATTCAAGTCACTGCACGGATATCCAGCCTTATTTCGAGTATGGGCATCGCGGTGTCCATTCCACTTGAGGCCTCAAACTCAGGATCCCTCTCACGTACCTAGAGCTGAGAGAAGCCTCCTCTTGAGGTGCTTGTGGTAAGGTGGTATTCCTCAGGAGTCGAAGCCAGGGACTAACCTCTCATCTCGTGTTGATTCTTGGTCCACGGAGCTCTTTCGTGTTGCTACAGTGACCTCAGGATCCCTCTAGCCTTGAAACAGTGTTCTTGGGGTTTCTCTGGAGTGCCATCAAGGAAATCAAGGCTCCTTTCATGTGTGATGTGCAACACGGAATTGCTCTGCACGCAGTGCAGGGGAATCGGGCCTCATCTCGCGGCGAGGGGGAAGTCTCATCGTTTTTCTCGAGTTGCGGCGGGAACCTGGGGTATATTCTCGAGTTACGACGGGGATGGCCCTTCCACACACTTGTTTCTTCAGCGACGTCAGGACTCCTGCCTAGTTGCGAGGGACAACTCTGGATTCTCCTCGAGGCTTGGCAGGGCAATTGGGACGCCTCTCCAGCTGAGACGGGAGACCAAGGGTCCCTTTCCACGTGCCACAGGAATCCTGGGTCTCCTATCAAGTTTCACGAGGAGTCAGGCATCGTCTCCTTTGGAGGCACTGATCTCCGCGTACCTCTGGAGTTTTCAAAGGATTTGAGGCTATCGGTCGCGATGAGGTGGGGAACTAAGTCTTTCTCTGTGCTTTCCACAGGGGATTCAGACATCCTTTCTTCCTGGGAGATGCAAGAGGAGCCTGCATTGAAGTCACTGCAGGGATATCCGGCCTTATTTCGAGTCAGGGCATCGCGGTGTCCATTCCACTTGAGGCCGCAAACTCAGGGTCCCTCTCACATACCTAGAGCTGAGAGAAGCCTCCTCTTGAGGTGCTTGTGGTAAGGTGGTATTCCTCTGGAGACGAATCCAGGGACTAACCTCTCTTTTCGAGTTGATTTTTGGTCCACAGAGTTCTTTCGTGTTGCTACAGTGACCTCAGGATCCCTCTAGCCTTGAAACAGTGTTCTTGGGGTTTCTCTGGAGTGCCATCAAGGAAATCAAGGCTCCTTTCATGTGTGATGTGCAAGACGGAATTGCTCTGCACGCAGTACAGGGGAATCGGGCCTCATCTCGCATCGAGGGGGAAGTCTCATGGTTTTTCTCGAGTTGCGGCGGGAACCTTGGGTATATTCTCGAGTTACGACGGGGATGGCCCTTCCACCCACGTGTTTGTTCAGCCACGTCAGGACTCCTTCCTAGTTGCGAGGGACAACTCGGGATTCTCCTCGAGGCTTGGCAGGGCAATTGGAATGCCTCTCCAGCTGAGGCGGGAGACCAAGGGTCCCTTTCCACGTGCCACAGGAATCCTGGGACTCCTATCAAGTTTCACGAGGAGTCAGGCATCGTCTCCTTTGGAGGCACTGATCTCCGCATACCTCTGGAGTTTTCAAAGGATGTGAGGCCTCCGGTCGCGATGAGGTGGGGAACTAGGTGTTTCTCTGTGGTCTCCACAGGGGATTCAGACATCCTTTCTTCTTGGGAGATGCAAGACGAGCCTGCATTCCAGTCACTGCAGGGATATCCAGCCTTATCTCGCGTCAGGGCATCGCGGTGTCCATTCAACTTGAGGCCGCAAACTCAGGGTCCCTCTCACATACCTAGAGCTGAGAGAAGCCTCCTCTTGAGGTGCTTGTGGTAAGGTGGTATTCCTCTGGAGTCGAAGCCAGGGACTAACCTCTCATCTTGAGTTGATTATTGGCCCACGGAGCTCTTTCGTGTTGCTACAGTGACCTCAGGATCCCTCTAGCCTTGAAACAGTGTTCTTGGGGTTTCTCTGGAGTGCCATCAAGGAAATCAAGGCTCCTTTCATGTGTGATGTGCAACACGGAATTGCTCTGCACGCAGTGCAGGGGAATCGGGCCTCATCTCGCGGCGAGGGGGAAGTCTCATGGTTTTTCTCGAGTTGCGGCGGGAACCTGGGGTATATTCTCCATTTACGAGGGGGATGGCCCTTCCACACACGTGTTTGTTCAGCCACGTCAGGACTCTTGCCTAGTTGCGAGACACAACTCGGGATTCTCCTCGAGGCTTGGCAAGGCAATTGGGACGCCTCTCCAGCTGAGGCGGGAGACCAAGGGTCCCTTTCCACGTGCCACAGGAATCCTGGGACTCTTATCAAGTTTCACGAGGAGTCAGGCATCGTCTCCTTTGGAGGCACTGATCTCCGCGTACCTCTGGAGTTTTCAAAGTATGTGAGGCCTCCGGTCGTGATGAGGTGGGGAACTAGGTGTTTCTCTGTGGTCTCCACAGGGGATACAGACATCCTTTCATCTTGGTAGATGCAAGACGAGCCTGCATTCAAGTCACTGCAGGGATATCCAGCCTTATTTCGCGTCAGGGCATCGCGGTGTCCATTCCACTTGAGGCCGCAAACTCAGGGTCCCTTTCACATACCTAGAGCTGAGAGAAGCCTCCTCTTGAAGTGCTTGTGGTAAGGTGGTATTCCTCTGGAGTCGAAGCCAGGGACTAACCTCTCATCTCGAGTTGATTTTTGGCCCACGGAGCTCTTTCGTGTTGCTACAGTGACCTCAGGATCCCTCTAGCCTTGAAACAGTGTTCTTGGGGTTTCTCTGGAGTGCCATCAAGGAAATCAAGGCTCCTTTCATGTGTGATGTGCAACACGGAATTGCTCTGCACGCAGTGCAGGGGAATCGGGCCTCATCTCGCGGCGAGGGGGAAGTCTCATGGTTTTTCTCGAGTTGCGGCGGGAACCTGGGGTATATTCTCGAGTTACGACGGGGATGGCCCTTCCACCCACGTGTTTCTTCAGCGACGTCAGGATTCCTGCCTAGTTGCGAGGGACAACTCTGGATTCTCCTCGAGGCTTGGCAGGGCAATTGGGACGCCTCTCCAGCTGAGGCGGGAGACCAAGGGTCGCTTTCCAAGTGCCACAGGAATCGTGGGACTCCTATCAAGTTTCACGAGGAGTCAGGCATCGTCTCCTTTGGAGGCACTGATCTCCGCGTACCTCTGAAGTTTTCAAAGGATGTGAGGCTATCGGTCGCGATGAGGTGGGGAACTAAGTCTTTCTCTGTGCTTTCCACAGGGGATTCAGACATCCTTTCGTCCTGGGAGATGCAAGACGAGCCGGCATTGAAGTCACTGCAGGGATATCCGGCCTTATTTCGAGTCAGGGCATCGCGGTGTCCATTCCACTTGAGGCCGCAAACTCAGGGTCCCTCTCACATACCTAGAGCTGAGAGAAGCCTCCTCTTGAGGTGCTTGTGGTAAGGTGGTATTCCTCTGGAGACGAATCCAGGGACTAACCTCTCTTTTCGAGTTGATTTTTGGTCCACAGAGTTCTTTCGTGTTGCTACAGTGACCTCAGGATCCCTCTATCCTTGAAACAGTGTTCTTGGGGTTTCTCTGGAGTGCCATCAAGGAAATCAAGGCTCCTTTCATGTGTGATGTGCAAGACGGAATTGCTCTGCACGCAGTACAGGGGAATCGGGCCTCATCTCGCATCGAGGGGGAAGTCTCATGGTGTTTCTCGAGTTGCGGCGGGAACCTTGGGTATATTCTCGAGTTACGACGGGGATGGCCCTTCCACCCACGTGTTTGTTCAGCCATGTCAGGACTCTTGCCTAGTTGCGAGACACAACTCGGGATTCTCCTCGAGGCTTGGCAAGGTAATTGGGACGCCTCTCCAGCTGAGACGGGAGACCAAGGGTCCCTTTCCACGTGCCACAGGAATCCTGGGACTCCTATCAAGTTTTACGAGGAGTCAGGCATCGTCTCCTTTGGAGGCACTGATCTCCGCGTACCTCTAGAGTTTTCAAAGGATGTGAGGCCTCCGGTCGCGATGAGGTGGGGAACTAGGTCTTTCTCTGTGGTCTCCACAGGGGATTCAGACATCCTTTCATCCTGGGAGATGCAAGACGAGCCTGCATTGAAGTCACTGCAGGGATATCCGGCCTTATTTCGAGTCAGGGCATCGCGGTGTCCATTCCACTTGAGGCCGCAAACTCAGGGTCCCTCTCACATACCTAGAGCTGAGAGAAGCCTCCTCTTGAGGTGCTTGGGGTAAGGTGGTATTCCTCTGGAAACGAAGCCAGGGACTAACCTCTCTTTTCGAGTTGATTTTTGGTCCACAGAGTTCTTTCGTGTTGCTACAGTGACCTCAGGATCCCTCTATCCTTGAAACAGTGTTCTTGGGGTTTCTCTGGAGTGCCATCAAGGAAATCAAGGCTCCTTTCATGTGTGATGTGCAAGACGGAATTGCTCTGCACGCAGTACAGGGGAATCGGGCCTCATCTCGCATCGAGGGGGAAGTCTCATGGTTTTTCTCGAGTTGCGGCGGGAACCTGGGGTATATTCTCGAGTTACGACGGGGATGGCCCTTCCACCCACGTGTTTGTTCAGCCACGTCAGGACTCCTGCCTAGTTGCGAGGGACAACTCGGGATTCTCCTCGAGGCTTGGCAGGGCAATTGGAACGCCTCTCCAGCTGAGGCAGGAGACCAAGGATCCCTTTCCACGTGCCACAAGAATCCTGCGACTCCTATCAAGTTTCACGAGGAGTCAGGCATCGTCTCCTTTGGAGGCACTGATCTCCGTGTACCTCTGGAGTTCTCAAAGGATGTGAGGCCTCCGGTCGCGATGAGGTGGGGAACTAGGTGTTTCTCTGTGGTCTCCACAGGGGATTCAGACATCCTTTCTTCTTGGGAGATGCAAGACGAGCCTGCATTCAAGTCACTGCAGGTATATCTGGCCTTATTTCGAGTCAGGGCATCGCGGTATCCATTCCACTTGAGGCCGCAAACTCAGGGTCCCTCTCACATACCTAGAGCTGAGAGAAGCCTCCTCTTGAGGTGCTTGTGGTAAGGTGGTATTCCTCTGGAGTCGAATCCAGGGACTAACCTCTCATCTCGAGTTGATTGTTGGCCCACGGAGCTCTTTCGTGTTGCTACAGTGACCTCAGGATCCCTCTATCCTTGAAACAGTGTTCTTCGGGTTTCTCTGGAGTGCCATGAAGGAAATCAAGGCTCCTTTCATGTGTGATGTGCAACACGGAATTGCTCTGCACGCAGTGCAGGGGAATCGGGCCTCATCTCGCGGCGAGGGGGAAGTCTCATGGTTTTTCTCGAGTTGCGGCGGGAACCTGGGGTATATTCTCGAGTTACGACGGGGATGGCCCTTCCACCCACGTGTTTCTTCAGCGACGTCAGGACTCCTGCCTAGTTGCGAGGGACAACTCTGGATTCTCCTCGAGGCTTGGCAGGGCAATTGGGACGCCTCTCCAGCTGAGGCGGGAGACCAAGTGTCCCTTTCCAAGTGCCACAGGAATCCTGGGACTCCTATCAAGTTTCACGAGGAGTCAGGCATCGTCTCCTTTGGAGGCACTGATCTCCGCGTACCTCTGGAGTTTTCAAAGGATGTGAGGCTATTGGTCGCGATGAGGTGGGGAATTAAGTCTTTCTCTGTGCTTTCCACAGGGGATTCAGACATCCTTTCGTCCTGGGAGAGGCAAGACGAGCCTGCATTGAAGTCACTGCAGGGATATCCGGCCTTATTTCGAGTCAGGGCATCGCGGTGTCCATTCCACTTGAGGCCGCAAACTCAGGGTCCCTCTCACATACCTAGAGCTGAGAGAAGCCTCCTCTTGAGGTGCTTGTGGTAAGGTGGTATTCCTCTGGAGACGAATCCAGGGACTAACCTGTCTTTTCGAGTTGATTTTTGGTCCACAGAGTTCTTTCGTGTTGCTACAGTGACCTCAGGATCCCTCTATCCTTGAAACAGTGTTCTTGGGGTTTCTCTGGAGTTCCATCAAGGAAATCAAGGCTCCTTTCATGTGTGATGTGCAAGACGGAATTGCTCTGCACGCAGTACAGGGGAATCGGGCCTCATCTCGCATCGAGGGGGAAGTCTCATGGTTTTTCTCGAGTTGCGGCGGGAACCTGGGGTATATTCTCGAGTTACGACGGGGATGGCCCTTCTACCCACGTGTTTGTTCAGCCACGTCAGGACTCCTGCCTAGTTGCGAGGGACAACTCTGGATTCTCCTCGAGGCTTGGCAGGGCAATTGGAACGCCTCTCCAGCTGAGGCGGGAGACCAAGGGTCCCTTTCCACGTGCCACAAGAATCCTGGGACTCCTATCAAGTTTCACGAGGAGTCAGGCATCGTCTCCTTTGGAGGCACTGATCTCCGCGTACCTCTGGAGTTTTCAAAGGATGTGAGGCCTCCTGTCGCGATGAGGTGGGGAACTAGGTGTTTCTCTGTGGTCTCCACAGGGGATTCAGACAACCTTTCTTCTTGGGAGATGCAAGACAAGCCTGCATTCAAGTCACTGCAGGGATATCCGGCCTTATTTCGAGTCAGGGCATCGCGGTGTCCATTCCACTTGAGGCCGCAAACTCAGGATCCCTCTGACATACCTAGAGCTGCGAGAAGCCTCCTCTTGAGGTGCTTGTGGTAAGGTGGTATTCCTCAGGAGTCGAAGCCAGGGACTAACCTCTCATCTCGTGTTGATTCTTGGTCCACGGAGCTCTTTCGTGTTGCTACAGTGACCTCAGGATCCCTCTATCCTTGAAACAGTGTTCTTGGGGTTTCTCTGGAGTGCCATCAAGGAAATCAAGGCTCCTTTCATGTGTGATGTGCAACACGGAATTGCTCTGCACGCAGTGCAGGGGAATCAGTCTTCATCTCGCGGCGAGGGGGAAGTCTCATGGTTTTTCTCGAGTTGCGGCGGGAACCTGGGGTATATTCTCGAGTTACGACGGGGATGGCCCGTCCACACACGTGTGTGTTCAGCCATGTCAGGACTCCTGCCTAGTTGCGAGACACAACTCGGAATTCTCCTCGAGGCTTGGCAAGGCAATTGGGACGCCTCTCCAGCTGAGGCGGGAGACCAAGGGTCCCTTTCCAAGTGCCACAGGAATCCTGGGACTCCTATCAAGTTTCACGAGGAGTCAGGCATCGTCTCCTTTGGAGGCACTGATCTCCGCGTACCTCTGGAGTTTTCAAAGGATGTGAGGCCTCCGGTCGCGATGAGGTGGGGAACTAGGTCTTTCTCTGTGGTCTCCACAGGGGATTCAGACATCCTTTCATCTTGGGAGATGCAAGACGAGCCTGCATTCAAGTCACTGCAGGGATATCCAGCCTTATTTCGCGTCAGGGCATCGCGGTGTCCATTCCACTTGAGGCCGCAAACTTAGGGTCCCTCTCACATACCTAGAGCTGAGAGAAGCCTCCTCTTGAGGTGCTTGTGGTAAGGTGGTATTCCTCTGGAGTCGAAGCCAGGGACTAACCTCTCATCTCGAGTTGATTTTGGGCCCACGGAGCTCTTTCGTGTTGCTACAGTGACCTCAGGATCCCTCTATCCTTGAAACAGTGTTCTTGGGGTTTCTCTGGAGTGCCATCAAGGAAATCAAGGCTCCTTTCATGTGTGATGTGCAACACGGAATTGCTCTGCACGCAGTGCAGGGGAATCGGGCCTCATCTCGCGGCGAGGGGGAAGTCTCATGGTTTTTCTCGAGTTGCGGCGGGAACCTGGGGTATATTCTCGAGTTACGACGGGGATGGCCCTTCCACCCACGTGTTTCTTCAGCGACGTCAGGACTCCTGCCTAGTTGCGAGGGACAACTCGGGATTCTCCTCGAGGCTTGGCAAGGCAATTGGGACACCTCTCCAGCTGAGGCGGGAGACCAAGTGTCCCTTTCCAAGTGCCACAGGAATCCTGGGACTCCTATCAAGTTTCACGAGGAGTCAGGAATCGTCTCCTTTGGAGGCACTGATCTCCGCGTACCTCTGGAGTTTTCAAAGGATGTGAGGCTATCGGTCGCGATGAGGTGGGGAACTAAGTCTTTCTCTGTGCTTTCCACAGGGGATTCAGACATCCTTTCGTCCTGGCAGATGCAAGACGAGCCTGCATTGAAGTCACTGCAGGGATATCCGGCCTTATTTCGAGTCAGGGCATCGCGGTGTCCATTCCACTTGAGGCCGCAAACTCAGGGTCCCTCTCACATACCTAGAGCTGAGAGAAGCCTCCTCTTGAGGTGCTTGTGGTAAGGTGGTATTCCTCTGGAGTCGAATCCAGGGACTAACCTCTCTTTTCGAGTTGATTTTTGGTCCACAGAGTTCTTTCGTGTTGCTACAGTGACCTCAGGATCCCTCTATCCTTGAAACAGTGTTCTTGGGGTTTCTCTGGAGTGCCATCAAGGAAATCAAGGCTCCTTTCATGTGTGATGTGCAAGACGGAATTGCTCTGCACGCAGTACAGGGGAATCGGGCCTCATCTCGCATCGAGGGGGAAGTCTCATGGTTTTTCTCGAGTTGCGGCGGGAACCTGGGGTATATTCTCGAGTTACGACGGGGATGGCCCTTCCACCCACGTGTTTGTTCAGCCACGTCAGGACTCCTGCCTAGTTGCGAGGGACAACTCGGGATTCTCCTCGAGGCTTGGCAGGGCAATTGGAACGCCTCTCCAGCTGAGGCGGGAGACCAAGGGTCCCTTTCCACGTGCCACAAGAATCCTGGGACTCCTATCAAGTTTCACGAGGAGTCAGGCATCGTCTCCTTTGGAGGCACTGATCTCCGCGTACCTCTGGAGTTTTCAAAGGATGTGAGGCCTCCGGTCGCGATGAGGTGGGGAACTAGGTGTTTCTCTGTGGTCTCCACAGGGGATTCAGACATCCTTTCTTCTTGTGAGATGCAAGACAAGCCTGCATTCAAGTCACTGCAGGGATATCCGGCCTTATTTCGAGTCAGGGCATCGCGGTGTCCATTCCACTTGAGGCCGCAAACTCAGGATCCCTCTGACATACCTAGAGCTGAGAGAAGCCTCCTCTTGAGGTGCTTGTGGTAAGGTGGTATTCCTCAGGAGTCGAAGCCAGGGACTAACCTCTCATCTCGTGTTGATTCTTGGTCCACGGAGCTCTTTCGTGTTGCTACAGTGACCTCAGGATCCCTCTAGCCTTGAAACAGTGTTCTTGGGGTTTCTCTGGAGTGCCATCAAGGAAATCAAGGCTCCTTTCATGTGTGATGTGCAACACGGAATTGCTCTGCACGCAGTGCAGGGGAATCAGGCTTCATCTCGCGGCGAGGGGGAAGTTTCATGGTTTTTCTCGAGTTGCGGCGGGAACCTGGGGTATATTCTCGAGTTACGACGGGGATGGCCCGTCCACACACGTGTGTGTTCAGCCATGTCAGGACTCCTGCCTAGTTGCGAGACACAACTCGGAATTCTCCTCGAGGCTTGGCAAGGCAATTGGGACGCCTCTCCAGCTGAGGCGGGAGACCAAGGGTCCCTTTCCAAGTGCCACAGGAATCCTGGGACTCCTATCAAGTTTCACGAGGAGTCAGGCATCGTCTCCTTTGGAGGCACTGATCTCCGCGTACCTCTGGAGTTTTCAAAGGATGTGAGGCCTCCGGTCGCGATGAGGTGGGGAACTAGGTCTTTCTCTGTGGTCCCCACAGGGGATTCAGACATCCTTTCATCTTGGGAGATGCAAGACGAGCCTGCATTCAAGTCACTGCAGGGATATCCAGCCTTATTTCGCGTCAGGGCATCGCGGTGTCCATTCCACTTGAGGCCGCAAACTCAGGGTCCCTCTCACATACCTAGAGCTGAGAGAAGCCTCCTCTTGAGGTGCTTGTGGTACGGTGGTATTCCTCTGGAGTCGAAGCCAGGGACTAACCTCTCATCTCGAGTTGATTTTGGGCCCACGGAGCTCTTTCGTGTTGCTACAGTGACCTCAGGATTCCTCTAGCCTTGAAACAGTGTTCTTGGGGATTCTCTGGAGTGCCATCAAGGAAATCAAGGCTCCTTTCATGTGTGATGTGCAACACGGAATTGCTCTGCACGCAGTGCAGGGGAATCGGGCCTCATCTCGCGGCGAGGGGGAAGTCTCATGGTTTTTCTCGAGTTGCGGCGGGAACCTGGGGTATATTCTCGAGTTACGACGGGGATGGCCCTTCCACCCACGTGTTTCTTCAGCGACGTCAGGACTCCTGCCTAGTTGCGAGGGACAACTCTGGATTCTCCTCGAGGCTTGGCAAGGCAATTGGGACACCTCTCCAGCTGAGGCGGGAGACCAAGTGTCCCTTTCCAAGTGCCACAGGAATCCTGGGACTCCTATCAAGTTTCACGAGGAGTCAGGCATCGTCTCCTTTGGAGGCACTGATCTCCGCGTACCTCTGGAGTTTTCAAAGGATGTGAGGCTATCGGTCGCGATGAGGTGGGGAACTAAGTCTTTCTCTGTGCTTTCCACAGGGGATTCAGACATCCTTTCGTCCTGGCAGATGCAAGACGAGCCTGCATTGAAGTCACTGCAGGGATATCCGGCCTTATTTCGAGTCAGGGCATCGCGGTGTCCATTCCACTTGAGGCCGCAAACTCAGGGTCCCTCTCACATACCTAGAGCTGAGAGAAGCCTCCTCTTGAGGTGCTTGTGGTAAGGTGGTATTCCTCTGGAGACGAATCCAGGGACTAACCTCTCTTTTCGAGTTGATTTTTGGTCCACAGAATTCTTTCGTGTTGCTACAGTGACCTCAGGATCCCTCTATCCTTGAAACAGTGTTCTTGGGGTTTCTCTGGAGTGCCATCAAGGAAATCAAGGCTCCTTTCATGTGTGATGTGCAAGACGGAATTGCTCTGCACGCAGTACAGGGGAATCGGGCCTCATCTCGCATCGAGGGGGAAGTCTCATGGTTTTTCTCGAGTTGCGGCGGGAACCTGGGGTATATTCTCGAGTTACGACGGGGATGGCCCTTCCACCCACGTGTTTGTTCAGCCACGTCAGGACTCCTGCCTAGTTGCGAGGGACAACTCGGGATTCTCCTCGAGGCTTGGCAGGGCAATTGGAACGCCTCTCCAGCTGAGGCGGGAGACCAAGTGTCCCTTTCCACGTGCCACAAGAATCCTGGGACTCCTATCAAGTTTCACGAGGAGTCAGGCATCGTCTCCTTTGCAGGCACTGATCTCCGCGTACCTCTGGAGTTTTCAAAGGATGTGAGGCCTCCGGTCGCGATGAGGTGGGGAACTAGGTGTTTCTCTGTGGTCTCCACAGGGGATTCAGACATCCTTTCTTCTTGTGAGAAGCAAGACGAGCCCGCATTCAAGTCACTGCAGGGATATCCGGCCTTATTTCGCGTCAGGGCATCGCGGTGTCCATTCCACTTGAGGCCGCAAACTCAGGATCCCTCTCACATACCTAGAGCTGAGAGAAGCCTCCTCTTGAGGTGCTTGTGGTAAGGTGGTATTCCTCAGGAGTCGAAGCCAGGGACTAACCTCTCATCTCGTGTTGATTCTTGGTCCACGGAGCTTTTTCGTGTTGCTACAGTGACCTCAGGATCCCTCTAGCCTTGAAACAGTGTTCTTGGGGTTTCTCTGGAGTGCCATCAAGGAAATCAAGGCTCCTTTCATGTGTGATGTGCAACACGGAATTGCTCTGCACGCAGTGCAGGGGAATCGGGCCTCATCTCGCGGCGAGGGGGAAGTCTCATGGTTTTTCTCGAGTTGCGGCGGGAAACTGGGGTATATTCTCGAGTTACGACGGGGATGGCCCTTCCACACACGTGTGTGTTCAGCCATGTCAGGACTCCTGCCTAGTTGCGAGGGACAACTCGGGATTCTCCTCGAGGCTTTGCAGGGCAATTGGGACGCCTCTCCAGCTGAGGCGGGAGACCAAGGGTCCCTTTCCACGTGCCACAGGAATCCTGGGTCTCCTATCAAGTTTCACGAGGAGTCAGGCATCGTCTCCTTTGGAGGCACTGATCTCCGCATACCTCTGGAGTTTTCAAAGAATGTGAGGCCTCCAGTCGCGATGAGGTGGGGAACTAGGTGTTTCTCTGTGGTCCCCACAGGGGATTCAGACATCCTTTCATCTTGGGAGATGCAAGACGAGCCTGCATTCAAGTCACTGCAGGGATATCCGGCCTTATTTCGAGTCAGGGCATCGCGGTGTCCATTCCACTTGAGGCCGCAAACTCAGGGTCCCTCTCACATACCTAGAGCTGAGAGAAGCCTCCTCTTGAGCTGCTTGTGGTAAGGTGGTATACCTCTGGAGTCGAAGCCAGGGACTAACCTCTCATCTAGAGTTGATTTTTGGCCCACGGAGCTCTTTCGTGTTGCTACAGTGACCTCAGGATCCCTCTATCCTTGAAACAGTGTTCTTGGGGTTTCTCTGGAGTGCCATCAAGGAAATCAAGGCTCCTTTCATGTGTGATGTGCAACACGGAATTGCTCTGCACGCAGTGCAGGGGAATCGGGCCTCATCTCGCGGCGAGGGGGAAGTCTCATGGTTTTTCTCGAGTTGCGGCGGGAACCTGGGGTATATTCTCGAGTTATGACGGGGATGGACCTTCCACCCACGTGTTTCTTCAGCGACGTCAGGACTCCTGCCTAGTTGCGAGGGACAGCTCTGGATTCTCCTCGAGGCTTGGCAGGGCAATTGGGACGCCTATCCAGCTGAGGCGGGAGACCAAGTGTCCCTTTCCAAGTGCCACAGGAATCCTGGGACTCCTATCAAGTTTCACGAGGAGTCAGGCGTCGTCTCCTTTGGAGGCACTGATCTCCGCGTACCTCTGGAGTTTTCAAAGGATGTGAGGCTATCGGTCGCGATGAGGTGGGGAACTAAGTCTTTCTCTGTGCTTTCCACAGGGGATTCAGACATCCTTTCGTCCTGGGAGATGCAAGACGAGCCTGCATTGTAGTCACTGCAGGGATATCCGGCCTTATTTCGAGTCAGGGCATCGCGGTGTCCATTCCACTTGAGGCCGCAAACTCAGGGTCCCTCTCACATACCAAGAGCTGAGAGAAGCCTCCTCTTGAGGTGCTTGTGGTAAGGTGGTATTCCTCTGGAGTCGAAGCCAGGGACTAACCTCTCATCTCGAGTTGATTTTTGGTCCACGGAGCGCTTTCGTGTTGCTACAGTGACCTCAGGATCCCTCTATCCTTGAAGCAGTGTTCTTGGGGTTTCTCTGGAGTGCCATGAAGGAAATCAAGTCTCCTTTCATGTGTGATGTGCAACACAGAATTGCTCTGCACGCAGTGCAGGGGAATCGGGCCTCATTTCGCGGCGAGGGGGAAGTCTCATGGTTTTTCTCGAATTGCGGCGGGAACCTGGGGTATATTCTCGAGTTACGACAGGGATGGCCTTTCCACACACGTGTTTGTTCAACGACGTCAGGACTCTTGCCTAGTTGCGAGACACAACTCGGGATTCTCCTCGAGGCTTGGCAAGGCAATTGGGACGCCTCTCCAGCTGAGGCGGGAGACCAAGGGTCCCTTTCCACGTGCCACAGGAATCCTGGGACTCCTATCAAGTTTCACGAGGAGTCAGGCATCGTCTCCTTTGGAGGCACTGATCTCCGCGTACCTCTGGAGTTTTCAAAGGATGTGAGGCCTCCAGTCGCGGTGAGGTGGGGAACTAGGTCTTTCTCTGTGCTTTCCACAGGGGATTCAGACATCCTTTCATCTTGGGAGATGCAAGACGAGCCTGCATTCAAGTCACTGCAACGATATCCAGCCTTATTTCGCGTCAGGGCATCGCGGTGTCCATTCCACTTGAGGCCGCAAACTCAGGGTCCCTCTCACATACCTAGAGCTGAGAGAAGCCTCCTCTTGAGGTGCTTGTGGTAAGGTGGTATTCCTCTGGAGACGAATCCAGGGACTAACCTCTCTTTTCGAGTTGATTTTTGGTCCACAGAGTTCTTTCGTGTTGCTACAGTGACCTCAGGATCCCTCTATCCTTGAAACAGTGTTCTTGGGGTTTCTCTGGAGTGCCATCAAGGAAATCAAGGCTCCTTTCATGTGTGATGTGCAACACGGAATTTCTCTGCACGCAGTACAGGGGAATCGGGCCTCATCTCGCATCGAGGGGGAAGTCTCATGGTTTTTCTCGAGTTGCGGCGGGAACCTGGGGTATATTCTCGAGTTACGACGGGGATGGCCCTTCCACCCACGTGTTTGTTCAGCCACGTCAGGACTCCTGCCTAGTTGCGAGGGACAACTCGGGATTCTCCTCGAGGCTTGGCAGGGCAATTGGAACGCCTCTCCAGCTGAGGCGGGAGACCAAGGGTCCCTTTCCACGTGCCACAAGAATCCTGGGACTCCTATCAAGTTTCACGAGGAGTCAGGCATCGTCTCCTTTGGAGGCACTGATCTCCGCGTACCTCTGGAGTTTTCAAAGGATGTGAGGCCTCCGGTCGCGATGAGGTGGGGAACTAGGTGTTCCTCTGTGGTCTCCACAGGGGATTCAGACATCCTTTCTTCTTGGGAGATGCAAGACGAGCCTGCATTCAAGTCACTGCAGGGATATCCGGCCTTATTTCGCGTGAGGGCATCGCGGTGTCCATTCCACTTGAGGCCGCAAACTCAGGATCCCTCTCACATACCTAGAGCTGAGAGAAGCCTCCTCTTGAGGTGCTTGTGGTAAGGTGGTATTCCTCAGGAGTCGAAGCCAGGGACTAACCTCTCATCTCGTGTTGATTCTTGGTCCACGGAGCTCTTTCGTGTTGCTACAGTGACCTCAGGATCCCTCTAGCATTGAAACAGTGTTCTTGGGGTTTCTCTGGAGTCCCATCAAGGAAATCAAGGCTCCTTTCATGTGTGATGTGTAACACGGAATTGCTCTGCACGCAGTGCAGGGGAATCGGGCCTCATCTCGCATCGAGGGGGAAGTCTCATGGTTTTTCTCGAGTTGCGGCGGGAACCTGGGGTATATTCTCGAGTTACGACGGTAATGGCCCTTCCACCCACGTGTTTCTTCAGCGACGTCAGGACTCCTGCCTAGTTGCGAGGGACAACTCGGGATTCTCCTCGAGGCTTTGCAGGGCAATTGGGACGCCTCTCCAGCTGAGACGGGAGACCAAGGGTCCCTTTCCACGTGCCACAGGAATCCTGGGTCTCCTATCAAGTTTCACGAGGAGTCAGGCATCGTCTCCTTTGGAGGCACTGATCTCCGCATACCTCTGGAGTTTTCAAAGGATTTGAGGCCTCCGGTCGCGATGAGGTGGGGAACTAGGTCTTTCTCTGTGGTCCCCACAGGGGATTCAGACATCCTTTCATCTTGGGAGATGCAAGACGAGCCTGCATTCAAGTCACTGCAGGGATATCCGGCCTTATTTCGAGTCAGGGCATCGCGGTGTCCATTCCACTTGAGGCCGCAAACTCAGGGTCCCTCTCACATACCTAGAGCTGAGAGAAGCCTCCTCTTGAGCTGCTTGTGGTAAGGTGGTATACCTCTGGAGTCGAAGCCAGGGACTAACCTCTCATCTAGAGTTGATTTTTGGCCCACGGAGCTCTTTCGTGTTGCTACAGTGACCTCAGGATCCCTCTATCCTTGAAACAGTGTTCTTGGGGTTTCTCTGGAGTGCCATCAAGGAAATCAAGGCTCCTTTCATGTGTGATGTGCAACACGGAATTGCTCTGCACGCAGTGCAGGGGAATCGGGCCTCATCTCGCGGCGAGGGGGAAGTCTCATGGTTTTTCTCGAGTTGCGGCGGGAACCTGGGGTATATTCTCGAGTTATGACGGGGATGGACCTTCCACCCACGTGTTTCTTCAGCGACGTCAGGACTCCTGCCTAGTTGCGAGGGACAGCTCTGGATTCTCCTCGAGGCTTGGCAGGGCAATTGGGACGCCTCTCCAGCTGAGGCGGGAGACCAAGTGTCCCTTTCCAAGTGCCACAGGAATCCTGGGACTCCTATCAAGTTTCACGAGGAGTCAGGCGTCGTCTCCTTTGGAGGCACTGATCTCCGCGTACCTCTGGAGTTTTCAAAGGATGTGAGGCTATCGGTCGCGATGAGGTGGGGAACTAAGTCTTTCTCTGTGCTTTCCACAGGGGATTCAGACATCCTTTCGTCCTGGGAGATGCAAGACGAGCCTGCATTGTAGTCACTGCAGGGATATCCGGCCTTATTTCGAGTCAGGGCATCGCGGTGTCCATTCCACTTGAGGCCGCAAACTCAGGGTCCCTCTCACATACCAAGAGCTGAGAGAAGCCTCCTCTTGAGGTGCTTGTGGTAAGGTGGTATTCCTCTGGAGTCGAAGCCAGGGACTAACCTCTCATCTCGAGTTGATTTTTGGTCCACGGAGCGCTTTCGTGTTGCTACAGTGACCTCAGGATCCCTCTATCCTTGAAACAGTGTTCTTGGGGTTTCTCTGGAGTGCCATGAAGGAAATCAAGTCTCCTTTCATGTGTGATGTGCAACACAGAATTGCTCTGCACGCAGTGCAGGGGAATCGGGCCTCATTTCGCGGCGAGGGGGAAGTCTCATGGTTTTTCTCGAGTTGCGGCGGGAACCTGGGGTATATTCTCGAGTTACGACAGGGATGGCCCTTCCACACACGTGTTTGTTCAACGACGTCAGGACTCTTGCCTAGTTGCGAGACACAACTCGGGATTCTCCTCGAGGCTTGGCAAGGCAATTGGGACGCCTCTCCAGCTGAGGCGGGAGACCAAGGGTCCCTTTCCACGTGCCACAGGAATCCTGGGACTCCTATCAAGTTTCACGAGGAGTCAGGCATCGTCTCCTTTGGAGGCACTGATCTCCGCGTACCTCTGGAGTTTTCAAAGGATGTGAGGCCTCCAGTCGCGGTGAGGTGGGGAACTAGGTCTTTCTCTGTGGTCTCCACAGGGGATTCAGACATCCTTTCATCTTGGGAGATGCAAGACGAGCCTGCATTCAAGTCACTGCAACGATATCCAGCCTTATTTCGCGTCAGGGCATCGCGGTGTCCATTCCACTTGAGGCCGCAAACTCAGGGTCCCTCTCACATACCTAGAGCTGAGAGAAGCCTCCTCTTGAGGTGCTTGTGGTAAGGTGGTATTCCTCTGGAGACGAATCCAGGGACTAACCTCTCTTTTCGAGTTGATTTTTGGTCCACAGAGTTCTTTCGTGTTGCTACAGTGACCTCAGGATCCCTCTATCCTTGAAACAGTGTTCTTGGGGTTTCTCTGGAGTGCCATCAAGGAAATCAAGGCTCCTTTCATGTGTGATGTGCAACACGGAATTGCTCTGCACGCAGTACAGGGGAATCGGGCCTCATCTCGCATCGAGGGGGAAGTCTCATGGTTTTTCTCGAGTTGCGGCGGGAACCTGGGGTATATTCTCGAGTTACGACGGGGATGGCCCTTCCACCCACGTGTTTGTTCAGCCACGTCAGGACTCCTGCCTAGTTGCGAGGGACAACTCGGGATTCTCCTCGAGGCTTGGCAGGGCAATTGGAACGCCTCTCCAGCTGAGGCGGGAGACCAAGGGTCCCTTTCCACGTGCCACAAGAATCCTGGGACTCCTATCAAGTTTCACGAGGAGTCAGGCATCGTCTCCTTTGGAGGCACTGATCTCCGCGTACCTCTGGAGTTTTCAAAGGATGTGAGGCCTCCGGTCGCGATGAGGTGGGGAACTAGGTGTTCCTCTGTGGTCTCCACAGGGGATTCAGACATCCTTTCTTCTTGGGAGATGCAAGACGAGCCTGCATTCAAGTCACTGCAGGGATATCCGGCCTTATTTCGAGTCAGGGCATCGCGGTGTCCATTCCACTTGAGGCCGCAAACTCAGGATCCCTCTCACATACCTAGAGCTGAGAGAAGCCTCCTCTTGAGGTGCTTGTGGTAAGGTGGTATTCCTCAGCAGTCGAAGCCAATGACTAACCTCTCATCTCGTGTTGATTCTTGGTCCACGGAGCTCTTTCGTGTTGCTACAGTGACCTCAGGATCCCTCTAGCATTGAAACAGTGTTCTTGGGGTTTCTCTGGAGTCCCATCAAGGAAATCAAGGCTCCTTTCATGTGTGATGTGTAACACGGAATTGCTCTGCACGCAGTGCAGGGGAATCGGGCCTCATCTCGCATCGAGGGGGAAGTCTCATGGTTTTTCTCGAGTTGCGGCGGGAACCTGGGGTATATTCTCGAGTTACGACGGGGATGGCCCTTCCACCCACGTGTTTCTTCAGCGACGTCAGGACTCCTGCCTAGTTGCGAGGGACAACTCGGGATTCTCCTCGAGGCTTTGCAGGGCAATTGGGACGCCTCTCCAGCTGAGACGGGAGACCAAGGGTCCCTTTCCACGTGCCACAGGAATCCTGGGTCTCCTATCAAGTTTCACGAGGAGTCAGGCATCGTCTCCTTTGGAGGCACTGATCTCCGCATACCTCTGGAGTTTTCAAAGGATTTGAGGCCTCCGGTCGCGATGAGGTGGGGAACTAGGTCTTTCTCTGTGGTCTCCACAGGGGATTCAGACATCCTTTCATCTTGGGAGATGCAAGACGAGCCTGCATTCAAGTCACTGCAGGGATATCCGGCCTTATTTCGAGTCAGGGCATCGCGGTGTCCATTCCACATGAGGCCGCAAACTCAGGGTCCCTCTCACATACCTAGAGCTGAGAGAAGCCTCCTCTTGAGGTGCTTGTGGTAAGGTGGTATTCCTCTGGAGTCGAAGCCAGGGACTAACCTCTCATCTCGAGTTGATTTTTGGCCCACGGAGCTCTTTCGTGTTGCTACAGTAACCTCAGGATCCCTCTAGCCTTGAAACAGTGTTCTTGGGGTTTCTCTGGAGTGCCATCAAGGAAATCAAGGCTCCTTTCATGTGTGATGTGCAACACGGAATTGCTCTGCACGCAGTGCAGGGGAATCGGGCCTCATCTCGCGGCGAGGGGGAAGTCTCATGGTTTTTCTCGAGTTGCGGCGGGAACCTGGGGTATATTCTCGAGTTACGACGGGGATGGCCCTTCCACCCACGTGTTTCTTCAGCGATGTCAGGACTCCTGCCTAGTTGCGAGGGACAACTCGGGATTCTCCTCGAGGCTTGGCAGGGCAATTGGGACGCCTCTCCAGCTGAGGCAGGAGACCGAGGCTCCCTTTCCAAGTGCCACAGGAATCCTGGGACTCCTATCAAGTTTCACGAGGAGTCAGGCATCGTCTCCTTTGGAGGCACTGATCTCCACGTACCTCTGGAGTTTTCAAAGGATGTGAGGCTATCGGTCGCGATGAGGTGGGGAACTAAGTCGTTCTCTGTGCTTTCAACAGGGGATTCAGACATCCTTTCGTCCTGGGAGATGCAAGACGAGCCTGCATTCAAGTCACTGCAGGGATATCCGGCCTTATTTCTAGTCAGGGCATCGCGGTGTCCATTCCACTTGAGGCCGCAAACTCAGGGTCCCTCTCACATACCTAGAGCTGAGAGAAGCCTCCTCTTGAGGTGCTTGTGGTAAGGTGGTATTCCTCTGGAGACGAATCCAGGGACTAACCTCTCTTTTCGAGTTGATTTTTGGTCCACAGAGTTCTTTCGTGTTGCTACAGTGACCTCAGGATCCCTCTATCCTTGAACAGTGTTCTTGGGGTTTCTCTGGAGTGCCATCAAGGAAATCAAGGCTCCTTTCATGTGTGATGTGCAAGACGGAATTACTCTGCACGCAGTACACGGGAATCGGGCCTCATCTCGCATCGAGGGGGAAGTCTCATGGTTTTTCTCGAGTTGCGGCGGGAACCTGGGGTATATTCTCGAGTTACGACGGGGATGGCCCTTCCACCCACGTGTTTGTTCAGCCACGTCAGGACTCCTGCCTAGTTGCGAGGGACAACTCGGGATTCTCCTCGAGGCTTGGCAGGGCAATTGGAACGCCTCTCCAGCTGAGGCGGGAGACCAAGGGTCCCTTTCCACGTGCCACAAGAATCCTGGGACTCCTATCAAGTTTCACGAGGAGTCAGGCATCGTCTCCTTTGGAGGCACTGATCTCCGCGTACCTCTGGAGTTTTCAAAGGATGTGAGGCCTCCGGTCGCGATGAGGTGGGGAACTAGGTCTTTCTCTGTGGTCTCCACAGGGGATTCAGACATCCTTTCTTCTTGGGAGATGCAAGACGAGCCTGCATTCAAGTCACTGCAGGGATATCCGGCCTTATTTCGAGTCAGGGCATCGCGGTGTCCATTCCACTTGAGGCCGCAAACTCAGGATCCCTCTCACAAACCTAGAGCTGAGAGAAGCCTCCTCTTGAGGTGCTTGTGGTAAGGTGGTATTCCTCAGGAGTCGAAGCCAGGGACTAACCTCTCATCTCGTGTTGATTCTTGGTCCACGGAGCTCTTTCGTGTTGCTACAGTGACCTCAGGATCCCTCTAGCCTTGAAACAGTGTTCTTGGGGTTTCTCTAGAGTGCCATCAAGGAAATCAAGTCTCCTTTCATGTGTGATGTGCAAGACAGAATTGCTCTGCACGCAGTGCAGGGGAATCGGGCCTCATCTCGCGGCGAGGGGGAAGTCTCATGGTTTTTCTCGAGTTGCGGCGGGAAACTGGGGTATATTCTCGAGTTACGACGGGGATGGCCCTTCCACCCACGTGTTTGTTCAGCAACGTCAGGACTCCTGCCTAGTTGCGAGGGACAACTCGGGATTCTCCTCGAGGCTTGGCAGGGCAATTGGAATGCCTCTCCAGCTGAGGCGGGAGACCAAGGGTCCCTTTCCACGTGCCACAAGAATCCTGGGACTCCTATCAAGTTTCACGAGGAGTCAGGCATCGTCTCCTTTGCAGGCACTGATCTCTGCGTACCTCTGGAGTTTTCAAAGGATGTGAGGCCTCCGGTCGCGATGAGGTGGGGAACTAGGTCTTTCTCTGTGGTCTCCACAGGGGATTCAGACATCCTTTCTTCTTGGGAGATGCAAGACGAGCCTGCATTCAAGTCACTGCAGGGATATCTGGCCTTATTTCGAGTCAGGGCATCGCGGTGTCCATTCCACTTGAGGCCGCAAACTCAGGATCCCTCTCACATACCTAGAGCTGAGAGAAGCCTCCTCTTGAGGTGCTTGTGGTAAGGTGGTATTCCTCAGGAGTCGAAGCCAGGGACTAACCTCTCATCTCGTGTTGATTCTTGGTCCACGGAGCTCTTTCGTGTTGCTACAGTGACCTCAGGATCCCTCTAGCCTTGAAACAGTGTTCTTGGGGTTTCTCTGGAGTGCCATCAAGGAAATCAAGGCTCCATTCATGTGTGATGTGCAACACGGAATTGCTCTGCACGCAGTGCAGGGGAATCGGGCCTCATCTCGCGGCGAGGGGGAAGTCTCATGGTTTTTCTCGAGTTGCGGCGGGAACCTGGGGTATATTCTCGAGTTACGACGGGGATGGCCCTTCCACACACGTGTTTCTTCAGCGACGTAAGGACTCCTGCCTAGTTGCGAGGGACAACTCTGGATTCTCCTCGAGGCTTTGCAGGACAATTGGGACGCCTCTCCAGCTGAGACGGGAGACCAAGGGTCCCTTTCCACGTGCCACAGGAATCCTGGGTCTCCTATCAAGTTTCACGAGGAGTCAGGCATCGTCTCCTTTGGAGGCACTGATCTCCGCAAACCTCTGGAGTTTTCAAAGGATTTGAGGCCTCCTGTCGCGATGAGGTGGGGAACTAGGTCTTTCTCTGTGGTCTCCACAGGGGATTCAGACACCCTTTCGTCTTGGGAGATGCAAGACGAGCCTGCATTCCAGTCACTGCAGGGATATACGGCCTTATTTCGAGTCAGGGCATCGCGGTGTCCATTCCACTTGAGGCCGCAAACTCAGGGTCCCTCTCACATACCTAGAGCTGAGAGAAGCCTCCTCTTGAGGTGCTTGTGGTAAGGTGGTATTCCTCTGGAGTCGAAGCCAGGGACTAACCTCTCATCTCGAGTTGATTTTTGGTCCACAGAGCTCGTTCATGTTGCTACAGTGACCTCAGGATCCCTCTAGCCTTGAAACAGTGTTCTTGGGGTTTCTCTGGAGTGCCGTGAAGGAAATCAAGGCTCCTTTCATGTGTGATGTGCAACACAGAATTGCTCTGCACGCAGTCCAGGGGAATCGGGCCTCATCTCACGGCGAGGGGGAAGTCTCATGGTTTTTCTCGAGTTGCGGCGGGAACCTGGGGTATATTCTCGAGTTACGACGGGGATGGCCCTTCCACACACGTGTTTGTTCAGCCACGTCAGGACTCTTGCCTAGTTGCGAGGGACAACTCTGGATTCTCCTCGAGGCTTGGCAAGGCAATTGGGACGCCTCTCCAGCTGAGGCGGGAGACCAAGAGTCCCTTTCCAGGTGCCACAGGAATCCTGGGACTCCTATCAAGTTTCACGAGGACTCAGGCATCGTCTCCTTTGGAGGCACTGATCTCCGCGTACCTCTGGAGTTTTCAAAGGATGTGAGGCCTCCGGTCGCGATGAGGTGGGGAACTAGGTCTTTCTCTGTGGTCTCCACAGGGGATTCAGAAATCCTTTCATCTTGGGAGATGCAAGACGAGCCTGCATTCAAGTCACTGCAGGGATATCCAGCCTTATTTCGCGTCAGGGCATCGCGGTGTCCATTCCACTTGAGGCCGCAAACTCAGGGTCCCTCTCACATACCTAGAGCTGAGAGAAGCCTCCTCTTGAGGTGCTTGTGGTAAGGTGGTATTCCTCTGGAGTCGAAGCCAGGGACTAACCTCTCATCTCGAGTTGATTATTGTCCCACGGAGCTCTTTCGTGTTGCTACAGTGACCTCAGGATCCCTCTAGCCTTGAAACAGTGTTCTTGGGGTTTCTCTGGAGTGCCATCAAGGAAATCAAGGCTCCTTTCATGTGTGATGTGCAACACGGAATTGCTCTGCACGCAGTGCTGGGGAATCGGGCCTCATCTCGCGGCGAGGGGGAAGTCTCATGGTTTTTCTCGAGTTGCGGCGGGAACCTGGGGTATATTCTCGAGTTACGACGGGGATGGCCCTTCCATCCACGTGTTTCTTCAGCGACGTCAGGACTCCTGCCTAGTTGCGAGGGACAACTCTGGATTCTCCTCGAGGCTTGGCAGGGCAATTGGGACGCCTCTCCAGCTGAGGCGGGAGACCAAGTGTCCCTTTCCAAGTGCCACAGGAATCCTGGGACTCCTATCAAGTTTCATGAGGAGTCAGGCATCGTCTCCTTTGGAGGCACTGATCTCCGCGTACCTCTGGAGTTTTCAAAGGATGTGAGGCTATCGGTCGCGATGAGGTGGGGAACTAAGTCTTTCTCTGTGCTTTCCACAGGAGATTCAGACATCCTTTCGTCCTGGGAGATGCAAGACGAGCCTGCATTGAAGTCACTGCAGGGATATCCGGCCTTATTTCGAGTCAGGGCATCGCGGTGTCCATTCCACTTGAGGCCGCAAACTCAGTGTCCCTCTCACATACCTAGAGCTGAGAGAAGCCTCCTCTTGAGGTGCTTGTGGTAAGGTGGTATTCCTCTGGAGACGAATCCAGGGACTAACCTGTCTTTTCGAGTTGATTTTTGGTCCACAGAGTTCTTTCGTGTTGCTACAGTGACCTCAGGATCCCTCTATCCTTGAAACAGTGTTCTTGGGGTTTCTCTGGAGTGCCATCAAGGAAATCAAGGCTCCTTTCATGTGTGATGTGCAAGACGGAATTGCTCTGCACGCAGTACAGGGGAATCGGGCCTCATCTCGCATCGAGGGGGAAGTCTCATGGTTTTTCTCGAGTTGCGGCGGGAACCTGGGGTATATTCTCGAGTTACGACGGGGATGGCCCTTCCACCCACGTGTTTGTTCAGCCACGTCAGGACTCCTGCCTAGTTGCGAGGGACAACTCGGGATTCTCCTCGAGGCTTGGCAGGGCAATTGGAATGCCTCTCCAGCTGAGGCGGGAGACCAAGGGTCCCTTTCCACGTGCCACAAGAATCCTGGGACTCCTATCAAGTTTCACGAGGAGTCAGGCATCGTCTCCTTTGGAGGCACTGATCTCCGCGTACCTCTGGAGTTTTCAAAGGATGTGAGGCCTCCGGTCGCGATGAGGTGGGGAACTAGGTCTTTCTCTGTGGTCTCCACAGGGGATTCAGACATCCTTTCTTCTTGGGAGATGCAAGACGAGCCTGCATTCAAGTCACTGCAGGGATATCCGGCCTTATTTCGAGTCAGGGCATCGCGGTGTCCATTCCACTTGAGGCCGCAAACTCAGGGTCCCTCTCACATACCTAGAGCTGAGAGAAGCCTCCTCTTGAGGTGCTTGTGGTAAGGTGGTATTCCTCAGGAGTCGAAGCCAGGGACTAACCTCTCATCTCGAGTTGATTTTTGGTCCACGGAGCTCTTTCGTGTTGCTACAGTGACCTCAGGATCCCTCTAGCCTTGAAATAGTGTTCTTGGGGTTTCTCTGGAGTGCCATGAAGGAAATCAAGGCTCCTTTCATGTGTGATGTGCAACACGGAATTGCTCTGCACGCAGTGCAGGGGAATCGGGCCTCATCTCGCGGCGAGGGGGAAGTCTCATGGTTTTTCTCGAGTTGCGGCGGGAACCTGGGGTATATTCTCGAGTTACGACGGGGATGGCCCTTCCACACACGTGTTTGTTCAGCCACGTCAGGACTCTTGCCTAGTTGCGAGACACAACTCGGGATTCTCCTCGAGGCTTGGCAAGGCAATTGGGACGCCTCTCCAGCTGAGGCGGGAAACCAAGAGTCCCTTTCCACGTGCCACAGGAACCCTGGGACTCCTATCAAGTTTCACGAGGAGTCAGGCATCGTCTCCTTTGGAGGCACTGATCTCCGCGTACCTCTGGAGTTTTCAAAGGATGTGAGGCCTCCGGTCGCGATGAGGTGGGGAACTAGGTCTTTCTCTGTGGTCTCCACAGGGGATTCAGACATCCTTTCATCTTGGGAGATGCAAGACGAGCCTGCATTCAAGTCACTGCAGGGATATCCGGCCTTATTTCGCGTCAGGGCATCGCGGTGTCCATTCCACTTGAGGCCGCAAACTCAGGGTCCCTCTCACATACCTAGAGCTGAGAGAAGCCTCCTCTTGAGGTGCTTGTGGTAAGGTGGTATTCCTCTGGAGTCGAAGCCAGGGACTAACCTCTCATCTCGAGTTGATTTTTGGCCCACGGAGCTCTTTCGTGTTGCTACAGTGACCTCAGGATCCCTCTAGCCTTGAAACAGTGTTCTTGGGGTTTCTCTGGAGTGCCATCAAGGAAATCAAGGCTCCTTTCATGTGTGATGTGCAACACGGAATTGCTCTGCACGCAGTGCAGGGGAATCGGGCCTCATCTCGCGGCGAGGGGGAAGTCTCATGGTTTTTCTCGAGTTGCGGCGGGAACCTGGGGTATATTCTCGAGTTACGACGGGGATGGCCCTTCCATCCACGTGTTTCTTCAGCGACGACAGGACTCCTGCCTAGTTGCGAGGGACAACTCTGGATTCTCCTCGAGGCCTGGCAGGGCAACTGGGACGCCTCTCCAAATGAGGCGGGAGACCAAGGGTCCCTTTCCATGTGCCACAAGAATCCTGGGACTCCTATCAAGTTTCACGAGGAGTCAGGCGTCGTCTCCTTTGGAGGCACTGATCTCCTCGTACCTCTGGAGTTTTCAAAGGATGTGAGGCTATCGGTCACGATGAGGTGGGGAACTAAGTCTTTCTCTGTGCTTTCCACAGGGGATTCAGACATCCTTTCGTCCTGGGAGATGCAGGACGAGCCTGCATTGAAGTCGCTGCAGGGATATCCGGCCTTATTTCGAGTCAGGGCATCGCGGTGTCCATTCCACTTGAGGCCGCAAACTCAGGGTCCCTCTCACATACCTAAAGCTGAGAGAAGCCTCCTCTTGAGGTGCTTGTGGTAAGGTGGTATTCCTCTGGAGACGAATCCAGGGACTAACCTCTCTTTTCGAGTTGATTTTTGGTCCACAGAGTTCTTTCGTGTTGCTACAGTGACCTCAGGATCCCTCTAGCCTTGAAACAGTGTTCTTGGGGTTTCTCTGGAGTGCCATCAAGGAAATCAAGGCTCCTTTCATGTGTGATGTGCAAGACGGAATTGCTCTGCACGCAGTACAGGGGAATCGGGCCTCATCTCGCATCGAGGGGGAAGTCTCATGGTTTTTCTCGAGTTGCGGCGGGAACCTGGGGTATATTCTCGAGTTACGACGGGGATGGCCCTTCCACACACGTGTTTGTTCAGCCACGTCAGGACTCCTGCCTAGTTGCGAGGGACAACTCTGGATTCTCCTCGAGGCTTGGCAGGGCAATTGGACGCCTCTCCAGCTGAGGTGGGAGACCAAGGGTCCCTTTCCACGTGCCACAAGAATCCTGGGACTCCTATCAAGTTTCACGAGGAGTCAGGCATCGTCTCCTTTGGAGGCACTGATCTCCGCGTACCTCTGGAGTTTTCAAAGGATGTGAGGCCTCCGGTCGCGATGAGGTGGGGAACTAGGTGTTTCTCTGTGGTCTCCACAGGGAATTCAGACATCCTTTCTTCTTGGGAGATGCAAGACGAGCCTGCATTCAAGTCACTGCAGGGATATCCGGCCTTATTTCGAGTCAGGGCATCGCGGTGTCCATTCCACTTGAGGCCGCAAACTCAGGATCCCTCTCACATCCCTAGAGCTGAGAGAAGCCTCCTCTTGAGGTGCTTGTGGTAAGGTGGTATTCCTCAGGAGTCGAAGCCAGGGACTAACCTCTCATCTCGTGTTGATTCTTGGTCCACGGAGCTCTTTCGTGTTGCTACAGTGACCTCAGGATCCCTCTAGCCTTGAAACAGTGTTCTTGGGGTTTCTCTGGAGTGCCATCAAGGAAATCAAGGCTCCTTTCATGTGTGATGTGCAACACGGAATTGCTCTGCACGCAGTGCAGGGGAATCAGGCCTCATCTCGCAGCGAGTGGGAAGTCTCATGGTTTTTCTCGAGTTGCGGCGGGAACCTGGGGTATATTCTCGAGTTACGACGGGGATGGCCCTTCCACACACGTGTGTGTTCAGCCATGTCAGGACTCCTGCCTAGTTGCGAGGGACAACTCGGGATTCTCCTCGAGGCTTTGCAGGGCAATTGGGACGCCTCTCCAGCTGAGGCGGGAGACCAAGGGTCCCTTTCCACGTGCCACAGGAATCCTGGGTCTCCTATCAAGTTTCACGAGGAGTCAGGCATCGTCTCCTTTGGAGGCACTGATCTCCGCGTACCTCTGGAGTTTTCAAAGGATGTGAGGCCTCCGGTCGCGATGAGGTGGGGAACTATTTCTTTCTCTGTGGTCTCCACAGGGGATTCAGACACCCTTTCGTCTTGGGAGATGCAACACGAGCCTGCATTCCAGTCACTGCAGGGATATCCGGCCTTATTTCGAGTCAGGGCATCGCGGTGTCCATTCCACTTGAGGCCGCAAACTCAGGGTCCCTCTCACATACCTAGAGCTGAGAGAAGCCTCCTCTTGAGGTGCTTGTGGTAAGGTGGTATTCCTCTGGAGTCGAAGCCAGGGACTAACCTCTCATCTCGAGTTGATTTTGGGTCCACGGAGCTCTTTCGTGTTGCTACAGTGACCTCAGGATCCCTCTAGCCTTGAAACAGTGTTCTTGGGGTTTCTCTGGAGTGCCATGAAAGAAATCAAGGCTCCTTTCATGTGTGATGTGCAACACAGAATTGCTCTGCACGCAGTGCAGGGGAATCGGGCTTCATCTCGCGGCGAGGGGGAAGTCTCATGGTTTTTCTCGAGTTGCGGCGGGAACCTGGGGTATATTCTCGAGTTACGACGGGGATGGCCCTTCCACACACGTGTTTGTTCAGCCACGTCAGGACTCTTGCCTAGTTGCGAGACACAACTCGGGATTCTCCTCGAGGCTTGGCAAGGCAATTGGGACGCCTCTCCAGCTGAGGCGGGAGACCAAGGGTCCCTTTCCACGTGCCACAGGAATCCTGGGACTCCTATCAAGTTTCACGAGGAGTCAGGCATCGTCTCCTTTGGAGGCACTGATCTCCGCCTACCTCTGGAGTTTTCAAAGGATGTGAGGCCTCCGGTCGCGATGAGGTGGGGAATTAGGTCTTTCTCTGTGGTCTCCACAGGGGATTCAGACATCCTTTCATCTTGGGAGATGCAAGACGAGCCTGCATTCAAGTCACTGCAGGGATATCCGGCCTTATTTCGCGTCAGGGCATCGCGGTGTCCATTCCACTTGAGGCCGCAAACTCAGGGTCCCTCTCACATACCTAGAGCTGAGAGAAGCCTCCTCTTGAGGTGCTTGTGGTAAGGTGGTATTCCTCTGGAGTCGAAGCCAGGGACTAACCTCTCATCTCGAGTTGATTTTTGGCCCACGGAGCTCTTTCGTGTTGCTACAGTGACCTCAGGATCCCTCTAGCCTTGAAACAGTGTTCTTGGGGTTTCTCTGGAGTGCCATCAAGGAAATCAAGGCTCCTTTCATGTGTGATGTGCAACACGGAATTGCTCTGCACACAGTGCAGGGGAATCGGGCCTCATCTCGCGGCGAGGGGGAAGTCTCATGGTTTTTCTCGAGTTGCGGCGGGAACCTGGGGTATATTCTCGAGTTACGACGGGGATGGCCCTTCCACCCACGTGTTTCTATAGCGACGTCAGGACTCCTGCCTACTTGCGAGGGACAACTCTGGATTCTCCTCGAGGCTTGGCAGGGCAATTGGGACGACTCTCCAGCTGAGGCGGGAGACCAAGTGTCCCTTTCCAAGTGCCACAGGAATCCTGGGACTCCTATCAAGTTTCACGAGGAGTCAGGCGTCGTCTCCTTTGGAGGCACTGATCTCCGCGTACCTCTGGAGTTTTCAAAGGATGTGAGGCTATCGGTCGCGATGAGGTGGGGAACTAAGTCTTTCTCTGTGCTTTCCACAGGGGATTCAGACATCCTTTCGTCCTGGGAGATGCAAGACGAGCCTGCATTGAAGTCACTGCAGGGATATCCGGCCTTATTTCGAGTCAGGGCATCGCGGTGTCCATTCCACTTGAGGCCGCAAACTCAGGGTCCCTCTCACATACCTAGAGCTGAGAGAAGCCTCCTCTTGAGGTGCTTGTGGTAAGGTGGTATTCCTCTGGAGACGAATCCAGGGACTAACCTCTCTTTTCGAGTTGATTTTTAGTCCACAGAGTTCTTTCGTGTTGCTACAGTGACCTCAGGATCCCTCTATCCTTGAAACAGTGTTCTTGGGGTTTCTCTGGAGTGCCATCAAGGAAATCAAGGCTCCTTTCATGTGTGATGTGCAAGACGGAATTGCTCTGCACGCAGTACAGGGGAATCGGGCCTCATCTCGCATCGAGGGGGAAGTCTCATGGTTTTTCTCGAGTTGCGGGGGGAACCTGGGGTATATTCTCGAGTTACGACGGGGATGGCCCTTCCACCCACGTGTTTGTTCAGCCACGTCAGGACTCCTGCCTAGTTGCGAGGGACAACTCGGGATTCTCCTCGAGGCTTGGCAGGGCAATTGGAACGCCTCTCCAGCTGAGGCGGGAGACCAAGTGTCCCTTTCCACGTGCCACAAGAATCCTGGGACTCCTATCAAGTTTCACGAGGAGTCAGGCATCGTCTCCTTTGGAGGCACTGATCTCCGCGTACCTCTGGAGTTTTCAAAGGATGTGAGGCCTCCGGTCGCGATGAGGTGGGGAACTAGGTCTTTCTCTGTGGTCTCCACAGGGGATTCAGACATCCTTTCTTCTTGGGAGATGCAAGACGAGCCTGCATTCAAGTCACTGCAGGGATATCCGGCCTTATTTCGAGTCAGTGCATCGCGGTGTCCATTCCACTTGAGGCCGCAAACTCAGGATCCCTCTCACATACCTAGAGCTGAGAGAAGCCTCCTCTTGAGGTGCTTGTGGTAAGGTGGTATTCCTCAGGAGTCGAAGCCAGGGACTAACCTCTCATCTCGTGTTGATTCTTGGTCCACGGAGCTCTTTCGTGTTGCTACAGTGACCTCAGGATCCCTCTAGCCTTGAAACAGTGTTCTTGGGGTTTCTCTGGAGTGCCATCAAGGAAATCAAGGCTCCTTTCATGTGTGATGTGCAACACGGAATTGCTCTGCACGCAGTGCAGGGGAATCGGGCCTCATCTCGCGGCGAGGGGGAAGTCTCATGGTTTTTCTCGAGTTGCGGCGGGAACCTGGGGTATATTCTCGAGTTACGACGGGGATGGCCCTTCCACACACGTGTTTCTTCAGCGACGTCAGGACTCCTGCCTAGTTGCGAGGGACAACTCGGGATTCTCCTCGAGGCTTTGCAGGGCAATTGGGACGCCTCTCCAGCTGAGACGGGAGACCAAGGGTCCCTTTCCACGTGCCACAGGAATCCTGGGTCTCCTATCAAGTTTCACGAGGAGTCAGGCATCGTTTCCTTTGGAGGCACTGATCTCCGCAAACCTCTGGAGTTTTCAAAGGATTTCAGGCCTCCTGTCGCTATAAGGTGGGGAACTAGGTCTTTCTCTCTGCTTTCCACAGGGGATTCAGACACCCTTTCGTTTTGGGAGATGCAAGACGAGCCTGCATTCAAGTCACTGCAGGGATATCCGGCGTTATTTCGAGTCAGAGCATCGCGGTGTCCATTCCACTTGAGGCCGCAAACTCAGGGTCCCTCTCACATACCTAGAGCTGAGAGAAGCCTCCTCTTGAGCTGCTTGTGGTAAGGTGGTATTCCTCTGGAGTCGAAGCCAGGGACTAACCTCTCATCTCGAGTTGATTTTTGGTCCACGGAGCTCTTTCGTGTTGCTACAGTGACCTCAGGATCCCTCTAGCCTTGAAACAGTGTTCTTGGGGTTTCTCTGGAGTGCCATCAAGGAAATCAAGGCTCCTTTCATGTGTGATGTGCAACACAGAATTGCTCTGCCCGCAGTGCAGGGGAATCGGGCCTCATCTCGCGGCGAGGGGGAAGTCTCATGGTTTTTCTCGAGTTGCGGCGGGAACCTGGGGTATATTCTCCAGTTACGACGGGGATGGCCCTTCCACACACGTGTTTGTTCAGCCACGTCAGGACTCTTGCCTAGTTGCGAGACACAACTCGGGATTCTCCTCGAGGCTTGGCAAGGCAATTGGGACGCCTCTCCAGCTGAGGCGGGAGACCAAGGGTCCCTTTCCACGTGCCACAGGAATCCTGGGACTCCTATCAAGTTTCACGAGGAGTCAGGCATCGTCTCCTTTGGAGGCACTGATCTCCGCGTACCTCTGGAGTTTTCAAAGGATGTGAGGCCTCCGGTCGCGATGATGTGGGGAACTAGGTCTTTCTCTGTGGTGTCCACAGGGGATTCAGACATCCTTTCATCTTGGGAGATGCAAGACGAGCCTGCATTCAAGTCACTGCAGGGATATCCAGCCTTATTTCGCGTCAGGGCATCGCGGTGTCCATTCCACTTGAGGCCGCAAACTCAGGGTCCCTCTCACATACCTAGAGCTGAGAGAAGCCTCCTCTTGAGGTGCTTGTGGTAAGGTGGTATTCCTCTGGAGTCGAAGCCAGGGACTAACCTCTCATCTCGAGTTGATTTTTGGCCCACGGAGCTCTTTCGTGTTGTTACAGTGACCTGAGGATCCCTCTAGCCTTGAAACAGTGTTCTTGGGGTTTCTCTGGAGTGCCATCAAGGAAATCAAGGCTCCTTTCATGTGTGATGTGCAACACGGAATTGCTCTGCACGCAGTGCATGGGAATCGGGCCTCATCTCGTGGCGAGGGGGAAGTCTCATGGTTTTTCTCGAGTTGCGGCGGGAACCTGGGGTATATTCTCGAGTTACGACGGGGATGGCCCTTCCACCCACGTGTTTGTTCAGCCACGTCAGGACTCCTGCCTAGTTGCGAGGGACAACTCTGGATTCTCCTCGAGGCTTGGCAGGGCAATTGGGACGCCTCTCCATCTGAGGCGGGAGACCAAGTGTCCCTTTCCAAGTGCCACAGGAATCCTGGGACTCCTATCAAGTTTCACGAGGAGTCAGGCATCGTCTCCTTTGGAGGCACTGATCTCCGCGTACCTCTGGAGTTTTCAAAGGATGTGAGGCCTCCGGTCGCGATGAGGTGGGGAACTAAGTCCTTCTCTGTGCTTTCCACAGGGGATTCAGACATCCTTTCGTCCTGGGAGATGCAAGACGAGCCTGCATTGAAGTCACTGCAGGGATATCCGGCCTTATTTCGAGTCAGGGCATCGTGGTGTCCATTCCACTTGAGGCCGCAAACTCAGGGTCCCTCTCACATACCTAGAGCTGAGAGAAGCCTCCTCTTGAGGTGCTTGTGGTAAGGTGGCATTCCTCTGGAGACGAATCCAGGGACTATCTCTCTTTTCGAGTTGATTTTTGGTCCAGAGAGTTCTTTCGTGTTGCTACAGTGACCTCAGGATCCCTCTATCCTTGAAACAGTGTTCTTGGGGTTTCTCTGGAGTGCCATCAAGGAAATCAAGGCTCCTTTCATGTGTGATGTGCAAGACGGAATTGCTCTGCACGCAGTACAGGGGAATCGGGCCTCATCTCGCATCGAGGGGGAAGTCTCATGGTTTTTCTCGAGTTGCGGGGGGAACCTGGGGTATATTCTCGAGTTACGACGGGGATGGCCCTTCCACCCACGTGTTTGTTCAGCCACGTCAGGACTCCTGCCTAGTTGCGAGGGACAACTCGGGATTCTCCTCGAGGCTTGGCAGGGCAATTGGAACGCCTCTCCAGCTGAGGCGGGAGACCAAGGGTCCCTTTCCAGGTGCCACAAGAATCCTGGGACTCCTATCAAGTTTCACGAGGAGTCAGGCATCGTCTCCTTTGGAGGCACTGATCTCCGCGTACCTCTGGAGTTTTCAAAGGATGTGAGGCCTCCGGTCGCGATGAGGTGGGGAACTAGGTCTATCTCTGTGGTCTACACAGGGGATTCAGACATCCTTTCGTCTTGGGAGATGCAAGACGAGCCTGCATTCCAGTCACTGCAGGGATATCCAGCCTTATTTCGAGTCAGGGCATCGCGGTGTCCATTCCACTTGAGGCCGCAAACTCAGGATCCCTCTCACATACCTAGAGCTGAGAGAAGCCTCCTCTTGAGGTGCTTGTGGTAAGGTGGTATTCCTCAGGAGTCGAAGCCAGGGACTAACCTCTCATCTCGTGTTGATTCTTGGTCCACGGAGCTCTTTCGTGTTGCTACAGTGACCTCAGGATCCCTCTAGCCTTGAAACAATGTTCTTGGGGTTTCTCTGGAGTGCCATCAAGGAAATCAAGGCTCCTTTCATGTGTGATGTGCAACACGGAATTGCTCTGCAGGCAGTGCAGGTGAATCGGGCCTCATCTCGCGGCGAGGGGGAAGTCTCATGGTTTTTCTCGAGTTGCGGCGGGAACCTGGGGTATATTCTCGAGTTACGACGGGGATGGCCCTTCCACACACGTGTTTCTTCAGCGACGTCAGGACTCCTGCCTAGTTGCGAGGGACAACTCGGGATTCTCCTCGAGGCTTTGCAGGGCAATTGGGACGCCTCTCCAGCTGAGGCGGGAGACCAAGGGTCCCTTTCCACGTGCCACAGGAATCCTGGGTCTCCTATCAAGTTTCACGAGGAGTCAGGCATCGTTTCCTTTGGAGGCACTGATCTCCGCAAACCTCTGGAGTTTTCAAAGGATTTGAGGCCTCCTGTCGCGATAAGGTGGGGAACTAGGTCTTTCTCTGTGGTCTCCACAGGGGATTCAGACACCCTTTCGTCTTGGGAGATGCAAGACGAGCCTGCATTGAAGTCACTGCAGGGATATCCGGCCTTATTTCGAGTCAGGGCATCGCGGTGTCCATTCCACTTGAGGCCGCAAACTCAGGGTCCCTCTCACATACCTAGAGCTGAGAGAAGCCTCCTCTTGAGGTGCTTGTGGTAAGGTGGTATTCCTCTGGAGTCGAAGCCAGGGACTAACCTCTCATCTTGAGTTGATTTTTGGTCCACGGAGCTCTTTCGTGTTGCTACAGTGACCTCAGGATCCCTCTAGCCTTGAAACAGTGTTCTTGGGGTTTCTCTGGAGTGCCATGAAGGAAATGAAGGCTCCTTTCATGTGTGATGTGCAACACAGAATTGCTCTGTACGCAGTGCAGGGGAATCGGTCCTCATCTCGCGGGGAGGGGGAAGTCTCATGGTTTTTCTCGAGTTGCGGCGGGAACCTGGGGTATATTCTCGAGTTACGACGGGGATGGCCATTCCACACACGTGTTTGTTCAGCCACGTCAGGACTCTTGCCTAGTTGCGAGACACAACTCGGGATTCTCCTCGAGGCTTGGCAAGGCAATTGAGACGCCTCTCCAGCTGAGGCGGGAGACCAAGGGTCCCTTTCCACGTGCCACAGGAATCCTAGGACTCCTATCAAGTTTCACGAGGACTCAGGCATCGTCTCCTTTGGAGGCACTGATCTCCGCGTACCTCTGGAGATTTCAAAGGATGTGAGGCCTCCGGTCGCGATGAGGTGGGGAACTAGGTCTTTCTCTGTGGTCTCCACAGGGGATTCAGACATCCTTTCATCTTGGGAGATGCAAGACGAGCCTGCATTCAAGTCACTGCAGGGATATCCAGCCTTATTTCGCGTCAGGGCATCGCGTTGTCCATTCCACTTGAGGCCGCAAACTCAGGGTCCCTCTCACATACCTAGAGCTGAGAGAAGCCTCCTCTTGAGGTGCTTGTGGTAAGGTGGTATTCCTCTGGAGTCGAAGCCAGGGACTAACCTCTCATCTCGAGTTGATTTTTGGCCCACGGAGCTGTTTCGTGTTGCTACAGTGACGTCAGGATCCCTCTAACCTTGAAACAGTGTTCTTGGGGTTTCTCTGGAGTGCCATCAAGGAAATCAAGGCTCCTTTCATGTGTGATGTGCAACACGGAATTGCTCTGCACGCAGAGCAGGGGAATCGGGCCTCATCTCGCGGCGAGGGGGAAGTCTCATGGTTTTTCTCGAGTTGCGGCGGGAACCTGGGGTATATTCTCGAGTTACGACGGGGATGGCCCTTCCACCCACGTGTTTCTTCAGCGACGTCAGGACTCCTGCCTAGTTGCGAGGGACAACTCTGGATTCTCCTCGAGGCTTGGCAGGGCAATTGGGACGCCTCTCCAGCTGAGACGGGAGACCAAGGGTCCCTTTCCACGTGCCACAGGAATCCTGGGACTCCTATCAAGTTTCATGAGGAGTCAGGCATCGTCTCCTTTGGAGGCACTGATCTCCGCGTACCTCTAGAGTTTTCAAAGGATGTGAGGCCTCCGGTCGCGATGAGGTGGGGAACTAGGTCTTTCTCTGTGGTCTCCACAGGGGATTCAGACATCCTTTCATCCTGGGAGATGCAAGACGAGCCTGCATTGAAGTCACTGCAGGGATATCCGGCCTTATTTCGAGTCAGGGCATCGCGGTGTCCATTCCACTTGAGGCCGCAAACTCAGGGTCCCTCTCACATACCTAGAGCTGAGAGAAGCCTCCTCTTGAGGTGCTTGTGGTAAGGTGGTATTCCTCTGGAGACGAATCCAGGGACTAACCTCTCTTTTCGAGTTGATTTTTGGTCCACAGAGTTTTTCGTGTTGCTACAGTGACCTCAGGATCCCTCTATCCTTGAAACAGTGTTCTTGGGGTTTCTCTGGAGTGCCATCAAGGAAACCAAGGCTCCATTCATGTGTGATGTGCAAGAAGGAATTGCTCTGCACGCAGTTCAGGGGAATCGGGCCTCATCTCGCATCGAGGGGGAAGTCTCATGGTTTTTCTCGAGTTGCGGCGGGAACCTGGGGTATATTCTCGAGTTACGACGGGGATGGCCCTTCCACCCACGTGTTTGTTCAGCCACGTCAGGACTCCTGCCTAGTTGCGAGGGACAACTCGGGATTCTCCTCGAGGCTTGGCAGGGCAATTGGAACGCCTCTCCAGCTGAGGCGGGAGACCAAGGGTCCCTTTCCACGTGCCACAAGAATCCTGGGACTCCTATCAAGTTTCACGAGGAGTCAGGAATCGTCTCCTTTAGAGGCACTGATCTCCGCGTACCTCTGGAGTTTTCAAAGGATGTGAGGCCTCCGGTCGCGATGAGGTGGGGAACTAGGTGTTTCTCTGTGGTCTCCACAGGGGATTCAGACATCCTTTCATCTTGGGAGATGCAAGACGAGCCTGCATTCAAGTCACTGCAGGGATATCCGGCCTTATTTCGAGTCAGGGCATCGCGGTGTCCATTCCACTTGAGGCCGCAAACTCAGGGTCCCTCTCACATACCTAGAGCTGAGAGAAGCCTCCTCTTGAGGTGCTTGTGGTAAGGTGGTATTCCTCTGGAGTCGAAGCCAGGGACTAACCTCTCATCTTGAGTTGATTTTTGGTCCACGGAGCTCTTTCGTGTTGCTACAGTGACCTCAGGATCCCTCTAGCCTTGAAACAGTGTTCTTGGGGTTTCTCTGGAGTGCCATGAAGGAAATGAAGGCTCCTTTCATGTGTGATGTGCAACACAGAATTGCTCTGCACGCAGTGCAGGGGAATCGGGCCTCATCTCGCGGGGAGGGGGAAGTCTCATGGTTTTTCTCGAGTTGCGGCGGGAACCTGGGGTATATTCTCGAGTTACGACGGGGATGGCCATTCCACACACGTGTTTGTTCAGCCACGTCAGGACTCTTGCCTAGTTGCGAGACACAATTCGGGATTCTCCTCGAGGCTTGGCAAGGCAATTGGGACGCCTCTCCAGCTGAGGCGGGAGACCAAGGGTCCCTTTCCACGTGCCACAGGAATCCTAGGACTCCTATCAAGTTTCACGAGGACTCAGGCATCGTCTCCTTTGGAGGCACTGATCTCCGCGTACCTCTGGAGATTTCAAAGGATGTGAGGCCTCCGGTCGCGATGAGGTGGGGAACTAGGTCTTTCTCTGTGGTCTCCACAGGGGATTCAGACATCCTTTCATCTTGGGAGATGCAAGACGAGCCTGCATTCAAGTCACTGCAGGGATATCCAGCCTTATTTCGCGTCAGGGCATCGCGTTGTCCATTCCACTTGAGGCCGCAAACTCAGGGTCCCTCTCACATACCTAGAGCTGAGAGAAGCCTCCTCTTGAGGTGCTTGTGGTAAGGTGGTATTCCTCTGGAGTCGAAGCCAGGGACTAACCTCTCATCTCGAGTTGATTTTTGGCCCACTGAGCTGTTTCGTGTTGCTACAATGACGTCAGGATCCCTCTAACCTTGAAACAGTGTTCTTGGGGTTTCTCTGGAGTGCCATCAAGGAAATCAAGGCTCCTTTCATGTGTGATGTGCAACACGGAATTGCTCTGCACGCAGTGCAGGGGAATCGGGCCTCATCTCGCGGCGAGGGGGAAGTCTCATGGTTTTTCTCGAGTTGCGGCGGGAACCTGGGGTATATTCTCGAGTTACGACGGGGATGGCCCTTCCACCCACGTGTTTCTTCAGTGACGTCAGGACTCCTGCCTAGTTGCGAGGGACAACTCTGGATTCTCCTCGAGGCTTGGCAGGGCAATTGGGACGCCTCTCCAGCTGAGACGGGAGACCAAGGGTCCCTTTCCACGTGCCACAGGAATCCTGGGACTCCTATCAAGTTTCACGAGGAGTCAGGCATCGTCTCCTTTGGAGGCACTGATCTCCGCGTACCTCTAGAGTTTTCAAAGGATGTGAGGCCTCCGGTCGCGATGAGGTGGGGAACTAGGTCTTTCTCTGTGGTCTCCACAGGGGATTCAGACATCCTTTCATCCTGGGAGATGCAAGACGAGCCTGCATTGAAGTCACTGCAGGGATATCCGGCCTTATTTCGAGTCAGGGCATCGCGGTGTCCATTCCACTTGAGGCCGCAAACTCAGGGTCCCTCTCACATACCTAGAGCTGAGAGAAGCCTCCTCTTGAGGTGCTTGTGGTAAGGTGGTATTCCTCTGGAGACGAATCCAGGGACTAACCTCTCTTTTCGAGTTGATTTTTGGTCCACAGAGTTTTTCGTGTTGCTACAGTGACCTCAGGATCCCTCTAGCCTTGAAACAGTGTTCTTGGGGTTTCTCTGGAGTGCCATCAAGGAAACCAAGGCTCCATTCATGTGTGATGTGCAAGAAGGAATTGCTCTGCACGCAGTTCAGGGGAATCGGGCCTCATCTCGCATCGAGGGGGAAGTCTCATGGTTTTTCTCGAGTTGCGGCGGGAACCTGGGGTATATTCTCGAGTTACGACGGGGATGGCCCTTCCACTCACGTGTTTGTTCAGCCACGTCAGGACTCCTGCCTAGTTGCGAGGGACAACTCGGGATTCTCCTCGAGGCTTGGCAGGGCAATTGGGACGCCTCTCCAGCTGAGGCGCGAGACCAAGGGTCCCTTTCCACGTGCCACAAGAATCCTGGGACTCCTATCAAGTTTCACGAGGAGTCAGGAATCGTCTCCTTTAGAGGCACTGATCTCCGCGTACCTCTGGAGTTTTCAAAGGATGTGAGGCCTCCGGTCGCGATGAGGTGGGGAACTAGGTATTTCTCTGTGATCTCCACAGGGGATTCAGACATCCTTTCATCTTGGGAGATGCAAGACGAGCCTGCATTGAAGTCACTGCAGGGATATCCGGCCTTATTTCGAGTCAGGGCATCGCGGTGTCCATTCCACTTGAGGCCGCAAACTCAGGATCCCTCTCACATACCTAGAGCTGAGAGAAGCCTCCTCTTGAGGTGCTTGTGGTAAGGTGGTATTCCTCAGGAGTCGAAGCCAGGGACTAACCTCTCATCTCGTGTTGATTCTTGGTCCACGGAGCTCTTTCGTGTTGCTACAGTGACCTCAGGATCCCTCTAGCCTTGAAACAGTGTTCTTGGGGTTTCTCTGGAGTGCCATCAAGGAAATCAAGGCTCCTTTCATGTGTGATGTGCAACACGGAATTGCTCTGCACGCAGTGCAGGGGAATCGGGCCTCATCTCGCGGCGAGGGGGAAGTCTCATGGTTTTTCTCGAGTTGCGGCGGGAACCTGGGGTATATTCTCGAGTTACAACGGGGATGGCCCTTCCACCCACGTGTTTCTTCAGCCACGTCAGGACTCCTGCCTAGTTGCGAGGGACAACTCGGGATTCTCCTCGAGGCTTGGCAGGGCAATTGGAACGCCTCTCCAGCTGAGGCGGGAGACCAAGGGTCCCTTTCCACGTGCCAAAAGAATCCTGGGACTCCTATCAAGTTTCACGAGGAGTCAGGCATCGTCTCCTTTGGAGGCACTGATCTCCGCGTACCTCTGGAGTTTTCAAAGGATGTGAGGCCTCCGGTCGCGATGAGGTGGGGAACTAGGTCTTTCTCTGTGGTCTCCACAGGGGATTCAGACATCCTTTCTTCTTGGGAGATGCAAGACGAGCCTGCATTGAAGTCACTGCAGGGATATCCGGCCTTATTTTGAGTCAGGGCATCGCGGTGTCCATTCCACTTGAGGCCGCAAACTCAGGATCCCTCTCACATACCTAGAGCTGAGAGAAGCCTCCTCTTGAGGTGCTTGTGGTAAGGTGGTATTCCTCAGGAGTCGAAGCCAGGGACTAACCTCTCATCTCGTGTTGATTCTTGGTCCACGGAGCTCTTTCGTGTTGCTACAGTGACCTCAGGATCCCTCTAGCCTTGAAACAGTGTTCTTGGGGTTTCTCTGGAGTGCCATGAAGGAAATCAAGGCTCCTTTCATGTGTGATGTGCAACACGGAATTGCTCTGCACGCAGTGCAGGGGAATCGGGCCTCATCTCGCGGCGAGGGGGAAGTCTCATGGTTTTTCTCGAGTTGCGGCGGGAACCTGGGGTATATTCTCGAGTTACGACGGGGATGGCCCTTCCACACACGTGTGTTTCGGCCATGTCAGGACTCCTGCTTAGTTGCGAGGGACAACTCGGGATTCTCCTCGAGGCTTGGCAGGACAATTGGAACGCCTCTCCAGCTGAGACGGGAGACGAAGGGTCCCTTTCCACGTGCCACAGGAATCCTGGGTCTCCTATCAAGTTTCACGAGGAGTCAGGCATCGTCTCCTTTGGAGACACTGATCTCCGCATACCTCTGGAGTTTTCAAACGATTTGAGGCCTCCTGTCGCGATGAGGTGGGGAACTAGGTCTTTCTCTGTGGTCTCCACAGGGGATTCAGACACCCTTTCGTCTTGGGAGATGCAAGACGAGCCTGCATTCCAGTCACTGCAGGGATATCCGGCCTTATTTCGAGTCAGGGCATCGCGGTGTCCATTCCACTTGAGGCCCCAAACTCAGGGTCCCTCTAACATACCTAGACCTGAGAGAAGCCTCCTCTTGAGGTGCTTGTGGTAAGGTGGTATTCCTCTGGAGTCGAAGCCAGGGACTAACCTCTCATCTCGACTTGATTTTGGGTCCACGGAGCTCTTTCGTGTTGCTACAGTGACCTCAGGATCCCTCTAGCCTTGAAACAGTGTTCTTGGGGTTTCTCTGGAGTGCCATGAAGGAAATCAAGGCTCCTTTCATGTGTGATGTGCAACACAGAATTGCTCTGCACGCAGTGCAGGGGAATCGGGCCTCATCTCGCGGCGAGGGGGAAGTCTCATGGTTTTTCTCGAGTTGCGGCGGGAACCTGGGGTATATTCTCGAGTTACGACGGGGATGGCCCTTCCACACATGTGTTTGTTCAGCCACGTCAGGACTCTTGCCTAGTTGCGAGACACAACTCGGGATTCTCCTCGAGGCTTGGCAAGGCAATTGGGACGCCTCTCCAGCTGAGGCGGAGACCAAGGGTCCCTTTCCACGTGCCACAGGAATCCTGGGACTCTTATCAAGTTTCACGAGGAGTCAGGCATCGTCTCCTTTGGAGGCACTGATCTCCGCGTACCTCTGGAGTTTTCAAAGGATGTGAGGCCTCCGGTCGCGATGAGATGGGGAACTAGGTGTTTCTCTGTGTTCTCCACAGGGGATACAGACATCCTTTCATCTTGGTAGATGCAAGACGAGCCTGCATTCAAGTCACTGCAGGGATATCCAGCCTTATTTCGCGTCAGGGAATCGCGGTGTCCATTCCACTTGAGGCCGCAAACTCAGGGTCCCTCTCACATACCTAGAGCTGAGAGAAGCCTCCTCTTGAGGTGCTTGTGGTAAGGTGGTATTCCTCTGGAGTCGAAGCCAGGGACTAACCTCTCATCTCGAGTTGATTTTTGGCCCACGGAGCTCTTTCGTGTTGCTACAGTGACCTCAGGATCCCTCTAGCCTTGAAACAGTGTTCTTGGGGTTTCTCTGGAGTGCCATCAAGGAAATCAAGGCTCCTTTCATGTGTGATGTGCAACACGGAATTGCTCTGCACGCAGTGCAGGGGAATCGGGCCTCATCTCGCGGCGAGGGGGAAGTCTCATGGTTTTTCTCGAGTTGCGGCGGGAACCTGGGGTATATTCTCGAGTTACGACGGGGATGGCCCTTCCACACACGTGTTTGTTCAGCCACGTCAGGACTCTTGCCTAGTTGCGAGACACAACTCGGGATTCTCCTCGAGGCTTGGCAAGGCAATTGGGACGCCTCTCCAGCTGAGGCGGGAGACCAAGGGTCCCTTTCTACGTGCCACAGGAATCCTGGGACTCCTATCAAGTTTCACGAGGAGTCAGGCATCGTCTCCTTTGGAGGCACTGATCTCCGCGTACCTCTGGAGTTTTCAAAAGATGTGAGGCCTCCGGTCGCGATGAGGTGGGGAACTAGGTCTTTCTCTGTGGTCTCCACAGGGGATTCAGACATCCTTTCATCTTGGGAGATGCAAGACGAGCCTGCATTCAAGTCACTGCAGGGATATCCAGCCTTATTTCGCGTCAGGGCATCGCGGTGTCCATTCCACTTGAGGCCGCAAACTCAGGGTCCCTCTCACATACCTAGAGCTGAGAGAAGCCTCCTCTTGAGGTGCTTGTGGTAAGGTGGTATTCCTCTGGAGTCGAAGCCAGGGACTAACCTCTCATCTCGAGTTGATTTTTGGCCCACGGAGCTCTTTCGTGTTGCTACAGTGACCTCAGGATCCCTCTAGCCTTGAAACAGTGTTCTTGGGGTTTCTCTGGAGTGCCATCAAGGAAATCAAGGCTCCTTTCATGTGTGATGTGCAACACGGAATTGCTCTGCACGCAGTGCAGGGGAATCGGGCCTCATCTCGCGGCGAGGGGGAAGTCTCATGGTTTTTCTCGAGTTGCGGCGGGAACCTGGGGTATATTCTCGAGTTACAACGGGGATGGCCCTTCCACCCACGTGTTTCTTCAGCCACGTCAGGACTCCTGCCTAGTTGCGAGGGACAACTCGGGATTCTCCTCGAGGCTTGGCAGGGCAATTGGAACGCCTCTCCAGCTGAGGCGGGAGACCAAGGGTCCCTTTCCACGTGCCAAAAGAATCCTGGGACTCCTATCAAGTTTCACGAGGAGTCAGGCATCGTCTCCTTTGGAGGCACTGATCTCCGCGTACCTCTGGAGTTTTCAAAGGATGTGAGGCCTCCGGTCGCGATGAGGTGGGGAACTAGGTCTTTCTCTGTGGTCTCCACAGGGGATTCAGACATCCTTTCTTCTTGGGAGATGCAAGACGAGCCTGCATTGAAGTCACTGCAGGGATATCCGGCCTTATTTCGAGTCAGGGCATCGCGGTGTCCATTCCACTTGAGGCCGCAAACTCAGGATCCCTCTCACATACCTAGAGCTGAGAGAAGCCTCCTCTTGAGGTGCTTGTGGTAAGGTGGTATTCCTCAGGAGTCGAAGCCAGGGACTAACCTCTCATCTCGTGTTGATTCTTGGTCCACGGAGCTCTTTCGTGTTGCTACAGTGACCTCAGGATCCCTCTAGCCTTGAAACAGTGTTCTTGGGGTTTCTCTGGAGTGCCATCAAGGAAATCAAGGCTCCTTTCATGTGTGATGTGCAACACGGAGTTGCTCTGCACGCAGTGCAGGGGAATCGGGCCTCATCTCGCGGCGAGGGGGAAGTCTCATGGTTTTTCTCGAGTTGTGGCGGGAACCTGGGGTATATTCTCGAGTTACGACGGGGATGGCCCTTCCACACACGTGTGTGTTCAGCGACGTCAGGACTCCTGCCTAGTTGCGAGGGACAACTCGGGATTCTCCTCGAGGCTTTGCAGGGCAATTGGGACGCCGCACCAGGTGAGACGGGAGACCAAGGGTCCCTTTCCACGTGCCACAGGAATCCTGGGTCTCCTATCAAGTTTCACGAGGAGTCAGGCATCCTCTCCTTTGGAGGCACTGATCTCCTCATACCTCTGGACTTTTCAAAGGATTTGAGGCCTCCTGTCGCAATGAGGTGGGGAACTAGGTCTTTCTCTGTGCTTTCCACAGGGGATTCAGACACCCTTTCGTCTTGGGAGATGCAAGACGAGCCTGCATTCCAGTCACTGCAGGGATATCCGGCCTTATTTCGAGTCAGGGCATCGCGGTGTCCATTCCACTTGAGGCCGCAAACTCAGGGTCCCTCTCACATACCTAGAGCTGAGAGAAGCCTCCTCTTGAGGTGCTTGTGGTAAGGTGGTATTCCTCAGGAGTCGAAGCCAGGGACTAACCTCTCATCTCGAGTTGATTTTTGGTCCACGGAGCTCTTTCGTGTTGCTACAGTGACCTCAGGATCCCTCTAGCCTTGAAACAGTGTTCTTGGGGTTTCTCTGGAGTGCCATGAAGGAAATCAAGGCTCCTTTCATGTGTGATGTGCAACACAGAATTGCTCTGCACGCAGTGCAGGGGAATCGGGCCTCATTTCGCGGCGAGGGGGAAGTCTCATGGTTTTTCTCGAGTTGCGGCGGGAACCTGGGGTATATTCTCGAGTTACGACGGGGATGGCCCTTCCACACACGTGTTTGTTCAGCCACGTCAGAACTCTTGCCTAGTTGCGAGACACAACTCGGGATTCTCCTCGAGGCTTGGCAAGGCAATTGGGACGCCTCTCCAGCTGAGGTGGGAGACCAAGGATCCCTTTCCACGTGCCACAGGAATCCTGGGACTCCTATCAAGTTTCACGAGGAGTCAGGCATCGTCTCCTTTGGAGGCACTGATCTCCGCGTACCTCTGGAGTTTTCAAAGGATGTGAGGCCTCCAGTCGCGATGAGGTGGGGAACTAGGTCTTTCTCTGTGGTCTCCACAGGGGATTCAGACATCCTTTCATCTTGGGAGATGCAAGACGAGCCTGCATTCAAGTCACTGCAGGGATATCCAGCCTTATTTCGCGTCAGGGCATCGCGGTGTCCATTCCACTTGAGGCCGCAAACTCAGGGTCCCTCTCACATACCTAGAGCTGAGAGAAGCCTCCTCTTGAGGTGCTTCTGGTAAGGTGGTATTCCTGTGGAGTCGAAACCAGGGACTAACCTCTCATATCGAGTTGTTTTTTGGCCCAAGGAGCTCTTTCGTGTTGCTACAGTGACCTCAGGATCCCTCTAGCCTTGAAACAGTGTTTTTGGGGTTTCTCTGGAGTGCCATCAAGGAAATCAAGGCTCCTTTCATGTGTGATGTGCAACACGGAATTGCTCTGCACGCAGTGCAGGGGAATCGGGCCTCATCTCGCGGCGAGGGGGAAGTCTCATGGTTTTTCTCGAGTTGCGGCGGGAACCTGGGGTATATTCTCGAGTTACGACGGGGATGGCCCTTCCACCCACGTGTTTCTTCAGCCACGTCAGGACTCCTGCCTAGTTGCGAGGGACAACTCGGGATTCTCCTCGAGGCTTGGCAGGGCAATTGAGACGCCTCTCCAGCTGAGGCGGGAGACCAAGTGTCCCTTTCCAAGTACCACAGGAATCCTGGGACTCCTATCAAGTTTCACGAGGAGTCAGGCATCGTCTCCTTTGGAGGCACTGATCTCCGCGTATCTCTGGAGTTTTCAAAGGATGTGAGGTCTCCGGTCGCGATGAGGTGGGGAACTAGGTCTTTCTCTGTGGTCTCCACAGGGGATTCAGACATCCTTTCATCCTGGGAGATGCAAGACGAGCCTGCATTGAAGTCACTGCAGGGATATCCGGCCTTATTTCGAGTCAGGGCATCGTGGTGTCCATTCCACTTGAGGCCGCAAACTCAGGGTCCCTCTCACATACCTAGAGCTGAGAGAAACCTCCTCTTGAGGTGCTTGGGGTAAGGTGGTATTCCTGTGGAAACGAATCCAGGGACTAACCTCTCTTTTCGAGTTGATTTTTGGTCCACAGAGTTCTTTCGTGTTGCTACAGTGACCTCAGGATCCCTCTATCCTTGAAACAGTGTTCTTGGGGTTTCTCTGGAGTGCCATCAAGGAAATCAAGGCTCCTTTCATGTGTGATGTGCAAGACGGAATTGCTCTGCACGCAGTACAGGGGAATCGGGCCTCATCTCGCATCGAGGGGGAAGTCTCATGGTTTTTCTCGAGTTGCGGCGGGAACCTGGGGTATATTCTCGAGTTACGACGGGGATGGCCCTTCCACCCACGTGTTTGTTCAGCCACGTCAGGACTCCTGCCTAGTTGCGAGGGACAACTCTGGATTCTCCTCGAGGCTTGGCAGGGCAATTGGAACGCCTCTCCAGCTGAGGCAGGAGACCAAGGATCCCTTTCCACGTGCCACAAGAATCCTGGGACTCCTATCAAGTTTCACGAGGAGTCAGGCATCGTCTCCTTTGGAGGCACTGATCTCCGTGTACCTCTGGAGTTCTCAAAGGATGTGAGGCCTCCGGTCGCGATGAGGTGGGGAACTAGGTGTTTCTCTGTGGTCTCCACAGGGGATTCAGACATCCTTTCTTCTTGGGAGATGCAAGACGAGCCTGCATTGAAGTCACTGCAGGGATATCCGGCCTTATTTCGAGTCAGGGCATCGCGGTGTCCATTCCACTTGAGGCCGCAAACTCAGGATCCCTCTCACATACCTAGAGCTGAGAGAAGCCTCCTCTTGAGGTGCTTGTGGTAAGGTGGTATTCCTCAGGAGTCGAAGCCAGGGACTAACCTCTCATCTCGTGTTGATTCTTGGTCCACGGAGCTCTTTCGTGTTGCTACAGTGACCTCAGGATCCCTCTAGCCTTGAAACAGTGTTCTTGGGGTTTCTCTGGAGTGCCATCAAGGAAATCAAGGCTCCTTTCATGTGTGATGTGCAACACGGAATTGCTCTGCACGCAGTGCAGGGGAATCGGGCCTCATCTCGCGGCGAGGGGGAAGTCTCATGGTTTTTCTCGAGTTGTGGCGGGAACCTGGGGTATATTCTCGAGTTACGACGGGGATGGCCCTTCCACACACGTGTGTGTTCAGCGACGTCAGGACTCCTGCCTAGTTGCGAGGGACAACTCGGGATTCTCCTCGAGGCTTTGCAGGGCAATTGGGACGCCGCTCCAGGTGAGACGGGAGACCAAGGGTCCCTTTCCACGTGCCACAGGAATCCTGGGTCTCCTATCAAGTTTCACGAGGAGTCAGGCATCCTCTCCTTTGGAGGCACTGATCTCCTCATACCTCTGGACTTTTCAAAGGATTTGAGGCCTCCTGTCGCAATGAGGTGGGGAACTAGGTCTTTCTCTGTGCTTTCCACAGGGGATTCAGACACCCTTTCGTCTTGGGAGATGCAAGACGAGCCTGCATTGAAGTCACTGCAGGGATATCCGGCCTTATTTCGAGTCAGGGCATCGCGGTGTCCATTCCACTTGAGGCCGCAAACTCAGGATCCCTCTCACATACCTAGAGCTGAGAGAAGCCTCCTCTTGAGGTGCTTGTGGTAAGGTGGTATTCCTCAGGAGTCGAAGCCAGGGACTAACCTCTCATCTCGTGTTGATTCTTGGTCCACGGAGCTCTTTCGTGTTGCTACAGTGACCTCAGGATCCCTCTAGCCTTGAAACAGTGTTCTTGGGGTTTCTCTGGAGTGCCATCAAGGAAATCAAGGCTCCTTTCATGTGTGATGTGCAACACGGAATTGCTCTGCACGCAGTGCAGGGGAATCGGGCCTCATCTCGCGGCGAGGGGGAAGTCTCATGGTTTTTCTCGAGTTGTGGCGGGAACCTGGGGTATATTCTCGAGTTACGACGGGGATGGCCCTTCCACACACGTGTGTGTTCAGCGACGTCAGGACTCCTGCCTAGTTGCGAGGGACAACTCGGGATTCTCCTCGAGGCTTTGCAGGGCAATTGGGACGCCGCTCCAGGTGAGACGGGAGACCAAGGGTCCCTTTCCACGTGCCACAGGAATCCTGGGTCTCCTATCAAGTTTCACGAGGAGTCAGGCATCCTCTCCTTTGGAGGCACTGATCTCCTCATACCTCTGGACTTTTCAAAGGATTTGAGGCCTCCTGTCGCAATGAGGTGGGGAACTAGGTCTTTCTCTGTGCTTTCCACAGGGGATTCAGACACCCTTTCGTCTTGGGAGATGCAAGACGAGCCTGCATTCCAGTCACTGCAGGGATATCCGGCCTTATTTCGAGTCAGGGCATCGCGGTGTCCATTCCACTTGAGGCCGCAAACTCAGGGTCCCTCTCACATACCTAGAGCTGAGAGAAGCCTCCTCTTGAGGTGCTTGTGGTAAGGTGGTATTCCTCTGGAGTCGAAGCCAGGGACTAACCTCTCATCTCGAGTTGATTTTTGGTCCACGGAGCTCTTTCGTGTTGCTACAGTGACCTCAGGATCCCTCTAGCCTTGAAACAGTGTTCTTGGGGTTTCTCTGGAGTGCCATGAAGGAAATCAAGGCTCCTTTCATGTGTGATGTGCAACACAGAATTGCTCTGCACGCAGTGCAGGGGAATCGGGCCTCATTTCGCGGCGAGGGGGAAGTCTCATGGTTTTTCTCGAGTTGCGGCGGGAACCTGGGGTATATTCTCGAGTTACGACGGGGATGGCCCTTCCACACACGTGTTTGTTCAGCCACGTCAGAACTCTTGCCTAGTTGCGAGACACAACTCGGGATTCTCCTCGAGGCTTGGCAAGGCAATTGGGACGCCTCTCCAGCTGAGGTGGGAGACCAAGGATCCCTTTCCACGTGCCACAGGAATCCTGGGACTCCTATCAAGTTTCACGAGGAGTCAGGCATCGTCTCCTTTGGAGGCACTGATCTCCGCGTACCTCTGGAGTTTTCAAAGGATGTGAGGCCTCCAGTCGCGATGAGGTGGGGAACTAGGTCTTTCTCTGTGGTCTCCACAGGGGATTCAGACATCCTTTCATCTTGGGAGATGCAAGACGAGCCTGCATTCAAGTCACTGCAGGGATATCCAGCCTTATTTCGCGTCAGGGCATCGCGGTGTCCATTCCACTTGAGGCCGCAAACTCAGGGTCCCTCTCACATACCTAGAGCTGAGAGAAGCCTCCTCTTGAGGTGCTTCTGGTAAGGTGGTATTCCTGTGGAGTCGAAACCAGGGACTAACCTCTCATATCGAGTTGTTTTTTGGCCCAAGGAGCTCTTTCGTGTTGCTACAGTGACCTCAGGATCCCTCTAGCCTTGAAACAGTGTTTTTGGGGTTTCTCTGGAGTGCCATCAAGGAAATCAAGGCTCCTTTCATGTGTGATGTGCAACACGGAATTGCTCTGCACGCAGTGCAGGGGAATCGGGCCTCATCTCGCGGCGAGGGGGAAGTCTCATGGTTTTTCTCGAGTTGCGGCGGGAACCTGGGGTATATTCTCGAGTTACGACGGGGATGGCCCTTCCACCCACGTGTTTCTTCAGCCACGTCAGGACTCCTGCCTAGTTGCGAGGGACAACTCGGGATTCTCCTCGAGGCTTGGCAGGGCAATTGAGACGCCTCTCCAGCTGAGGCGGAAGACCAAGTGTCCCTTTCCAAGTACCACAGGAATCCTGGGACTCCTATCAAGTTTCACGAGGAGTCAGGCATCGTCTCCTTTGGAGGCACTGATCTCCGCGTATCTCTGGAGTTTTCAAAGGATGTGAGGTCTCCGGTCGCGATGAGGTGGGGAACTAGGTCTTTCTCTGTGGTCTCCACAGGGGATTCAGACATCCTTTCATCCTGGGAGATGCAAGACGAGCCTGCATTGAAGTCACTGCAGGGATATCCGGCCTTATTTCGAGTCAGGGCATCGCGGTGTCCATTCCACTTGAGGCCGCAAACTCAGGGTCCCTCTCACATACCTAGAGCTGAGAGAAACCTCCTCTTGAGGTGCTTGGGGTAAGGTGGTATTCCTGTGGAAACGAATCCAGGGACTAACCTCTCTTTTCGAGTTGATTTTTGGTCCACAGAGTTCTTTCGTGTTGCTACAGTGACCTCAGGATCCCTCTATCCTTGAAACAGTGTTCTTGGGGTTTCTCTGGAGTGCCATCAAGGAAATCAAGGCTCCTTTCATGTGTGATGTGCAAGACGGAATTGCTCTGCACGCAGTACAGGGGAATCGGGCCTCATCTCGCATCGAGGGGGAAGTCTCATGGTTTTTCTCGAGTTGCGGCGGGAACCTGGGGTATATTCTCGAGTTACGACGGGGATGGCCCTTCCACCCACGTGTTTGTTCAGCCACGTCAGGACTCCTGCCTAGTTGCGAGGGACAACTCTGGATTCTCCTCGAGGCTTGGCAGGGCAATTGGAACGCCTCTCCAGCTGAGGCAGGAGACCAAGGATCCCTTTCCACGTGCCACAAGAATCCTGGGACTCCTATCAAGTTTCACGAGGAGTCAGGCATCGTCTCCTTTGGAGGCACTGATCTCCGTGTACCTCTGGAGTTCTCAAAGGATGTGAGGCCTCCGGTCGCGATGAGGTGGGGAACTAGGTGTTTCTCTGTGGTCTCCACAGGGGATTCAGACATCCTTTCTTCTTGGGAGATGCAAGACGAGCCTGCATTCAAGTCACTGCAGGTATATCTGGCCTTATTTCGAGTCAGGGCATCGCGGTGTCCATTCCATTTGAGGCCGCAAACTCAGGATCACTCTCACATACCTAGAGCTGAGAGAAGCCTCCTCTTGAGGTGCTTGTGGTAAGGTGGTATTCCTCAGGAGTCGAAGCCAGGGACTAACCTCTCATCTCGTGTTGATTCTTGGTCCACGGAGCTCTTTCGTGTTGCTACAGTGACCTCAGGATCCCTCTAGCCTTGAAACAGTGTTCTTGGGGTTTCTCTGGAGTGCCATCAAGGAAATCAAGGCTCCTTTCATGTGTGATGTGCAACACGGAATTGCTCTGCACGCAGTGCAGGGAAATCAGGCCTCATCTCGCGGCGAGGGGGAAGTCTCATGGTTTTTCTCGAGTTGCGGCGGAAACCTGGGGTATATTCTCGAGTTACGACGGGGATGGCCCTTCCACCCACGTGTTTGTTCAGCCACGTCAGGACTCCTGCCTAGTTGCGAGGGACAACTCTGGATTCTCCTCGAGGCTTGGCAGGGCAATTGGGACGCCTCTCCAGCTGATTCGGGAGACCAAGTGTCCCTTTCCACGTGCCACAGGAATCCTGGGACTCCTATCAAGTTTCACGAGGAGTCAGGCATCGTCTCCTGTGGAGGCACTGATCTCCGCGTACCTCTGGAGTTTTCAAAGGATGTGAGGCTATCGGTCGCGATGAGGTGGGGAACGAAGTCTTTCTCTGTGCTTTCCACAGGGGATTCAGACATCCTTTCGTCTTGGGAGATGCAAGACGAGCCTGCATTGAAGTCACTGCAGGGATATCCGGCCTTATTTCGAGTCAGGGCATCGCGGTGTCCATTCCACTTGAGGCCGCAAACTCAGGGTCCCTCTCACATACCTAGAGCTGAGAGAAGCCTCCTCTTCAGGTGCTTGTGCTAAGGTGGTATTCCTCTGGAGACGAATCCAGGGACTAACCTCTCTTTTCGAGTTGATTTTTGGTCCACGGAGTTCTTTCGTGTTGCTACAGTGACCTCAGGATCCCTCTAGCCTTGAAACAGTGTTCTTGGGGTTTCTCTGGAGTGCCATCAAGGAAATCAAGGCTCCTTTCATGTGTGATGCAAGACGGAATTGCTCTGCACGCAGTACAGGGGAATCAGGCCTCATCTCGCATCGAGGGGGAAGTCTCATGGTTTTTCTCGAGTTGCGGCGGGAACCTGGGGTATATTCTCGAGTTACGACGGGGATGGCCCTTCCACCCACGTGTTTGTTCAGCCACGTCAGGACTCCTGCCTAGTTGCGAGGGACAACTCTGGATTCTCCTCGAGGCTTGGCAGGGCAATTGGGACGCCTCTCCAGCTGAGACGGGAAACCAAGGGTCCCTTTCCACGTGCCACAGGAATCCTGGGTCTCCTATCAAGTTTCACGATGAGTCAGGCATCGTCTCCTTTGGAGGCACTGATCTCCGCATACCTCTGGAGTTTTCAAAGGATGTGAGGCCTCCTGTCGCGATGAGGTGGGGAACTAGGTCTTTCTCTGTGGTCTCCACAGGGGATTCAGACATCCTTTCATCTTGGGAGATGCAAGACGAGCCTGAATTCAAGTCACTGCAGGGATATCCAGCCTTATTTCGCGTCAGGGCATTGCCGTGTCCATTCCACTTGAGGCCGCAAACTCAGGGTCCCTCTCACATACCTAGAGCTGAGAGAAGCCTCCTCTTGAGGTGCTTGTGGTAAGGTGGTATTCCTCTGGAGTCGAAGCCAGGGACTAACCTCTCATCTCGAGTTGAATGTTGGCCCACGGAGCTCTTTCGTGTTGCTACAGTGACCTCAGGATCCCTCTATCCTTGAAACAGTGTTCTTGGGGATTCTCTGGAGTGCCATCAAGGAAATTAAGGCTCCTTTCATGTGTGATGTGCAACACGGAATTGCTCTGCACGCAGTGCAGGGGAATCGGGCCTCATCTCGCGGCGAGGGGGAAGTCTCATGGTTTTTCTCGAGTTGCGGCGGGAACCTGGGGTATATTCTCGAGTTACGACGGGGATGGCCCTTCCACCCACGTGTTTCTTCAGCGACGTCAGGACTCCTGCCTAGTTGCGAGGGACAACTCTGGATTCTCCTCGAGGCTTGGCAGGGCAATTGGGACGCCTCTCCAGCTGAGGCGGGAGACCAAGTGTCCCTTTCCACGTGCCACAAGAATCCTGGGACTCCTATCAAGTTTCACGAGGAGTCAGGCATCGTCTCCTTTGGAGGCACTGATCTCCGCGTACCTCTGGAGTTTTCAAAGGATGTGAGGCCTCCTGTCGCGATGAGGTGGGGAACTAGGTGTTTCTCTGTGGTCTCCACAGGGGATTCAGACAACCTTTCTTCTTGGGAGATGCAAGACAAGCCTGCATTCAAGTCACTGCAGGGATATCCGGCCTTATTTCGAGTCAGGGCATCGCGGTGTCCATTCCACTTGAGGCCGCAAACTCAGGATCCCTCTGACATACCTAGAGCTGAGAGAAGCCTCCTCTTGAGGTGCTTGTGGTAAGGTGGTATTCCTCAGGAGTCGAAGCCAGGGACTAACCTCTCATCTCGTGTTGATTCTTGGTCCACGGAGCTCTTTCGTGTTGCTACAGTGACCTCAGGATCCCTCTAGCCTTGAAACAGTGTTCTTGGGGTTTCTCTGGAGTGCCATCAAGGAAATCAAGGCTCCTTTCATGTGTGATGTGCAACACGGAATTGCTCTGCACGCAGTGCAGGGGAATCAGGCTTCATCTCGCGGCGAGGGGGAAGTCTCATGGTTTTTCTCGAGTTGCGGCGGGAACCTGGGGTATATTCTCGAGTTACGACGGGGATGGCCCGTGCACACACGTGTGTGTTCAGCCATGTCAGGACTCCTGCCTAGTTGCGAGACACAACTCGGAATTCTCCTCGAGGCTTGGCAAGGCAATTGGGACGCCTCTCCAGCTGAGGCGGGAGACCAAGGGTCCCTTTCCAAGTGCCACAGGAATCCTGGGACTCCTATCAAGTTTCACGAGGAGTCAGGCATCGTCTCCTTTGGAGGCACTGATCTCCGCGTACCTCTGGAGTTTTCAAAGGATGTGAGGCCTCCGGTCGCGATGAGGTGGGGAACTAGGTCTTTCTCTGTGGTCTCCACAGGGGATTCAGACATCCTTTCATCTTGGGAGATGCAAGACGAGCCTGCATTCAAGTCACTGCAGGGATATCCAGCCTTATTTCGCGTCAGGGCATCGCGGTGTCCATTCCACTTGAGGCCGCAAACTCAGGGTCCCTCTCACATACCTAAAGCTGAGAGAAGCCTCCTCTTGAGGTGCTTGTGGTAAGGTGGTATTCCTCTGGAGTCGAAGCCAGGGACTAACCTCTCATCTCGAGTTGATTTTGGGCCCACGGAGCTCTTTCGTGTTGCTACAGTGACCTCAGGATCCCTCTAGCCTTGAAACAGTGTTCTTGGGGTTTCTCTGGAGTGCCATCAAGGAAATCAAGGCTCCTTTCATGTGTGATGTGCAACACGGAATTGCTCTGCACGCAGTGCAGGGGAATCGGGCCTCATCTCGCGGCGAGGGGGAAGTCTCATGGTTTTTCTCGAGTTGCGGCGGGAACCTGGGGTATATTCTCGAGTTACGACGGGGATGGCCCTTCCACCCACGTGTTTCTTCAGCGACGTCAGGACTCCTGCCTAGTTGCGAGGGACAACTCGGGATTCTCCTCGAGGCTTGGCAAGGCAATTGGGACACCTCTCCAGCTGAGGCGGGAGACCAAGTGTCCCTTTCCAAGTGCCACAGGAATCCTGGGACTCCTATCAAGTTTCACGAGGAGTCAGGAATCGTCTCCTTTGGAGGCACTGATCTCCGCGTACCTCTGGAGTTTTCAAAGGATGTGAGGCTATCGGTCGCGATGAGGTGGGGAACTAAGTCTTTCTCTGTGCTTTCCACAGGGGATTCAGACATCCTTTCATCCTGGCAGATGCAAGACGAGCCTGCATTGAAGTCACTGCAGGGATATCCGGCCTTATTTCGAGTCAGGGCATCGCGGTGTCCATTCCACTTGAGGCCGCAAACTAAGGGTCCCTCTCACATACCTAGAGCTGAGAGAAGCCTCCTCTTGAGGTGCTTGTGGTAAGGTGGTATTCCTCTGGAGTCGAATCCAGGGACTAACCTCTCTTTTCGAGTTGATTTTTGGTCCACAGAGTTCTTTCGTGTTGCTACAGTGACCTCAGGATCCCTCTATCCTTGAAACAGTGTTCTTGGGGTTTCTCTGGAGTGCCATGAAGGAAATGAAGGCTCCTTTCACGTGTGATGTGCAACACAGAATTGCTCTGCACGCAGTACAGGGGAATCGGGCCTCATCTCGCGGCGAGGGGGAAGTCTCATGGTTTTTCTCGAGTTGCGGCGGGAACCTGGGGTATATTCTCGAGTTACGACGGGGATGGCCCTTCCACCCACGTGTTTGTTCAGCCACGTCAGGACTCCTGCCTAGTTGCGAGGGACAACTCGGGATTCTCCTCGAGGCTTGGCAGGGCAATTGGAACGCCTCTCCAGCTGAGGCGGGAGACCAAGGGTCCCTTTCCACGTGCCACAAGAATCCTGGGACTCCTATCAAGTTTCACGAGGAGTCAGGCATCGTCTCCTTTGGAGGCAGTGATCTCCGCGTAACTCTGGAGTTTTCAAAGGATGTGAGGCCTCCGGTCGCGATGAAGTGGGGAACTAGGTGTTTCTCTGTGGTCTCCACAGGGGATTCAGACATCCTTTCTTCTTGTGAGATGCAAGACAAGCCTGCATTCAAGTCACTGCAGGGATATCCGGCCTTATTTCGAGTCAGGGCATCGCGGTGTCCATTCCACTTGAGGCCGCAAACTCAGGATCCCTCTGACATACCTAGAGCTGAGAGAAGCCTCCTCTTGAGGTGCTTGTGGTAAGGTGGTATTCCTCAGGAGTCGAAGCCAGGGACTAACCTCTCATCTCGTGTTGATTCTTGGTCCACGGAGCTCTTTCGTGTTGCTACAGTGACCTCAGGATCCCTCTAGCCTTGAAACAGTGTTCTTGGGGTTTCTCTGGAGTGCCATCAAGGAAATCAAGGCTCCTTTCATGTGTGATGTGCAACACGGAATTGCTCTGCACGCAGTGCAGGGGAATCAGGCTTCATCTCGCGGCGAGGGGGAAGTTTCATGGTTTTTCTCGAGTTGCGGCGGGAACCTGGGGTATATTCTCGAGTTACGACGGGGATGGCCCGTCCACACACGTGTGTGTTCAGCCATGTCAGGACTCCTGCCTAGTTGCGAGACACAACTCGGAATTCTCCTCGAGGCTTGGCAAGGCAATTGGGACGCCTCTCCAGCTGAGGCGGGAGACCAAGGGTCCCTTTCCAAGTGCCACAGGAATCCTGGGACTCCTATCAAGTTTCACGAGGAGTCAGGCATCGTCTCCTTTGGAGGCACTGATCTCCACGTACCTCTGGAGTTTTCAAAGGATGTGAGGCCTCCGGTCGCGATGAGGTGGGGAACTAGGTCTTTCTCTGTGGTCCCCACAGGGGATTCAGACATCCTTTCATCTTGGGAGATGCAAGACGAGCCTGCATTCAAGTCACTGCAGGGATATCCAGCCTTATTTCGCGTCAGGGCATCGCGGTGTCCATTCCACTTGAGGCCGCAAACTCAGGGTCCCTCTCACATACCTAGAGCTGAGAGAAGCCTCCTCTTGAGGTGCTTGTGGTAAGGTGGTATTCCTCTGGAGTCGAAGCCAGGGACTAACCTCTCATCTCGAGTTGATTTTGGGCCCACGGAGCTCTTTCGTGTTGCTACAGTGACCTCAGGATTCCTCCAGCCTTGAAACAGTGTTCTTGGGTTTTCTCTGGAGTGCCATCAAGGAAATCAAGGCTCCTTTCATGTGTGATGTGCAACACGGAATTGCTCTGCACGCAGTGCAGGGGAATCGGGCCTCATCTCGCGGCGAGGGGGAAGTCTCATGGTTTTTCTCGAGTTGCGGCGGGAACCTGGGGTATATTCTCGAGTTACGACGGGAATGGCCCTTCCACCCACGTGTTTCTTCAGCGACGTCAGGACTCCTGCCTAGTTGCGAGGGACAACTCTGGATTCTCCTCGAGGCTTGGCAAGGCAATTGGGACACCTCTCCAGCTGAGGCGGGAGACCAAGTGTCCCTTTCCAAGTGCCACAGGAATCCTGGGACTCCTATCAAGTTTCACGAGGAGTCAGGCATCGTCTCCTTTGGAGGCACTGATCTCCGCGTACCTCTGGAGTTTTCAAAGGATGTGAGGCTATCGGTCGCGATGAGGTGGGGAACTAAGTCTTTCTCTGTGCTTTCCACAGGGGATTCAGACATCCTTTCTTCCTGGCAGATGCAAGACGAGCCTGCATTGAAGTCACTGCAGGGATATCCGGCCTTATTTCGAGTCAGGGCATCGCGGTGTCCATTCCACTTGAGGCCGCAAACTCAGGGTCCCTCTCACATACCTAGAGCTGAGAGAAGCCTCCTCTTGAGGTGCTTGTGGTAAGGTGGTATTCCTCTGGAGACGAATCCAGGGACTAACCTCTCTTTTCGAGTTGATTTTTGGTCCACAGAGTTCTTTCGTGTTGCTACAGTGACCTCAGGATCCCTCTATCCTTGAAACAGTGTTCTTGGGGTTTCTCTGGAGTGCCATCAAGGAAATCAGGGCTCCTTTCATGTGTGATGTGCAAGACGGAATTGCTGTGCACGCAGTACAGGGGAATCGGGCCTCATCTCGCATCGAGGGGGAAGTCTCATGGTTTTTCTCGAGTTGCGGGGGGAACCTGGGGTATATTCTCGAGTTACGACGGGGATGGCCCTTCCACCCACGTGTTTGTTCAGCCACGTCAGGACTCCTGCCTAGTTGCGAGGGACAACTCGGGATTCTCCTCGAGGCTTGGCAGGGCAATTGGAACGCCTCTCCAGCTGAGGCGGGAGACCAAGGGTCCCTTTCCACGTGCCACAAGAATCCTGGGACTCCTATCAAGTTTCACGAGGAGTCAGGCATCGTCTCCTTTGGAGGCACTGATCTCCGCGTACCTCTGGAGTTTTCAAAGGATGTGAGGCCTCCGGTCGCGATGAGGTGGGGAACTAGGTGTTTCTCTGTGGTCTCCACAGGGGATTCAGACATCCTTTCATCTTGGGAGATGCAAGACGAGCCTGCATTCAAGTCACTGCAGGGATATCCGGCCTTATTTCGAGTCAGGGCATCGCGGTGTCCATTCCACATGAGGCCGCAAACTCAGGGTCCCTCTCACATACCTAGAGCTGAGAGAAGCCTCCTCTTGAGGTGCTTGTGGTAAGGTGGTATTCCTCTGGAGACGAATCCAGGGACTAACCTCTCATCTCGAGTTGATTTTTGGCCCACGGAGCTCTTTCGTGTTGCTACAGTAACCTCAGGATCCCTCTAGCCTTGAAACAGTGTTCTTGGGGTTTCTCTGGAGTGCCATCAAGGAAATCAAGGCTCCTTTCATGTGTGATGTGCAACACGGAATTGCTCTGCACGCAGTGCAGGGGAATCGGGCCTCATCTCGCGGCGAGGGGGAAGTCTCATGGTTTTTCTCGAGTTGCGGCGGGAACCTGGGGTATATTCTCGAGTTACGACGGGGATGGCCCGTGCACACACGTGTGTGTTCAGCCATGTCAGGACTCCTGCCTAGTTGCGAGACACAACTCGGAATTCTCCTCGAGGCTTGGCAAGGCAATTGGGACGCCTCTCCAGCTGAGGCGGGAGACCAAGGGTCCCTTTCCAAGTGCCACAGGAATCCTGGGACTCCTATCAAGTTTCACGAGGAGTCAGGCATCGTCTCCTTTGGAGGCACTGATCTCCGCGTACCTCTGGAGTTTTCAAAGGATGTGAGGCCTCCGGTCGCGATGAGGTGGGGAACTAGGTCTTTCTCTGTGGTCTCCACAGGGGATTCAGACATCCTTTCATCTTGGGAGATGCAAGACGAGCCTGCATTCAAGTCACTGCAGGGATATCCAGCCTTATTTCGCGTCAGGGCATCGCGGTGTCCATTCCACTTGAGGCCGCAAACTCAGGGTCCCTCTCACATACCTAAAGCTGAGAGAAGCCTCCTCTTGAGGTGCTTGTGGTAAGGTGGTATTCCTCTGGAGTCGAAGCCAGGGACTAACCTCTCATCTCGAGTTGATTTTGGGCCCACGGAGCTCTTACGTGTTGCTACAGTGACCTCAGGATCCCTCTAGCCTTGAAACAGTGTTCTTGGGGTTTCTCTGGAGTGCCATCAAGGAAATCAAGGCTCCTTTCATGTGTGATGTGCAACACGGAATTGCTCTGCACGCAGTGCAGGGGAATCGGGCCTCATCTCGCGGCGAGGGGGAAGTCTCATGGTTTTTCTCGAGTTGCGGCGGGAACCTGGGGTATATTCTCGAGTTACGACGGGGATGGCCCTTCCACCCACGTGTTTCTTCAGCGACGTCAGGACTCCTGCCTAGTTGCGAGGGACAACTCGGGATTCTCCTCGAGGCTTGGCAAGGCAATTGGGACACCTCTCCAGCTGAGGCGGGAGACCAAGTGTCCCTTTCCAAGTGCCACAGGAATCCTGGGACTCCTATCAAGTTTCACGAGGAGTCAGGAATCGTCTCCTTTGGAGGCACTGATCTCCGCGTACCTCTGGAGTTTTCAAAGGATGTGAGGCTATCGGTCGCGATGAGGTGGGGAACTAAGTCTTTCTCTGTGCTTTCCACAGGGGATTCAGACATCCTTTCATCCTGGCAGATGCAAGACGAGCCTGCATTGAAGTCACTGCAGGGATATCCGGCCTTATTTCGAGTCAGGGCATCGCGGTGTCCATTCCACTTGAGGCCGCAAACTCAGGGTCCCTCTCACATACCTAGAGCTGAGAGAAGCCTCCTCTTGAGGTGCTTGTGGTAAGGTGGTATTCCTCTGGAGTCGAATCCAGGGACTAACCTCTCTTTTCGAGTTGATTTTTGGTCCACAGAGTTCTTTCGTGTTGCTACAGTGACCTCAGGATCCCTCTATCCTTGAAACAGTGTTCTTGGGGTTTCTCTGGAGTGCCATCAAGGAAATCAAGGCTCCTTTCATGTGTGATGTGCAAGACGGAATTGCTCTGCACGCAGTACAGGGGAATCGGGCCTCATCTCGCATCGAGGGGGAAGTCTCATGGTTTTTCTCGAGTTGCGGCGGGAACCTGGGGTATATTCTCGAGTTACGACGGGGATGGCCCTTCCACCCACGTGTTTGTTCAGCCACGTCAGGACTCCTGCCTAGTTGCGAGGGACAACTCGGGATTCTCCTCGAGGCTTGGCAGGGCAATTGGAACGCCTCTCCAGCTGAGGCGGGAGACCAAGGGTCCCTTTCCACGTGCCACAAGAATCCTGGGACTCCTATCAAGTTTCACGAGGAGTCAGGCATCGTCTCCTTTGGAGGCAGTGATCTCCGCGTACCTCTGGAGTTTTCAAAGGATGTGAGGCCTCCGGTCGCGATGAGGTGGGGAACTAGGTGTTTCTCTGTGGTCTCCACAGGGGATTCAGACATCCTTTCTTCTTGTGAGATGCAAGACAAGCCTGCATTCAAGTCACTGCAGGGATATCCGGCCTTATTTCGAGTCAGGGCATCGCGGTGTCCATTCCACTTGAGGCCGCAAACTCAGGATCCCTCTGACATACCTAGAGCTGAGAGAAGCCTCCTCTTGAGGTGCTTGTGGTAAGGTGGTATTCCTCAGGAGTCGAAGCCAGGGACTAACCTCTCATCTCGTGTTGATTCTTGGTCCACGGAGCTCTTTCGTGTTGCTACAGTGACCTCAGGATCCCTCTAGCCTTGAAACAGTGTTCTTGGGGTTTCTCTGGAGTGCCATCAAGGAAATCAAGGCTCCTTTCATGTGTGATGTGCAACACGGAATTGCTCTGCACGCAGTGCAGGGGAATCAGGCTTCATCTCGCGGCGAGGGGGAAGTTTCATGGTTTTTCTCGAGTTGCGGCGGGAACCTGGGGTATATTCTCGAGTTACGACGGGGATGGCCCGTCCACACACGTGTGTGTTCAGCCATGTCAGGACTCCTGCCTAGTTGCGAGACACAACTCGGAATTCTCCTCGAGGCTTGGCAAGGCAATTGGGACGCCTCTCCAGCTGAGGCGGGAGACCAAGGGTCCCTTTCCAAGTGCCACAGGAATCCTGGGACTCCTATCAAGTTTCACGAGGAGTCAGGCATCGTCTCCTTTGGAGGCACTGATCTCCGCGTACCTCTGGAGTTTTCAAAGGATGTGAGGCCTCCGGTCGCGATGAGGTGGGGAACTAGGTCTTTCTCTGTGGTCCCCACAGGGGATTCAGACATCCTTTCATCTTGGGAGATGCAAGACGAGCCTGCATTCAAGTCACTGCAGGGATATCCAGCCTTATTTCGCGTCAGGGCATCGCGGTGTCCATTCCACTTGAGGCCGCAAACTCAGGGTCCCTCTCACATACCTAGAGCTGAGAGAAGCCTCCTCTTGAGGTGCTTGTGGTAAGGTGGTATTCCTCTGGAGTCGAAGCCAGGGACTAACCTCTCATCTCGAGTTGATTTTGGGCCCACGGAGCTCTTTCGTGTTGCTACAGTGACCTCAGGATTCCTCTAGCCTTGAAACAGTGTTCTTGGGTTTTCTCTGGAGTGCCATCAAGGAAATCAAGGCTCCTTTCATGTGTGATGTGCAACACGGAATTGCTCTGCACGCAGTGCAGGGGAATCGGGCCTCATCTCGCGGCGAGGGGGAAGTCTCATGGTTTTTCTCGAGTTGCGGCGGGAACCTGGGGTATATTCTCGAGTTACGACGGGAATGGCCCTTCCACCCACGTGTTTCTTCAGCGACGTCAGGACTCCTGCCTAGTTGCGAGGGACAACTCTGGATTCTCCTCGAGGCTTGGCAAGGCAATTGGGACACCTCTCCAGCTGAGGCGGGAGACCAAGTGTCCCTTTCCAAGTGCCACAGGAATCCTGGGACTCCTATCAAGTTTCACGAGGAGTCAGGCATCGTCTCCTTTGGAGGCACTGATCTCCGCGTACCTCTGGAGTTTTCAAAGGATGTGAGGCTATCGGTCGCGATGAGGTGGGGAACTAAGTCTTTCTCTGTGCTTTCCACAGGGGATTCAGACATCCTTTCGTCCTGGCAGATGCAAGACGAGCCTGCATTGAAGTCACTGCAGGGATATCCGGCCTTATTTCGAGTCAGGGCATCGCGGTGTCCATTCCACTTGAGGCCGCAAACTCAGGGTCCCTCTCACATACCTAGAGCTGAGAGAAGCCTCCTCTTGAGGTGCTTGTGGTAAGGTGGTATTCCTCTGGAGACGAATCCAGGGACTAACCTCTCTTTTCGAGTTGATTTTTGGTCCACAGAGTTCTTTCGTGTTGCTACAGTGACCTCAGGATCCCTCTATCCTTGAAACAGTGTTCTTGGGGTTTCTCTGGAGTGCCATCAAGGAAATCAGGGCTCCTTTCATGTGTGATGTGCAAGACGGAATTGCTGTGCACGCAGTACAGGGGAATCGGGCCTCATCTCGCATCGAGGGGGAAGTCTCATGGTTTTTCTCGAGTTGCGGGGGGAACCTGGGGTATATTCTCGAGTTACGACGGGGATGGCCCTTCCACCCACGTGTTTGTTCAGCCACGTCAGGACTCCTGCCTAGTTGCGAGGGACAATTCGGGATTCTCCTCGAGGCTTGGCAGGGCAATTGGAACGCCTCTCCAGCTGGGGCGGGAGACCAAGGGTCCCTTTCCACGTGCCACAAGAATCCTGGGACTCCTATCAAGTTTCACGAGGAGTCAGGCATCGTCTCCTTTGGAGGCACTGATCTCCGCGTACCTCTGGAGTTTTCAAAGGATGTGAGGCCTCCGGTCGCGATGAGGTGGGGAACTAGGTGTTTCTCTGTGGTCTCCACAGGGGATTCAGACATCCTTTCATCTTGGGAGATGCAAGACGAGCCTGCATTCAAGTCACTGCAGGGATATCCGGCCTTATTTCGAGTCAGGGCATCGCGGTGTCCATTCCACATGAGGCCGCAAACTCAGGGTCCCTCTCACATACCTAGAGCTGAGAGAAGCCTCCTCTTGAGGTGCTTGTGGTAAGGTGGTATTCCTCTGGAGACGAATCCAGGGACTAACCTCTCATCTCGAGTTGATTTTTGGCCCACGGAGCTCTTTCGTGTTGCTACAGTAACCTCAGGATCCCTCTAGCCTTGAAACAGTGTTCTTGGGGTTTCTCTGGAGTGCCATCAAGGAAATCAAGGCTCCTTTCATGTGTGATGTGCAACACGGAATTGCTCTGCACGCAGTGCAGGGGAATCGGGCCTCATCTCGCGGCGAGGGGGAAGTCTCATGGTTTTTCTCGAGTTGCGGCGGGAACCTGGGGTATATTCTCGAGTTACGACGGGGATGGCCCTTCCACCCACGTGTTTCTTCAGCGATGTCAGGACTCCTGCCTAGTTGCGAGGGACAACTCGGGATTCTCCTCGAGGCTTGGCAGGGCAATTGGGACGCCTCTCCAGCTGAGGCAGGAGACCGAGGCTCCCTTTCCAAGTGCCACAGGAATCCTGGGACTCCTATCAAGTTTCACGAGGAGTCAGGCATCGTCTCCTTTGGAGGCACTGATCTCCGCGTACCTCTGGAGTTTTCAAAGGATGTGAGGCTATCGGTCGCGATGAGGTGGGGAACTAAGTCTTTCTCTGTGCTTTCCACAGGGGATTCAGACATCCTTTCGTCCTGGGAGATGCAAGACGAGCCTGCATTGAAGTCACTGCAGGGATATCCGGCCTTATTTCGAGTCAGGGCATCGCGGTGTCCATTCCACTTGAGGCCGCAAACTCAGGGTCCCTCTCACATACCTAGAGCTGAGAGAAGCCTCCTCTTGAGGTGCTTGTGGTAAGGTGGTATTCCTCTGGAGACGAATCCAGGGACTAACCTCTCTTTTCGAGTTGATTTTTGGTCCACAGAGTTCTTTCGTGTTGCTACAGTGACCTCAGGATCCCTCTATCCTTGAAACAGTGTTGTTGGGGTTTCTCTGGAGTGCCATCAAGGAAATCAAGGCTCCTTTCATGTGTGATGTGCAACACGGAATTACTCTGCACGCAGTACAGGGGAATCGGGCCTCATCTCGCAGCGAGGGGGAAGTCTCATGGTTTTTCTCGAGTTGCGGCGGGAACCTGGGGTATATTCTCGAGTTACGACGGGGATGGCCCTTCCACCCACGTGTTTGTTCAGCCACGTCAGGACTCCTGCCTAGTTGCGAGGGACAACTCGGGATTCGCCTCGAGGCTTGGCAGGGCAATTGGAACGCCTCTCCAGCTGAGGCGGGAGACCAAGGGTCCCTTTCCACGTGCCACAAGAATCCTGGGACTCCTATCAAGTTTCACGAGGAGTCAGGCATCGTCTCCTTTGGAGGCACTGATCTCCGCGTACCTCTGGAGTTTTCAAAGGATGTGAGGCCTCCGGTCGCGATGAGGTGGGGAACTAGGTCTTTCTCTGTGGTCTCCACAGGGGATTCAGACATCCTTTCTTCTTGGGAGATGCAAGACGAGCCTGCATTCAAGTCACTGCAGGGATATCCGGCCTTATTTCGAGTCAGGGCATCGCGGTGTCCATTCCACTTGAGGCCGCAAACTCAGGATCCCTCTCACAAACCTAGAGCTGAGAGAAGCCTCCTCTTGAGGTGCTTGTGGTAAGGTGGTATTCCTCAGGAGTCGAAGCCAGGGACTAACCTCTCATCTCGTGTTGATTCTTGGTCCACGGAGCTCTTTCGTGTTGCTACAGTGACCTCAGGATCCCTCTAGCCTTGAAACAGTGTTCTTGGGGTTTCTCTAGAGTGCCATCAAGGAAATCAAGTCTCCTTTCATGTGTGATGTGCAAGACAGAATTGCTCTGCACGCAGTGCAGGGGAATCGGGCCTCATCTCGCGGCGAGGGGGAAGTCTCATGGTTTTTCTCGAGTTGCGGCGGGAAACTGGGGTATATTCTCGAGTTACGACGGGGATGGCCCTTCTACACACGTGTGTGTTCAACCATGTCAGGACTCCTGCCTAGTTGCGAGGGACAACTCGGGATTCTCCTCGAGGCTTTGCAGGGCAATTGGGACGCCTCTCCAGCTGAGACGGGAGACCAAGGGTCCCTTTCCACGTGCCACAGGAATCCTGGGTCTCCTATCAAGTTTCACGAGGAGTCAGGCATCGTCTCCTTTGGAGGCACTGATCTCCGCATACCTCTGGAGTTTTCAAAGGATTTGAGGCCTCCTGTCGCGATGAGGTGGGGAACTAGGTCTTTCTCTGTGGTCTCCACAGGGGATTCAGACACCCTTTCTTCTTGGGAGATGCAAGACGAGCCTGCATTCAAGTCACTGCAGGGATATCCGGCCTTATTTCGAGTCAGGGCATCGCGGTGTCCATTCCACTTGAGGCCGCAAACTCAGGATCCCTCTCACATACCTAGAGCTGAGAGAAGCCTCCTCTTGAGGTGCTTGTGGTAAGGTGGTATTCCTCAGGAGTCGAAGCCAGGGACTAACCTCTCATCTCGTGTTGATTCTTGGTCCACGGAGCTCTTTCGTGTTGCTACAGTGACCTCAGGATCCCTCTATCCTTGAAACAGTGTTCTTGGGGTTTCTCTGGAGTGCCATCAAGGAAATCAAGGCTCCTTTCATGTGTGATGTGCAAGACGAAATTGCTCTGCACGCAGTACAGGGGAATTGGGCCTCATCTCGCATCGAGGGGGAAGTCTCATGGTTTTTCTCGAGTTGCGGCGGGAACCTGGGGTATATTCTCGAGTTACGACGGGGATGGCCCTTCCACCCACGTGTTTGTTCAGCCACGTCAGGACTCCTGCCTAGTTGCGAGGGACAACTCGGGATTCTCCTCGAGGCTTGGCAGGGCAATTGGAATGCCTCTCCAGCTGAGGCGGGAGACCAAGGGTCCCTTTCCACGTGTCACAAGAATCCTGGGACTCCTATCAAGTTTCACGAGGAGTCAGGCATCGTCTCCTTTGAAGGCACTGATCTCCGCGTACCTCTGGAGTTTTCAAAGGATGTGAGGCCTCCGGTCGCGATGAGGTGGGGAACTAGGTCTTTCTCTGTGGTCTCCACAGGGGATTCAGACATCCTTTCTTCTTGGGAGATGCAAGACGAGCCTGCATTCAAGTCACTGCAGGGATATCTGGCCTTATTTCGAGTCAGGGCATCGCGGTGTCCATTCCACTTGAGGCCGCAAACTCAGGATCCCTCTCACATACCTAGAGCTGAGAGAAGCCTCCTCTTGAGGTGCTTGTGGTAAGGTGGTATTCCTCAGGAGTCGAAGCCAGGGACTAACCTCTCATCTCGTGTTGATTCTTGGTCCACGGAGCTCTTTCGTGTTGCTACAGTGACCTCAGGATCCCTCTAGCCTTGAAACAGTGTTCTTGGGGTTTCTCTGGAGTGCCATCAAGGAAATCAAGGCTCCATTCATGTGTGATGTGCAACACGGAATTGCTCTGCACGCAGTGCAGGGGAATCGGGCCTCATCTCGCGGCGAGGGGGAAGTCTCATGGTTTTTCTCGAGTTGCGGCGGGAACCTGGGGTATATTCTCGAGTTACGACGGGGATGGCCCTTCCACACACGTGTTTCTTCAGCGACGTCAGGACTCCTGCCTAGTTGCGAGGGACAACTCTGGATTCTCCTCGAGGCTTTGCAGGGCAATTGGGACGCCTCTCCAGCTGAGACGGGAGACTAAGGGTCCCTTTCCACGTGCCACAGGAATCCTGGGTCTCCTATCAAGTTTCACGAGGAGTCAGGCATCGTCTCCTTTGGAGGCACTGATCTCCGCAAACCTCTGGAGTTTTCAAAGGATTTGAGGCCTCCTGTCGCGATAAGGTGGGGAACTAGGTCTTTCTCTGTGGTCTCCACAGGGGATTCAGACACCCTTTCGTCTTGGGAGATGCAAGACGAGCCTGCATTCCAGTCACTGCAGGGATATACGGCCTTATTTCGAGTCAGGGCATCGCGGTGTCCATTCCACTTGAGGCCGCAAACTCAGGGTCCCTCTCACATACCTAGAGCTGAGAGAAGCCTCCTCTTGAGGTGCTTGTGGTAAGGTGGTATTCCTCTGGAGTCGAAGCCAGGGACTAACCTCTCATCTCGAGTTGATTTTTGGTCCACAGAGCTCGTTCATGTTGCTACAGTTACCTCAGGATCCCTCTAGCCTTGAAACAGTGTTCTTGGGGTTTCTCTGGAGTGCCATGAAGGAAATCAAGGCTCCTTTCATGTGTGATGTGCAACACAGAATTGCTCTGCACGCAGTGCAGGGGAATCGGGCCTCATCTCACGGCGAGGGGGAAGTCTCATGGTTTTTCTCGAGTTGCGGCGGGAACCTGGGGTATATTCTCGAGTTACGACGGGGATGGCCCTTCCACACACGTGTTTGTTCAGCCACGTCAGGACTCTTGCCTAGTTGCGAGACACAACTCGGCATTCTCCTCGAGGCTTGGCAAGGCAATTGGGACGCCTCTCCAGCTGAGGCGGGAGACCAAGAGTCCCTTTCCAGGTGCCACAGGAATCCTGGGACTCCTATCAAGTTTCACGAGGAGTCAGGCATCGTCTCCTTTGGAGGCACTGATCTCCGCGTACCTCTGGAGTTTTCAAAGGATGTGAGGCCTCCGGTCGCGATGAGGTGGGGAACTAGGTCTTTCTCTGTGGTCTCCACAGGGGATTCAGACATCCTTTCATCTTGGGAGATGCAAGACGAGCCTGCATTCAAGTCACTGCAGGGATATCCAGGCTTATTTCGCGTCAGGGCATCGCGGTGTCCATTCCACTTGAGGCCGCAAACTCAGGGTCCCTCTCACATACCTAGAGCTGAGAGAAGCCTCCTCTTGAGGTGCTTGTGGTAAGGTGGTATTCCTCTGGAGTCGAAGCCAGGGACTAACCTCTCATCTCGAGTTGATTTTTGGCCCACGGAGCTCTTTCGTGTTGCTACAGTGACCTCAGGATCCCTCTAGCCTTGAAACAGTGTTCTTGGGGTTTCTCTGGAGTGCCATCAAGGAAATCAAGGCTCCTTTCATGTGTGATGTGCAACACGGAATTGCTCTGCACGCAGTGCAGGGGAATCGGGCCTCATCTCGCGGCGAGGGGGAAGTCTCATGGTTTTTCTCGAGTTGCGGCGGGAACCTGGGGTATATTCTCGAGTTACGACGGGGATGGCCCTTCCACCCACGTGTTTCTTCAGCGACGACAGGACTCCTGCCTAGTTGCGAGGGACAACTCTGGATTCTCCTCGAGGCTTGGCAGGGCAATTGGGACGCCTCTCCAGCTGAGGCGGGAGACCAAGGGTCCCTTTCCATGTGCCACAAGAATCCTGGGACTCCTATCAAGTTTCACGAGGAGTCAGGCGTCGTCTCCTTTGGAGGCACTGATCTCCGCGTACCTCTGGAGTTTTCAAAGGATGTGAGGCCTCCGGTCGCGATGAGGTGGGGAACTAGGTGTTTCTCTGTGGTCTCCACAGGGAATTCAGACATCCTTTCTTCTTGGGAGATGCAAGACGAGCCTGCATTCAAGTCACTGCAGGGATATCCGGCCTTATTTCGAGTCAGGGCATCGCGGTGTCCATTCCACTTGAGGCCGCAAACTCAGGATCCCTCTCACATACCTAGAGCTGAGAGAAGCCTCCTCTTGAGGTGCTTGTGGTAAGGTGGTATTCCTCAGGAGTCGAAGCCAGGGACTAACCTCTCATCTCGTGTTGATTCTTGGTCCACGGAGCTCTTTCGTGTTGCTACAGTGACCTCAGGATCCCTCTAGCCTTGAAACAGTGTTCTTGGGGTTTCTCTGGAGTGCCATGAAGGAAATCAAGGCTCCTTTCATGTGTGATGTGCAACACGGAATTGCTCTGCACGCAGTGCAGGGGAATCAGGCCTCATCTCGCAGCGAGTGGGAAGTCTCATGGTTTTTCTCGAGTTGCGGCGGGAACCTGGGGTATATTCTCGAGTTACGACGGGGATGGCCCTTCCACACACGTGTGTGTTCAGCCATGTCAGGACTCCTGCCTAGTTGCGAGGGACAACTCGGGATTCTCCTCGAGGCTTTGCAGGGCAATTGGGACGCCTCTCCAGCTGAGGCGGGAGACCAAGGGTCCCTTTCCACGTGCCACAGGAATCCTGGGTCTCCTATCAAGTTTCACGAGGAGTCAGGCATCGTCTCCTTTGGAGGCACTGATCTCCGCATACCTCTGGAGTTTTCAAAGGATATGAGGCCTCCGGTCGCGATGAGGTGGGGAACTAGGTCTTTCTCTGTGGTCTCCACAGGGGATTCAGACACCCTTTCGTCTTGGGAGATGCAACACGAGCCTGCATTCCAGTCACTGCAGGGATATCCGGCCTTATTTCGAGTCAGGGCATCGCGGTGTCCATTCCACTTGAGGCCGCAAACTCAGGGTCCCTCTCACATACCTAGAGCTGAGAGAAGCCTCCTCTTGAGGTGCTTGTGGTAAGGTGGTATTCCTCTGGAGTCGAAGCCAGGGACTAACCTCTCATCTCGAGTTGATTTTGGGTCCACGGAGCTCTTTCGTGTTGCTACAGTGACCTCAGGATCCCTCTAGCCTTGAAACAGTGTTCTTGGGGTTTCTCTGGAGTGCCATGAAAGAAATCAAGGCTCCTTTCATGTGTGATGTGCAACACAGAATTGCTCTGCACGCAGTGCAGGGGAATCGGGCTTCATCTCGCGGCGAGGGGGAAGTCTCATGGTTTTTCTCGAGTTGCGGCGGGAACCTGGGGTATATTCTCGAGTTACGACGGGGATGGCCCTTCCACACACGTGTTTGTTCAGCCACGTCAGGACTCTTGCCTAGTTGCGAGACACAACTCGGGATTCTCCTCGAGGCTTGGCAAGGCAATTGGGACGCCTCTCCAGCTGAGGCGGGAGACCAAGGGTCCCTTTCCACGTGCCACAGGAATCGTGGGACTCCTATCAAGTTTCACGAGGAGTCAGGCATCGTCTCCTTTGGAGGCACTGATCTCCGCGTACCTCTGGAGTTTTCAAAGGATGTGAGGCCTCCGGTCGCGATGAGGTGGGGAATTAGGTCTTTCTCTGTGGTCTCCACAGGGGATTCAGACATCCTTTCATCTTGGGAGATGCAAGACGAGCCTGCATTCAAGTCACTGCAGGGATATCCGGCCTTATTTCGCGTCAGGGCATCGCGGTGTCCATTCCACTTGAGGCCGCAAACTCAGGGTCCCTCTCACATACCTAGAGCTGAGAGAAGCCTCCTCTTGAGGTGCTTGTGGTAAGGTGGTATTCCTCTGGAGTCGAAGCCAGGGACTAACCTCTCATCTCGAGTTGATTTTTGGCCCACGGAGCTCTTTCGTGTTGCTACAGTGACCTCAGGATCCCTCTAGCCTTGAAACAGTGTTCTTGGGGTTTCTCTGGAGTGCCATCAAGGAAATCAAGGCTCCTTTCATGTGTGATGTGCAACACGGAATTGCTCTGCACACAGTGCAGGGGAATCGGGCCTCATCTCGCGGCGAGGGGGAAGTCTCATGGTTTTTCTCGAGTTGCGGCGGGAACCTGGGGTATATTCTCGAGTTACGACGGGGATGGCCCTTCCACCCACGTGTTTCTATAGCGACGTCAGGACTCCTGCCTACTTGCGAGGGACAACTCTGGATTCTCCTCGAGGCTTGGCAGGGCAATTGGGACGACTCTCCAGCTGAGGCGGGAGACCAAGTGTCCCTTTCCAAGTGCCACAGGAATCCTGGGACTCCTATCAAGTTTCACGAGGAGTCAGGCGTCGTCTCCTTTGGAGGCACTGATCTCCGCGTACCTCTGGAGTTTTCAAAGGATGTGAGGCTATCGGTCGCGATGAGGTGGGGAACTAAGTCTTTCTCTGTGCTTTCCACAGGGGATTCAGACATCCTTTCGTCCTGGGAGATGCAAGACGAGCCTGCATTGAAGTCACTGCAGGGATATCCGGCCTTATTTCGAGTCAGGGCATCGCGGTGTCCATTCCACTTGAGGCCGCAAACTCAGGGTCCCTCTCACATACCTAGAGCTGAGAGAAGCCTCCTCTTGAGGTGCTTGTGGTAAGGTGGTATTCCTCTGGAGACGAATCCAGGGACTAACCTCTCTTTTCGAGTTGATTTTTAGTCCACAGAGTTCTTTCGTGTTGCTACAGTGACCTCAGGATCCCTCTATCCTTGAAACAGTGTTCTTGGGGTTTCTCTGGAGTGCCATCAAGGAAATCAAGGCTCCTTTCATGTGTGATGTGCAACACGGAATTGCTCTGCACGCAGTGCAGGGGAATCGGGCCTCATCTCGCGGCGAGGGGGAAGTCTCATGGTTTTTCTCGAGTTGCGGCGGGAACCTGGGGTATATTCTCGAGTTACGACGGGGATGGCCCTTCCACACACGTGTTTCTTCAGCGACGTCAGGACTCCTGCCTAGTTGCGAGGGACAACTCGGGATTCTCCTCGAGGCTTTGCAGGGCAATTGGGACGCCTCTCCAGCTGAGACGGGAGACCAAGGGTCCCTTTCCACGTGCCACAGGAATCCTGGGTCTCCTATCAAGTTTCACGAGGAGTCAGGCATCGTTTCCTTTGGAGGCACTGATCTCCGCAAACCTCTGGAGTTTTCAAAGGATTTCAGGCCTCCTGTCGCTATAAGGTGGGGAACTAGGTCTTTCTCTGTGCTTTCCACAGGGGATTCAGACACCCTTTCGTTTTGGGAGATGCAAGACGAGCCTGCATTCAAGTCACTGCAGGGATATCCGGCCTTATTTCGAGTCAGAGCATCGCGGTGTCCATTCCACTTGAGGCCGCAAACTCAGGATCCCTCTCACATACCTAGAGCTGAGAGAAGCCTCCTCTTGAGCTGCTTGTGGTAAGGTGGTATTCCTCTGGAGTCGAAGCCAGGGACTAACCTCTCATCTCGAGTTGATTTTTGGTGCACGGAGCTCTTTCGTGTTGCTACAGTGACCTCAGGATCCCTCTAGCCTTGAAACAGTGTTCTTGGGGTTTCTCTGGAGTGCCATCAAGGAAATCAAGGCTCCTTTCATGTGTGATGTGCAACACAGAATTGCTCTGCCCGCAGTGCAGGGGAATCGGGCCTCATCTCGCGGCGAGGGGGAAGTCTCATGGTTTTTCTCGAGTTGCGGCGGGAACCTGGGGTATATTCTCCAGTTACGACGGGGATGGCCCTTCCACACACGTGTTTGTTCAGCCACGTCAGGACTCTTGCCTAGTTGCGAGACACAACTCGGGATTCTCCTCGAGGCTTGGCAAGGCAATTGGGACGCCTCTCCAGCTGAGGCGGGAGACCAAGGGTCCCTTTCCACGTGCCACAGGAATCCTGGGACTCCTATCAAGTTTCACGAGGAGTCAGGCATCGTCTCCTTTGGAGGCACTGATCTCCGCGTACCTCTGGAGTTTTCAAAGGATGTGAGGCCTCCGGTCGCGATGATGTGGGGAACTAGGTCTTTCTCTGTGGTGTCCACAGGGGATTCAGACATCCTTTCATCTTGGGAGATGCAAGACGAGCCTGCATTCAAGTCACTGCAGGGATATCCAGCCTTATTTCGCGTCAGGGCATCGCGTTGTCCATTCCACTTGAGGCCGCAAACTCAGGGTCCCTCTCACATACCTAGAGCTGAGAGAAGCCTCCTCTTGAGGTGCTTGTGGTAAGGTGGTATTCCTCTGGAGTCGAAGCCAGGGACTAACCTCTCATCTCGAGTTGATTTTTGGCCCACGGAGCTGTTTCGTGTTGCTACAGTGACGTCAGGATGCCTCTAACCTTGAAACAGTGTTCTTGGGGTTTCTCTGGAGTGCCATCAAGGAAATCAAGGCTCCTTTCATGTGTGATGTGCAACACGGAATTGCTCTGCACGCAGTGCAGGGGAATCGGGCCTCATCTCGCGGCGAGGGGGAAGTCTCATGGTTTTTCTCGAGTTGCGGCGGGAACCTGGGGTATATTCTCGAGTTACGACGGGGATGGCCCTTCCACCCACGTGTTTCTTCAGCGACGTCAGGACTCCTGCCTAGTTGCGAGGGACAACTCTGGATTCTCCTCGAGGCTTGGCAGGGCAATTGGGACGCCTCTCCAGCTGAGGCGGGAGACCAAGTGTCCCTTTCCAAGTGCCACAGGAATCCTGGGACTCCTATCAAGTTTCACGAGGACTCAGGCATCGTCTCCTTTGGAGGCACTGATCTCCGCGTACCTCTGGAGTTTTCAAAGGATGTGAGGCTATCGGTCGCGATGAGGTGGGGAACTAAGTCTTTCTCTGTGCTTTCCACAGGAGATTCAGACATCCTTTCGTCCTGGGAGATGCAAGACGAGCCTGCATTGAAGTCACTGCAGGGATATCCGGCCTTATTTCGAGTCAGGGCATCGCGGTGTCCATTCCACTTGAGGCTGCAAACTCAGGGTCCCTCTCACATACCTAGAGCTGAGAGAAGCCTCCTCTTGAGGTGCTTGTGGTAAGGTGGTATTCCTCTGGAGACGAATCCAGGGACTAACCTCTCTTTTCGAGTTGATTTTTGGTCCACAGAGTTCTTTCGTGTTGCTACAGTGACCTCAGGATCCCTCTATCCTTGAAACAGTGTTCTTGGGGTTTCTCTGGAGTGCCATCAAGGAAATCAAGGCTCCTTTCATGTGTGATGTGCAAGACGGAATTGCTCTGCACGCAGTACAGGGGAATCGGGCCTCATCTCGCATCGAGGGGGAAGTCTCATGGTTTTTCTCGAGTTGCGGCGGGAACCTGGGGTATATTCTCGAGTTACGACGGGGATGGCCCTTCCACCCACGTGTTTGTTCAGCCACGTCAGGACTCCTGCCTAGTTGCGAGGGACAACTCTGGATTCTCCTCGAGGCTTGGCAGGGCAATTGGGACGCCTCTCCAGCTGAGGCGGGAGACCAAGGGTCCCTTTCCACGTGCCACAAGAATCCTGGGACTCCTATCAAGTTTCACGAGGAGTCAGGCATCGTTTCCTTTGGAGGCACTGATCTCCGCGTACCTCTGGAGTTTTCAAAGGATGTGAGGCCTCCGGTCGCGATGAGGTGGGGAACTAGGTCTTTCTCTGTGGTCTCCACAGGGGATTCAGACATCCTTTCTTCTTGGGAGATGCAAGACGAGCCTGCATTCAAGTCACTGCAGGGATATCCGGCCTTATTTCGAGTCAGGGCATCGCGGTGTCCATTCCACTTGAGGCCGCAAACTCAGGATCCCTCTCACATACCTAGAGCTGAGAGAAGCCTCCTCTTGAGGTGCTTGTGGTAAGGTGGTATTCCTCAGGAGTCGAAGCCAGGGACTAACCTCTCATCTCGTGTTGATTCTTGGTCCACGGAGCTCTTTCGTGTTGCTACAGTGACCTCAGGATCCCTCTAGCCTTGAAACAGTGTTCTTGGGGTTTCTCTGGAGTGCCATCAAGGAAATCAAGGCTCCTTTCATGTGTGATGTGCAACACGGAATTGCTCTGCACGCAGTGCAGGGGAATCGGGCCTCATCTCGCGGCGAGGGGGAAGTCTCATGGTTTTTCTCGAGTTGCGGCGGGAACCTGGGGTATATTCTCGAGTTACGACGGGGATGGCCCTTCCACACACGTGTTTCTTCAGCGACGTCAGGACTCCTGCCTAGTTGCGAGGGACAACTCGGGATTCTCCTCGAGGCTTTGCAGGGCAATTGGGACGCCTCTCCAGCTGAGACGGGAGACCAAGGGTCCCTTTCCACGTGCCACAGGAATCCTGGGTCTCCTATCAAGTTTCACGAGGAGTCAGGCATCGTTTCCTTTGGAGGCACTGATCTCCGCAAACCTCTGGAGTTTTCAAAGGATTTCAGGCCTCCTGTCGCTATAAGGTGGGGAACTAGGTCTTTCTCTGTGCTTTCCACAGGGGATTCAGACACCCTTTCGTTTTGGGAGATGCAAGACGAGCCTGCATTCAAGTCACTGCAGGGATATCCGGCCTTATTTCGAGTCAGAGCATCGCGGTGTCCATTCCACTTGAGGCCGCAAACTCAGGGTCCCTCTCACATACCTAGAGCTGAGAGAAGCCTCCTCTTGAGGTGCTTGTGGTAAGGTGGTATTCCTCTGGAGTCGAAGCCAGGGACTAACCTCTCATCTCGAGTTGATTTTTGGTCCACGGAGCTCTTTCGTGTTGCTACAGTGACCTCAGGATCCCTCTAGCCTTGAAACAGTGTTCTTGGGGTTTCTCTGGAGTGCCATCAAGGAAATCAAGGCTCCTTTCATGTGTGATGTGCAACACAGAATTGCTCTGCCCGCAGTGCAGGGGAATCGGGCCTCATCTCGCGGCGAGGGGGAAGTCTCATGGTTTTTCTCGAGTTGCGGCGGGAACCTGGGGTATATTCTCGAGTTACGACGGGGATGGCCCTTCCACACACGTGTTTCTTCAGCGACGTCAGGACTCCTGCCTAGTTGCGAGGGACAACTCGGGATTCTCCTCGAGGCTTTGCAGGGCAATTGGGACGCCTCTCCAGCTGAGGCGGGAGACCAAGTGTCCCTTTCCACGTGCCACAGGAATCCTGGGTCTCCTATCAAGTTTCACGAGGACTCAGGCATCGTTTCCTTTGGAGGCACTGATCTCCGCAAACCTCTGGAGTTTTCAAAGGATTTGAGGCCTCCTGTCGCGATGAGGTGGGGAACTAGGTCTTTCTCTGTGGTCTCCACAGGGGATTCAGACACCCTTTCGTCTTGGGAGATGCAAGACGAGCCTGCATTCCAGTCACTGCAGGGATATCCGGCCTTATTTCGAGTCAGGGCATCGCGGTGTCCATTCCACTTGAGGCCGCAAACTCAGGATCCCTCTCACATACCTAGAGCTGAGAGAAGCCTCCTCTTGAGGTGCTTGTGGTAAGGTGGTATTCCTCTGGAGTCGAAGCCAGGGACTAACCTCTCATCTTGAGTTGATTTTTGGTCCACGGAGCTCTTTCGTGTTGCTACAGTGACCTCAGGATCCCTCTAGCCTTGAAACAGTGTTCTTGGGGTTTTTCTGGAGTGCCATGAAGGAAATGAAGGCTCCTTTCATGTGTGATGTGCAACACAGAATTGCTCTGCACGCAGTGCAGGGGAATCGGTCCTCATCTCGCGGGGAGGGGGAAGTCTCATGGTTTTTCTCGAGTTGCGGCGGGAACCTGGGGTATATTCTCGAGTTACGACGGGGATGGCCATTCCACACACGTGTTTGTTCAGCCACGTCAGGACTCTTGCCTAGTTGCGAGACACAACTCGGGATTCTCCTCGAGGCTTGGCAAGGCAATTGGGACGCCTCTCCAGCTGAGGCGGGAGACCAAGGGTCCCTTTCCACGTGCCACAGGAATCCTAGGACTCCTATCAAGTTTCACGAGGACTCAGGCATCGTCTCCTTTGGAGGCACTGATCTCCGCGTACCTCTGGAGATTTCAAAGGATGTGAGGCCTCCGGTCGCGATGAGGTGGGGAACTAGGTGTTTCTCTGTGGTCTCCACAGGGGATTCAGACATCCTTTCTTCTTGGGAGATGCAAGACGAGCCTGCATTCAAGTCACTGCAGGGATATCCGGCCTTATTTCGAGTCAGGGCATCGCGGTGTCCATTCCACTTGAGGCCGCAAACTCAGGATCCCTCTCACATACCTAGAGCTGAGAGAAGCCTCCTCTTGAGGTGCTTGTGGTAAGGTGGTATTCCTCAGGAGTCGAAGCCAGGGACTAACCTCTCATCTCGTGTTGATTCTTGGTCCACGGAGCTCTTTCGTGTTGCTACAGTGACCTCAGGATCCCTCTAGCCTTGAAACAGTGTTCTTGGGGTTTCTCTGGAGTGCCATCAAGGAAATCAAGGCTCCTTTCATGTGTGATGTGCAACACGGAATTGCTCTGCACGCAGTGCAGGGGAATCGGGCCTCATCTCGCGGCGAGGGGAAAGTCTCATGGTTTTTCTCGAGTTGCGGCGGGAACCTGGGGTATATTCTCGAGTTACGACGGGGATGGCCCTTCCACCCACGTGTTTGTTCAGCCACGTCAGGACTCCTGCCTAGTTGCGAGGGACAACTCTGGATTCTCCTCGAGGCTTGGCAGGGCAATTGGGACGCCTCTCCAGCTGAGGCGGGAGACCAAGTGTCCCTTTCCAAGTGCCACAGGAATCCTGGGACTCCTATCAAGTTTCACGAGGAGTCAGGCATCGTCTCCTTTGGAGGCACTGATCTCCGCGTACCTCTGGAGTTTTCAAAGGATGTGAGGCCTCCGGTCGCGATGAGGTGGGGAACTAAGTCCTTCTCTGTGCTTTCCACAGGGGATTCAGACATCCTTTCGTCCTGGGAGATGCAAGAAGAGCCTGCATTGAAGTCACTGCAGGGATATCCGGCCTTATTTCGAGTCAGGGCATCGCGGTGTCCATTCCACTTGAGGCCGCAAACTCAGGGTCCCTCTCACATACCTAGAGCTGAGAGAAGCCTCCTCTTGAGGTGCTTGTGGTAAGGTGGCATTCCTCTGGAGACGAATCCAGGGACTATCTCTCTTTTCGAGTTGATTTTTGGTCCAGAGAGTTCTTTCGTGTTGCTACAGTGACCTCAGGATCCCTCTATCCTTGAAACAGTGTTCTTGGGGTTTCTCTGGAGTGCCATCAAGGAAATCAAGGCTCCTTTCATGTGTGATCTGCAAGACGGAATTGCTCTGCACGCAGTACAGGGGAATCGGGCCTCATCTCGCATCGAGGGGGAAGTCTCATGGTTTTTCTCGAGTTGCGGCGGGAACCTGGGGTATATTCTCGAGTTACGACGGGGATGGCCCTTCCACCCACGTTTTTGTTCAGCCACGTCAGGACTCCTGCCTAGTTGCGAGGGACAACTCGGGATTCTCCTCGAGGCTTGGCAGGGCAATTGGAACGCCTCTCCAGCTGAGGCGGGAGACCAAGGGTCCCTTTCCACGTGCCACAAGAATCCTGGGACTCCTATCAAGTTTCACGAGGAGTCAGGCATCGTCTCCTTTGGAGGCACTGATCTCCGCGTACCTCTGGAGTTTTCAAAGGATGTGAGGCCTCCGGTCGCGATGAGGTGGGGAACTAGGTCTTTCTCTGTGGTCTCCACAGGGGATTCAGACATCCTTTCGTCTTGGGAGATGCAAGACGAGCCTGCATTCCAGTCACTGCAGGGATATCCAGCCTTATTTCGAGTCAGGGCATCGCGGTGTCCATTCCACTTAAGGCCGCAAACTCAGGATCCCTCTCACATACCTAGAGCTGAGAGAAGCCTCCTCTTGAGGTGCTTGTGGTAAGGTGGTATTCCTCAGGAGTCGAAGCCAGGGACTAACCTCTCATCTCGTGTTGATTCTTGGTCCACGAAGCTCTTTCGTGTTGCTACAGTGACCTCAGGATCCCTCTAGCCTTGAAACAATGTTCTTGGGGTTTCTCTGGAGTGCCATCAAGGAAATCAAGGCTCCTTTCATGTGTGATGTGCAACACGGAATTGCTCTGCAGGCAGTGCAGGTGAATCGGGCCTCATCTCGCGGCGAGGGGGAAGTCTCATGGTTTTTCTCGAGTTGCGGCGGGAACCTGGGGTATATTCTCGAGTTACGACGGGGATGGCCCTTCCACACACGTGTTTCTTCAGCGACGTCAGGACTCCTGCCTAGTTGCGAGGGACAACTCGGGATTCTCCTCGAGGCTTTGCAGGGCAATTGGGACGCCTCTCCAGCTGAGGCGGGAGACCAAGGGTCCCTTTCCACGTGCCACAGGAATCCTGGGTCTCCTATCAAGTTTCACGAGGACTCAGGCATCGTTTCCTTTGGAGGCACTGATCTCCGCATACCTCTGGAGTTTTCAAAGGATTTGAGGCCTCCTGTCGCGATAAGGTGGGGAACTAGGTCTTTCTCTGTGGTCTCCACAGGGGATTCAGACACCCTTTCGTCTTGGGAGATGCAAGACGAGCCTGCATTCCAGTCACTGCAGGGATATCCGGCCTTATTTCGAGTCAGGGCATCGCGGTGTCCATTCCACTTGAGGCCGCAAACTCAGGGTCCCTCTCACATACCTAGAGCTGAGAGAAGCCTCCTCTTGAGGTGCTTGTGGTAAGGTGGTATTCCTCTGGAGTCGAAGCCAGGGACTAACCTCTCATCTTGAGTTGATTTTTGGTCCACGGAGCTCTTTCGTGTTGCTACAGTGACCTCAGGATCCCTCTAGCCTTGAAACAGTGTTCTTGGGGTTTCTCTGGAGTGCCATGAAGGAAATGAAGGCTCCTTTCATGTGTGATGTGCAACACAGAATTGCTCTGCACGCAGTGCAGGGGAATCGGTCCTCATCTCGCGGGGAGGGGGAAGTCTCATGGTTTTTCTCGAGTTGCGGCGGGAACCTGGGGTATATTCTCGAGTTACGACGGGGATGGCCCTTCCACACACGTGTTTGTTCAGCCACGTCAGGACTCTTGCCTAGTTGCGAGACACAACTCGGGATTCTCCTCGAGGCTTGGCAAGGCAATTGGGACGCCTCTCCAGCTGAGGCGGGAGACCAAGGGTCCCTTTCCACGTGCCACAGGAATCCTAGGACTCCTATCAAGTTTCACGAGGACTCAGGCATCGTCTCCTTTGGAGGCACTGATCTCAGCGTACCTCTGGAGATTTCAAAGGATGTGAGGCCTCCGGTCGCGATGAGGTGGGGAACTAGGTCTTTCTCTGTGGTCTCCACAGGGGATTCAGACATCCTTTCATCTTGGGAGATGCAAGACGAGCCTGCATTCAAGTCACTGCAGGGATATCCAGCCTTATTTCGCGTCAGGGCATCGCGGTGTCCATTCCACTTGAGGCCGCAAACTCAGGGTCCCTCTCACATACCTAGAGCTGAGAGAAGCCTCCTCTTGAGGTGCTTGTGGTAAGGTGGTATTCCTCTGGAGTCGAAGCCAGGGACTAACCTCTCATCTCGAGTTGATTTTTGGCCCACGGAGCTCTTTCGTGTTGTTACAGTGACCTGAGGATCCCTCTATCCTTGAAACAGTGTTCTTGGGGTTTCTCTGGAGTGCCATCAAGGAAATCAAGGCTCCTTTCATGTGTGATGTGCAACACGGAATTGCTCTGCACGCAGTGCATGGGAATCGGGCCTCATCTCGTGGCGAGGGGGAAGTCTCATGGTTTTTCTCGAGTTGCGGCGGGAACCTGGGGTATATTCTCGAGTTACGACGGGGATGGCCCTTCCACCCACGTGTTTGTTCAGCCACGTCAGGACTCCTGCCTAGTTGCGAGGGACAACTCTGGATTCTCCTCGAGGCTTGGCAGGGCAATTGGGACGCCTCTCCAGCTGAGGCGGGAGACCAAGTGTCCCTTTCCAAGTGCCACAGGAATCCTGGGACTCCTATCAAGTTTCACGAGGAGTCAGGCATCGTCTCCTTTGGAGGCACTGATCTCCGCGTACCTCTGGAGTTTTCAAAGGATATGAGGCCTCCGGTCGCGATGAGGTGGGGAACTAAGTCCTTCTCTGTGCTTTCCACAGGGGATTCAGACATCCTTTCGTCCTGGGAGATGCAAGAAGAGCCTGCATTGAAGTCACTGCAGGGATATCCGGCCTTATTTCGAGTCAGGGCATCGTGGTGTCCATTCCACTTGAGGCCGCAAACTCAGGGTCCCTCTCACATACCTAGAGCTGAGAGAAGCCTCCTCTTGAGGTGCTTGTGGTAAGGTGGCATTCCTCTGGAGACGAATCCAGGGACTATCTCTCTTTTCGAGTTGATTTTTGGTCCAGAGAGTTCTTTCGTGCTGCTACAGTGACCTCAGGATCCCTCTATCCTTGAAACAGTGTTCTTGGGGTTTCTCTGGAGTGCCATCAAGGAAATCAAGGCTCCTTTCATGTGTGATCTGCAAGACGGAATTGCTCTGCACGCAGTACAGGGGAATCGGGCCTCATCTCGCATCGAGGGGGAAGTCTCATGGTTTTTCTCGAGTTGCGGCGGGAACCTGGGGTATATTCTCGAGTTACGACGGGGATGGCCCTTCCACCCACGTTTTTGTTCAGCCACGTCAGGTCTCCTGCCTAGTTGCGAGGGACAACTCGGGATTCTCCTCGAGGCTTGGCAGGGCAATTGGAACGCCTCTCCAGCTGAGGCGGGAGACCAAGGGTCCCTTTCCACGTGCCACAAGAATCCTGGGACTCCTATCAAGTTTCACGAGGAGTCAGGCATCGTCTCCTTTGGAGGCACTGATCTCCGCGTACCTCTGGAGTTTTCAAAGGATGTGAGGCCTCCGGTCGCGATGAGGTGGGGAACTAGGTCTTTCTCTGTGGTCTCCACAGGGGATTCAGACATCCTTTCGTCTTGGGAGATGCAAGACGAGCCTGAATTCCAGTCACTGCAGGGATATCCAGCCTTATTTCGAGTCAGGGCATCGCGGTGTCCATTCCACTTGAGGCCGCAAACTCAGGATCCCTCTCACATACCTAGAGCTGAGAGAAGCCTCCTCTTGAGGTGCTTGTGGTAAGGTGGTATTCCTCAGGAGTCGAAGCCAGGGACTAACCTCTCATCTCGTGTTGATTCTTGGTCCACGAAGCTCTTTCGTGTTGCTACAGTGACCTCAGGATCCCTCTAGCCTTGAAACAATGTTCTTGGGGTTTCTCTGGAGTGCCATCAAGGAAATCAAGGCTCCTTTCATGTGTGATGTGCAACACGGAATTGCTCTGCAGGCAGTGCAGGTGAATCGGGCCTCATCTCGCGGCGAGGGGGAAGTCTCATGGTTTTTCTCGAGTTGCGGCGGGAACCTGGGGTATATTCTCGAGTTACGACGGGGATGGCCCTTCCACACACGTGTTTCTTCAGCGACGTCAGGACTCCTGCCTAGTTGCGAGGGACAACTCGGGATTCTCCTCGAGGCTTTGCAGGGCAATTGGGACGCCTCTCCAGCTGAGGCGGGAGACCAAGGGTCCCTTTCCACGTGCCACAGGAATCCTGGGTCTCCTATCAAGTTTCACGAGGACTCAGGCATCGTTTCCTTTGGAGGCACTGATCTCCGCATACCTCTGGAGTTTTCAAAGGATTTGAGGCCTCCTGTCGCGATAAGGTGGGGAACTAGGTCTTTCTCTGTGGTCTCCACAGGGGATTCAGACACCCTTTCGTCTTGGGAGATGCAAGACGAGCCTGCATTCCAGTCACTGCAGGGATATCCGGCCTTATTTCGAGTCAGGGCATCGCGGTGTCCATTCCACTTGAGGCCGCAAACTCAGGGTCCCTCTCACATACCTAGAGCTGAGAGAAGCCTCCTCTTGAGGTGCTTGTGGTAAGGTGGTATTCCTCTGGAGTCGAAGCCAGGGACTAACCTCTCATCTTGAGTTGATTTTTGGTCCACGGAGCTCTTTCGTGTTGCTACAGTGACCTCAGGATCCCTCTAGCCTTGAAACAGTGTTCTTGGGGTTTCTCTGGAGTGCCATGAAGGAAATGAAGGCTCCTTTCATGTGTGATGTGCAACACAGAATTGCTCTGCACGCAGTGCAGGGGAATCGGTCCTCATCTCGCGGGGAGGGGGAAGATTCATGGTTTTTCTCGAGTTGCGGCGGGAACCTGGGGTATATTCTCGAGTTACGACGGGGATGGCCCTTCCACACACGTGTTTGTTCAGCCACGTCAGGACTCTTGCCTAGTTGCGAGACACAACTCGGGATTCTCCTCGAGGCTTGGCAAGGCAATTGGGACGCCTCTCCAGCTGAGGCGGGAGACCAAGGGTCCCTTTCCACGTGCCACAGGAATCCTAGGACTCCTATCAAGTTTCACGAGGACTCAGGCATCGTCTCCTTTGGAGGCACTGATCTCCGCGTACCTCTGGAGATTTCAAAGGATGTGAGGCCTCCGGTCGCGATGAGGTGGGGAACTAGGTCTTTCTCTGTGGTCTCCACAGGGGATTCAGACATCCTTTCATCTTGGGAGATGCAAGACGAGCCTGCATTCAAGTCACTGCAGGGATATCCAGCCTTATTTCGCGTCAGGGCATCGCGGTGTCCATTCCACTTGAGGCCGCAAACTCAGGGTCCCTCTCACATACCTAGAGCTGAGAGAAGCCTCCTCTTGAGGTGCTTGTGGTAAGGTGGTATTCCTCTGGAGTCGAAGCCAGGGACTAACCTCTCATCTCGAGTTGATTTTTGGCCCACGGAGCTGTTTCGTGTTGCTACAGTGACCTCAGGATCCCTCTAACCTTGAAACAGTGTTCTTGGGGTTTCTCTGGAGTGCCATCAAGGAAATCAAGGCTCCTTTCATGTGTGATGTGCAACACGGAATTGCTCTGCACGCAGTGCAGGGGAATCGGGCCTCATCTCGCGGCGAGGGGGAAGTCTCATGGTTTTTCTCGAGTTGCGGCGGGAACCTGGGGTATATTCTCGAGTTACGACGGGGATGGCCCTTCCACCCACGTGTTTCTTCAGCGACGTCAGGACTCCTGCCTAGTTGCGAGGGACAACTCTGGATTCTCCTCGAGGCTTGGCAGGGCAATTGGGACGCCTCTCCAGCTGAGGCGGGAGACCAAGTGTCCCTTTCCAAGTGCCACAGGAATCCTGGGACTCCTATCAAGTTTCACGAGGAGTCAGGCATCGTCTCCTTTGGAGGCACTGATCTCCGCGTACCTCTGGAGTTTTCAAAGGATGTGAGGCTATCGGTCGCGATGAGGTGGGGAACTAAGTCTTTCTCTGTGCTTTCCACAGGGGATTCAGACATCCTTTCGTCCTGGGAGATGCAAGACGAGCCTGCATTGAAGTCACTGCAGGGATATCCGGCCTTATTTCGAGTCAGGGCATCGCGGTGTCCATTCCACTTGAGGCCGCAAACTCAGGGTCCCTCTCACATACCTAGAGCTGAGAGAAGCCTCCTCTTGAGGTGCTTGTGGTAAGGTGGTATTCCTCTGGAGACGAATCCAGGGACTAACCTCTCTTTTCGAGTTGATTTTTGGTCCACAGAGTTCTTTCGTGTTGCTACAGTGACCTCAGGATCCCTCTATCCTTGAAACAGTGTTCTTGGGGTTTCTCTGGAGTGCCATTAAGGAAATCAAGGCTCCTTTCATGTGTGATGTGCAAGACGGAATTGCTCTGCACGCAGTACAGGGGAATCGGGCCTCATCTCGCATCGAGGGGGAAGTCTCATGGTTTTTCTCGAGTTGCGGCGGGAACCTGGGGTATATTCTCGAGTTACGACAGGGATGGCCCTTCCACCCACGTGTTTGTTCAGCCACGTCAGGACTCCTGCCTAGTTGCGAGGGACAACTCTGGATTCTCCTCGAGGCATGGCAGGGCAATTGGGACGCCTCTCCAGCTGAGGCGGGAGACCAAGGGTCCCTTTCCACGTGCCACAAGAATCCTGGGACTCCTATCAAGTTTCACGAGGAGTCAGGCATCGTTTCCTTTGGAGGCACTGATCTCCGCGTACCTCTGGAGTTTTCAAAGGATGTGAGGCCTCCGGTCGCGATGAGGTGGGGAACTAGGTGTTTCTCTGTGGTCTCCACAGGGGATTCAGACATCCTTTCATCTTGGGAGATGCAAGACGAGCCTGCATTCAAGTCACTGCAGGGATATCCGGCCTTATTTCGCGTCAGGGCATCGCGGTGTCCATTCCACTTGAGGCCGCAAACTCAGGGTCCCTCTCACATACCTAGAGCTGAGAGAAGCCTCCTTTTGAGGTGCTTGTGGTAAGGTGGTATTCCTCTGGAGTCGAAGCCAGGGACTAACCTCTCATCTCGAGTTGATTTTTGGCCCACGGAGCTCTTTCGTGTTGCTACAGTGACCTCAGGATCCCTCTAGCCTTGAAACAGTGTTCTTGGGGTTTCTCTGGAGTGCCATCAAGGAAATCAAGGCTCCTTTCATGTGTGATGTGCAACACGGAATTGCTCTGCACGCAGTGCAGGGGAATCGGGCCTCATCTTGTGGCGAGGGGGAAGTCTCATGGTTTTTCTCGAGTTGCGGCGGGAACCTGGGGTATATTCTCGAGTTACGACGGGGATGGCCCTTCCACCCACGTGTTTCTTCAGCGACGTCAGGACTCCTGCCTAGTTGCGAGGGACAACTCTGGATTCTCCTCGAGGCTTGGCAGGGCAATTGGGACGCCTCTCCAGCTGAGGCGGGAGACCAAGTGTCCCTTTCCAAGTGCCACAGGAATCCTGGGACTCCTATCAAGTTTCACGAGGAGTCAGGCGTCGTCTCCTTTGGAGGCACTGATCTCCGCGTACCTCTGGAGTTTTCAAAGGATGTGAGGCTATCGGTCGCGATGAGGTGGGGAACTAAGTCTTTCTCTGTGCTTTCCACAGGGGATTCAGACATCCTTTCGTCCTGGGAGATGCAAGACGAGCCTGCATTGAAGTCACTGCAGGGATATCCGGCCTTATTTCGAGTCAGGGCATCGCGGTGTCCATTCCACTTGAGGCCGCACACTCAGGATCCCTCTCACATACCTAGAGCTGAGAGAAGCCTCCTCTTGAGGTGCTTGTGGTAAGCTGGTATTCCTCAGGAGTCCAAGCCAGGGACTAACCTCTCATCTCGTGTTGATTCTTGGTCCACGGAGCTCTTTCGTGTTGCTACAGTGACCTCAGGATCCCTCTAGCCTTGAAACAGTGTTCTTGGGGTTTCTCTGGAGTGCCATCAAGGAAATCAAGGCTCCTTTCATGTGTGATGTGCAACACGGAATTGCTCTGCACGCAGTGCAGGGGAATCGGGCCTCATCTCGCGGCGAGGGGGAAGTCTCATGGTTTTTCTCGAGTTGCGGCGGGAACCTGGGGTATATTCTCGAGTTACGACGGGGATGGCCCTTCCACACACGTGTGTGTTCAGCCATGTCAGGACTCCTGCCTAGTTGCGAGGGACAACTCTGGATTCTCCTAGAGGCTTGGCAGGGCAATTGGGACGCCTCTCAACTGAGGCGGGAGACCAAGTGTCCCTTTCCAAGTGCCACAGAAATCCTGGGACTCCTATCAAGTTTCACAAGGAGTCAGGCATCGTCTCCTTTGGAGGCACTGATCTCCGCGTACCTCTGGAGTTTTCAAAGGATGTGAGGCCTACGGTCGCGATGCGGTGGGGAACTAAGTCTTTCTCTGTGCTTTCCACAGGGGATTCAGACATCCTTTCGTCCTGGGAGATGCAAGGCGAGCCTGCATGAAGTCACTGCAGGGATATCCGGCCTTATTTCGAGTCAGGGCATCGCGGTGTCCATTCCACTTGAGGCCGCAAACTCAGGGTCCCTCTCACATACCTAGAGCTGAGAGAAGCCTCTTCTTGAGGTGCTTCTGGTAAGGTGGTATTCCTCTGGAGACGAATCCAGGGACTAACCACTCTTTTCGAGTTGATTTTTGGTCCACAGAGTTCTTTCGTGTTGCTACAGTGACCTCAGGATCCCTCTATCCTTGAAACAGTGTTCTTGGGGTTTCTCTGGAGTGCCATCAAGGAAATCAAAGCTCCTTTCATGTGTGATGTGCAAGACGGAATTGCTCTGCACGCAGTACAGGGGAATTGGGCCTCATCTCGCATCGAGGGGGAAGTCTCATGGTTTTTCTCGAGTTGCGGCGGGAACCTGGGGTATATTCTCGAGATACGATGGGGATGGCCCTTCCACCCACGTGTTTGTTCAGCCACATCAGGACTCCTGCCTACTTGCGAGGGACAACTCTGGATTCTCCTCGAGGCTTGGCAGGGCAATTGGAACGCCTCTCCAGCTGAGGCGGGAGACCAAGTGTCCCTTTCCAAGTGCCACAGGAATCCTGGGACTCCTATCAAGTTTCACGAGGAGTCAGGCATCGTCTCCTTTGGAGGCACTGATCTCCGCGTACCTCTGGAATTTTCAAAGGATGTGAGGCTATCGGTCGCGATGAGGTGGGGAACTAAGTCTTTCTCTGTGCTTTCCACAGGGGATTCAGACATCCTTTCGTCCTGGGAGATGCAAGACGAGCCTGCATTGAAGTCACTGCAGGGATATCCGGCCTTATTTCGAGTCAGGGCATCGCGGTGTCCATTCCACTTGAGGCCGCAAACTCAGGGTCCCTCTCACATACCTAGAGCTGAGAGAAGCCTCCTCTTGAGGTGCTTGTGGTAAGGTGGTATTCCTCTGGAGACGAATCCAGGGACTAACCTCTCTTTTCGAGTTGATTTTTGGTCCACAGTGTTCTTTCGTGTTGCTACAGTGACCTCAGGATCCCTCTAGCCTTGAGACAGTGTTCTTGGGGTTTCTCTGGAGTGCCATCAAGGAAATCAAGGCTCCTTTCATGTGTGATGTGCAACACAGAATTGCTCTGCACGCAGTACAGGGGAATCGGGCCTCATCTCGCGGCGAGGGGGAAGTCTCATGGTTTTTCTCGAGTTGCGGCGGGAACCCGGGGTATATTCTCGAGTTACGACGGGGATGGCCCTTCCACCCACGTGTTTGTTCAGCCACGTCAGGACTCCTGCCTAGTTGCGAGGGACAACTCGGGATTCTCCTCGAGGCTTGGCAGGGCAATTGGAACGCCTCTCCAGCTGAGGCGGGAGACCAAGGGTCCCTTTCCACGTGCCACAAGAATCCTGGGACTCCTATCAAGTTTCACGAGGAGTCAGGCATCGTCTCCTTTGGAGGCACTGATCTCCGCGTACCTCTGGAGTTTTCAAAGGATGTGAGGCCTCCGGTCGCGATGAGGTGGGGAACTAGGTCTTTCTCTGTGTTCTCCACAGGGGATTCAGACATCCTTTCTTCTTGGGAGATGCAAGACGAGCCTGCATTCAAGTCACTGCAGGGATATCCGTCCTTATTTCGAGTCAGGGCATCGCGGTGTCCATTCCACTTGAGGCCGCAAACTCAGGATCCCTCTCACATACCTAGAGCTGAGAGAAGCCTCCTCTTGAGGTGCTTGTGGTAAGGTGGTATTCCTCAGGAGTCGAAGCCAGGGACTAACCTCTCATCTCGAGTTGATTTTTGGTCCACGGAGCTCTTTCGTGTTGCTACAGTGACCTCAGGATCCCTCTAGCCTTGAAACAGTGTTCTTGGGGTTTCTCTGGAGTGCCATGAAGGAAATCAAGGCTCCTTTCATGTGTGATGTGCAACACAGAATTGGTCTGCACGCAGTGCAGGGGAATCGGGCCTCATCTCGCGGCGAGGGGGAAGTCTCATGGTTTTTCTCGAGTTGCGGCGGGAACCTGGGGTATATTCTCGAGTTACGACGGGGATGACCCTTCCACACACGTGTTTGTTCAGCCACGTCAGGACTCTTGCCTAGTTGCGAGACACAACTCGGGATTCTCCTCGAGGCTTGGCAAGGCAATTGGGACGCCTCTCCAGCTGAGGCGGGAGACCAAGGGTCCCTTTCCACGTGCCACAGGAATCCTGGGACTCCTATCAAGTTTCACGAGGAGTCAGGCATCGTCTCCTTTGGAGGCACTGATCTCCGCGTACCTCTGGAGTTTTCAAAGGATGTGAGGCCTCCGGTCGCGATGAGGTGGGGAACTAGGTCTTTCTCTGTGGTCTCCACAGGGGATTCAGACATCCTTTCATCTTGGGAGATGCAAGACGAGTCTGCATTCAAGTCACTGCAGGGATATCCGGCCTTATTTCGCGTCAGGGCATCGCGGTGTCCATTCCACTTGAGGCCGCAAACTCAGGGTCCCTCTCACATACCTAGAGCTGAGAGAAGCCTCCTCTTGAGGTGCTTGTCGTAAGGTGGTATTCCTCTGGAGTCGAAGCCAGGGAATAACCTCTCATCTCGAGTTGATTTTTGGCCCACGGAGCTCTTTCGTGTTGCTACAGTGACCTCAGGATCCCTCTAGCCTTGAAACAGTGTTCTTGGGGTTTCTCTGGAGTGCCATCAAGGAAATCAAGGCTCCTTTCATGTGTGATGTGCAAGACGGAATTGCTCTGCACGCAGTGCAGGGGAATCGGGCCTCATCTCGCGGCGAGGGGGAAGTCTCATGGTTTTTCTCGAGTTGCGGCGGGAACCTGGGGTATATTCTCGAGTTACGACGGGGATGGCCCTTCCACACACGTGTTTGTTCAGCCACGTCAGGACTCCTGCCTAGTTGCGAGGGACAACTCGGGATTCTCCTCGAGGCTTGGCAGGGCAATTGGGACGCCTCTCCAGCTGAGGCGGGAGACCAAGTGTCCCTTTCCAAGTGCCACAGGAATCCTGGGACTCCTATCAAGTTTCACGAGGAGTCAGGCATCGTCTCCTTTGGAGGCACTGATCTCCGCGAACCTCTGGAGTTTTCAAAGGATGTGAGGCTATCGGTCGCGATGAGGTGGGGAACTAAGTCTTTCTCTGTGCTTTCCACAGGGGATTCAGACATCCTTTCGTCCTGGGAGATGCAAGACGAGCCTGCATTGAAGTCACTGCAGGGATATCCGGCCTTATTTCGAGTCAGGGCATCGCGGTGTCCATTCCACTTGAGGCCGCAAACTGAGAGTCCCTCTCACATACCTAGAGCTGAGAGAAGCCTCCTCTTGAGGTGCTTGTGGTAAGGTGGTATTCCTCTGGAGACGAATCCAGGGACTAACCTCTCTTTTCGAGTTGATTTTTGGTCCACAGAGTTCTTTCGTGTTGCTACAGTGACCTCAGGATCCCTCTAGCCTTGAAACAGTGTTCTTGGGGTTTCTCTGGAGTGCCATCAAGGAAATCAAGGCTCCTTTCATGTGTGATGTGCAAGACGGAATTGCTCTGCACGCAGTAGAGGGGAATTGGGCCTCATCTCGCATCGAGGGGGAAGTCTCATGGTTTTTCTCGAGTTGCGGCGGGAACCTGGGGTATATTCTCGAGTTACGACGGGGATGGCCCTTCCACCCACGTGTTTCTTCAGCCACGTCAGGACTCCTGCCTAGTTGCGAGGGACAACTTGGGATTCTCCTCGAGGCTTGGCAGGGCAATTGGAACGCCTCTCCAGCTGAGGCGGGAGACCAAGGGTCCCTTTCCACGTGCCACAAGAATCCTGGGACTCCTATCAAGTTTCACGAGAAGTCAGGCGTCGTCTCCTTTGGAGGCACTGATCTCCGCCTACCTCTGGAGTTTTCAAAAGATGTGAGGCTATCTGTCGCGATGAGGTGGGGAACTAAGTCTTTCTCTGTGCTTTCCACAGGGGATTCAGACATCCTTTCGTCCTGGGAGATGCAAGACGAGCCTGCATTGAAGTCACTGCAGGGATATCCGGCCTTATTTCGAGTCAGGGCATCGCGGTGTCCATTCCACTTGAGGCCGCAAACTCAGGGTCCCTCTCACATACCTAGAGCTGAGAGAAGCCTCCTCTTGAGGTGCTTGTGGTAAGGTGGTATTCCTCTGGAGACGAAGCCAGGGACTAACCTCTCTTTTCGAGTTGATTTTTGGTCCACAGAGTTCTTTCGTGTTGCTATAGTGACCTCAGGATCCCTCTATCCTTGAAACAGTGTTCTTGGGGTTTCTCTGGAGTGCCATCAAGGAAATCAAGGCTCCTTTCATGTGTGATGTGCAAGACGGAATTGCTCTGCACGCAGTACAGGGGAATCGGGCCTCATCTCGCATCGAGGGGGAAGTCTCATGGTTTTTCTCGAGTTGCGGCGGGAACCTGGGGTATATTCTCGAGTTACGACGGGGATGGCCCTTCCACCCACGTGTTTGTTCAGCCACGTCAGGACTCCTGCCTAGTTGCGAGGGACAACTCGGGATTCTCCTCGAGGCTTGGCAGGGCAATTGGAACGCCTCTCCAGCTGAGGCGGGAGACCAAGGGTCCCTTTACACGTGCCACAAGAATCCTGGGACTCCTATCAAGTTTCACGAGGAGTCAGGCATCGTCTCCTTTGGAGGCACTGATCTCCGCGTACCTCTGGAGTTTTCAAAGGATGTGAGGCCTCCGGTCGCGATGAGGTGGGGAACTAGGTCTTTCTCTGTGGTCTCCACAGGGGATTCAGACATCCTTTCATCTTGGGAGATGCAAGACGAGCCTGCATTCAAGTCACTGCAGGGATATCCGGCCTTATTTCGAGTCAGGGCATCGCGGTGTCCATTCCACTTGAGGCCGCAAACTCAGGATCCCTCTCACATACCTAGAGCTGAGAGAAGCCTCCTCTTGAGGTGCTTGTGGTAAGGTGGTATTCCTCAGGAGTCGAAGCCAGGGACTAACCTCTCATCTCGTGTTGATTCTTGGTCCACAGAGCTCTTTCGTGTTGCTACAGTGACCTCAGGATCCCTCTAACCTTGAAACAGTGTTCTTGGGGTTTCTCTGGAGTGCCATCAAGGAAATCAAGGCTCCTTTCATGTGTGATGTGCAACACGGAATTGCTCTGCACGCAGTGCAGGGGAATCGGGCCTCATCTCGCGGCGAGGGGGAAGTCTCATGGTTTTTCTCGAGTTGCGGCGGGAACCTGGGGTATATTCTCGAGTTACGACGGGGATGGCCCTTCCACACACGTGTTTGTTCAGCCACGTCAGGACTCTTGCCTAGTTGCGAGACACAACTCGGGATTCTTCTCGAGGCTTGGCAAGGCAATTGGGACGCCTCTCCAGCTGAGGCGGGAGACCAAGTGTCCCTTTCCAAGTGCCACAGGAATCCTGGGACTCCTATCAAGTTTCACGAGAAGTCAGGCGACGTCTCCTTTGGAGGCACTGATCTCCGCCTACCTCTGGAGTTTTCAAAAGATGTGAGGCTATCTGTCGCGATGAGGTGGGGAACTAAGTCTTTCTCTGTGCTTTCCACAGGGGATTCAGACATCCTTTCGTCCTGGGAGATGCAAGACGAGCCTGCATTGAAGTCACTGCAGGGATATCCGGCCTTATTTCGAGTCAGGGCATCGCGGTGTCCATTCCACTTGAGGCCGCAAACTCAGGGTCCCTCTCACATACCTAGAGCTGAGAGAAGCCTCCTCTTGAGGTGCTTGTGGTAAGGTGGTATTCCTCTGGAGACGAATCCAGGGACTAACCTCTCTTTTCGAGTTGATTTTTGGTCCACAGAGTTCTTTCTTGTTGCTATAGTGACCTCAGGATCCCTCTATCCTTGATACAGTGTTCTTGGGGTTTCTCTGGAGTGCCATCAAGGAAATCAAGGCTCCTTTCATGTGTGATGTGCAAGACGGAATTGCTCTGCACGCAGTACAGGGGAATCGGGCCTCATCTCGCATCGAGGGGGAAGTCTCATGGTTTTTCTCGAGTTGCGGCGGGAACCTGGGGTATATTCTCGAGTTACGACGGGGATGGCCCTTCCACACACGTGTTTGTTCAGCGACGTCAGGACTCCTGCCTAGTTGCGAGGGACAACTCGGGATTCTCCTCGAGGCTTGGCAGGGCAATTGGAACGCCTCTCCAGCTGAGGCGGGAGACCAAGGGTCCCTTTCCACGTGCCACAAGAATCCTGGGACTCCTATCAAGTTTCACGAGGAGTCAGGCATCGTCTCCTTTGGAGGCACTGATCTCCGCGTACCTCTGGAGTTTTCAAAGGATGTGAGGCTATCGGTCGCGATGAGGTGGGGAACTAAGTCTTTCTCTGTGCTTTCCACAGGGGATTCAGACATCCTTTCGTCCTGGGAGATGCAAGACGAGCCTGCATTGAAGTCACTGCAGGGATATCCGGCCTTATTTCGAGTCAGGGCATCGCGGTGTCCATTCCACTTGAGGCCGCAAATTCAGGGTCCCTCTCACATACCTAGAGCTGAGAGAAGCCTCCTCTTGAGGTGCTTGTGGTAAGGTGGTATTCCTCTGGAGACGAATCCAGGGACTAACCTCTCTTTTCGAGGTGATTTTTGGTCCACAGAGTTCTTTCGTGTTGCTACAGTGACCTCAGGATCCCTCTAGCCTTGAAACAGTGTTCTTGGGGTTTCTCTGGAGTGCCATCAAGGAAATCAAGGCTCCTTTCATGTGTGATGTGCAAGACGGAATTGCTCTGCACGCAATACAGGGGTATCGGGCCTCATCTCGCATCGAGGGGGAAGTCTCATGGTTTTTCTCGAGTTGCGGCGGGAACCTGGGGTATATTCTCGAGTTACGACGGGGATGTCCCTTCCACCCACGTGTTTCTTCAGCGACGTCAGGACTCCTGCCTAGTTGCGAGGGACAACTCTGGATTCTCCTCGAGGCTTGGCAGGGCAATTGGAATGCCTCTCCAGCTGAGGCGGGAGACCAAGGGTCCCTTTCCACGTGCCACAAGAATCCTGGGACTCCTATCAAGTTTCACGAGGAGTCAGGCATCGTCTCCTTTGGAGGCACTGATCTCCGCATACCTCTGGAGTTTTCAAAGGATGTGAGGCCTCCGGTCGCAATGAGGTGGGGAACTAGGTGTTTCTCTGTGGTCTCCACAGGGGATTCAGACATCCTTTCTTCTTGGGAGATGCAAGGCGAGCCTGCATTCAAGTCACTGCAGGGATATCCGGCCTTATTTCGAGTCAGGGCATCGCGGTGTCCATTCCACTTGAGGCCGCAACCTCAGGGTCCCTCTCACATACCTAGAGCTGAGAGAAGCCTCCTCTTGAGGTGCTTGTGGTAAGGTGGTATTCCTCAGGAGTCGAAGCCAGGGACTAACCTCTCATCTCGAGTTGATTCTTGGTCCACGGAGCTCTTTCGTGTTGCTACAGTGACCTCAGGATCCCTCTAGCCTTGAAACAGTGTTCTTGGGGTTTCTCTGGAGTGCCATCAAGGAAATCAAGGCTCCTTTCATGTGTGATGTGTAACACGGAATTGCTCTGCACGCAGTGCAGGGGAATCGGGCCTCATCTCGCGGCGAGGGGGAAGTCTCATGGTTTTTCTCGAGTTGCGGCGGGAACCTGGGGTATATTCTCGAGTTACGACGGGGATGGCCCTTCCACACACGTGTGTGTTCAGCCATGTCAGGACTCCTGCCTAGTTGCGAGGGACAACTCAGGATTCTCCTCGAGGCTTTGCAGGGCAATTGGGACGCCTCTCCAGCTGAGACGGGAGACCAAGGTTCCCTTTCCACGTGCCACAGGAATCCTGGGTCTCCTATCAAGGTTCACGAGGAGACAGGCATCGTCTCCTTTGGAGGCACTGATCTCCGCATACCTCTGGAGTTTTCAAAGGATTTGAGGCCTCCTGTCGCGATGAGGTGGGGAACTAGGTCTTTCTCTGTGGTCTTCACAGGGGATTCAGACACCCTTTCGTCTTGGGAGATGCAAGACGAGCCTGCATTCCAGTCACTGCAGGGATATCCGGCCTTATTTCGAGTCAGGGCATCACGGTGTCCATTCCACTTGAGGCCGCAAAATCAGGGTCCCTCTCACATACCTAGAGCTGAGAGAAGCCTCCTCTTGAGGTGCTTGTGGTAAGGTGGTATTCCTCAGGAGTCGAAGCCAGGGACTAACCTCTCATATCGAGTTGAATTTGGGTCCACGGAGCTCTTTCGTGTTGCTACAGTGACCTCAGGATCCCTCTAGCCTTGAAACAGTGTTCTTGGGGTTTCTCTGGAGTGCCATGAAGGAAATCAAGGCTCCTTTCATGTGTGATGTGCAACACAGAATTGCTCTGCACGCAGTGCAGGGGAATCGGGCCTCATCTCGCGGCGAGGGGCAAGTCTCATGGTTTTTCTCGAGTTGCGGCGGGAACCTTGGGTATATTGTCGAGTTACGACGGGGATGGCCCTTCCACCCACGTGTTTCTTCAGCGACGTCAGGACTCCTGCCTAGTTGCGAGGGACAGCTCTGGATTCTCCTCGAGGCTTGGCAAGGCAATTGGGACGCCTCTCCAGCTGAGGCGGGAGACCAAGTGTCCCTTTCCAAGTGCCACAGGAATCCTGGGACTCCTATCAAGTTTCACGAGGAGTCAGGCATCGTCTCCTTTGGAGGCACTGAACTCCGCGTACCTCTGGAGTTTTCAAAGGATGTGAGGCTATCGGTCGTGATGAGGTGGGGAACTAAGACTTTCTCTGTGCTTTCCACAGGGGATTCAGACATCCTTTCGTCCTGGGAGATGCAAGACGAGCCTGCATTGAAGTCACTGCAGGGATATCCGGCCTTATTTCGAGTCAGGGCATCGCGGTGTCCATTCCACTTGAGGCCGCAAACTCAGGGTCCCTCTCACATACCTAGAGCTGAGAGAAGCCTCCTCTTGAGGTGCTTGTGGTAAGGTGGTATTCCTCTGGAGACGAATCCAGGGACTAACCTCTCTTTTCGAGTTGATTTTTGGTCCACAGAGTTCTTTCGTGTTGCTACAGTGACCTCAGGATCCCTCTAGCCTTGAAACAGTGTTCTTGCGGTTTCTCTGGAGTGCCATCAAGGAAATCAAGGCTCCTTTCATGTGTGATGTGCAAGACGGAATTGCTCTGCACGCAGTACAGGGGAATCGGGCCTCATCTCGCATCGAGGGGGAAGTCTCATGGTTTTTCTCGAGTTGCGGCGGGAACCTGGGGTATATTCTCGAGTTACGACGGGGATGGCCCTTCCACCCTCGTGTTTGTTCAGTCATGTCAGGACTCCTGCCTAGTTGCGAGGGACAACTCGGGATTCTCCTCGAGGCTTGGCAGGGCAATTGGAACGCCTCTCCAGCTGAGGCGGGAGACCAAGGGTCCCTTTCCACGTGCCACAAGAATCCTGGGATTCCTATCAAGTTTCACGAGGAGTCAGGCATCGTCTCCTTTGGAGGCACTGATCTCCGCGTACCTCTGGAGTTTTCAAAGGATGTGAGGCCTCCGGTCGCGATGAGGTGGGGAACTAGGTGTTTCTCTGTGGTCTCCACAGGGGATTCAGACATCCTTTCTTCTTGGGAGATGCAAGACGAGCCTGCATTCAAGTCACTGCAGGGATATCCGGCCTTATTTCGAGTCAGAGCATCGCGGTGTCCATTCCACTTGAGGCCGCAAACTCAGGATCCCTCTCACATACCTAGAGCTGAGAGAAGCCTCCTCTTGAGGTGCTTGTGGTAAGGTGGTATTCCTCAGGAGTCGAAGCCAGGGACTAACCTCTCATTTCGTGTTGATTCTTGGTCCACGGAGCTCTTTCGTGTTGCTACTGTGACCTCAGGATCCCTCTAGCCTTGAAACAGTGTTCTTGGGGTTTCTCTGGAGTGCCATCAAGGAAATCAAGGCTCCTTTCATGTGTGATGTGCAACACGGAATTGCTCTGCACGCAGTGCAGGGGAATCGGGCCTCATCTCGCGGCGAGGGGGAAGTCTCATGCTTTTTCTCGAGTTGCGGCGGGAACCTGGGGTATATTCTCGAGTTACGACGGGGATGGCACTTCCACACACGTGTGTGTTCAGCCATGTCAGGACTCCTGCCTAGTTGCGAGGGACAACTCGGGATTCTCCTCGAGGCTTTGCAGGGCAATTGGGACGCCTCTCCAGCTGAGACGGGAGACCAAGGGTCCCTTTCCACGTGCCACAGGAATCCTGGGTCTCCTATCAAGTTTCACGAGGAGTCAGGCATCGTCTCCTTTGGAGGCACTGATCTCCGCATACCTCTGGAGTTTCCAAAGGATTTGAGGCCTCCTGTCGCGATGAGGTGGGGAACTAGGTCTTTCTCTGTGGTCTCCACAGGGGATTCAGACACCCTTTCGTCTTGGGAGATGCAAGACGAGCCTGCATTCCAGTCACTGCAGGGATATCCGGCCTTATTTCGAGTCAGGGCATCGCGGTGTCCATTCCACTTGAGGCCGCAAACTCAGGGTCCCTCTCACATACCTAGAGCTGAGAGAAGCCTCCTCTTGAGGTGCTTGTGGTAAGGTGGTATTCCTCTGGAGTCGAAGCCAGGGACTAACCTCTCATCTCAAGTTGATTTTTGGCCCACGGAGCTCTTTCGTGTTGCTACAGTGACCTCAGGATCCCTCTAGCCTTGAAACAGTGTTCTTGGGGTTTCTCTGGAGTGCCATGAAGGAAATCAAGGCTCCTTTCATGTGTGATGTGCAACACAGAATTGCTCTGCACGCAGTGCAGGGGAATCGGGCCTCATCTCGCGGCGAGGGGCAAGTCTCATGGTTTTTCTCGAGTTGCGGCGGGAACCTTGGGTATATTGTCGAGTTACGACGGGGATGGCCCTTCCACCCACGTGTTTCTTCAGCGACGTCAGGACTCCTGCCTAGTTGCGAGGGACAGCTCTGGATTCTCCTCGAGGCTTGGCAAGGCAATTGGGACGCCTCTCCAGCTGAGGCGGGAGACCAAGTGTCCCTTTCCAAGTGCCACAGGAATCCTGGGACTCCTATCAAGTTTCACGAGGAGTCAGGCATCGTCTCCTTTGGAGGCACTGAACTCCGCGTACCTCTGGAGTTTTCAAAGGATGTGAGGCTATCGGTCGTGATGAGGTGGGGAACTAAGACTTTCTCTGTGCTTTCCACAGGGGATTCAGACATCCTTTCGTCCTGGGAGATGCAAGACGAGCCTGCATTGAAGTCACTGCAGGGATATCCGGCCTTATTTCGAGTCAGGGCATCGCGGTGTCCATTCCACTTGAGGCCGCAAACTCAGGGTCCCTCTCACATACCTAGAGCTGAGAGAAGCCTCCTCTTGAGGTGCTTGTGGTAAGGTGGTATTCCTCTGGAGACGAATCCAGGGACTAACCTCTCTTTTCGAGTTGATTTTTGGTCCACAGAGTTCTTTCGTGTTGCTACAGTGACCTCAGGATCCCTCTAGCCTTGAAACAGTGTTCTTGCGGTTTCTCTGGAGTGCCATCAAGGAAATCAAGGCTCCTTTCATGTGTGATGTGCAAGACGGAATTGCTCTGCACGCAGTACAGGGGAATCGGGCCTCATCTCGCATCGAGGGGGAAGTCTCATGGTTTTTCTCGAGTTGCGGCGGGAACCTGGGGTATATTCTCGAGTTACGACGGGGATGGCCCTTCCACCCTCGTGTTTGTTCAGTCATGTCAGGACTCCTGCCTAGTTGCGAGGGACAACTCGGGATTCTCCTCGAGGCTTGGCAGGGCAATTGGAACGCCTCTCCAGCTGAGGCAGGAGACCAAGGGTCCCTTTCCACGTGCCACAAGAATCCTGGGATTCCTATCAAGTTTCACGAGGAGTCAGGCATCGTCTCCTTTGGAGGCACTGATCTCCGCGTACCTCTGGAGTTTTCAAAGGATGTGAGGCCTCCGGTCGCGATGAGGTGGGGAACTAGGTCTTTCTCTGTGGTCTCCACAGGGGATTCAGACATCCTTTCTTCTTGGGAGATGCAAGACGAGCCTGCATTCAAGTCACTGCAGGGATATCCGGCCTTATTTCGAGTCAGAGCATCGCGGTGTCCATTCCACTTGAGGCCGCAAACTCAGGATCCCTCTCACATACCTAGAGCTGAGAGAAGCCTCCTCTTGAGGTGCTTGTGGTAAGGTGGTATTCCTCAGGAGTCGAAGCCAGGGACTAACCTCTCATTTCGTGTTGATTCTTGGTCCACGGAGCTCTTTCGTGTTGCTACTGTGACCTCAGGATCCCTCTAGCCTTGAAACAGTGTTCTTGGGGTTTCTCTGGAGTGCCATCAAGGAAATCAAGGCTCCTTTCATGTGTGATGTGCAACACGGAATTGCTCTGCACGCAGTGCAGGGGAATCGGGCCTCATCTCGCGGCGAGGGGGAAGTCTCATGCTTTTTCTCGAGTTGCGGCGGGAACCTGGGGTATATTCTCGAGTTACGACGGGGATGGCACTTCCACACACGTGTGTGTTCAGCCATGTCAGGACTCCTGCCTAGTTGCGAGGGACAACTCGGGATTCTCCTCGAGGCTTTGCAGGGCAATTGGGACGCCTCTCCAGCTGAGACGGGAGACCAAGGGTCCCTTTCCACGTGCCACAGGAATCCTGGGTCTCCTATCAAGTTTCACGAGGAGTCAGGCATCGTCTCCTTTGGAGGCACTGATCTCCGCATACCTCTGGAGTTTCCAAAGGATTTGAGGCCTCCTGTCGCGATGAGGTGGGGAACTAGGTCTTTCTCTGTGGTCTCCACAGGGGATTCAGACACCCTTTCGTCTTGGGAGATGCAAGACGAGCCTGCATTCCAGTCACTGCAGGGATATCCGGCCTTATTTCGAGTCAGGGCATCGCGGTGTCCATTCCACTTGAGGCCGCAAACTCAGGGTACCTCTCACATACCTAGAGCTGAGAGAAGCCTCCTCTTGAGGTGCTTGTGGTAAGGTGGTATTCCTCTGGAGTCGAAGCCAGGGACTAACCTCTCATCTCAAGTTGATTTTTGGCCCACGGAGCTCTTTCGTGTTGCTACAGTGACCTCAGGATCCCTCTAGCCTTGAAACAGTGTTCTTGGGGTTTCTCTGGAGTGCCATCAAGGAAATCAAGGCTCCTTTCATGTGTGATGTGCAACACAGAATTGCTCTGCACGCAGTGCAGGGGAATCGGGCCTCATCTCGCGGCGAGGGGCAAGTCTCATGGTTTTTCTCGAGTTGCGGCGGGAACCTGGGGTATATTCTCGAGTTACGACGGGGATGGCCCTTCCACACACGTGTTTGTTCAGCCACGTCAGGACTCTTGCCTAGTTGCGAGACACAACTCGGGATTCTCCTCGAGGCTTGGCAAGGCAATTGGGACGCCTCTCCAGCTGAGGCGGGAGACCAAGGGTCCCTTTCGACGTGCCACAGGAATCCTGGGACTCCTATCAAGTTTCACGAGGTGTCAGGCATCGTCTCCTTTGGAGGCACTGATCTCCGCGTATCTCTGGAGTTTTCAAAGGATGTGAGGCCTCAGGTCGCGATGAGGTGGGGAACTAGGTCTTTCTCTGTGGTCTCCACAGGGGATTCAGACATCCTTTCATCTTGGGAGATGCAAGAGGAGCCTGCATTCAAGTCACTGCAGGGATATCCAGCCTTATTTCGCGTCAGGGCATCGCGGTGTCCATTCCACTTGAGGCCGCAAACTCAGGGTCCCTCTCACATACCTAGAGCTGAGAGAAGCCTCCTCTTGAGGTGCTTGTGGTAAGGTGGTATTCCTCTGGAGTCGAAGCCAGGGACTAACCTCTCATCTCGAGTTGATTTTTGGCCCACGGAGCTCTTTCGTGTTGCTACAGTGACCTCAGGATCCCTCTAGCCTTGAAACAGTGTTCTTGGGGTTTCTCTGGAGTGCCATCAAGGAAATCAAGGCTCCTTTCATGTCTGATGTGCAACACGGAATTGCTGTGCACGCAGTGCAGGGGAATCGGGCCTCATCTCGCGGCGAGGGGGAAGTCTCATGGTTTTTCTCGAGTTGCGGCGGGAACCTGGGGTATATTCTCGAGTTACGACGGGGATGGCCCTTCCACCCACGTGTTTCTTCAGCGACGTCAGGACTCCTGCCTAGTTGCGAGACACAACTCTGGATTCTCCTTGAGGCTTGGCAGGGCAATTGGGACGCCTCTCCAGCTGAGGCGGGAGACCAAGTGTCCCTTTCCAAGTGCCACAGGAATCCTGGGACTCCTATCAAGTTTCACGAGGAGTCAGGCATCGTCTCCTTTGGAGGCACTGATCTCCGCGTACCTCTGGAGTTTTCAAAGAATGTGAGGCTATCGGTCGCGATGAGGTGGGGAACTAAGTCTTTCTCTGTGCTTTCCACAGGGGATTCAGACATCCTTTCATCCTGGGAGATGCAAGACGAGCCTGCATTGAAGTCACTGCAGGGATATCCGGCCTTATTTCGAGTCAGGGCATCGCGGTGTCCATTCCACTTGAGGCCGCAAAATCAGGGTCCCTCTCACATACCTAGAGCTGAGAGAAACCTCCTTTTGAGGTGCTTGTGGTAAGGTGGTATTCCTCTGGAGACGAATCCAGGGACTAACCTCTCTTTTCGAGTTGATTTTTGGTCCACAGAGTTCTTTCGTGTTGCTACAGTGACCTCAGAATCCCTCTATCCTTGAAACAGTGTTCTTGGGGTTTCTCTGGAGTGCCATCAAGGAAATCAAGGCTCCTTTCATGTGTGATGTGCAAGACGGAATTGCTCTGCACGCAGTACAGGGGAATCGGGCCTCATCTCGCATCGAGGGGGAAGTCTCATGGTTTTTCTCGAGTTGCGGCGGGAACCTGGGGTATATTCTCGAGTTACGACGGGGATGGCCCTTCCACCCATGTGTTTCTTCAGCCACGTCAGGACTCCTGCCTAGTTGCGAGGGACAACTCGGGATTCTCCTCGAGGCTTGGCAGGGCAATTGGAACGCCTCTCCAGCTGAGGCGGGAGACCAAGGGTCCCTTTCCAAGTGCCACAAGAATCCTGGGACTCCTATCAGTGTTTCACGAGGAGTCAGGCATCGTCTCCTTTGGAGGCACAGATCTCCGCGTACCTCTGGAGTTTTCAAAGGATGTGAGGCCTCCGGTCGCGATGAGGTGGGGAACTAGGTCTTTCTCTGTGGTCTCCACAGGGGATTCAGACATCCTTTCTTCTTGGGAGATGCAAGACGAGCCTGCATTCAAGTCACTGCAGGGATATCTGGCCTTATTTCGAGTCAGGGCATCGAGGTGTCCATTCCACTTGAGGCCGCAAACTCAGGATCCCTCTCACATACCTAGAGCTGAGAGAAGCCTCCTCTTGAGGTGCTTGTGGTAAGCTGGTATTCCTCAGGAGTCCAAGCCAGGGACTAACCTCTCATCTCGTGTTGATTCTTGGTCCACAGAGCTCTTTCGTGTTGCTACAGTGACCTCAGGATCCCTCTAGCCTTGAAACAGTGTTCTTGGGGTTTCTCTGGAGTGCCATCAAGGAAATCAAGGCTCCTTTCATGTGTGATGTGCAACACGGAATTGCTCTGCACGCAGTGCAGGGGAATCGGGCCTCATCTCGCGGCGAGGGGGAAGTCTCATGGTTTTTCTCGAGTTGCGGCGGGAACCTGGGGTATATTCTCGAGTTACGACGGGGATGGCCCTTCCACCCACGTGTTTCTTCAGCGACGTCAGGACTCCTGCCTAGATGCGAGGGACAACTCGGGATTCTCCTCGAGGCTTTGCAGGGCAATTGGGACGCCTCTCCAGCTGAGACGGGAGACCAAGAGTCCCTTTCCACGTGCAACAGGAATCCTGGGTCTCCTATCAAGTTTCACGAGGAGTCAGGCATCGTCTCCTTTGGAGGCACTGATCTCCGCATACCTCTGGAGTTTTCAAAGGATTTGAGGCCTCCTCTTGCGATGAGGTGGGGAACTAGGTCTTTGTCTGTGGTGTCCACAGGGGATTCAGACACCCTTTCGTCCTGGGAGATGCAAGACGAGCCTGCATTCAAGTCACTGCAGGGATATCCGGCCTTATTTCGAGTCAGGGCATCGCGGTGTCCATTCCACTTGAGGCCGCAAACTCAGGGTCCCTCTCACATACCTAGAGCTGAGAGAAGCCTCCTCTTGAGGTGCTTGTGGTAAGGTGGTATTCCTCTGGAGTCGAAGCCAGGGACTAACCTCTCATCTCGAGTTGATTTCTGGCCCACGGAGCTCTTTCGTGTTGCTACAGTGACCTCAGGATCCCTCTAGCCTTGAAACAGTGTTCTTGGGGTTTCTCTGGAGTGCCATGAAGGAAATCAAGGCTCCTTTCATGTGTGATGTGCAACACAGAATTGCTCCGCACGCAGTGCAGGGGAATCGGGCCTCATCTCGCGGCGAGGGGGAAGTCTCATGGTTTTTCTCGAGTTGCGGTGGGAACCTGGGGTATATTCTCGAGTTACGACGGGGATGGCCCTTCCACACACGTGTTTGTTCAGCCACGTCAGGACTCATGCCTAGTTGCGAGACACAACTCGGGATTCTCCTCGAGGCTTGGCAAGGCAATTGGGACGCCTCTCCAGCTGAGGCGGGAGACCAAGAGTCCCTTTCCACGTGCCACAGGAATCCTGGGACTCCTATCAAGTTTCACGAGGAGTCAGGCATCGTCTCCTTTGGAGGCACTGATCTCCGCGTACCTCTGGAGTTTTCAAAGGATGTGAGGCCTCCGGTCGCGATGAGGTGGGGAACTAGTTCTGTCTCTGTGGTCTCCACAGGGGATTCAGACATCCTTTCATCTTGGGAGATGCAAGACGAGCCTGCATTCAAGTCACTGCAGGGATATCCCGCCTTATTTCGCGTCAGGGCATCGCGGTGTCCATTCCACTTGAGGCCGCAAACTCAGGGTCCCTCTCACATACCTAGAGCTGAGAGAAGCCTCCTCTTGAGGTGCTTGTGGTAAGGTGGTATTCCTCTGGAGTTGAAGCCAGGGACTAACCTCTCATCTCGAGTTGATTTCTGGCCCACGGAGCTCTTTCGTGTTGCTACAGTGACCTCAGGATCCCTCTAGCCTTGAAACAGTGTTCTTGGGGTTTCTCTGGAGTGCCATCAAGGAAATCAAGGCTCCTTTCATGTGTGATGTGCAACACGGAATTGCTCTGCACGCAGTGCAGGGGAATCGGGCCTCATCTCGCGGCGATGGGGAAGTCTCATGGTTTTTCTCGAGTTGCGGCGGGAACCTGGGGTATATTCTCGAGTTACGACGGGGATGGCCCTTCCACCCACGTGTTTCTTCAGCGACGTCAGGACTCCTGCCTAGTTGCGAGGGACAACTCTGGATTCTCCTCGAGGCTTGCAGCGCAATTGGGACGCCTCTCCAGCTGAGGCGGGAGACCAAGTGTCCCTTTCCAAGTGCCACAGGAATCCTGGGACTCCTATCAAGTTTCACGAGGAGTCAGGCATCGTCTCCTTTGGAGGCACTGATCTCCGCGTACCTCTGGAGTTTTCAAAGGATGTGAGGCTATCGGTCGCGATGAGGTGGGGAACTAAGTCTTTCTCTGTGCTTTCCACAGGGGATTCAGACATCCTTTCGTCCTGGGAGATGCAAGACGAGCCTGCATTGAAGTCACTGCAGGGATATCCGGCCTTATTTCGAGTCAGGGCATCGCGGTGTCCATTCCACTTGAGGCCGCAAACTCAGGGTCCCTCTCACATACCTAGAGCTGAGAGAAGCCTCCTCTTGAGGTGCTTGTGGTAAGGTGGTATTCCTCTGGAGACGAATCCAGGGACTAACCTCTCTTTTCGAGTTGATTTTTGGTCCACAGAGTTCTTTCGTGTTGCTACAGTGACCTCAGGATCCCTCTATCCTTGAAACAGTGTTCTTGGGGTTTCTCTGGAGTGCCATCAAGGAAATCAAGGCTCCTTTCATGTGTGATGTGCAACACGGAATTGCTCTGCACGCAGTGCAGGGGAATCGGGCCTCATCTCGCGGCGAGGGGGAAGTCTCATGGTTTTTCTCGAGTTGCAGCGGGAACCTGGGGTATATTCTCGAGTTACGACGGGGATGGCCCTTCCACACACGTGTGTGTTCAGCCATGTCAGGACTCCTGCCTAGTTGCGAGGGACATCTCGGGATTCTCCTCGAGGCTTTGCAGGGCAATTGGGACGCCTCTCCAGCTGAGACGGGAGACCAAGGGTTCCCTTTCCACGTGCCACAGGAATCCTGGGTCTCCTATCAAGTTTCACGAGGAGTCAGGCATCGTCTCCTTTGGAGGCACTGATCTCCGCATACCTCTGGAGTTTTCAAAGGATTTGAGGCCTCCGGTCGCGATGAGGTGGGGAACTAGGTCTTTCTCTGTGGTCTCCACAGGGGATTCAGACACACTTTCGTCTTGGGAGATGCAAGACGAGCCTGCATTCAAGTCACTGCAGGGATATCCGGCCTTATTTCGAGTCAGGGCATCGCGGTGTCCATTCCACTTGAGGCCGCAAACTCAGGGTCCCTCTCACATACCTAGAGCTGAGAGAAGCCTCCTCTTGAGGTGCTTGTGGTAAGGTGGTATTCCTCTGGAGTCGAAGCCAGGGACTAACCTCTCATCTCGAGTTGATTTTTGGTCCACGGAGCTCTTTCGTGTTGCTACAGTGACCTCAGGATCCCTCTAGCTTTGAAACAGTGTTCTTGGGGTTTCTCTGGAGTGCCATCAAGGAAATCAAGGCTCCTTTCATGTGTGATGTGCAACACGGAATTGCTCTGCACGCAGTGCAGGGGAATCGGGCCTCATCTCGCATCGAGGGGGAAGTCTCATGGTTTTTCTCGAGTTGCGGCGGGAACCTGGGGTATATTCTCGAGTTACGACGCGGATGGCCCTTCCACCCACGTGTTTGTTCAGCCACGTCAGGACTCCTGCCTAGTTGCGAGGGACAACTCGGGATTCTCCTCGAGGCTTGGCAGGGAAATTGGAACGCCTCTCCAGCTGAGGCGGGAGACCAAGGGTCCCTTTCCACGTGCCACAAGAATCCTGGGACTCCTATCAAGTTTCACGAGGAGTCAGGCATCGTCTCCTTTGGAGGCACTGATCTCCGCGTACCTCTGGAGTTTTCAAAGGATGTGAGGCCTCCGGTCGCGATGAGGTGGGGAACTAGGTGTTTCTCTGTGGTCTCCACAGGGGATTCAGACATCCTTTCTTCTTGGGAGATGCAAGACGAGCCTGCATTCAAGTGACTGCAGGGATATCCGGCCTTATTTCGAGTCAGGGCATCGCGGTGTCCATTCCACTTGAGGCCACAAACTCAGGATCCCTCTCACATACCTAGAGCTGAGAGAAGCCTCCTCTTGAGGTGCTTGTGGTAAGGTGGTATTCCTCAGGAGTCGAAGCCAGGGACTAACCTCTCATCTCGTGTTGATTCTTGGTCCACGGAGCTCTTTCGTGTTGCTACAGTGACCTCAGGATCCCTCTAGCCTTGAAACAGTGTTCTTGGGGTTTCTCTGGAGTGCCATCAAGGAAATCAAGGCTCCTTTCATGTGTGATGTGCAACTCGAAATTGCTCTGCACGCAGTGCAGGGGAATCGGGCCTCATCTCGCGGAGAGGGGGAAGTCTCATGGTTTTTCTCGAGTTGCGGCGGGAACCTGGGGTATATTCTCGAGTTACGACAGGGATGACCCTTCCACCCACGTGTTTCTTCTGCGACGTCAGGACTCCTGCCTAGTTGCGAAGGACAACTCGGGATTCTCCTCGAGGCTTGGCAGGGCAATTGGGACGCCTCTCCAGCTGAGACGGGAGACCAAGGGTCCCTTTCCACGTGCCACAGGAATCCTGGGTCTCCTATCAAGTTTCACGAGGAGTCAGGCATCGTCTCCTTTGGAGGCACTGATCTCCGCATACCTCTGGAGTTTTCAAAGGATTTGAGGCGTCCTGTCGCGATGAGGTGGGGAACTAGGTCTTTCTCTGTGGTCTCCACAGGGGATTCAGACACCCTTTCGTCTTGGGAGATGCAAGACGAGCCTGCATTCCAGTCACTGCAGGGATATCCGGCCTTATTTCGACTGAGGGCATCGCGGTGTCCATTCCACTTGAGGCCGCAAACTTAGGGTCCCTCTCACATACCTAGAGCTGAGAGAAGCCTCCTCTTGAGGTGCTTGTGGTAAGGTGGTATTCCTCTGGAGTCGAAGCCAGGGACAAACCTCTCATCTCGAGTTGATTTTTGGTCCACTGAGCGATTTCGTGTTGCTACAGTGACCTCAGGATCCCTCTAGCCTTGAAACAGTGTTCTTGGGGTTTCTCTGGAGTGCCATGAAGGAAATCAAGGCTCCTTTCATGTGTGATGTGCAATACAGAATTGCTCTGCACGCAGTACAGGGGAATCGGGCCTCATCTCGCGGCGAGGGGGACGTCTCATGGTTTTTCTCGAGTTGCGGCGGGAACCTGGGGTATATTCTCGAGTTACGATGGGGATGGCCCTTCCACCCACGTGTTTCTTCAGCGACGTCAGGACTCCTGCCTAGTTGCGAGGGACAACTCTGGATTCTCCTCGAGGCTTGGCAGGGCAATTGGGACGCCTCTCCAGCTGAGACGGGAGACCAAGGGTCCCTTTCCAAGTGCCACAGGAATCCTGGGACTCCTATCAAGTTTCACGAGGAGTCAGGCGTCGTCTCCTTTGGAGGCACTGATCTCTGCGTACCTCTGGAGTTTTCAAAGGATGTGAGGCCTGCGGTCGCGATGAGGTGGGGAACTAGGTGTTTCTCTGTGGTCTCCACAGGGGATTCAGACATCCTTTCTTCTTGGGAGATGCAAGACGAGCCTGCATTCCAGTCACTGCAGGGATATCCGGCCTTATTTCGAGTCAGGGCATCGCGGTGTCCATTCCACTTGAGGCCGCAAACTCAGGATCCCTCTCACACACCTAGAGCTGAGAGAAGCCTCCTCTTGAGGTGCTTGTGGTAAGGTGGTATTCCTCAGGAGTCGAAGCCAGGGACTAACCTCTCATCTCGTGTTGATTCTTGGTCCACGGAGCTCTTTCGTGTTGCTACAGTGACCTCAGGATCCCTCTAGCCTTGAAACAGTGTTCTTGGGGTTTCTCTGGAGTGCCATCAAGGAAATCAAGGCTCCTTTCATGTGTGATGGGCAACACGGAATTGCTCTGCACGCAGTGCAGGGGAATCGGGCCTCATCTCGCGGCGAGGGGGAAGTCTCATGGTTTTTCTCGAGTTGCGGCGGGAACCTGGGGTATATTCTCGAGTTACGACGGGGATGGCCCTTCCACCCACGTGTGTGTTCAGCCACGTCAGGACTCCTGCCTAGTTGCGAGGGACAACTCGGGATTCTCCTCGAGGCTTTGCAGGGCAATTGGGACGCCTCTCCAGCTGAGACGGGAGACCAAGGGTCCCTTTCCACGTGCCACAGGAATCCTGGGTCTCCTATCAAGTTTCACGAGGAGTCAGGCATCGTCTCCTTTGGAGGCACTGATCTCCGCATACCTCTGGAGTTTTCAAAGGATTTGAGGCCTCCTGTCGCGATGAGGTGGGGAACTAGGTCTTTCTCTGTGGTCTCCACAGGGGATTCAGACACCCTTTCGTCTTGGGAGATGCAAGACGAGCCTGCATTCAAGTCACTGCAGGGATATCCGGCCTTATTTCGAGTCAGGGCATCGCGGTGTCCATTCCACTTGAGGCCGCAAACTCAGGGTCCCTCTCACATACCTAGAGCTGAGAGAAGCCTCCTCTTGAGGTGCTTGTGGTAAGGTGGTATTCCTCTGGAGTCGAAGCCAGGGACTAACCTCTCATCTCGAGTTGATTCTTGGTCCACGGAGCTCTGTCGTGTTGCTACAGTGACCTCAGGATCCCTTTATCCTTGAAACAGTGTTCTTGGGGTTTCTCTGGAGTGCCATCAAGGAAATCAAGGCTCCTTTCATGTGTGATGTGCAACACAGTATTACTCTGCACGCAGTGCAGGGGAATCGGGCCTCATCTCGCGGCGAGGGGGAAGTCTCATGGTTTTTCTCGAGTTGCGGCGGGAACCTGGGGTATATTCTCGAGTTACGACGGGGATGGCCCTTCCACACACGTGTTTGTTCAGCCACGTCAGAACTCTTGCCTAGTTGCGAGACACAACTCGGGATTCTTCTCGAGGCTTGGCAAGGCAATTGGGACGCCTCTCCAGCTGAGGCGGGAGACCAAGGGTCCCTTTCCACGTGCCACAGGAATCCTGGGTCTCCTATCAAGTTTCACGAGGAGTCAGGCATCGTCTCCTTTGGAGGCACTGATCTCCGCATACCTCTGGAGTTTTCAAAGGATGTGAGGCCTCCGGTCGCGATGAGGTGGGGAACTAGGTCTTTCTCTGTGGTCTCCACAGGGGATTCAGACATCCTTTCTTCTTGGGAGATGCAAGACGAGCCTGCATTGAAGTCACTGCAGGGATATCCGGCCTTATTTCGAGTCAGGGCATCGCGGTGTCCATTCCACTTGAGGCCGCAAACTCAGGGTCCCTCTCACATACCTAGAGCTGAGAGAAGCCTCCTCTTGAGGTGCTTGTGGTAAGGTGGTATTCCTCTGGAGACGATTCCAGGGACTAACCTCTCTTTTCGAGTTGATTTTTGGTCCACAGAGTTCTTTCGTGTTGCTACAGTGACCTCAGGATCCCTCTAGCCTTGAAACAGTGTTCTTGGGGTTTCTCTGGAGTGCCATCAAGGAAATCAAGGCTCCTTTCATGTGTGATGTGCAAGACGGAATTGCTCTGCACGCAGTACAGGGGAATCGGGCCTCATCTCGCATCGAGGGGGAAGTCTCATGGTTTTTCTCGAGTTGCGGCGGGAACCTGGGGTATATTCTCGAGTTACTATGGGGATGGCCCTTCCACCCACGTGTTTCTTCAGCCACGTCAGGACTCCTGCCTAGTTGCGAGGGACAACTCGGGATTCTCCTCGAGGCTTGGCAGGGCAATTGGAACGCCTCTCCAGCTGAGGCGGGAGACCAAGAATCCCTTTCCACGTGCCACAAAATCCTGGGACTCCTATCAAGTTTCACGAGGAGTCAGGCATCGTCTCCTTTGGAGGCACTGATCTCCGCGTACCTCTGGAGTTTTCAAAGGATGTGAGGCCTCCGGTCGTGATGAGGTGGGGAACTAGGTCTTTCTCTGTGGTCTCCACAGGGGATTCAGACATCCTTTCTTCTTGGGAGATGCAAGACGAGCCTGCATTCAAGTCACTGCAGGGATATCCGGCCTTATTTCGAGTCAGGGCATCGCGGTGTCCATTCCACTTGAGGCCGCAAACTCAGGATCCCTCTCACATACCTAGAGCTGAGAGAAGCCTCCTCTTGAGGTGCTTGTGGTAAGGTGGTATTCCTCAGGAGTCGAAGCCAGGGACTAACCTCTCATCTCGTGTTGATTCTTGGTCCACGGAGCTCTTTCGTGTTGCTACAGTGACCTCAGGATCACTCTAGCCTTGAAACAGTGTTCTTGGGGTTTCTCTGGAGTGCCATCAAGGAAATCAAGGCTCCTTTCATGTGTGATGTGCAACACGGAATTGCTCTGCACGCAGTGCAGGGGAATCGGGCCTCATCTCGCAGCGAGGGCGAAGTCTCATGGTTTTTCTTGAGTTGCGGCGGGAACCTGGGGTATATTCTCGAGTTGCGACGGGGATGGCCCTTCCACACACGTGTGTGTTCAGCCATGTCAGGACTCCTGCCTAGTTGCGAGGGACAACTCGGGATTCTCCTCGAGGCTTTGCAGGGCAATTGGGACGCCTCTCCAGCTGAGACGGGAGACCAAGGGTCCCTTTCCACGTGCCACAGGAATCCTGGGTCTCCTATCAAGTTTCACGAGGAGTCAGGCATCGTCTCCTTTGGAGGCACTGATCTCCGCATACCTCTGGAGTTTTCAAAGGATTTGAGGCCTCCTGTCGCGATGAGGTGGGGAACTAGGTCTTTCTCTGTGGTCTCCACAGGGGATTCAGACACCCTTTCATCTTGGGAGATGCAAGACGAGCCTGCATTCCAGTCACTGCAGGGATATCCGGCCTTATTTCGAGTCAGGGCATCGCGGTGTCCATTCCACTTGAGGCCGCAAACTCAGGGTCCCTCTCACATACCTAGAGCTGAGAGAAGCCTCCTCTTGAGGTGCTTGTGGTAAGGTGGTATTCCTCTGGAGTCGAAGCCAGGTACTAACCTCTCATCTCGAGTTGATTTTTGGTCCACGGAGCTCTTTCGTGTTGCTACAGTGACCTCAGGATCCCTCTAGCCTTGAAACAGTGTTCTTGGGGTTTCTCTGGAGTGCCATCAAGGAAATCAAGGCTCCTTTCATGTGTGATGTGCAACACAGAATTGCTCTGCACGCAGTGCAGGGGAATCGGGCCTCATCTCGCGGCGAGGGGGAAGTCTCATGGTTTTTCTCGAGTTGCGGCGGGAACCTGGGGTATATTCTCGAGTTACGACGGGGATGGCCCTTCCACACACGTGTTTGTTCAGCCACGTCAGGACTCTTGCCTAGTTGCGAGACACAACTCGGGATTCTCCTCGAGGCTTGGCAAGGCAATTGGGACGCCTCTCCAGCTGAGGCGGGAGACCAAGGGTCCCTTTCCACGTGCCACAGGAATCCTGGGACTCCTATCAAGTTTCACGAGGAGTCAGGCATCGTCTCCTTTGGAGGCACTGATCTCCGCATACCTCTGGAGTTTTCAAAGGATGTGAGGCCTCCGGTCGCGATGAGGTGGGGAACTAGGTCTTTCTCTGTGGTCTCCACAGGGGATTCAGACATCCTTTCATCTTGGGAGATGCAAGACGAGCCTGCATTCAAGTCACTGCAGGGATATCCAGCCTTATTTCGCGTCAGGGTATCGCGGTGTCCATTCCACTTGAGGCCGCAAACTCAGGGTCCCTCTCACATACCTAGAGCTGAGAGAAGCCTCCTCTTGAGGTGCTCGTGGTAAGGTGGTATTCCTCAGGAGTCGAAGCCAGGGACTAACCTCTCATCTCGTGTTGATTCTTGGTCCACGGAGCTCTTTCGTGTTGCTACAGTGACCTCAGGATCCCTCTAGCCTTGAAACAGTGTTCTTGGGGTTTCTCTGGAGTGCCATCAAGGAAATCAAGGCTCCTTTCATGTGTGATGTGCAACACGGAATTGCTCTGCACGCAGTGCAGGGGAATCGGGCCTCATCTCGCGGCGAGGGGGAAGTCTCATGGTTTTTCTCGAGTTGCGGCGGGAACCTGGGGTATATTCTCGAGTTACGACGGGGATGGCCCTTCCACACACGTGTTTGTTCAGCCACGTCAGGACTCTTGCCTAGTTGCGAGACACAACTCGGGATTCTCCTCGAGGCTTGGCAAGGCAATTGAGACGCCTCTCCAGCTGAGGCGGGAGACCAAGGGTCCCTTTCCACGTGCCACAGGAATCCTGGGACTCCTATCAAGTTTCACGAGGAGTCAGGCATCGTCTCCTTTGGAGGCACTGATCTCCGCATACCTCTGGAGTTTTCAAAGGATGTGAGGCCTCCGGTCGCGATGAGGTGGGGAACTAGGTGTTTCTCTGTGGTCTCCACAGGGGATTCAGACATCCTTTCTTCTTGGGAGATGCAAGACGAGCCTGCATTCAAGTGACTGCAGGGATATCCGGCCTTATTTCGAGTCAGGGCATCGCGGTGTCCATTCCACTTGAGGCCACAAACTCAGGATCCCTCTCACATACCTAGAGCTGAGAGAAGCCTCCTCTTGAGGTGCTTGTGGTAAGGTGGTATTCCTCAGGAGTCGAAGCCAGGGACTAACCTCTCATCTCGTGTTGATTCTTGGTCCACGGAGCTCTTTCATGTTGCTACAGTGACCTCAGGATCCCTCTAGCCTTGAAACAGTGTTCTTGGGGTTTCTCTGGAGTGCCATCAAGGAAATCAAGGCTCCTTTCATGTGTGATGTGCAACTCGGAATTGCTCTGCACGCAGTGCAGGGGAATCGGGCCTCATCTCGCGGAGAGGGGGAAGTCTCATGGTTTTTCTCGAGTTGCGGCGGGAACCTGGGGTATATTCTCGAGTTACGACAGGGATGACCCTTCCACCCACGTGTTTCTTCTGCGACGTCAGGACTCCTGCCTAGTTGCGAGGGACAACTCGGGATTCTCCTCGAGGCTTTGCAGGGCAATTGGGACGCCTCTCCAGCTGAGACGGGAGACCAAGGGTCCCTTTCCACGTGCCACAGGAATCCTGGGTCTCCTATCAAGTTTCACGAGGAGTCAGGCATCGTCTCCTTTGGAGGCACTGATCTCCGCATACCTCTGGAGTTTTCAAAGGATTTGAGGCGTCCTGTCGCGATGAGGTGGGGAACTAGGTCTTTCTCTGTGGTCTCCACAGGGGATTCAGACACCCTTTCGTCTTGGGAGATGCAAGACGAGCCTGCATTCCAGTCACTGCAGGGATATCCGGCCTTATTTCGACTGAGGGCATCGCGGTGTCCATTCCACTTGAGGCCGCAAACTTAGGGTCCCTCTCACATACCTAGAGCTGAGAGAAGCCTCCTCTTGAGGTGCTTGTGGTAAGGTGGTATTCCTCTGGAGTCGAAGCCAGGGACAAACCTCTCATCTCGAGTTGATTTTTGGTCCACGGAGCTCTTTCGTGTTGCTACAGTGACCTCAGGATCCCTCTAGCCTTGAAACAGTGTTCTTGGGGTTTCTCTGGAGTGCCATGAAGGAAATCAAGGCTCCTTTCATGTGTGATGTGCAATACAGAATTGCTCTGCACGCAGTACAGGGGAATCGGGCCTCATCTCGCGGCGAGGGGGACGTCTCATGGTTTTTCTCGAGTTGCGGCGGGAACCTGGGGTATATTCTCGAGTTACGATGGGGATGGCCCTTCCACCCACGTGTTTCTTCAGCGACGTCAGGACTCCTGCCTAGTTGCGAGGGACAACTCTGGATTCTCCTCGAGGCTTGGCAGGGCAATTGGGACGCCTCTCCAGCTGAGACGGGAGACCAAGGGTCCCTTTCCAAGTGCCACAGGAATCCTGGGACTCCTATCAAGTTTCACGAGGAGTCAGGCGTCGTCTCCTTTGGAGGCACTGATCTCTGCGTACCTCTGGAGTTTTCAAAGGATGTGAGGCCTGCGGTCGCGATGAGGTGGGGAACTAGGTGTTTCTCTGTGGTCTCCACAGGGGATTCAGACATCCTTTCTTCTTGGGAGATGCAAGACGAGCCTGCATTCAAGTCACTGCAGGGATATCCGGCCTTATTTCGAGTCAGGGCATCGCGGTGTCCATTCCACTTGAGGCCGCAAACTCAGGATCCCTCTCACACACCTAGAGCTGAGAGAAGCCTCCTCTTGAGGTGCTTGTGGTAAGGTGGTATTCCTCAGGAGTCGAAGCCAGGGACTAACCTCTCATCTCGTGTTGATTCTTGGTCCACGGAGCTCTTTCGTGTTGCTACAGTGACCTCAGGATCCCTCTAGCCTTGAAACAGTGTTCTTGGGGTTTCTCTGGAGTGCCATCAAGGAAATCAAGGCTCCTTTCATGTGTGATGGGCAACACGGAATTGCTCTGCACGCAGTGCAGGGGAATCGGGCCTCATCTCGCGGCGAGGGGGAAGTCTCATGGTTTTTCTCGAGTTGCGGCGGGAACCTGGGGTATATTCTCGAGTTACGACGGGGATGGCCCTTCCACCCACGTGTGTGTTCAGCCACGTCAGGACTCCTGCCTAGTTGCGAGGGACAACTCGGGATTCTCCTCGAGGCTTTGCAGGGCAATTGGGACGCCTCTCCAGCTGAGACGGGAGACCAAGGGTCCCTTTCCACGTGCCACAGGAATCCTGGGTCTCCTATCAAGTTTCACGAGGAGTCAGGCATCGTCTCCTTTGGAGGCACTGATCTCCGCATACCTCTGGAGTTTTCAAAGGATTTGAGGCCTCCTGTCGCGATGAGGTGGGGAACTAGGTCTTTCTCTGTGGTCTCCACAGGGGATTCAGACACCCTTTCGTCTTGGGAGATGCAAGACGAGCCTGCATTCAAGTCACTGCAGGGATATCCGGCCTTATTTCGAGTCAGGGCATCGCGGTGTCCATTCCACTTGAGGCCGCAAACTCAGGGTCCCTCTCACATACCTAGAGCTGAGAGAAGCCTCCTCTTGAGGTGCTTGTGGTAAGGTGGTATTCCTCTGGAGTCGAAGCCAGGGACTAACCTCTCATCTCGAGTTGATTCTTGGTCCACGGAGCTCTGTCGTGTTGCTACAGTGACCTCAGGATCCCTCTATCCTTGAAACAGTGTTCTTGGGGTTTCTCTGGAGTGCCATCAAGGAAATCAAGGCTCCTTTCATGTGTGATGTGCAACACAGAATTACTCTGCACGCAGTGCAGGGGAATCGGGCCTCATCTCGCGGCGAGGGGGAAGTCTCATGGTTTTTCTCGAGTTGCGGCGGGAACCTGGGGTATATTCTCGAGTTACGACGGGGATGGCCCTTCCACACACGTGTTTGTTCAGCCACGTCAGAACTCTTGCCTAGTTGCGAGACACAACTCGGGATTCTTCTCGAGGCTTGGCAAGGCAATTGGGACGCCTCTCCAGCTGAGGCGGGAGACCAAGGGTCCCTTTCCACGTGCCACAGGAATCCTGGGACTCCTATCAAGTTTCACGAGGAGTCAGGCATCGTCTCCTTTGGAGGCACTGATCTCCGCATACCTCTGGAGTTTTCAAAGGATGTGAGGCCTCCGGTCGCGATGAGGTGGGGAACTAGGTCTTTCTCTGTGGTCTCCACAGGGAATTCAGACATCCTTTCTTCTTGGGAGATGCAACACGAGCCTGCATTGAAGTCACTGCAGGGATATCCGGCCTTATTTCGAGTCAGGGCATCGCGGTGTCCATTCCACTTGAGGCCGCAAACTCAGGGTCCCTCTCACATACCTAGAGCTCAGAGAAGCCTCCTCTTGATGTGCTTGTGGTAAGGTGGTATTCCTCTGGAGACGATTCCAGGGACTAACCTCTCTTTTCGAGTTGATTTTTGGTCCACAGAGTTCTTTCGTGTTGCTACAGTGACCTCAGGATCCCTCTATCCTTGAAACAGTGTTCTTGGGGTTTCTCTGGAGTGCCATCAAGGAAATCAAGGCTCCTTTCATGTGTGATGTGCAAGACGGAATTGCTCTGCACGCAGTACAGGGGAATCGGGCCTCATCTCGCGGCGAGGGGGAAGTCTCATGGTTTTTCTCGAGTTGCGGCGGGAACCTGGGGTATATTCTCGAGTTACGACGGGGACTGCCCTTTCACCCACGTGTTTGTTCAGCCACGTCAGGACTCCTGCCTACTTGCGAGGGACAACTCGGGATTCTCCTCGAGGCTTGGCAGGGCAATTGGAACGCCTCTCCAGCTGAGGCGGGAGACCAAGAATCCCTTTCCACGTGCCACAAAATCCTGGGACTCCTATCAAGTTTCACGAGGAGTCAGGCATCGTCTCCTTTGGAGGCACTGATCTCCGCGTACCTCTGGAGTTTTCAAAGGATGTGAGGCCTCCGGTCGTGATGAGGTGGGGAACTAGGTCTTTCTCTGTGGTCTCCACAGGGGATTCAGACATCCTTTCTTCTTGGGAGATGCAAGACGAGCCTGCATTCAAGTCACTGCAGGGATATCCGGCCTTATTTCGAGTCAGGGCATCGCGGTGTCCATTCCACTTGAGGCCGCAAACTCAGGATCCCTCTCACATACCTAGAGCTGAGAGAAGCCTCCTCTTGAGGTGCTTGTGGTAAGGTGGTATTCCTCAGGAGTCGAAGCCAGGGACTAACCTCTCATCTCGTGTTGATTCTTGGTCCACGGAGCTCTTTCGTGTTGCTACAGTGACCTCAGGATCCCTCTAGCCTTGAAACAGTGTTCTTGGGGTTTCTCTGGAATGCCATCAAGGAAATCAAGGCTCCTTTCATGTGTGATGTGCAACACGGAATTGCTCTGCACGCAGTGCAGGGGAATCGGGCCTCATATCGCAGCGAGGGGGAAGTCTCATGGTTTTTCTTGAGTTGCGGCGGGAACCTGGGGTATATTCTCGAGTTGCGACGGGGATGGCCCTTCCACACACGTGTGTGTTCAGCCATGTCAGGACTCCTGCCTAGTTGCGAGGGACAACTCGGGATTCTCCTCGAGGCTTTGCAGGGCAATTGGGACGCCTCTCCAGCTGAGACGGGAGACCAAGGGTCCCTTTCCACGTGCCACAGGAATCCTGGGTCTCCTATCAAGTTTCACGAGGAGTCAGGCATCGTCTCCTTTGGAGGCACTGATCTCCGCATACCTCTGGAGATTTCAAAGGATTTGACGCCTCCTGTCGCGATGAGGTGGGGAACTAGGTCTTTCTCTGTGGTCTCCACAGGGGATTCAGACACCCTTTCATCTTGGGAGATGCAAGACGAGCCTGCATTCCAGTCACTGCAGGGATATCCGGCCTTATTTCGAGTCAGGGCATCGCGGTGTCCATTCCACTTGAGGCCGCAAACTCAGGGTCCCTCTCACATACCTAGAGCTGAGAGAAGCCTCCTCTTGAGGTGCTTGTGGTAAGGTGGTATTCCTCTGGAGTCGAAGCCAGGTACTAACCTCTCATCTCGAGTTGATTTTTGGTCCACGGAGCTCTTTCGTGTTGCTACAGTGACCTCAGGATCCCTCTAGCCTTGAAACAGTGTTCTTGGGGTTTCTCTGGAGTGCCATCAAGGAAATCAAGGCTCCTTTCATGTGTGATGTGCAACACAGAATTGCTCTGCACGCAGTGCAGGGGAATCGGGCCTCATCTCGCGGCGAGGGGGAAGTCTCATGGTTTTTCTCGAGTTGCGGCGGGAACCTGGGGTATATTCTCGAGTTACGACGGGGATGGCCCTTCCACACACGTGTTTGTTCAGCCACGTCAGGACTCTTGCCTAGTTGCAAGACACAACTCGGGATTCTCCTCGAGGCTTGGCAAGGCAATTGGGACGCCTCTCCAGCTGAGGCGGGAGACCAAGTGTCCCTTTCCACGTGCCACAGGAATCCTGGGACTCCTATCAAGTTTCACGAGGAGTCAGGCATCGTCTCCTTTGGAGGCACTGATCTCCGCATACCTCTGGAGTTTTCAAAGGATGTGAGGCCTCCGGTCGCGATGAGTTGGGGAACTAGGTCTTTCTCTGTGGTCTCCACAGGGGATTCAGACATCCTTTCATCTTGGGAGATGCAAGACGAGCCTGCATTCAAGTCACTGCAGGGATATCCAGCCTTATTTCGCGTCAGGGCATCGCGGTGTCCATTCCACTTGAGGCCGCAAACTCAGGGTCCCTCTCACATACCTAGAGCTGAGAGAAGCCTCCTCTTGAGGTGCTTGTGGTAAGGTGGTATTCCTCAGGAGTCGAAGCCAGGGACTAACCTCTCATCTCGTGTTGATTCTTGGTCCACGGAGCTCTTTCGTGTTGCTACAGTGACCTCAGGATCCCTCTAGCCTTGAAACAGTGTTCTTGGGGTTTCTCTGGAGTGCCATCAAGGAAATCAAGGCTCCTTTCATGTGTGATGTGCAACACGGAATTGCTCTGCACGCAGTGCAGGGGAATCGGGCCTCATCTCGCGGCGAGGGGGAAGTCTCATGGTTTTTCTCGAGTTGCGGCGGGAACCTGGGGTATATTCTCGAGTTACGACGGGGATGGCCCTTCCACACACGTGTTTGTTCAGCCACGTCAGGACTCCTGCCTAGTTGCGAGACACAACTCGGGATTCTCCTCGAGGCTTGGCAAGGCAATTGAGACGCCTCTCCAGCTGAGGCGGGAGACCAAGGGTCCCTTTCCACGTGCCACAGGAATCCTGGGACTCCTATCAAGTTTCACGAGGAGTCAGGCATCGTCTCCTTTGGAGGCACTGATCTCCGCGTACCTCTGGAGTTTTCAAAGGATGTGAGGCCTCCGGTCGCGATGAGGTGGGGAACTAGGTGTTTCTCTGTGGTCTCCACAGGGGATTCAGACATCCTTTCTTCTTGGGAGATGCAAGACGAGCCTTCATTCAAGTCACTGCAGGGATATCCAGCCTTATTTCGTGTCAGGGCATTGCGGTGTCCATTCCACTTGAGGCCACAAACTCAGGGTCCCTCTCACATACCTAGAGCTGAGAGAAGCCTCCTCTTGAGGTGCTTGTGGTAAGGTGGTATTCCTCTGGAGTCGAAGCCAGGGACTAACCTCTCATCTCGAGTTGATTTTTGGCCCACGGAGCTGTTTCTTGTCACTACAGTGACCTCAGGATCCCTCTGGCCTTGAAACAGTGTTCTTGGGGTTTCTCTGGATTGCCATCAAGGAAATCAAGGCTCCTTTCATGTGTGATGTGTAACACGGAATTGCTCTGCACGCAGTGCAGGGGAATCGGGCCTCATATCGCGGCGAGGGGGAAGTCTCATGGTTTTTCTCGAGTTGCAGCGGGAACCTGGGGTATATTCTCGAGTTACGACGGGGATGGCCCTTCCACCCACGTGTTTCTTCAGCGTCGTCAGGACTCCTGCCTAGTTGCGAGGGACAACTCTGGATTCTCCTCGAGGCTTGGCAGGGCAATTGGGACGCCTCTCCAGCTGAGGCGGGAGACCAAGTGTCCCTTTCCAAGTGCCACAGGAATCCTGGGACTCCTATCAAGTTTCACGAGGAGTCAGGCGTCGTCTCCTTTGGAGGCACTGATCTCCGCGTACCTCTGAAGTTTTCAAAGGATGTGAGGCTATCGGTCGCGATGAGGTGGGGAACTAAGTCTTTCTCTGTGCTTTCCACAGGGGATTCAGACATCCTTTCGTCCTGGGAGATGAAAGACGAGCCTGCATTGAAGTCACTGCAGGGATATCCGGCCTTATTTTGAGTCAGGGCATCGCGGTGTCCATTCCACTTGAGGCCGCAAACTCAGGGTCCCTCTCACATACCTAGAGCTGAGAGAAGCCTCCTCTTGAGGTGCTTGTGGTAAGGTGGTATTCCTCTGGAGACGAATCCAGGGACTAACCTCTCTTTTCGAGTTGATTTTTGGTCCACAGAGTTCTTTCGTGTTGCTACAGTGACCTCAGGATCCCTCTATCCTTGAAACAGTGTTCTTGGGGTTTCTCTGGAGTGCCATCAAGGAAATCAAGGCTCCTTTCATGTGTGATGTGCAAGACGGAATTGCTCTGCACGCAGTACAGGGGAATCGGGCCTCATCTCGCATCGACGGGGGAGTCTCATTGTTTTTCTCGAGTTGCGGTGGCAACCTGGGGTATATTCTCGAGTTACGACGTGGATGGCCCTTCCACCCACGTGTTTGTTCAGCCACGTCAGGACTCCTGCCTAGTTGCGAGGGACAACTCGGGATTCTCCTCGAGGCTTGGCAGGGCAATTGGAACGCCTCTCCAGCTGAGGCGGGAGACCAAGGGTCCCTTTCCACGTGCCACAAGAATCCTGGGACTCCTATCAAGTTTCACGAGGAGTCAGGCATCGTCTCCTTTGGAGGCACTGATCTCCGCGTACCTCTGGAGTTTTGAAAGGATGTGAGGCCTCCGGTCGCGATGAGGTGGGGAACTAGGTGTTTCTCTGTGGTCTCCACAGGGGATTCAGACATCCTTTCTTCTTGAGAGATGCAAGACGAGCCTGCATTCAAGTCACTGCAGGGATATCTGGCCTTATTTCGAGTCAGGGCATCGCGGTGTCCATTCCACTTGAGGCCGCAAACTCAGGATCCCTCTCACATACCTAGAGCTGAGAGAAGCCTCCTCTTGAGGTGCTTGTGGTAAGGTGGTATTCCTCAGGAGTCGAAGCCAGGGACTAACCTCTCATCTCGTGTTGATTCTTGGTCCACGGAGCTCTTTCGTGTTGCTACAGTGACCTCAGGATCCCTCTAGCCTTGAAACAGTGTTCTTGGGGTTTCTCTGGAGTGCCATCAAGGAAATCAAGGCTCCTTTCATGTGTGATGTGCAACACGGAATTGCTCTGCACGCAGTGCATGGGAATCGGGCCTCATCTCGCGGCGAGGGGGAAGTCTCATGGTTTTTCTCGAGTTGCTGCGGGATCCTGGGGTATATCCTCGAGTTAAGACGGGGATGGCCCTTCCACCCACGTGTTTCTTCAGGGACGTCAGGACTCCTGCCTAGTTGCGAGACACAACTCGGGATTCTCCTCGAGGCTTTGCAGGGCAATTGGGACGCCTCTCCAGCTGAGACGGGAGACCAGGTGTCCCTTTCCACGTGCCACAGGAATCCTGCGTCTCCTATCAAGTTTCACGAGGAGTCAGGCATCGTCTCCTTTGGAAGCACTGATCTCCGCATACCTCTGGAGTTTTCAAAGGATTTGAGGCCTCCTGTCGCTATGAGGTGGGGAACTAGGTCTTTCTCTGTGGTCTCCACAGGGGATTCAGACACCCTTTCGTCTTGGGAGATGCAAGACGAGCCTGCATTCAAGTCACTGCAGGGATATCCGGCCTTATTTCGAGTCAGGGCATCGCGGTGTCCATTCCACTTGAGGCCACAAACTCAGGGTCCCTCTCACATACCTAGAGCTGAGAGAAGGCTCCACTTGAGGTGCTTGTGGTAAGGTGGTTTTCCTCTGGAGTCGAAGCCAGGGACTATCCTCTCATCTCGAGTTGATTTTTGGTCCACGGAGCTCTTTCGTGTTGCTACAGTGACCTCAGGATCCCTCTAGCCTTGAAACAGTGTTCTTGGGGTTTCTCTGGAGTGCCATCAAGGAAATCAAGGCTCCTTTCATGTGTGATGTGCAACACAGAATTGGTCTGCACGCAGTGCAGGGGAATCGGGCCTCATCTCGCGGCGAGGGGGAAGTCTCATGGTTTTTCTCGAGTTGCGGCGGGAACCTGGGGTATATTCTCGAGTTACGACGGGGATGGCCCTTCCACACACGTGTTTGTTCAGCCACGTCAGGACTCGTGCCTAGTTGCGAGACACAACTCGGGATTCTCCTCGAGGCTTGGCAAGGCAAATGGGACGCCTCTCCAGCTGAGGCGGGAGACCAAGGGTCCCTTTCCACATGCCACAGGAATCCTGGGACTCCTATCAAGTTTCACGAGGAGTCAGGCATCGTCTCCTTTGGAGGCACTGATCTCCGCGTACCTCTGGAGTTTTCAAAGGATGTGAGGCTATCGGTCGTGATGAGGTGGGGAACTAAGTCTTTCTCTGTGCTTTCCACAGGTGATTCAGACATCCTTTCGTCCTGGGAGATGCAAGACGAGCCTGCGTTGAAGTCACTGCAGGGATATCCGGCCTTATTTCGAGTCAGGGCATCGCGGTGTCCATTCCACTTGAGGCCGCAAACTCAGGGTCCCTCTCACATACCTAGAGCTGAGAGAAGCCTCCTCTTGAGGTGCTTGTGGTAAGGTGGTATTTCTCTGGAGACGAATCCAGGGACTAACCTCTCTTTTCGAGTTGATTTTTGGTCCACAGAGTTCTTTCGTGTTGCTACAGTGACCTCAGGATCCCTCTATCCTTGAAACAGTGTTCTTGGGGTTTCTCTGGAATGCAATCAAGGAAATCAAGGCTCCTTTCATGTGTGATGTGCAAGACGGAATTGCTCTGCACGCAGTGCAGGGGAATCGGGCCTCATTTTGCGGAGAGGGGGAAGTCTCATGGTTTTTCTCGAGTTGCGGCGGGAACCTGGGGTATATTCTCGAGTTACGACGGGGATGGCCCTTCCACACACGTGTGTGTTCAGCCATGTCAGGACTCCTGCCTAGTTGCGAGGGACAACTCGGGATTCTCCTCGAGGCTTTGCTGGGCAATTGGGACGCCTCTCCAGCTGAGACGGGAGACCAAGTGTCCCTTTCCACGTGCTACAGGAATCCTGGGTCTCCTATCAAGTTTCACGAGGAGTCAGGCATTGTCTCCTTTGGAGGCACTGATCTCCGCATACCTCTGGAGTTTTCAAAGGATTTGAGGCCTTCTGTCCCGATGAGGTGGGGAACTAGGTCTTTCTCTGTGGTCTCCACAGGGGATTCAGACACCCTTTCGTCTTGGGAGATGCAAGACGAGCCTGCATTCCAGTCACTGCAGGGATATCCGGCCTTATTTCGAGTCAGGGCATCGCGGTGTCCATTCCACTTGAGGCCGCAAACTCAGGGTCCCTCTCACATACCTAGAGCTGAGAGAAGCCTCCTCTTGAGGTGCTTATGGTAAGGTGGTATTCCTCTGGAGTCGAAGCCAGGGACTAACCTCTCTTTTCGAGTTGATTTTTGGTCCACAGAGTTCTTTCGTGTTGCTACAGTGACCTCAGGATCCCTCTATCATTGAAACAGTGTTCTTGGGGTTTCTCTGGAGTGCCATCAAGGAAATCAAGGCTCCTTTCATGTGTGATGTGCAAGACGGAATTGCTCTGCACGCAGTGCAGGGGAATCGGGCCTCATTTTGCGGAGAGGGGGAAGTCTCATGGTTTTTCTCGAGTTGCGGCGGGAACCTGGGGTATATTCTCGAGTTACGACGGGGATGGCCCTTCCACACACGTGTGTGTTCAGCCATGTCAGGACTCCTGCCTAGTTGCGAGGGACAACTCGGGATTCTCCTCGAGGCTTTGCAGGGCAATTGGGACACCTCTCCCGCTGAGACGGGAGACCAAGGGTCCCTTTCCACGTGCCACAGGAATCCTGGGACTCCTATCAAGTTTCACGAGGAGTCAGGCATCGTCTCCTTTGGAGGCACTGATCTCCGCGTACCACTGGAGTTTTCAAAGGATGTGAGGCCTCCGGTCGCGATGAGGTGGGAAACTAGGTCTTTCTCAGTGGTCTCCACAGGGGATTCAGACATCCCTTCATCTTGGGAGATGCAAGACGAGCCTGCATTCAAGTCACTGCAGGGATATCCAGCCTTATTTCGCGTCAGGGCATCGCGGTGTCCATTCCACTTGAGGCCGCAAACTCAGGGTCCTTCTCACATACCTAGAGCTGAGAGAAGCCTCCTCTTGAGGTGCTTGTGGTAAGGTGGTATTCCTCTGGAGTCGAAGCCAGGGACTAACCTCTCATCTCGAGTTGATTTTTGGCCCACGGAGCTCTTTCGTGTTGCTACAGTGACCTCAGGATCCCTCTAGCCTTGAAACAGTGTTCTTGGGGTTTCTCTGGAGTGCCATCAAGGAAATTAAGGCTCCTTTCATGTGTGATGTGCAACACGGAATTGCTCTGCACGCAGTGCAGGGGAATCGGGCCTCATCTCGCAGCGAGGGGGAAGTCTCATGGTTTTTCTCGAGTTGCGGCGGGAACCTGGGGTATATTCTCGAGTTACGACGGGGATGGCCCTTCCACCCACGTGTTTGTTCAGCCACGTCAGGACTCCTGCCTAGTTGCGAGGGACAACTCGGGATTCTCCTCGAGGCTTTGCAGGGCAATTGGGACGCCTCTCCAGCTGAGACGGGAGACCAAGTGTCCCTTTCCACGTGCCACAGGAATCCTGGGTCTCCTATCAAGTTTCACGAGGAGTCAGGCATCGTCTCCTTTGGAGGCACTGATCTCCGCATACCTCTGGAGTTTTCAAAGGATTTGAGGCCTCCTGTCGCGATGAGGTGGGGAACTAGGTCTTTCTCTGTGGTCTCCACAGGGGATTCAGACACCCTTTCGTTTTGGGAGATGCAAGACGAGCCTGCATTCCAGTCACTGCAGGGATATCCGGCCTTATTTCGAGTCAGGGCATCGCGGTGTCCATTCCACTTGAGGCCACAAATTCAGGGTCCCTCTCACATACCTAGAGCTGAGAGAAGCCTCCTCTTGAGGTGCTTGTGGTAAGGTGGTATTCCTCAGGAGTCGAAGCCAGGGACTAACCTCTCATCTCGTGTTGATTCTTGGTCCACGGAGCTCTTTCGTGTTGCTACAGTGACCTCAGGATCCCTCTAGCCTTGAAACAGTGTTCTTGGGGTTTCTCTGGAGTGCCATCAAGGAAATCAAGGCTCCTTTCATGTGTGATGTGCAACACAGAATTGGTCTGCACGCAGTGCAGGGGAATCGGGCCTCATCTCGCGGCGAGGGGGAAGTCTCATGGTTTTTCTCGAGTTGCGGCGGGAACCTGGGGTATATTCTCGAGTTACGACGGGGATGGCCCTTCCACACACGTGTTTGTTCAGCCACGTCAGGACTCGTGCCTAGTTGCGAGACACAACTCGGGATTCTCCTCGAGGCTTGGCAAGGCAAATGGGACGCCTCTCCAGCTGAGGCGGGAGACCAAGGGTCCCTTTCCACATGCCACAGGAATCCTGGGACTCCTATCAAGTTTCACGAGGAGTCAGGCATCGTCTCCTTTGGAGGCACTGATCTCCGCGTACCTCTGGAGTTTTCAAAGGATGTGAGGCTATCGGTCGTGATGAGGTGGGGAACTAAGTCTTTCTCTGTGCTTTCCACAGGTGATTCAGACATCCTTTCGTCCTGGGAGATGCAAGACGAGCCTGCGTTGAAGTCACTGCAGGGATATCCGGCCTTATTTCGCGTCAGGGCATCGCGGTGTCCATTCCACTTGAGGCCGCAAACTCAGGGTCCCTCTCACATACCTAGAGCTGAGAGAAGCCTCCTCTTGAGGTGCTTGTGGTAAGGTGGTATTTCTCTGGAGACGAATCCAGGGACTAACCTCTCTTTTCGAGTTGATTTTTGGTCCACAGAGTTCTTTCGTGTTGCTACAGTGACCTCAGGATCCCTCTATCCTTGAAACAGTGTTCTTGGGGTTTCTCTGGAATGCAATCAAGGAAATCAAGGCTCCTTTCATGTGTGATGTGCAAGACGGAATTGCTCTGCACGCAGTGCAGGGGAATCGGGCCTCATTTTGCGGAGAGGGGGAAGTCTCATGGTTTTTCTCGAGTTGCGGCGGGAACCTGGGGTATATTCTCGAGTTACGACGGGGATGGCCCTTCCACACACGTGTGTGTTCAGCCATGTCAGGACTCCTGCCTAGTTGCGAGGGACAACTCGGGATTCTCCTCGAGGCTTTGCTGGGCAATTGGGACGCCTCTCCAGCTGAGACGGGAGACCAAGTGTCCCTTTCCACGTGCTACAGGAATCCTGGGTCTCCTATCAAGTTTCACGAGGAGTCAGGCATTGTCTCCTTTGGAGGCACTGATCTCCGCATACCTCTGGAGTTTTCAAAGGATTTGAGGCCTTCTGTCGCGATGAGGTGGGGAACTAGGTCTTTCTCTGTGGTCTCCACAGGGGATTCAGACACCCTTTCGTCTTGGGAGATGCAAGACGAGCCTGCATTCCAGTCACTGCAGGGATATCCGGCCTTATTTCGAGTCAGGGCATCGCGGTGTCCATTCCACTTGAGGCCGCAAACTCAGGGTCCCTCTCACATACCTAGAGCTGAGAGAAGCCTCCTCTTGAGGTGCTTATGGTAAGGTGGTATTCCTCTGGAGTCGAAGCCAGGGACTAACCTCTCTTTTCGAGTTGATTTTTGGTCCACAGAGTTCTTTCGTGTTGCTACAGTGACCTCAGGATCCCTCTATCATTGAAACAGTGTTCTTGGGGTTTCTCTGGAGTGCCATCAAGGAAATCAAGGCTCCTTTCATGTGTGATGTGCAAGACGGAATTGCTCTGCACGCAGTGCAGGGGAATCGGGCCTCATTTTGCGGAGAGGGGGAAGTCTCATGGTTTTTCTCGAGTTGCGGCGGGAACCTGGGGTATATTCTCGAGTTACGACGGGGATGGCCCTTCCACACACGTGTGTGTTCAGCCATGTCAGGACTCCTGCCTAGTTGCGAGGGACAACTCGGGATTCTCCTCGAGGCTTTGCAGGGCAATTGGGACGCCTCTCCCGCTGAGACGGGAGACCAAGGGTCCCTTTCCACGTGCCACAGGAATCCTGGGTCTCCTATCAAGTTTCACGAGGAGTCAGGCATCGTCTCCTTTGGAGGCACTAATCTCCGCGTACCTCTGGAGTTTTCAAAGGATTTGAGGCCTCCTGTCGCGATGAGGTGGGGAACTAGGTCTTTCTCTGTGGTCTCCACAGGGGATTCCGACACCCTTTCGTCTTGGGAGATGCAAGACGAGCCTGCATTCCAGTCACTGCAGGGATATCCGGCCTTATTTCGAGTCAGGGCATCGCGGTGTCCATTCCACTTGAGGCCGCAAACTCAGGGTCCCTCTCACATACCTAGAGCTGAGAGAAGCCTCCTCTTGAGGTGCTTGTGGTAAGGTGGTATTCCTCTGGAGACGAATCCAGGAACTAACCTCTCTTTTCGAGTTGATTTTTGGTCCACAGATTTCTTTCGTGTTGCTACAGTGACCTCAGGATCCCTCTAGCCTTGAAACAGTGTTCTTGGGGTTTCTCTGGAGTGCCATCAAGGAAATCAAGGCTCCTTTCATGTGTGATGTGCAAGACGGAATTGCTCTGCACGCAGTACAGGGGAATCGGGCCTCATCTCGCATCGAGGCGGAAGTCTCATGGTATTTCTCGAGTTGCGGCGGGAACCTGGGGTATATTCTCGAGTTACGACGGGGATGGCCCTTCCACACACGTGTTTGTTCAGCCACGTCAGGACTCTTGCCTAGTTGCGAGACACAACTCGGGATTCTCCTCGAAGCTTGGCAAGGCAATTGGGACGCCTCTCCAGCTGAGGCGGGAGACCAAGGGTCCCTTTCCACGTGCCACAGGAATCCTGGGACTCCTATCAAGTTTCACGAGGAGTCAGGCATCGTCTCCTTTGGAGGCACTGATCTCCGCGTACCTCTGGAGTTTTCAAAGGATGTGAGGCCTCCGGTCGCGATGAGGTGGGGAACTAGGTCTTTCTCTGTGGTCTCCACAGGGGATTCAGACATCCTTTCATCTTGGGAGATGCAAGACGAGCCTGCATTCAAGTCACTGCAGGGATATCCAGCCTTATTTCGCGTCAGGGCATCGCGGTGTCCATTCCACTTGAGGCCGCAAACTCAGGGTCCCTCTCACATACCTAGAGCTGAGAGAAGCCTCCTCTTGAGGTGCTTGTGGTAATGTGGTATTCCTCTGGAGTCGAAGCCAGGGACTGACCTCTCATCTCGAGTTGATTTTTGGCCCACGGAGCTCTTTCGTGTTGCTACAGTGACCTCAGGATCCCTCTAGCCTTGAAACAGTGTTCTTGGGGTTTCTCTGGAGTGCCATCAAGGAAATCAAGTCTCCTTTCATGTGTGATGTGCAAGACGGAATTGCTCTGCACGCAGTACAGGGGAATCGGGCCTCATCTCGCATCGAGGGGGAAGTCTCATGGTTTTTCTCGAGTTGCGGCGGGAACCTGGGGTATATTCTCGAGTTACGACGGGGATGGCCCTTCCACCCACGTGTTTGTTCAGCCACGTCAGGACTCCTGCCTAGTTGCGAGGGACAACTCGGAATTCTCCTCGAGGCTTGGCAGGGCAATTGGAACGCCTTTCCAGCTGAGGCGGGAGACCAAGGGTCCCTTTCCACGTGCCACAAGAATCCTGGGACTCCTATCAAGTTTCACGAGGAGTCAGGCATCGTCTCCTTTGGAGGCACTGATCTCCGCGTACCTCTGGAGTTTTCAAAGGATGTGAGGCCTCCGGTCGCGATGAGGTGGGGAACTAGGTGTTTCTCTGTGGTCTCCACAGGGGATTCAGACATCCTTTCTTCTTGGGAGATGCAAGACGAGCCTGCATTCAAGTCACTGCAGGGATATCCGGCCTTATTTCGAGTCAGGGCATCGCGGTGTCCATTCCTCTTGAGGCCGCAAACTCAGGATCCCTCTCACATACCTAGAGCTGAGAGAAGCCTCCTCTTGAGGTGCTTGTGGTAAGGTGGTATTCCTCAGGAGTCGAAGCCAGGGACTAACCTCTCATCTCGTGTTGATTCTTGGTCCACGGAGCTCTTTCGTGTTGCTACAGTGACCTCAGGATCCCTCTAGCCTTGAAACAGTGTTCTTGGGGTTTCTCTGGAGTGCCATCAAGGAAATCAAGGCTCCTTTCATGTGTGATGTGCAACACGGAATTGCTCTGCACGCAGTACAGGGGAATCGGGCCTCATCTCGCGGCGAGGGGGATGTCTCATGGTTTTTCTCGAGTTGCGGCGGGAACCTGGGGTATATACTCGAGTTACGACGGGGATGGCCCTTCCACCCACGTGTTTCTTCAGCGACGCCAGGACTCCTGCCTAGTTGCGAGGGACAACTCGGGATTCTCCTCGAGGCTTGGCAGGGCAATTGGGACGCCTCTCCAGCTGAGGCGGGAGACCAAGTGTCCCTTTCCAAGTGCCACAGGAATCCTGGGACTCCTATCAAGTTTCACGAGAAGTCAGGCATCGTCTCCTTTGGAGGCACTGATCTCCGCGTACCTCTGGAGTTTTCAAAGGATGTGAGGCTATCGGTCGCGATGAGGTGGGGAACTAAGTCTTTCTCTGTGCTTTCCACAGGGGATTCAGACATCCTTTCGTCTTGGGAGATGCAAGACGAGCCTGCGTTGAAGTCACTGCAGGGATATACGGCCTTATTTCGAGTCAGGGCATCGCGGTGTCCATTCCACTTGAGACCGCAAACTCAGGGTCCCTCTCACATACCTAGAGCTGAGAGAAGCCTCCTCTTGAGGTGCTTGTGGTAAGGTGGTATTCCTCTGGAGACGAATCCAGGGACTAACCTCTCTTTTCGAGTTGATTTTTGGTCCACAGAGTTCTTTCGTGTTGCTACAGTGACCTCAGGATCCCTCTATCCTTGAAACAGTGTTCTTGGGGTTTCTCTGGAGTGCCATCAAGGAAATCAAGGCTCCTTTCATGTGTGATGTGCAAGACGGAATTGCTCTGCATGCAGTGCAGGGGAATCGGGCCTCATTTTGCGGAGAGGGGGAAGTCTCATGGTTTTTCTCGAGTTGCGGCGGGAACCTGGGGTATATTCTCGAGTTACGACGGGGATGGCCCTTCCACACACGTGTGTGTTCAGCCATGTCAGGACTCCTGCCTAGTTGCGAGGGACAACTCGGGATTCTCCTCGAGGCTTTGCAGGGCAATTGGGACGCCTCTCCCGCTGAAGCGGGAGACCAAGGGTCCCTTTCCACGTGCCACAGGAATCCTGGGTCTCCTATCAAGTTTCACGAGGAGTCAGGCATCGTCTCCTTTGGAGGCACTAATCTCCGCGTACCTCTGGAGTTTTCAAAGGATTTGAGGCCTCCTGTCGCGATGAGGTGGGGAACTAGGTCTTTCTCTGTGGTCTCCACAGGGGATTCAGACACCCTTTCGTCTTGGGAGATGCAAGACGAGCCTGCATTCCAGTCACTGCAGGGATATCCGGCCTTATTTCGAGTCAGGGCATCGCGGTGTCCATTCCACTTGAGGCCGCAAACTCAGGGTCCCTCTCACATACCTAGAGCTGAGAGAAGCCTTCTCTTGAGGTGCTTGTGGTAAGGTGGTATTCCTCTGGAGACGAATCCAGGGACTAACCTCTCTTTTCGAGTTGATTTTTGGTCCACAGATTTCTTTCGTGTTGCTACAGTGACCTCAGGATCCCTCTAGCCTTGAAACAGTGTTCTTGGGGTTTCTCTGGAGTGCCATCAAGGAAATCAAGGCTCCTTTCATGTGTGATGTGCAAGACGGAATTGCTCTGCACGCAGTACAGGGGAATCGGGCCTCATCTCGCATCGAGGCGGAAGTCTCATGGTTTTTCTCGAGTTGCGGCGGGAACCTGGGGTATATTCTCGAGTTACGACGGGGATGGCCCTTCCACCCACGTGTTTGTTCAGCCACGTCAGGACTCCTGCCTAGTTGCGAGGGACAACTCGGGATTCTCCTCGAGGCTTGGCAGGGCAATTGGAACGCCTTTCCAGCTGAGGCGGGAGACCAAGTGTCCCTTTCCACGTGCCACAAGAATCCTGGGACTCCTATCAAGTTTCACGAGGAGTCAGGCATCGTCTCCTTTGGAGGCACTGATCTCCGCGTACCTCTGGAGTTTTCAAAGGATGTGAGGCCTCCGGTCGCGATGAGGTGGGGAACTAGGTGTTTCTCTGTGGTCTCCACAGGGGATTCAGACATCCTTTCTTCTTGGGAGATGCAAGACGAGCCTGCATTCAAGTCACTGCAGGGATATCCGGCCTTATTTCGAGTCAGGGCATCGCGGTGTCCATTCTTCTTGAGGCCGCAAACTCAGGATCCCTCTCACATACCTAGAGCTGAGAGAAGCCTCCTCTTGAGGTGCTTGTGGTAAGGTGGTATTCCTCAGGAGTCGAAGCCAGGGACTAACCTCTCATCTCGTGTTGATTCTTGGTCCACGGAGCTCTTTCATGTTGCTACAGTGACCTCAGGATCCCTCTAGCCTTGAAACAGTGTTCTTGGGGTTTCTCTGGAGGGCCATCAAGGAAATCAAGGCTCCTTTCATGTGTGATGTGCAACACGGAATTGCTCTGCACGCAGTGCAGGGGAATCGGGCCTCATCTCGCGGCGAGGGGGAAGTCTCATGGTTTTTCTCGAGTTGCGGCGGGAACCTGGGGTATATACACGAGTTACGACGGGGATGGCCCTTCCACCCACGTGTTTCTTCAGCGACGCCAGGACTCCTGCCTAGTTGCGAGGGACAACTCGGGATTCTCCTCGAGGCTTTGCAGGGCAATTGGGACGCCTCTCCAGCTGAGACGGGAGACCAAGTGTCCCTTTCCACGTGCCACAGGAATCCTGGGTCTCCTATCAAGTTTCACGAGGAGTCAGGCATCGTCTCCTTTGGAGGCACTGATCTCCGCATACCTCTGGAGTTTTCAAAGGATTTGAGGCCTCCTGTCGCGATGAGGTGGGGAACTAGGTCTTTCTCTGTGGTCTTCACAGGGGATTCAGACACCCTTTCGTCTTGGGAGATGCAAGACGAGCCTGCATTCCAGTCACTGCAGGGATATCAGGCCTTATTTCGAGTCAGGGCATCGCGGTGTCCATTCCACTTGAGGCCACAAACTCAGGGTCCCTCTCACATACCTAGAGCTGAGAGAAGCCTCCTCTTGAGGTGCTTGTGGTAAGGTGGTATTCCTCTGGAGTCGAAGCCAGGGACTAACCTCTCATCTCGAGTTGATTTTTGGTCCACGGAGCTCATTCGTTTTGCTACAGTGACCTCAGGATCCCTCTAGCCTTGAAACAGTGTTCTTGGGGTTTCTCTGGAGTGCCATCAAGGAAATCAAGGCTCCTTTCATGTGTGATGTGCAACACGGAATTGCTCTGCACGCAGTGCAGGGGAATCGGGCCTCATCTCGCGGCGAGGGGGAAGTCTCATGGTTTTTCTCGAGTTGCGGCGGGAACCTGGGGTATATTCTCGAGTTACGACGGGGATGGCCCTTCCACACACGTGTTTGTTCTGCCACGTCAGGACTCTTGCCTAGTTGCGAGACACAACTCGGGATTCTCCTCGAGGCTTGGCAAGGCAACTGGGACGCCTCTCCAGCTGAGGCGGGAGACCAAGGGTCCCTTTCCACGTGCCACAGGAATCCTGGGACTCCTATCAAGTTTCACGAGGAGTCAGGCATCGTCTCCTTTGGAGGCACTGATCTCCGCGTACCACTGGAGTTTTCAAAGGATGTGAGGCCTCCGGTCGCGATGAGGTGGGGAACTAGGTCTTTCTCTGTGGTCTCCACAGGGGATTCAGACATCCCTTCATCTTGGGAGATGCAAGACGAGCCTGCATTCAAGTCACTGCAGGGATATCCAGCCTTATTTCGCGTCAGGGCATCGCGGTGTCCATTCCACTTGAGGCCGCAAACTCAGGGTCCTTCTCACATACCTAGAGCTGAGAGAAGCCTCCTCTTGAGGTGCTTGTGGTAAGGTGGTATTCCTCTGGAGTCGAAGCCAGGGACTAACCTCTCATCTCGAGTTGATTTTTGGCCCACGGAGCTCTTTCGTGTTGCTACAGTGACCTCAGGATCCCTCTAGCCTTGAAACAGTGTTCTTGGGGTTTCTCTGGAGTGCCATCAAGGAAATTAAGGCTCCTTTCATGTGTGATGTGCAACACGGAATTGCTCTGCACGCAGTGCAGGGGAATCGGGCCTCATCTCGCGGCGAGGGGGAAGTCTCATGGTTTTTCTCGAGTTGCGGCGGGAACCTGGGGTATATTCTCGAGTTACGACGGGGATGGCCCTTCCACCCACGTGTTTCTTCAGCGACGTCAGGACTCCTGCCTAGTTGCGAGGGACAACTCTGGATTCTCCTCGAGGCTTGGCAGGGCAATTGGGACGCCTCTCCAGCTGAGGCGGGAGACCAAGTGTCCCTTTCCAAGTGCCAAAGGAATCCTGGGACTCCTATCAAGTTTCACGAGAAGTCAGGCATTGTCTCCTTTGGAGGCACTGATCTCCGCGTACCTCTGGAGTTTTCAAAGGATGTGAGGCTATCGGTCGCGATGAGGTGGGGAACTAAGTCTTTCTCTGTGCTTTCCACAGGGGATTCAGACATCCTTTCGTCCTGGGAGATGCAAGACGAGCCTGCATTGAAGTCACTGCAGGGATATCCGGCCTTATTTCGAGTCAGGGCATCGCGGTGTCCATTCCACTTGAGGCCGCAAACTCAGGGTCCCTCTCACATACCTAGAGCTGAGAGAAGCCTCCTCTTGAGGTGCTTGTGGTAAGGTGGTATTCCTCTGGAGACGAATCCAGGGACTAACCTCTCTTTTCGAGTTGATTTTTGGTCCACAGAGTTCTTTCGTGTTGCTACAGTGACCTCAGGATCCCTCTAGCCTTGAAACAGTGTTCTTGGGGTTTCTCTGGAGTGCCATCAAGGAAATCAAGGCTCCTTTCATGTGTGATGTGCAAGACGGAATTGCTCTGCACGCAGTGCAGGGGAATCGGGCCTCATCTCGCGGCGAGGGGGACGTCTCATGGTTTTTCTCGAGTTGCGGCGGGAACCTGGGGTATATTCTCGAGTTACGACGGGGATGGCCCTTCCACACACGTGTGTGTTCAGCCATGTCAGGACTCTTGCTTAGTTGCGAGGGACAACTCGGGATTCTCCTCGAGGCTTTGCAGGGCAATTGGGACGCCTCTCCAGCTGAGGCGGGAGACCAAGTGTCCCTTTCCACGTGCCACAGGAATCCTGGGACTCCTATCAAGTTTCACGAGGAGTCAGGCATCGTCTCCTTTGGAGGCACTGATCTCCGCGTACATCTGGAGATTTCAAAGGATGTGAGGCCTCCGGTCGCGATGAGGTGGGGAACTAGGTCTTTCTCTATGGTCTCCACAGGGGATTCAGACATCCTTTCATCTTGGGAGATGCAAGATGAGCCTGCATTCAAGTCACTGCAGGGATATCCAGCCTTATTTCGCGTCAGGGCATCGCGGTGTCCATTCCACTTGAGGCCGCAAACTCAGGGTCCCTCTCACATACCTAGAGCTGAGAGAAGCCTCCTCTTGAGGTGCTTGTGGTAAGGTGGTATTCCTCAGGAGTCGAAGCCAGGGACTAACCTCTCATCTCGTGTTGATTCTTGGTCCACGGAGCTCTTTCGTGTTGCTACAGTGACCTCAGGATCCCTCTAGCCTTGAAACAGTGTTCTTGGGGTTTCTCTGGAGTGCCATGAAGGAAATCAAGGCTCCTTTCATGTGTGATGTGCAACACGGAATTGCTCTGCACGCAGTGCAGGGGAATCGGGCCTCATCTCGCGGCGAGGGGGAAGTCTCATGGTTTTTCTCGAGTTGCGGCGGGAACCTGGGGTATATTCTCGAGTTACGACGGGGATGGCCCTTCCACACACGTGTGTTTCGGCCATGTCAGGACTCCTGCCTAATAGCGAGGGACAACTCGGGATTCTCCTCGAGCCTTGGCAGGGCAATTGGGACGCCTCTCCAGCTGAGACGGGAGACCAGGGGTCCCTTTCCACGTGCCACAGGAATACTGGGTCTCCTATCAAGTTTCACGAGGAGTCAGGCATCGTCTCCTTTGGAGGCACTGATCTCCGCATACCTCTGGAGTTTTCAAAGGATTTGAGGCCTCCTGTCGCGATGAGGTGGGGAACTAGGTGTTTCTCCGTGGTCTCCACAGGGAATTCAGACACCCTTTCGTCTTGGGAGATGCAAGACGAGCCTGCATTCCAGTCACTGCAGGGATATCCGGCCTTATTTCGAGTCAGGGCATCGCGGTGTCCATTCCACTTGAGGCCACAAACTCAGGGTCCCTCTCACATACCTAGAGCTGAGAGAAGCCTCCTCTTGAGGTGCTTGTGGTAATGTGGTATTCCTCTGGAGTCGAAGCCAGGGACTAACCTCTCATCTCGAGTTGATTTTTGGTCCACGGAGCTCTTTCGTGTTGCTACAGTGACCTCAGGATCCCTCTAGCCTTGAAACAGTGTTCTTGGGGTTTCTCTGGAGTGCCATGAAGGAAATCAAGGCTCCTTTCATGTGTGATGTGCAACACAGAATTGCTCTGCACGCAGTGTAGGGGAATCGGGCCTCATCTCGCGTCGAGTGGGAAGTCTCATGGTTTTTCTCGAGTTGCGGCGGGAACCTGGGGTATATTCTCGAGTTACGACGGGGATGGCCCTTCCACACACGTGTTTGTTCAGCCACGTCAGTACTCTTGCCTAGTTGCGAGACACAACTCGGGATTCTCCTCGAGGCTTGGCAAGGCAATTGGGACGCCTCTCCAGCTGAGGCGGGAGACCAAGGGTCCCTTTCCACGTGCCACAGGAATCCTGGGACTCCTATCAAGTTTCACGAGGAGTCAGGCATCGTCTCCTTTGGAGGCACTGATCTCCGCGTACCTCTGGAGTTTTCAAAGGATGTGAGGCCTCCGGTCGCGATGAGGTGGGGAACTAGGTCTTTCTCTGTGGTCTCCACAGGGGATTCAGACATCCTTTCATCTTGGGAGATGCAAGAAGAGCCTGCATTCAAGTCACTGCAGGGATATCCAGCCTTATTTCGCGTCAGGGCATCGCGGTGTCCATTCCACTTGAGGCCGCAAACTCAGGGTCCCTCTCACATACCTAGAACTGAGAGAAGCCTCCTCTTGAGGTGCTTATGGTAAGGTGGTATTCCTCAGAAGTCGAAGCCAGGGACTAACCTCTCATCTCGAGTTGATTTTTGGCCCACGGAGCTCTTTCGTGTTGCTACAGTGACCTCAGGATCCCTCTAGCCTTGAAACAGTGTTCTTGGGGTTTCTCTGGAGTGCCATCAAGGAAATCAAGGCTCCTTTCATGTGTGATGTGCAACACGGAATTGCTCTGCACGCAGTGCAGGGGAATCGGGCCTCATCTCGCAGCGAGGGGGAAGTCTCATGGTTTTTCTCGAGTTGCGGCGGGAACCTGGGGTATATTCTCGAGTTACGACGGGGATGGCCCTTCCACGCACGTGTTTCTTCAGCGACTTCAGGACTCCTGCCTAGTTGCGAGGGACAACTCTGGATTCTCCTCGAGGCTTGGCAGGGCAATTGGGACGCCTCTCCAGCTGAGGCGGGAGACCAAGTGTCCCTTTCCAAGTGCCACAGGAATCCTGGGACTCCTATTAAGTTTCACGAGAAGTCAGGCATCGTCTCCTTTGGAGGCACTGATCTCCGCGTACCTCTGGAGTTTTCAAAGGATGTGAGGCTATCGGTCGCGATGAGGTGGGGAACTAAGTCTTTCTCTGTGCTTTCCACAGGGGATTCAGACATCCTTTCGTCTTGGGAGATGCAAGACGAGCCTGCATTCCAGTCACTGCAGGGATATCCGGCCTTATTTCGAGTCAGGGCATCGCGGTGTCCATTCCACTTGAGGCCGCAAACTCAGGGTCCCTCTCACATACCTAGAGCTGAGAGAAGCGTCCTCTTGAGGTGCTTGTGGTAAGGTGGTATTCCTCTGGAGTCGAAGCCAGGGACTAACCTCTCATCTCGAGTTGATTTTTGGTCCACGGAGCTCTTTCGTGTTGCTACAGTGACCTCAGGATCCCTCTAGCCTTGAAACAGTGTTCTTGGGGTTTCTCTGGAGTGCCATGAAGGAAATCAAGGCTCCTTTCATGTGTGATGTGCAACACAGAATTGCTCTGCACGCAGTGCAGGGGAATCGGGCCTCATCTCGCGGCAAGGGGGAAGTCTCATGGTTTTTCTCGAGTTGCGGCGGGAACCTGGGGTATATTCTCGAGTTACGACGGGGATGGCCCTTCCACACACGTGTTTGTTCAGCCACGTCAGGACTCTTGCCTAGTTGCGAGACACAACTCGGGATTCTCCTCGAGGCTTGGCAAGGCAATTGGGACCCCTCTCCAGCTGAGGCGGGAGACCAAGGGTCCCTTTCCACGTGCCACAGGAATCCTGGGACTCCTATCAAGTTTCACGAGGAGTCAGGCATCGTCTCCTTTGGAGGCACTGATCTCCGCGTACCTCTGGAGTTTTCAAAGGATGTGAGGCCTCCGGTCGCGATGAGGTGGGGAACTAGGTCTTTCTCTGTGGTCTCCACAGGGGATTCAGACATCCATTCATTTTGGGAGATTCAAGACGAGCCTGCATTCAAGTCACTGCAGGGATATCCAGCCTTATTTCGCGTCAGGGCATCTCGGTGTCCATTCCACTTGAGGCCGCAAACTCAGGGTCCCTCTCACATACCTAGAGCTGAGAGAAGCCTCCTCTTGAGGTGCTTGTGGTAAGGTGGTATTCCTCTGGAGACGAATCCAGGGACTAACCTCTCTTTTTGAGTTGATTTTTGGTCCACGGAGCTCTTTCGTGTTGCTACAGTGACCTCAGGATCCCTCTAGCCTTGAAACAGTGTTCTTGGGGTTTCTCTGGAGTGCCATCAAGGAAATCAAGGCTCCTTTCATGTGTGATGTGCAACACGGAATTGCTCTGCACGCAGTGCAGGGGAATCGGGCCTCATCTCGCGGCGAGGGGGAAGTCTCATGGTTTTTCTCGAGTTGCGGCGGGAACCTGGGGTATGTTCTCGAGTTACGACGGGGATGGCCCTTCCACACACGTGTTTCTTCAGCGACGTCAGGACTCCTGCCTAGTTGCGAGGGACAACTCGGGATTCTCCTCGAGGCTTTGCAGGGCAATTGGGACGCCTCTCCAGCTGAGACGGGAGACCAAGTGTCCCTTTCCACGTGCCACAGGAATCCTGGGTCTCCTATCAAGTTTCACGAGGAGTCAGGCATCGTCTCCTTTGGAGGCACTGATCTCCGCATACCTCTGGAGTTTTCAAAGGATTTGAGGCCTCTTGTCGCGATGAGGTGGGGAACTACGTCTTTCTCTGTGGTCTCCACAGGGGATTCAGACATCCTTTCCTCTTGGGAAATGCAAGACGAGCCTGCATTCCAGTCACTGCAGGGATATCCGGCCTTATTTCGAGTCAGGGCATCGCGGTGTCCATTCCACTTGAGGCCGCAAACTCAGAGTCCCTCTCACATACCTAGAGCTGAGAGAAGCCTCCTCTTGAGGTGCTTGTGGTAAGGTGGTATTCCTCTGGAGTCGAAGCCAGGGACTAACCTCTCATCTCGAGTTGATTTTTGGTCCACGGAGCTCTTTCGTGTTGCTACAGTGACCTCAGGATCCCTCTAGCCTTGAAACAGTGCTCTTGGGGTTTCTCTGGAGGGCCATGAAGGAAATCAAGGCTCCTTTCATGTGTGATGTGCAACACAGAATTGGTCTGCACGCAGTGCAGGGGAATCGGGCCTCATCTCGCGGCGAGGGGAAATCTCATGGTTTTTCTCGAGTTGCGGTGGGAACCTGGGGTATATTCTCGAGTTACGACGGGGATGGCCCTTCCACACACGTGTTTGTTCAGCCACGTCAGGACTCTTGCCTAGTTGCGAGACACAACTCGGGATTCTCTTCGAGGCTTGGCAAGGCAATTGGGACGCCTCTCCAGCTGAGGCGGGAGACCAAGGGTCCCTTTCCACGTGCCACAGGAATCCTGGGACTCCTATCAAGTTTCACGAGGAGTCAGGCATCGTCTCCTTTGGAGGCACTGATCTCCGCGTACATCCGGAGTTTTCAAAGGATGTGAGGCCTCCGGTCGCGATGAGGTGGGGAACTAGGTCTTTCTCTGTGGTCTCCACATGGGATTCAGACATCCTTTCATCTTGGGAGATGCAAGACGAGCCTGCATTCAAGTCACTGCAGGGATATCCAGCCTTATTTCGCGTCAGGGCATCGCGGTGTCCATTCCACTTGAGGCCGCAAACTCAGGGTCCCTCTCACATACCTAGAGCTGAGAGAAGCCTCCTCTTGAGGTGCTTGTGGTAAGGTGGTATTCCTCAGGAGTCGAAGCCAGGGACTAACCTCTCATCTCGTGTTGATTCTTGGTCCACGGAGCTCTTTCGTGTTGCTACAGTGACCTCAGGATCCCTCTAGCCTTGAAACAGTGTTCTTGGGGTTTCTCTGGAGTGCCATGAAGGAAATCAAGGCTCCTTTCATGTGTGATGTGCAACACGGAATTGCTCTGCACGCAGTGCAGGGGAATCGGGCCTCATCTCGCGGCGAGGGGGAAGTCTCATGGTTTTTCTCGAGTTGCGGCGGGAACCTGGGGTATGTTCTCGAGTTACGACGGGGATGGCCCTTCCACACACGTGTTTCTTCAGCGACGTCAGGACTCCTGCCTAGTTGCGAGGGACAACTCGGGATTCTCCTCGAGGCTTTGCAGGGCAATTGGGACGCCTCTCCAGCTGAGACGGGAGACCAAGTGTCCCTTTCCACGTGCCACAGGAATCCTGGGTCTCCTATCAAGTTTCACGAGGAGTCAGGCATCGTCTCCTTTGGAGGCACTGATCTCCGCATACCTCTGGAGTTTTCAAAGGATTTGAGGCCTCTTGTCGCGATGAGGTGGGGAACTACGTCTTTCTCTGTGGTCTCCACAGGGGATTCAGACATCCTTTCCTCTTGGGAAATGCAAGACGAGCCTGCATTCCAGTCACTGCAGGGATATCCGGCCTTATTTCGAGTCAGGGCATCGCGGTGTCCATTCCACTTGAGGCCGCAAACTCAGAGTCCCTCTCACATACCTAGAGCTGAGAGAAGCCTCCTCTTGAGGTGCTTGTGGTAAGGTGGTATTCCTCTGGAGTCCAAGCCAGGGACTAACCTCTCATCTCGAGTTGATTTTTGGTCCACGGAGCTCTTTCGTGTTGCTACAGTGACCTCAGGATCCCTCTAGCCTTGAAACAGTGCTCTTGGGGTTTCTCTGGAGGGCCATGAAGGAAATCAAGGCTCCTTTCATGTGTGATGTGCAACACAGAATTGGTCTGCACGCAGTGCAGGGGAATCGGGCCTCATCTCGCGGCGAGGGGAAATCTCATGGTTTTTCTCGAGTTGCGGTGGGAACCTGGGGTATATTCTCGAGTTACGACGGGGATGGCCCTTCCACACACGTGTTTGTTCAGCCACGTCAGGACTCTTGCCTAGTTGCGAGACACAACTCGGGATTCTCTTCGAGGCTTGGCAAGGCAATTGGGACGCCTCTCCAGCTGAGGCGGGAGACCAAGGGTCCCTTTCCACGTGCCACAGGAATCCTGGGACTCCTATCAAGTTTCACGAGGAGTCAGGCATCGTCTCCTTTGGAGGCACTGATCTCCGCGTACATCCGGAGTTTTCAAAGGATGTGAGGCCTCCGGTCGCGATGAGGTGGGGAACTAGGTCTTTCTCTGTGGTCTCCACATGGGATTCAGACATCCTTTCATCTTGGGAGATGCAAGACGAGCCTGCATTCAAGTCACTGCAGGGATATCCAGCCTTATTTCGCGTCAGGGCATCGCGGTGTCCATTCCACTTGAGGCCGCAAACTCAGGGTCCCTCTCACATACCTAGAGCTGAGAGAAGCCTCCTCTTGAGGTGCTTGTGGTAAGGTGGTATTCCTCAGGAGTCGAAGCCAGGGACTAACCTCTCATCTCGTGTTGATTCTTGGTCCACGGAGCTCTTTCGTGTTGCTACAGTGACCTCAGGATCCCTCTAGCCTTGAAACAGTGTTCTTGGGGTTTCTCTGGAGTGCCATGAAGGAAATCAAGGCTCCTTTCATGTGTGATGTGCAACACGGAATTGCTCTGCACGCAGTGCAGGGGAATCGGGCCTCATCTCGCGGCGAGGGGGAAGTCTCATGGTTTTTCTCGAGTTGCGGCGGGAACCTGGGGTATATTCTCGAGTTACGACGGGGATGGCCCTTCCACCCACGTGTTTGTTCAGCCACGACAGGACTCCTGCCTAGTTGCGAGGGACAACTCGGGATTCTCCTCGAGGCTTTGCAGGGCAATTGGGACGCCTCTCCAGCTGAGACGGGAGACCAAGTGTCCCTTTCCACGTGCCACAGGAATCCTGGGTCTCCTATCAAGTTTCACGAGGAGTCAGGCATCGTCTCCTTTGGAGGCACTGATCTCCGCATACCTCTGGAGTTTTCAAAGGATTTGAGGCCTCCTGTCGCGATGAGGTGGGGAACTAGGTCTTTCTCTGTGGTCTCCACAGGGGATTCAGACACCCTTTCGTTTTGGGAGATGCAAGACGAGCCTGCATTCCAGTCACTGCAGGGATATCCGGCCTTATTTCGAGTCAGGGCATCGCGGTGTCCATTCCACTTGAGGCCACAAATTCAGGGTCCCTCTCACATACCTAGAGCTGAGAGAAGCCTCCTCTTGAGGTGCTTGTGGTAAGGTGGTATTCCTCAGGAGTCGAAGCCAGGGACTAACCTCTCATCTCGTGTTGATTCTTGGTCCACGGAGCTCTTTCGTGTTGCTACAGTGACCTCAGGATCCCTCTAGCCTTGAAACAGTGTTCTTGGGGTTTCTCTGGAGTGCCATCAAGGAAATCAAGGCTCCTTTCATGTGTGATGTGCAACACGGAATTGGTCTGCACGCAGTGCAGGGGAATCGGGCCTCATCTCGCGGCGAGGGGGAAGTCTCATGGTTTTTCTCGAGTTGCGGCGGGAACCTGGGGTATATTCTCGAGTTACGACGGGGATGGCCCTTCCACACACGTGTTTGTTCAGCCACGTCAGGACTCGTGCCTAGTTGCGAGACACAACTCGGGATTCTCCTCGAGGCTTGGCAAGGCAAATGGGACGCCTCTCCAGCTGAGGCGGGAGACCAAGGGTCCCTTTCCACATGCCACAGGAATCCTGGGACTCCTATCAAGTTTCACGAGGAGTCAGGCATCGTCTCCTTTGGAGGCACTGATCTCCGCGTACCTCTGGAGTTTTCAAAGGATGTGAGGCTATCGGTCGTGATGAGGTGGGGAACTAAGTCTTTCTCTGTGCTTTCCACAGGTGATTCAGACATCCTTTCGTCCTGGGAGATGCAAGACGAGCCTGCGTTGAAGTCACTGCAGGGATATCCGGCCTTATTTCGAGTCAGGGCATCGCGGTGTCCATTCCACTTGAGGCCGCAAACTCAGGGTCCCTCTCACATACCTAGAGCTGAGAGAAGCCTCCTCTTGAGGTGCTTGTGGTAAGGTGGTATTTCTCTGGAGACGAATCCAGGGACTAACCTCTCTTTTCGAGTTGATTTTTGGTCCACAGAGTTCTTTCGTGTTGCTACAGTGACCTCAGGATCCCTCTATCCTTGAAACAGTGTTCTTGGGGTTTCTCTGGAATGCAATCAAGGAAATCAAGGCTCCTTTCATGTGTGATGTGCAAGACGGAATTGCTCTGCACGCAGTGCAGGGGAATCGGGCCTCATTTTGCGGAGAGGGGGAAGTCTCATGGTTTTTCTCGAGTTGCGGCGGGAACCTGGGGTATATTCTCGAGTTACGACGGGGATGGCCCTTCCACACACGTGTGTGTTCAGCCATGTCAGGACTCCTGCCTAGTTGCGAGGGACAACTCGGGATTCTCCTCGAGGCTTTGCTGGGCAATTGGGACGCCTCTCCAGCTGAGACGGGAGACCAAGTGTCCCTTTCCACGTGCTACAGGAATCCTGGGTCTCCTATCAAGTTTCACGAGGAGTCAGGCATTGTCTCCTTTGGAGGCACTGATCTCCGCATACCTCTGGAGTTTTCAAAGGATTTGAGGCCTTCTGTCGCGATGAGGTGGGGAACTAGGTCTTTCTCTGTGGTCTCCACAGGGGATTCAGACACCCTTTCGTCTTGGGAGATGCAAGACGAGCCTGCATTCCAGTCACTGCAGGGATATCCGGCCTTATTTCGAGTCAGGGCATCGCGGTGTCCATTCCACTTGAGGCCGCAAACTCAGGGTCCCTCTCACATACCTAGAGCTGAGAGAAGCCTCCTCTTGAGGTGCTTATGGTAAGGTGGTATTCCTCTGGAGTCGAAGCCAGGGACTAACCTCTCTTTTCGAGTTGATTTTTGGTCCACAGAGTTCTTTCGTGTTGCTACAGTGACCTCAGGATCCCTCTATCATTGAAACAGTGTTCTTGGGGTTTCTCTGGAGTGCCATCAAGGAAATCAAGGCTCCTTTCATGTGTGATGTGCAAGACGGAATTGCTCTGCACGCAGTGCAGGGGAATCGGGCCTCATTTTGCGGAGAGGGGGAAGTCTCATGGTTTTTCTCGAGTTGCGGCGGGAACCTGGGGTATATTCTCGAGTTACGACGGGGATGGCCCTTCCACACACGTGTGTGTTCAGCCATGTCAGGACTCCTGCCTAGTTGCGAGGGACAACTCGGGATTCTCCTCGAGGCTTTGCAGGGCAATTGGGACGCCTCTCCCGCTGAGACGGGAGACCAAGGGTCCCTTTCCACGTGCCACAGGAATCCTGGGTCTCCTATCAAGTTTCACGAGGAGTCAGGCATCGTCTCCTTTGGAGGCACTAATCTCCGCGTACCTCTGGAGTTTTCAAAGGATTTGAGGCCTCCTGTCGCGATGAGGTGGGGAACTAGGTCTTTCTCTGTGGTCTCCACAGGGGATTCCGACACCCTTTCGTCTTGGGAGATGCAAGACGAGCCTGCATTCCAGTCACTGCAGGGATATCCGGCCTTATTTCGAGTCAGGGCATCGCGGTGTCCATTCCACTTGAGGCCGCAAACTCAGGGTCCCTCTCACATACCTAGAGCTGAGAGAAGCCTCCTCTTGAGGTGCTTGTGGTAATGTGGTATTCCTCTGGAGTCGAAGCCAGGGACTGACCTCTCATCTCGAGTTGATTTTTGGCCCACGGAGCTCTTTCGTGTTGCTACAGTGACCTCAGGATCCCTCTAGCCTTGAAACAGTGTTCTTGGGGTTTCTCTGGAGTGCCATCAAGGAAATCAAGTCTCCTTTCATGTGTGATGTGCAAGACGGAATTGCTCTGCACGCAGTACAGGGGAATCGGGCCTCATCTCGCATCGAGGGGGAAGTCTCATGGTTTTTCTCGAGTTGCGGCGGGAACCTGGGGTATATTCTCGAGTTACGACGGGGATGGCCCTTCCACCCACGTGTTTGTTCAGCCACGTCAGGACTCCTGCCTAGTTGCGAGGGACAACTCGGAATTCTCCTCGAGGCTTGGCAGGGCAATTGGAACGCCTTTCCAGCTGAGGCGGGAGACCAAGGGTCCCTTTCCACGTGCCACAAGAATCCTGGGACTCCTATCAAGTTTCACGAGGAGTCAGGCATCGTCTCCTTTGGAGGCACTGATCTCCGCGTACCTCTGGAGTTTTCAAAGGATGTGAGGCCTCCGGTCGCGATGAGGTGGGGAACTAGGTGTTTCTCTGTGGTCTCCACAGGGGATTCAGACATCCTTTCTTCTTGGGAGATGCAAGACGAGCCTGCATTCAAGTCACTGCAGGGATATCCGGCCTTATTTCGAGTCAGGGCATCGCGGTGTCCATTCCTCTTGAGGCCGCAAACTCAGGATCCCTCTCACATACCTAGAGCTGAGAGAAGCCTCCTCTTGAGGTGCTTGTGGTAAGGTGGTATTCCTCAGGAGTCGAAGCCAGGGACTAACCTCTCATCTCGTGTTGATTCTTGGTCCACGGAGCTCTTTCGTGTTGCTACAGTGACCTCAGGATCCCTCTAGCCTTGAAACAGTGTTCTTGGGGTTTCTCTGGAGTGCCATCAAGGAAATCAAGGCTCCTTTCATGTGTGATGTGCAACACGGAATTGCTCTGCACGCAGTGCAGGGGAATCGGGCCTCATCTCGCGGCGAGGGGGATGTCTCATGGTTTTTCTCGAGTTGCGGCGGGAACCTGGGGTATATACTCGAGTTACGACGGGGATGGCCCTTCCACCCACGTGTTTCTTCAGCGACGCCAGGACTCCTGCCTAGTTGCGAGGGACAACTCGGGATTCTCCTCGAGGCTTGGCAGGGCAATTGGGACGCCTCTCCAGCTGAGGCGGGAGACCAAGTGTCCCTTTCCAAGTGCCACAGGAATCCTGGGACTCCTATCAAGTTTCACGAGAAGTCAGGCATCGTCTCCTTTGGAGGCACTGATCTCCGCGTACCTCTGGAGTTTTCAAAGGATGTGAGGCTATCGGTCGCGATGAGGTGGGGAACTAAGTCTTTCTCTGTGCTTTCCACAGGGGATTCAGACATCCTTTCGTCTTGGGAGATGCAAGACGAGCCTGCGTTGAAGTCACTGCAGGGATATACGGCCTTATTTCGAGTCAGGGCATCGCGGTGTCCATTCCACTTGAGACCGCAAACTCAGGGTCCCTCTCACATACCTAGAGCTGAGAGAAGCCTCCTCTTGAGGTGCTTGTGGTAAGGTGGTATTCCTCTGGAGACGAATCCAGGGACTAACCTCTCTTTTCGAGTTGATTTTTGGTCCACAGAGTTCTTTCGTGTTGCTACAGTGACCTCAGGATCCCTCTATCCTTGAAACAGTGTTCTTGGGGTTTCTCTGGAGTGCCATCAAGGAAATCAAGGCTCCTTTCATGTGTGATGTGCAAGACGGAATTGCTCTGCACGCAGTGCAGGGGAATCGGGCCTCATTTTGCGGAGAGGGGGAAGTCTCATGGTTTTTCTCGAGTTGCGGCGGGAACCTGGGGTATATTCTCGAGTTATGACGGGGATGGCCCTTCCACACACGTGTGTGTTCAGCCATGTCAGGACTCCTGCCTAGTTGCGAGGGACAACTCGGGATTCTCCTCGAGGCTTTGCAGGGCAATTGGGACGCCTCTCCCGCTGAAGCGGGAGACCAAGGGTCCCTTTCCACGTGCCACAGGAATCCTGGGTCTCCTATCAAGTTTCACGAGGAGTCAGGCATCGTCTCCTTTGGAGGCACTAATCTCCGCGTACCTCTGGAGTTTTCAAAGGATTTGAGGCCTCCTGTCGCGATGAGGTGGGGAACTAGGTCTTTCTCTGTGGTCTCCACAGGGGATTCAGACACCCTTTCGTCTTGGGAGATGCAAGACGAGCCTGCATTCCAGTCACTGCAGGGATATCCGGCCTTATTTCGAGTCAGGGCATCGCGGTGTCCATTCCACTTGAGGCCGCAAACTCAGGGTCCCTCTCACATACCTAGAGCTGAGAGAAGCCTTCTCTTGAGGTGCTTGTGGTAAGGTGGTATTCCTCTGGAGACGAATCCAGGGACTAACCTCTCTTTTCGAGTTGATTTTTGGTCCACAGATTTCTTTCGTGTTGCTACAGTGACCTCAGGATCCCTCTAGCCTTGAAACAGTGTTCTTGGGGTTTCTCTGGAGTGCCATCAAGGAAATCAAGGCTCCTTTCATGTGTGATGTGCAAGACGGAATTGCTCTGCACGCAGTACAGGGGAATCGGGCCTCATCTCGCATCGAGGCGGAAGTCTCATGGTTTTTCTCGAGTTGCGGCGGGAACCTGGGGTATATTCTCGAGTTACGACGGGGATGGCCCTTCCACCCACGTGTTTCTTCAGCGACGTCAGGACTCCTGCCTAGTTGCGAGGGACAACTCTGGATTCTCCTCGAGGCTTGGCAGGGCAATTGGGACGCCTCTCCAGCTGAGGCGGGAGACCAAGTGTCCCTTTCCAAGTGCCAAAGGAATCCTGGGACTCCTATCAAGTTTCACGAGAAGTCAGGCATCGTCTCCTTTGGAGGCACTGATCTCCGCGTACCTCTGGAGTTTTCAAAGGATGTGAGGCTATCGGTCGCGATGAGGTGGGGAACTAAGTCTTTCTCTGTGCTTTCCACAGGGGATTCAGACATCCTTTCGTCCTGGGAGATGCAAGACGAGCCTGCATTGAAGTCACTGCAGGGATATCCGGCCTTATTTCGAGTCAGGGCATCGCGGTGTCCATTCCACTTGAGGCCGCAAACTCAGGGTCCCTCTCACATACCTAGAGCTGAGAGAAGCCTCCTCTTGAGGTGCTTGTGGTAAGGTGGTATTCCTCTGGAGACGAATCCAGGGACTAACCTCTCTTTTCGAGTTGATTTTTGGTCCACAGAGTTCTTTCGTGTTGCTACAGTGACCTCAGGATCCCTCTAGCCTTGAAACAGTGTTCTTGGGGTTTCTCTGGAGTGCCATCAAGGAAATCAAGGCTCCTTTCATGTGTGATGTGCAAGACGGAATTGCTCTGCACGCAGTGCAGGGGAATCGGGCCTCATCTCGCGGCGAGGGGGACGTCTCATGGTTTTTCTCGAGTTGCGGCGGGAACCTGGGGTATATTCTCGAGTTACGACGGGGATGGCCCTTCCACACACGTGTGTGTTCAGCCATGTCAGGACTCTTGCTTAGTTGCGAGGGACAACTCGGGATTCTCCTCGAGGCTTTGCAGGGCAATTGGGACGCCTCTCCAGCTGAGGCGGGAGACCAAGTGTCCCTTTCCACGTGCCACAGGAATCCTGGGACTCCTATCAAGTTTCACGAGGAGTCAGGCATCGTCTCCTTTGGAGGCACTGATCTCCGCGTACATCTGGAGATTTCAAAGGATGTGAGGCCTCCGGTCGCGATGAGGTGGGGAACTAGGTCTTTCTCTATGGTCTCCACAGGGGATTCAGACATCCTTTCATCTTGGGAGATGCAAGATGAGCCTGCATTCAAGTCACTGCAGGGATATCCAGCCTTATTTCGCGTCAGGGCATCGCGGTGTCCATTCCACTTGAGGCCGCAAACTCAGGGTCCCTCTCACATACCTAGAGCTGAGAGAAGCCTCCTCTTGAGGTGCTTGTGGTAAGGTGGTATTCCTCAGGAGTCGAAGCCAGGGACTAACCTCTCATCTCGTGTTGATTCTTGGTCCACGGAGCTCTTTCGTGTTGCTACAGTGACCTCAGGATCCCTCTAGCCTTGAAACAGTGTTCTTGGGGTTTCTCTGGAGTGCCATGAAGGAAATCAAGGCTCCTTTCATGTGTGATGTGCAACACGGAATTGCTCTGCACGCAGTGCAGGGGAATCGGGCCTCATCTCGCGGCGAGGGGGAAGTCTCATGGTTTTTCTCGAGTTGCGGCGGGAACCTGGGGTATATTCTCGAGTTACGACGGGGATGGCCCTTCCACACACGTGTGTTTCGGCCATGTCAGGACTCCTGCCTAATAGCGAGGGACAACTCGGGATTCTCCTCGAGCCTTGGCAGGGCAATTGGGACGCCTCTCCAGCTGAGACGGGAGACCAGGGGTCCCTTTCCACGTGCCACAGGAATACTGGGTCTCCTATCAAGTTTCACGAGGAGTCAGGCATCGTCTCCTTTGGAGGCACTGATCTCCGCATACCTCTGGAGTTTTCAAAGGATTTGAGGCCTCCTGTCGCGATGAGGTGGGGAACTAGGTGTTTCTCCGTGGTCTCCACAGGGAATTCAGACACCCTTTCGTCTTGGGAGATGCAAGACGAGCCTGCATTCCAGTCACTGCAGGGATATCCGGCCTTATTTCGAGTCAGGGCATCGCGGTGTCCATTCCACTTGAGGCCACAAACTCAGGGTCCCTCTCACATACCTAGAGCTGAGAGAAGCCTCCTCTTGAGGTGCTTGTGGTAATGTGGTATTCCTCTGGAGTCGAAGCCAGGGACTAACCTCTCATCTCGAGTTGATTTTTGGTCCACGGAGCTCTTTCGTGTTGCTACTGTGACCTCAGGATCCCTCTAGCCTTGAAACAGTGTTCTTGGGGTTTCTCTGGAGTGCCATGAAGGAAATCAAGGCTCCTTTCATGTGTGATGTGCAACACAGAATTGCTCTGCACGCAGTGTAGGGGAATCGGGCCTCATCTCGCGTCGAGTGGGAAGTCTCATGGTTTTTCTCGAGTTGCGGCGGGAACCTGGGGTATATTCTCGAGTTACGACGGGGATGGCCCTTCCACACACGTGTTTGTTCAGCCACGTCAGTACTCTTGCCTAGTTGCGAGACACAACTCGGGATTCTCCTCGAGGCTTGGCAAGGCAATTGGGACGCCTCTCCAGCTGAGGCGGGAGACCAAGGGTCCCTTTCCACGTGCCACAGGAATCCTGGGACTCCTATCAAGTTTCACGAGGAGTCAGGCATCGTCTCCTTTGGAGGCACTGATCTCCGCGTACCTCTGGAGTTTTCAAAGGATGTGAGGCCTCCGGTCGCGATGAGGTGGGGAACTAGGTCTTTCTCTGTGGTCTCCACAGGGGATTCAGACATCCTTTCATCTTGGGAGATGCAAGAAGAGCCTGCATTCAAGTCACTGCAGGGATATCCAGCCTTATTTC